>NC_090381.1:27975953-28647077 GCF_036365525.1 Heterodontus francisci | reverse complement strand
CATCATACATCCCTCTGATATCACCTGTGTCAGAGGCCAGCTGAATATGACTGCATAGGTGTTGCCAGTAGTCATTTGCGCAGCGCCTGGCTTTTCTTTGTGCAGCGCTTCTGGCTGCTTTAAGTGCTACGGATGTTAACTCGCTGGGGGCTTTCTTGTAGTTCAGCAGTGCAATGCGCTTAGTGGCTATGACAGGTTCCAGCTCTTAAATGTGAGATTGAAACCAGCCTGCATTCCGCTTCACACAATTGCCATAGGTGGTCATTGCTGAGTCATAGATGGCGTCTCTAATGTGAAGAACAAAGAACAAAGAACAAAGAAAATTACAGCACAGAAACAGGCCCTTCGGCCCTCCAAGCCTACGCCGATCCAAATCCTCTATCTTAACCTGTCGCCTATTTTCTAAGGGTCTGTATCTCTTTACTTCCTGCCCATTCATGTATCTGTCTAGATACATCTTAAAAGACGCTATCGTGCCCGCGTCTACCACCTCCGCTGGTAATGCGTTCCATGCACCCACCACCCTCTGCGTAAAGAACTTTCCACGCATATCCCCCCTAAACTTTTCCCCTTTCACTTTGAACTCGTGTCCCCTTGTAATTGAATCCCCCACTCTGGGAAAAAGCTTCTTGCTATCCACCTTGTCTATACCTCTCATGATTTTGTACACCTCAATCAGGTCCCCCCTCAACCTCCGTCTTTCTAATGAAAATAATCCTAATCTACTCAACCTCTCTTCATAGCTAGCGCCCTCCATACCAGGCAACATCCTGGTGAACCTCCTCTGCACCCTCTCCAAAGCATCCACATCCTTTTGGTAATGTGGCGACCAGAACTGCACGCAGTATTCCAAATGTGGCCGAACCAAAGTCCTATACAACTGTAACATGACCTGCCAACTCATGTACTCAATACCCCGTCCGATGAAGGAAAGCATGCCGTATGCCTTCTTGACCACTCTATTGACCTGCGTTGCCACCTTCAGGGAACAATGGACCTGAACACCCAAATCTCTCTGTACATCAATTTTCCCCAGGACTTTTCCATTTACTGTATAGTTCACTCTTGAATTGGATCTTCCAAAATGCATCACCTCGCATTTGCCCTGATTGAACTCCATCTGCCATTTCTCTGCCCAACTCTCCAGTCTATCTATATTCTGCTGTATTCTCTGACAGTCCCCTTCAGTATCTGCTACTCCACCAATCTTAGTGTCGTCTGCAAACTTGCTAATCAGACCACCTATACTTTCCTCCAAATCATTTATGTATATCACAAACAACAGTGGTCCCAGCACGGATCCCTGTGGAACACCACTGGTCACACATCTCCATTTTGAGAAACTCCCTTCCACTGCTACTCTCTGTCTCCTGTTGCCCAGCCAGTTCTTTATCCATCTAGCTAGTACACCTTGGACCCCATGCGCCTTCACTTTCTCCATCAGCCTACCATGGGGAACCTTATCAAACGCCTTACTGAAGTCCATGTATATGACATCTACAGCCCTTCCCTCATCAATCAACTTTGTCACTTCCTCAAAGAATTCTATTAAGTTGGTAAGACATGACCTTCCCTGCACAAAACCATGTTGCCTATCACTGATAAGCCCATTTTCTTCCAGATGGGAATAGATCCTATCCCTCAGTATCTTCTCCAGCAGCTTCCCTACCACTGACGTCAGGCTCACCGGTCTATAATTACCTGGATTTTCCCTGCTACCTTTCTTAAGCAAGGGGACAACATTAGCAATTCTCCAGTCCTCCGGGACCTCACCCGTGTTTAAGGATGTTTCAAAGATATCTGTTAAGGCCCCAACTATTTCCTCTCTCGCTTCCCTCAGTAACCTGGGATAGATCCCATCCGGACCTGGGGACTTGTCCACCTTAATGCCTTTTAGAATACCCAACACTTCCTCCCTCCTTATGCCGACTTGACCTAGAGTAATCAAACATCTGTCCCTAACCTCAACATCCGTCATGTCCCTCTCCTCGGTGAATACCGATGCAAAGTACTCATTTAGAATCTCACCCATTTTCTCTGACTCCACGCATAACTTTCCTCCTTTGTCCTTGAGTGGGCCAATCCTTTCTCTAGTTACCCTCTTGCTCCTTATATATGAATAAAAGGCTTTGGGATTTTCCTTAACCCTGTTTGCTAAAGATATTTCATGACCCCTTTTAGCCCTCTTAATTCCTCGTTTCAAATTGCGCCTACAATCCCGATATTCTTTCAAAGCTTCGTCTTTCTTCAGCCGCCTAGACCTTATGTGTGCTTCCTTTTTCCTCTTAGCTAGTCTCACAATTTCACCTGTCATCCATGGTTCCCTAATCTTGCCATTTCTACCCCTCATTTTCACAGGAACATGTCTCTCCTGCACGCTAATCAACCTCTCTTTAAAAGCCTCCCACATATCAAAAGTGGATTTACCTTCAAACAGCTGCTCCCAATCTACATTCCCCAGCTCCTGCCGAATTTTGGTATAGTTGGCCTTCCCCCAATTTAGCACTCTTCCTTTAGGACCACTCTCGTCTTTGTCCATGAGTATTCTAAAACTTACGGAATTGGGATCACTATTCCCAAAGTAGTCCCCTACTGAAACGTCAACCACCTGGCAGGGCTCATTTCCCAACACCAGGTCCAGTATGGCCCCTTCCCTAGTTGGACTATTTACATACTGCTCTAGAAAACCCTCCTGGATGCTCCTTACAAATTCTGCTCCATCTAGACCTCTAACATTAAGTGAATCCCAGTCAATGTTGGGAAAATTAAAATCTCCTATCACCACCACCCTGTTGCTCCTACAGCTTTCCAGAATCTGTTTACATATTTGTACCTCTATCTCACGCTCGCTGTTAGGAGGCCTGTTGTACAGCCCCAACATTGTTACCGCACCCTTCCTATTTCTGAGTTCTGCCCATATTGCCTCACAGCTCGAGTCCTCCATAGTGCCTTCCTTCAGCACAGCTGTGATATCCTCTTTGACCAGTAATGCAACTTCTCCACCCCTTTTACCTCCCTCTCTATCTCGCCTGAAGCATCGGTATCCTGGGATATTTAGTTGCCAATCATGCCCTTCCCTTAACCAAGTCTCAGTAATAGCAATAACATCATACTCCCAGGTACTAATCCAAGCCCTAAGTTCATCTGCCTTACCTACTACACTTCTTGCATTAAAACAAATACACCTCAGACCACCAGTCCCTTTGCTTTCATCATCTGCTCCTTGCCTACTCTTTCCCTTAGTCACGCTGACTTCATTATCTAGTTCCTTACAGGCTTTAGTTACTACATCCTTACTCTCCACTGACCTCATTTGGTTCCCATCCCCCTGCCACATTAGTTTAAACCCTCCCCAACAGAGTTAGCAAAAGCACCCCCAAGGACATTGGTTCCAGTCCGGCCCAGGTGTAGACCGTCCAATTTGTAATAGTCCCACCACCCCCAGAACCGGTCCCAATGTCCCAAAAGTCTGAACCCCTCCCTCAAGCCACGCATTCATCCTGACTATTGTTTCATTTCTACTCTGACTATCACGTGGCACTGGTAGCAATCCTGAGATTACTACCTCTGAGGTCCTACTTTTTAACTTGGCTCCTAACTCCCTAAATTCTGCTTGTAGGACCTCATCCCGTTTTTTACCTATATCATTGGTGCCTATGTGCACAACGACAACTGGCTGTTCACCCTCCCCTTTCAGAATGTTCTGCAGTCGATCTGAGACATCCCTGACCCGTGCACCTGGGAGGCAACATACCATTCGGGAGTCTCTTTTGTGACCACAGAACCGCCTATCTACTCCCCTTACAATCGAATCCCCGATGACTATAGCCCTTCCACTCTTTTTCCCGCCCTTCTGAACAGCAGAGCCAGCCACGGTGCCATGAACCTGGCTACTGCTGCCTTCCCCTGGTGAGCCATCTCCCTCAACATTATCCAAAACGGTATACCTGTTGTGGAGGTATGTGGGCCCACTTGGTCTCTGCATCCCCTGTGGGAGTGCCTTGGAGGGCTTTTTCAAGTGAATTTAGAAACTTGCGTGACAGCTGTGGATGAGAGTTTCTGCTTTTATATGGTTTATATCCCCTTCTAATTCACAGCTCAATCCTCTCCTCTTGCAATGCCACCTCATTATTGTATTCACCTCCTCTATTTTAAATGAGCCATTGTCTTCTTTTGTCCCCCTCCATCGCTCCTGCTTCCTTCTAAGTGGAGGCTCCTTGTGCCGAAAGCAGTCTATTCCCTTCCAGAGGAAATGGCCCATTCATCAGGAAGGGGCCCATTCTTCTACAACAACATTGCAACAGTAGAGACAATATTCCTGAAGAAGGGAGATCAAGTGACCCGAAGTACCCTGCTTGAGATACAAACTGTTCTTGCATTCTTGAGTGATGTGTCCATGTTTATACACTTATACCTCGTGTAAGCAGCCATACAAAGTATAACTGACTGTTTAGATGGACAGTCAACAAAAAACATTTGGAAAGATGAAACCAGGACTGCATTCATCTGTAGCACCAACAGGCATTGAAAATTGCCTCATTTATTATCAGCATTACTGACACCAGGTCCTGAGGAATTAGTCATGATGAGGAGATAAATAGTGGGAAAGGATAGGATTTCAAAAGCATGCCAAAAACTCGAAGATTCGGAGAGAAGCAATGGGAGACTCGAAGCCAAATAAAAAAACATTGAAAAGTGTCATCAGAGTGACATCATAATCAACAGAGACCGCGGGGAAACAGAGAGCCAGCCAGGGTGAGTATACCGGTAAACTTTTAATTTAATCACAGTTAATCAAATATGAAATAAGACTTGATCAGTTCATTCGTATAAAAACTAAAAACTAAGGCAGATTTCATAACTTATCATATATATATAATATATATAGAGACCAGCAGGAAGGGTATTGGTTCAAATTAGGAGCTGGGAAGTTAAAGATTTTCAATTGGTGGAGTGTAACAGTTCGTGTTGTAATAACAGTATAAGCATAGAGCAGGATTAGAGATAGTAATTAAAATTGATAGTTTAAATAGGATACTAAATACATTGCATAAAAAAGGAATAGAGGGTTTTTGCTTAAATTATGGATGGGCAGCTGCGACCTTGCAATTGCTGCATCATAAGGGAACTTCAGGACACTTCATGTGCCCTGGGTGACCACGTGTGTTGGAAGTGTCTCCAGCTGCTACAGCTCGAGCCTCAGGATTTCCGAGCTTGAGTGGCAGATGGAATCATTATGGAGCATCAGGGAGCAAGAGGGTTTCCTGGATCACACATTCCAGGAGCTGGTCACCCCACAGCCATTGAAACTTCAAGATAGTTCAAGTAGGTAGTGACTATCTGGAAGAGTAGGAAGAGGCAGGAAGTGCAGGAGCCTTGGGTGTGCACCACTCTCGAACCGGTACTCAGCTTTGGAGACTGTGAGAGTGACAACCCCTTGAAGGAGTGCAGTCTAAACCATGGGACCAATGGGCATGGGACTATACAGGAGGGAGCAGCAAAGTGCAGAAATGCAGTTGCTATACAAAATTCCATAGTCAGGGGGCAGACAGGCATTTTTGTAATGGTTGTTGTGAGTCCTGCATGGTGTATTGCCCCCCCTGGTGCCAGGGTAAAGGACATCAATATGCAGGATATTCTGCAGGCGAAAGGGAGAGAGTCAGAAGCTGTGGTGCACACTGGTACCAACGACATAGCAAGGGCAGGTATTGAGGTCCTAAGGTCAAATTTTCAGGAGCTAGGGAAGAAATTAAAAAGCAGGACCTTGAGGATAGAAATCCCTAGATTACTCCCAGTGCCATGTGCTAGCGAGAGTAGACATAGGGAGATAGGGGGATATGTGTGGAAAGTTCTTTACGCAGAGGGTGGTGGGTGCCTGGAACGCATTGCCAGTGGAGGTGGTAGACGCGGGCACGATAGCGTCTTTTAAGATGTATCTAGACAGATACATGAATGGGCAGGAACTAAAGAGATACAGACCCTTAGACAATAGGCGACAGGTTTAGATAGAGGATTTGGATCGGCGTAGGCTTGGAGGGCCGAAGGGCCTGTTCCTGTGCTGTAATTTTCTTTGTTCTTTGTTCTTTATAGGGAGGATTGAAGCATGATGCAGGAGGGAGGGCTTCAGATTCTTTTTTTTTTATTCATTCATGGGATGTGGGCGATGCTGACCAGGCCAGCATTTATTGCCCATCCCTAATTGCCCTTCAGAAGGTGGTGGTGAGCTACCTTCTTGAACCGCTGCAGTCCATTTCGGGTAGGTAAACCCACAGTGCTGTTAGGAAGGGAGTTCCAGGATTTTCACCCAGCGACAGTGAAGGAACGGCGATATAGTTCCAAGTTAGGATCGTGTGTGGCTTGGAGGGGAGCTTGCAGGTGGTGGTGTTCCCATGTATTTGCTGCCCTTGTCCTTCTAGTTGGTAGAGGTCGCAGGTTTGAAAGGTGCTGTCTAAGGAGCCTTGGTGCATTGCTGCAGTGCATTTTGTAGATGGTACACACTGCTGCCACTGTGCGTCGGTGGTCGAGGGAGTGAATGTTTGTAGATGGGGTGCCAATCAAGCGGGCTGCTTTGTCCTGGATGGTGTCGAGCTTCTTGAGTGTTGTTGGAGCTGCACCCATCCAGGCAAGTGGAGAGTATTCCATCACACTCCTGACTTGTGCCTTGTAGATGGTGGACAGGCTTTGGGGAGTCAGGAAATGAGTTACTCGCCTCAGGATTCCTAGCCTCTGACCTGCTCTTGTAGCCACGGTATTTATATGGCTACTCCAGTTCAGTTTCTGGTCAATGGTAACCCCTAGGATGTTGATAGTGGGGGATTCAGCGATGGTAATACCGTTGAATGTCAAGGGGAGATGTTAGATTCTCTCTTGTTGGATATGGTCATTGCCTGGCACTTGTGTGGCGCGAATGTTACTTGCCACTTATCAGCCCAAGCCTGGATATTGGCCAGGTCTTGCTGCATTTCTGCACGGACTGCTTCAGTATCTGAGGAGCCACGAATGGTGCTGAACATTGTGCAATCATCCACGAACATCCCAACTTCTGATCTTATGATTGAAGGAAGGTCATTGATGAAGCAGCTGCAGATGGTTGGGCCTAGGACACTACCCTGAGGAACTCCTGCAGTGATGTCCTGGAGCTCAGATGATTGACCTCCAACAACCACAACCATCTTCCTTTGCGCTAGGTATGACTCCAGCCAGCGGAGGGTTTTCCCCCTGATTCTCATTGACCTCAGTTTTGCTCGGGTTCCTTGTTGCCATACTCGGTCAAATGTTGCCTTGATTTGAAGGGCAGTCACTCTCACCTCACCTCTTGAGTTCAGCCCTTTTGTCCATGTTTGAACCAAGGCTTGTACGAGGTCAGGAGCTGAGTGGCCCTGGCGGAACACAAACTGAGCATCACTGAGCAGGTTGTTGCTAAGCAGGTGCTGCTTAACGGCACTGTTGATGACACCTTCCATCACTTTACTGATGATAGAGAGTAGGCTGATGGGGCGGTAACTGGCCGGGTTGGATTTGTCCTTCTTTTTGTGCACAGGACATACCTGGGCAATTTTCCACATTGCAGGGTAGATGCCAGTGTTGTAGCTGTACTGGAACAGCTTGGCTAGGGGCGCAGCAAGTTCTAGAGCACAGGTCTTCAGTACTATTGCCGGAATATTGTCAGGGCCCATAGCCTTTGCAGTATCCAGTGCCTTCAGTCGTTTCTTGATATTACGCGGAGTGAATCGAATTGGCTGAAGTCTGGCATCTGTGATGATGGGGACTTCAGGAGGAGGCCAAGATGGATTATCAAGTCGGCACTTCTGGCTGAAGATTGTTGCAAATGCTTCAGCCTTATCTTTCGCACTGATGTGCTGGGCTCCACCATCATTGAGGATGGGGATATTTGTGGAGCCACCTCCTCCAGTTAGTTGTTTAATTGTCCACCACCATTCACGGCTGGATGTGGCAGGACTGCAGAGCTTAGATCTGATCCGTTGATTATGGGATCACTTAGCTCTGTCTATCGCATGCTGCTTATGCAGTCTGGCACGCAGATAGTCCTGTGTTGTAGCTTCACCAGGTTGACACCTCATTTTGGGGTATGCCTGGTGCTGCTCCTGGCATGCCCTCCTACACTCTTCATTGAACCAGGGTTGGTCTCCTGGCTTGATGGTAATGGTAGAGTGGGGGATATGCCGGGCCATGAGGTTACAGATTGTGGTTGAGTACAATTCTGCTGCTGCTGATGGCCCACAGCGCCTCATGGATGCCCAGTTTTGCATTGCTAGATCTGTTCGAAATCTATCCCATTTAGCACGGTGATAGTGCCACACAACACGATGGACGGTATCCTCAATGTGAAGGCGGGACTTCGTCTCCACAAGAACTGTGCGGTGGTCACTCCTACCAATACAGTCCTGGACAGAAGCATCTGCAGCAGGCAGATTGGTGAGGATGAGGTCAAGTATGTTTTTCCCTCATGTTGGTTCCCCCACCACCTGCCGCAGACCCAGTCTAGCAGCTATGTCCTTTAGTCCATTATGTCCATTCTTGTGGCATTGAGACCAGTTCTGGGGAAAGAGGCACCTCTACAAAAGGGGTAGGTTGCACCTCAACAGGACTGGGACCAATATCCTCATGGGGAGATTTACTAGTGTGGTTGGGGAGGATTTCAACTAAATTGGCAAGGGCCTGGGCAACAGAATATAGAAGTAGAAAAGAGGAATAAGTTGCATAAGGTGAGAGTGTTTGATAGTCCGAGAGAGGGAATAGTTCCATATTAGATGGGAGTGGACTGAGAAGGTCTACAAGGAATGCAAATACAGGATTACAATGCATGTAAATGAACAAAGTGTGGTGAATAAGGTTGGTGAGTTACTGGCACATAAAACGTGTGGGAATATGATGTACTGGCAATACAGGAAAGAGACTTAAAAATGACGAGGACTGGGCACTTAATATACAAGGATACAAAGTATTCAGAAAAGATAGAGATGGGAAAAAAGGTGGTGAGGTGGCAATATTGATTTGGGAAGACATTGCAGTGTTGGAAAGCGAAGATGTCTTTGAAGGGGTAAGGACAGAATCCATTTGGTTAGAGCTGAGAAGCAAAACGGGTATATCAGGGTACTAGGGATATTCTATAGGCCTCCAAATCATCAGAGAGAGAGATAGAGGAGCAAATCTGCAGGGAAATGAAAGAAATGTGCAAGTACTCTAGAATGGTGATATGGGGGACTTTAATTACCCAAATATTGATTGGGATAATTCTAGAGTAAAGGGGAAGGAGGGGGAGTAATTTCTGAAATGTGTTAAGATGAGCTTCCTGATTAAGTTATGTTCCCCGCCCAAGTAGAGAGGAGGCATTGCTGGATCTGGTGTTGGGAAATGAGATGGGCCAAGTAGAGCAAGTGTCTGTTGGAGAGAACTTGGATAAGAGTGATCATCATATCATAAGGTTTAGGATCGTAATGCAGAAAAGCAAGGAACAAAATAAGGTAGAACGTCTAGATTGGAAGGAGGCTAATTTCAATGCGATAAGAAGGGATCTAGCTAGGGTAGAAAGAAATCAACGACTGACAGGAAAAGCTGTATCAGAAAAAAGGGTGGTTTTTAAGGAAGGGATGCTTCAGGTACAGGCTAGGTACATTCTAGTGACAGTGAAAGGTAAGAGAATAAATAACAGGGCTCCTTGGATGAACAAGGGAAATTAGATTATGATGAAACAAGAAAAAGGGTGTATGATGCATGTCAGGTGAATTCTTCAAGTGGGAACCAGGCCATATGCAATAAGTTGAGATGGGAGGTGGAGGAAAATAAGATTGGCAAAGAGAGAACATGAGAATAGAATGGCAGTCAACATAAAAGGGAACCGAAAAATCTTCTTCCAGCATGTAAATAGTTAGCAGGTAGTTAGAGGTGGTGTGGGGCCTAGTAGGGGCAAAGAGGGTGATATATGCATAAATGTGCAGGGAAAAGCTAATATACTTAATGAGTACTTTGTATCAGTGTTCACTGAGGAAAAAGAATCTGACAAAATGTCAGTAGTAGCAGAGAGGTTAGAAGCAATAGATAGGGTGAACATTGAGAAGGAAAATTACTAAAAATGCTGGCTATGCTTAGGGTAGATAAGTCACCTGGTCCGGATGGCTTAGATCCCAGGTTGCTAAAGGAAGTGGGGGTGGAGATAGTGGCAGGGCTTGCTATAATCTTCCAATCTTCCCTGGGTACAGGGCAGGTGCCAGAAGTTTGGAGAGTGGCAAATGTGACACCCTTATTCAAGAAAGGGTGTAAGGACAGTCCTGGCAACTACATGACAGTTTGTTTAACATCAGTAGTGGGTATGATTTGAGAAACAACAATCAGGGAAAATGTCATGATCTTTTTTTATGCTGTCTGATGCAACATAAATGAGATGCGTGCAGTCCAGATATGTTGAAGATCTCAAGCAGGTTTATTAAAACTAAACTATTATACAGTACAGAGCTAACTATTTACAGAACATGCCTCGAGGTGCTACAATTACATAGTGACTCTGGATCTGAGTCACATGACTGCATCCTGGTACTTAGACTGTTAGCATACTAAAATCTTAAGGGACATCACTCTTAAAGGCAATCATACAACATCCCCCTTCTTTCCAAAGATAAGTCTCGTACGCTTAAAGTAAAAACACATATAAATTAGCTAACATCAAAATTATCTGCATAGCTACAGAGATTGTAAACTTTACATATGCAGAAGCTTAATAGTCCGCATATCATTTCAGTGGTTTGACAATTCTGCCAGATCTGGTTTTGGTATAACCTTCTGAGGATGTCATCCTTGGCTGTTTTGGGTTTGCAGGCATGTTGTTACTGTGTTGGTTGTTGTCCTATTGTTCCAGCACACCCTCATCGACAGAGTGCATTCTTTCGAGGCCGCTGTGAGCAATTGGAGTATTGCACACTTCTCTTAGTTGGCTACAGTTCCTTCGCAAAACTGCTCTGCTAGGTGTTGTGATCTCGTAGGACCTAGGCTCACTGCAAATTTTGGATACCTCTGCAGGTAACCATGTTCTCATTGTGGGGTGTATGATCCTGCCCTTTTGTCCTACATGTAGCTGAAGTCATTCTGCCCCTGTGTGTTGGCCATGCACCATCTTCATTCTCCCTTGTTTTTCAAGCAGTTTCTCCTTCATTTCGGAGAATTTGGAAAGATGATGTCTTGGCAGAGTCGTCCACACTTGTCTGCCAAATATGATATCTGCTGGTGACGGTGAACCCATATCCATAGGTGTAGCTCTGAGGTGGAGCATAGCAACACAAAAAAATTGTTTCGTTGTCCTACATTTCAGGATAAGTGACTTGACTGTGTGAACCATTCGCTCAGCAAGACCGTTAAATCTAGGGTAATGTAGTGAGGACGTCACATGGTTTACGCCCCATTTGGTCCACATATCCCTGCAAGGCTTGCCCGTTTACTGTGGCCCATTGTCCGAAATGATTTCCTCAACTTTTGAGAGTTCCTGTCTGATGCCTTTGAAATTAGCCATCCCCCAATTTCGGAATTCAACCTGAGGACCAGTCTTTTCCTTTTCCATAACTATCTTGAAGGTAATAGAGTGATGGTCACTTGTCCCAAAGGGCACCCCTGCTGACACATCAACCACCTGCCCAGCCTCATTTCCAAAATGGAGGTCGAGTGTAGCCCCTTCCCTAGTCGGGCCATCCACATACTGCTTCAGAAAACTATCCTGGACACACTTAACAAATTCTTCCCCCTCTGATCTCTTAACACTAAAGCAGTCCCAGTCAATATTAGGGAAGTTAAAATCACCTACTATTACAACCCTATAATTCCTACACCTATCTGTGATTTTCCTACATATATGCTCCTCCAATTCCCTCTGACTATTGGGGGGCCCGAGAGTATAATCCCACCAAAGTGATCACCCCTTTCTTATTTCTAGGTTCTACCCATATGGCCTCGCTGGATGTTCCCCCCAGGATATCCTCTCTAAGTACTGCCGTGATGTCCTCCCTAATCAATAGTGCAACTCCCCCTCCTCTCTTACCTCCACCTCTGTCACGCCGGAATGATTGGCACCCCGGAACATTGAGCTGCCAGTCCTGCCCATCCCTCAAACACGTTTGTGTAATAGCTATAATATCACAATCCCATGTACCGATCCATGCTCTGATTTCATCTGCCTTACCTGTAAGGCTTCTTGCATTAAAGTAAATGCAGTCTAGCCTACCAGACCTTCCACGCTCCCTGTCCTGCCCCTGCCTGGCCTGCCTACTGGACTTGCTTGCTTTAACCTTTACATTTGCCTCAACTATCTCATCAGAGAGACTACTACTTTGGGTCCCATCCCCACTGCAAGACTAGTTTAAACCCTCCTGAGTATTACTAGCAAACCTCCCTGCAAGGATATTGGTCCCCTTCCAGTTCAGATGCAACCCGTCCCTCTTGTACAGGTCACCTCTGTACCAGAAGAGATCCCAATGATCCAATTAGCTGAAGCCCTTTCGCCTACACCAGTTCTTCAGACATTCATTTGCCTTATTCTCCTATTCCTACCCTCACTAGCACGTGGCACAGGGAGTAATCCTGAGATTACAACCCGAGAGGTCCTGCCTTTTAATCTTCTGCCTAACTCCCTATATTCACTTTGCAGGACCTCATCACTCTTCCTGCCTATGTCGTTAGTACCAATATGGACCACGAGACTGTTGTTTATACAGCCGTTCAATAGGCAATTCTTCACGCTTGAGTGGGCTTATGAATTTTTAAAAAACTCTGGCTGAGTGAATGAAAGGTCTTCATGCTGAGTGGTTTGATGATTTTTTAAAAGCTTTAACTGCGAGCTGCGTGAATGGAGGATTCTCATGCTTTTTGCTGGTGGACACCTCCTGTAATGGTGCCGACTTTTATCAGCCAGGGGGAGGCTTTGAAAACAATCGATAAGCCTGAGCTATTGATTGGATTTTCCCTGTTTTTTTCTTTTACTGAGCCTTTAAAAAAATATCAACTTTGCAAGCACCTCAAAGCTTTTTCTTCAACACGGATTCCTGGGCCGTCGGGACAATGACTCACCCGATTTCCTTGCATCCTGTCATTCTGTGCTCTGTCTCCTACAGCTTGAGTTAGGTTCTTTTTTTTACTGTTTGAGACAATATATTGTTCTGAACTTTCTCTGCAGTGGCTGTAGGAATGGTCATTTTCAGAGCTGTTTTATCCATGGTCTTCAACTTCAGACTTTGTCTTCTCACCACAGCTGCCACCATATAATTGACCGTAAAACCATAGAACAGTTACGGCACAGAATGAGGCCATTCAGCCCATTGTGTCTGCGCCAGCTGAAAAAACTAGCCGCGCAATCTAATCCCATCTTCCAGCACCTGGTCTGTAACCTTGCAGGTTAAAGCACTTCAGGTGCATGTCCAGGTACCTTATCAATGAGTTGAAGGTTTCTGCCTTCACCGGGCAGTGAATTCCAGACACCCCCCCACCCTCTGGGTGAAAAGGTTTTCCTCATTTACCCTCTAATCCTGCTACCAATCACCTTAAATCCGTGCCCCCTGGTAATTAACCTTTCCACGAGGGGAAACACGTCCTTCCGGTCTACTCTGTCTAGGCCCCTCATAATTTTGCACACCTCAATTAAGTCATCCCTCAGTCCTTTTTACAGGTTCTTTTTATGTTGTCTGATGCAACAAAAACGAGATGTGTGGAGTCCAGCTATGTTGAAGATCTCAATCAGGTTTATTAAAGCTAAACGATTATACAGTAGAGCTGACTATTTACAGAACTTGCCTCGAGGTGCTACAGTTGCATAGTGACTCTGGATCTGAGTCACATAACTGTATCCTGGTACTTAGCTCATTAGCATACTACGATCTTAAAGGGACATCACTCTTAAAGGCAATCATACAACAATCGCCAGCATGGATTTGTAAAAGGCAGATCATGCTTGACTAATCTAATTGAATTTTTTGATGAAGTAAGAGAGAATGTTGATGAAGGGAATGTGGTGGATGTTGTTTCTATGGATTTTAGGTAAGCATTTGATAAGGTACCACATGAAAGCCTGGTTAACAAAACTGAGGCTCATGGAATAGGAGGGTCAGAGTCCAAATTGATAAAAAAAAATTGACTTAACCACAGAAAACAGTGAGTCGTAGTAAATGGTTGCTTTTCAGACTGGAGGATGGTAGACATCAGTGTTCCCCAAGGGTCAGTGCTGGGACCACTGCTTCTTTTGCTACATATAAATGACTTGGATGTTGGAATGCAGACTAGAATCTCAAATGTTGCCGATGACAGCAAACTTGGAGGTGTGGCAAACAGTGAGGATGATATGACCCACCTGCAACAGGACATAAATAGGCTAGCAGAATGGGCAGACAGGCGGCAGATGGAATGTAATACTGACAAGTGTGAGGTGATGTATTTTGGCAGAAGGAATAAGGAGAGGCAATATATACTTAATGGCACTGTTCTTAAGAATGTGCAGGAACAGAGGGACCTGGGGGTGCATGCACATCGTTCTTTGAAGGTGGCAAGACATATCGAGAGATTGCTTAATAAAGCTTTTGGGATCTTGGGCTTCATAAACAGAGGCATTGAGTACAAAACAGGGAAGTTATCAAGCTCTGGTTAGGCTCCAACTGGAGTATTGCATCTAGTTCTGGTTACCACGTTTCAGGAAGGATGTGAGGGTCCTTGAGAGGGTGCAAAGGAGTGATTCCAGGGATGGGGAATTTTAGTTGCAGGGTTAGTATGGAAAAACAAGGAGATTGAGGGGAGATTTCATGGAAATGTACAAGATTATGACAGGCTTAGTTAAGTTAGACAAGGAAAAGCTGTTCTCATTAACTAATGGTACAAGGACTAGGGGACAGAGATTGAAGGTTTCAGGCAAGAGATGTAGACTGAATGTGAGGAAGAGCTTTTTCCCGCAGTGGGTGGTAATGATCTGGAAGTCACTGCCCACAAGGGTGATGGAAGCGGAGACAACCATTGAGTTCGAAAGGAAATAGATTTGCAGGGCTATGGGAATCGAGTGTGGGAGTGGGACTGACTGAATAGCTCCATGAAAAGCTGGTATAGACTCGATGGGTTGAATGGCCTCCTTCTATGCTGTAAACGACTCTCCATGACTCTTTCTATGAGTTCAATTTGTCACTGTTTCCTTTCACACATGCTCCTATTTTTAGTTCCAAACTGCCATATTAATTATTCTCACCCAACCTCTATTTCAGAGGAACACAGTAAAAGATGAGGTTATTCAGCCCCTCAAACCTGCTCCGCCATTTAACTAGATCGTGACTGATATATATCTCAACCCAGCTGAGCTGCTTTAGCTCCATATCCCTTGACACCCTTACCGAACAGAAGTCTGTCAATCTGAGTCTTGAAAGCTATCATGATGCAACATACACAGTCTTTTGGTGGACAGAGTTCCAGATTTCCACCATCAAAAAGTTCTTACTGATTTCCTTCCTAAATGGCCTCGCCCTGATTTTAAGATTATATCTCCTCGTTCTTGCTTTCCCCATCAAATTCTCCACGATCAGATCACCCCTTAATTTTCTCTATTCAAAAGAATACAAGGCAACTTTATGCAACTTGTAGCCATAATTTAACTCTCTAAGCCCAGTTATCATTCTGATGAACCCCTCCAAATGCAATATATATCTCCTGAAGGGCGTTGCCCAAAGCAGAACACAGTATTCAAGATGGGATGTGACAAGGCTTTTGTTTTTGTATTAAAAACTTAGAATGCTGTATGTTTTTAAAAAACTGAAATAGGATTTTTCAGGGGACATAGACACCTGCAAATAAATGAAATTTTTGCATGTTTTGAAAGGAAGTTGACTTTGTATATAAGGAGAGGAAAGCAGGCAATTTCGAGGAAACTAGCAAAAGGTATGATCACCTCAGACCTCGGATGCACTGGGTGGGAAGATTGGTGAGAGAGTAGGATGGGGCACTTGGGGCTGTTGCTTTTAATAAAGCAGAGCAGATTGCCTCAATGGCCCTTCAGAGGATGCCAAGAAAGGCAAAGAGGGAATCTGTAAGCTTGTCCAAGAAGGAATGAAACCTGGGACGGTAGTAAGAGATCAGGAAGGCTGCTGAGTATTGAAGAGGTTTGGGGTAGGGATTTGGGAAGCTGAGAGTCCAGAGTGACAGCTAAAATGCGCACAAGAATGGACACAAGGAAAATTGGAGTTACATCGGTTTGGTTACATAGCAATTATTAGTAGTTATAAAATTCTGATAGTAAATGGGACATAGATAGGACACAATAGGATGGTGTCCGGAGTGAAAGGCAGAAATCCTATGGCGGGATAACATTGATGTAGATAGGGTGGAGTCAGCATAAGGCATCGATGAACTGTTGTTCAAGTTCAGAAACAGGCATAGTAAGTGAGGTACAGAAATTGCTTGACGATAGAGTATCAGAGGGCGAACTGATGGAGGTAATTCTGTAGGAATGAAGATCCAGGAGATGTACAGAATCAGTTGCAGGACACAAAGACATTGGTGAAGTTGGAGATCATCATAAAATCCAGAAGCAGTGCAGGTTTGTACTTTGGCTGAGGCAAGTGAGTTTCTGTCCAGGAAGAGACTGTAGCTGATCATGAAAAACCTAGCACAGCCAATGGCCAGTCACAGGCTCAGCAGAGAATTGAATTCTTTCAGTTATAGCAGTGATGGGAAAAGGACTGTAAACTGATCAAAGTTAATTTAAAATGTTAGCAACAGAGCAGCAGATCAGAGACAAAAACTGAATCTTACAGTGTCGTCCGATGCAGTCCAATGCAGAAGTGCGGTCCTGAAGATCCAGATCTTTTCCAGAGCTCACAAACAAAGAGCAGGCATGGTCAGGGGATGGGGTTTAAACTAGCAGACAGAGACCACTTAAACTGGTAGTTAACTTGAAGTTTGGGCAAAAATGCATCCACTATTACAGTCAGAGAACTTGAAGAGTGGAAGACAGGAGATTGGGTGAGAAAGGACAAAGGATGACAGCAGATGCCCCATAATAGGCATGCAAAGTGAGGAGTTCTTTCAGGAACTGACCACCTAGTAACCATTTTTCTCTTTTTATGAGGAATAAGTGAGGACTGAACACTGTAATGTAAGTTTCTGAGAGACTTGCGTAGCAGTGATGTTACTGGACTAGTAATCCAGAGGCCTGGACTAATGCCTCGGAGACGAGAGTTCAAATTGCACCACAGCAGCTGGGAGAACTTCAATTCATTTAATGAATAAACCTTGAATGAAATGCTAGTCTCATTAATAATGATCATGAAACTACCGGATTGTTGTAAAAATCCATCTGGGTTCACCAATGTCCTTCAGGGGAGTACATCTGCCATCCTTACCCAGTCTGGCCGACATGTGACTCCAGACCTACACCAATGTGGTTCAGTTTTAACTACCCTCTGAAATGGCCGAGCAAGCCATTAAGTTGGAGGTGGCTCACAATACCTGCTCAAGAGCAATTAGGGATGGACAATAAACGCTGACCATGCCAGCGATGCTTACATCCCAAGAATGATGGAAACAAACCTTCCCGATAGCAGTAAAGATGTGGCAAAAAATATTAGCTCAGAGATTAGGGGTGCCTATTGCAAAATCTTATGTAACCAAGATGTGGGCAGGCCATAATAGATTTAAGAATGAGTAATGGTCCAGACATAGTTAATAATCTAAGAGTAAGGGAATACTTATCAAACATAGAACACTGAGAATAAGCAACTGAAAGAAATCACTGGTGGGAGTCGTCTATAGACATCCTGACAGTAGCTACACTGTAGAACAGAGTACAAATTAAGAAATAATGGGGCTTGTAAGAAAGGCACTACAAAAATGGTGCGTGACTTCAATCCTCATATGGCTCAAAGGCTGGTGAGGTAGAAGTGGGTTCCAGTTTGTGGGGCACTGGCACCAGTATTGGGGAAAATGGTGGCTGTACCGTTGGGATGGTCTACACCTGAACCATGCTGGTGCCGGTGTTCCAGCGAGCTGCATAACTAGGGAAGTCAGGAGGGTTTAAACTGAATAGTGGGGGCAAGGGATCAAGTTTGGTAAGATAAGGTAAATCAAGGAGTAGAGACAAGGCAAGAGAGAAAGGTATTAATATGGGAAATGATAAACAGACTGTGTCAGGAAGGGACAGAACGTACACATCTAAGAGTAAATGAACAGATAAGGCTAGAGGTTACAAAAATAATAAAAGGACAAAACTAAAGGCTCTGTATCTGACTGAACATAGCATTCAAAACAAAACAGATGAACTGAGAGCTCAAATAGAAATAAATAAGTACGATCTGATAGCCATTACAGAGACATGGCTGAAGGATGACATAGATTGGCACCTGAATATTGAAGGGTACATGGCATTTAGGAAGGACAGGAAGCAAGGAAAATGTGCAGGGGTTGCTCTGTTAATTAATGATGGTATTAGCGCAATAGAGAGGGATGACCTAAGTTCAGGAAACCAGGATGTAGAAGCAGTTTGGGTAGAGATGAGAAATCATAAAGGCAAGAAATCACTTGTGGGAGTGGTGTACAGGCCACCCAGCAACCACACTGTCGGATGGGGTATAAAGGAAGAAATAATGGCAGCTTGTCAGATAGGTACAGTGATAATTATGGGGGATTTTAACCTACATACAGACTGGAAAAATCAGATGAGCAGAGGTAGCCTAGATTAGGAGTGCTTAGAATGTTTGCAGGATAATTTCTTTGAACAATACATTCTGGAGCCAACCAGAGAGCAGGCTATACTAGACCTGGTAGTGTGCAACAAGTTAGGATTAATTAATGACCTCATAGTTAAGGCACCCCTAGGTAGCAGCGATCATAATATGGATGAATTCTACATTCACTTTGGGGAGAGTGGAGTGGGTCCAAGACTAGTATTTTAAACTTAAATAAGGGCAATTATGAGGGCATGAAAGCAGATCTAGCTAAAGTGAACTGACAAATTAGATTAAGGGATAGGTCAATAGAGATGCTGTGGCAGACATTTAAAGGGCTATTTCAGAATACACAGAATAGCTACATTTCAATGAGAAAGAAAGATTCCAAGGGTGGGACCCGCCATCCGTGGTTAACAAAAAGAGTTAAAGATAGTATCAAACTGAAAGAAAAAGCCTATAATTGCACATAGATGGGAGGCAGGTCAGAAGATTGGACAGAATAATAAAAACAGCAAAGAATGACTAAAAGATTGATAAGGAAGGTTAAATTAGAGTACGAGAGAAAGCTAGCTCGAAATATAAAGACAGATAGGAAGAGTTTCGATGGATATTTTAAAAAGAAAAGAGTTAAGAAAGTGAGTTTTGGTCCTATAGAAAGTGAGTCTGGGGAATTAAGAATGGATAATAAGGACATGGCAGATAAATTGAACAGGTATTTTGCATTGGTCTTCACTAATGAGGATACAAGTAACATCCCAGTATTAGCTGTAAGTCAGGAAATGGAGGGGAGGGAGGAACTCAAGAAAATTACGATCATCAGGGAAGTGGTCCTGACAAACTGTTGGAGCTCTGGGCAAACTCGTCCCCAGATCCTGATGGACTTCATCCTAGGGTGTTAAAAGAAGTGGCTAGTGAGATAATTGATGCGTTAGTTTTAATTTTCCAAAATTCCCTAGATTCGGGAAAGGTTCTATGAGATTGGAAAACAGTGTATGTAACTCCTTTATTCAAAAAGGAAGGGAGACAGAAAGCAAGAAACTATAGGCCATTTAGCTTAACATTTGTCTCAGGGAAAATGTTAGAAGTTATTATTAAAGACGTTATAGCAGGGCATTTAGAAAAATTCAAGAGAATCAGGCAGAGTCAACACGGTTTTGTGAAAGGGAAATCACTTTTAATCAATTTATTGAAGTTCTTTGAGGGAGTTACATGTGCTGTGGATAAAGGAGAACCAGTGGATGTATTGTACTTAGATTTCCAGAAGGCATTTGATAAGGTACCACATCAAAGGTTATTGCAGAAGATAAAAGCTCAGAGTGTAGGGCGTAACATATTGGCATGGATAGAAGATTGGATAGCTAACAGGAAACAGAGAGTAGGCAGAAATGGGTCATTTTCTGGTTGGCAAGATGTAACAAGTGGTGTGCAACAGGGGTCTGTGCTGGGGCCTCAACTTTTTACAATTTATATAAATGACTTAGATGAAGGGACCGAAGGTATGGTTGCTAAATTTGCTGATGACACAAAGATAGATAGGAAAGTAAGTTGTGAAGATGACATAAGGGGGCTACAAAGGGATATAGATTGGTTAAGTGAGTGGGAAAAGACCTGGCCAATGGAGTATAATGTGGGAAAGTGTGAAACTGTCCACTTTGGTAGGAAGAATAAAAAGAAGCATATTTTCTAAATGGTGAGAGATTGCAGAGCTCTGAGATGCAGAGGAATCTGGGTGTCCTAGTGCATGAATCACAAAAGGTTAGTATGCAGGTACAGCACGTAATTAGGAAAGCTAATAGAATGTTATTTTATGAATAGTTAATCATGAGGGGAATTTTATACAAAAGTAGGGAGGTTATGCTTTCGTTATACAGGGCATTGGTGAATGTTGTGTACAGTACTGGCCTCCTTATTTAAGGAAGGATGTAAATGTGTTGGAGGCAGTACAGAGAAGGTTTACTAGACTAATACCTGGAATGGGTGGGCTGTCTTACGAGGAAAGATTGGACAGGCTAGGCTTGTATCCGCTAGAATTTAGAAGAGTAAGGTAACTTGATTGAAACATATAAGATCCTGAGGGGTCTTGACAGGGTGTAGGTGGAAAGGATGTTTCCCCTTGTGAGACAATCTAAAACTAGGGGTCACTGTTTAAAAATAAGGGGTTGCCCATTTAAGACAGAGATGAGGAAAAATTTTTCTCTCAGAGGGTCGTGAGTCTTTGGAATTCTCTTCATAGAAAGGCAGTGGAAGCAGAGTCTCTGAATATTTTTAAGGCAGAGGTAAATAGATTCTTGATAAGCGAGGGGGTGGAAGGTTATCGGGGGTAGGTGGAAATGTGGAGTAATCAGTTCAGCCATGAACTTATTGAATGATGGAGCAGGCTCGAGGGGTCGAGTGGCCTACTCCTGCTCCTAATTCATATGTTCATACGTAAGTAGAGAAATCAAATTAGCAAAGGAAGACTTGAGGAGGTGTTCATAGAGGGTATTCAGGGCAGTTTCTTCTAACAATACATTGTGGAACCAACCAGGGAACAGGCTATTTTAGATCTAGTACTGTGTAATGAGACAGGATTCATAAATAATCTCAGTAAAACAGTACTTAAGACCTTTGCTCCAGAACTTGCCGCGCCCCTAGCCAAGCTGTTCCAGTACAGCGACAACACTGGCATCTACCTGACAATGTAGAAAATTGCCCAGGTATGTCCTGTACACAAAAAGCAGGACAAATCCAACCCAGCCAATTACCGCCCCATCAGTCTACTCTTGATCATCAGAAAAGTGATTGAAGGTGTCGTCGACAGTGCTATCAAGCGGCACTTGGTTAGCATTAACCTGCTTAGTGATGCTCAGTTTGGTTCCGCCAGGGCCACTCAGCTCCTGACCTCGTTACAGCCTTGGTTCAAACATGGACAAAAGAGACACAAGAGGTGAGGTGACTGCCCTTGACATCAAGGCAACATTTTGACCGAGTATGGCATCAAGGAGCCCTGGCAAAACTGGAGTCAATGGGAATCGAGGGAAACCTCTCTGCCAGTTGGAGTCATACCTGGCACAAAGGAAGATGGCTGTTGTTGTCGGAGGTCAATCATCTCAACTCCAGGACATCTCTGCAGGATTCTCTCAGGGTAATGTCCCAGGCCCAACCATTTTCAGCTTCTTCATCAATGAGCTTCCTTCAGTCATGAGGTCAGAATTGGGTAAGTTCACTGATGATTGCACAATGTTCAGCACCATTCGTGATTCCTCACATACTGAAGCAGTCTGCAGAGAAATGCAGCAAGACCTGGGCAATATCTAAGCTTGGACTGATAAGTGGCAAGCAACATTTGCGCCACACACATGTGCCAGGCAAGGACTATCTCAAGTAAGAGAGTTTCTAACCATCTCCCCTTGACATTCATTGGCATTACAATCTCTGAATCCCCCACTATCTACATCCTGGGGGTTACCATTGACCAGAAACTGAGCTGGAGTAACCATATAAATACCGTGGCTACAACAGCAGGTCACAGGCTAGGAATCCTGCGGCAAGTAAGTCACCTCCAACTCCCCAAGGCCAGTCCACCATTTACAAGGCACAAGTCAGGAGTGTGATGGAATACTCTCCACTTGCCTGGATGGGTGCAGATCCAACAAAACTCAAGGATCTTGACACCATCTACAAGACGCAATGCAGCAATGCACCAAGGCTCCTTAGATAGCATCTTCCAAACCCACGACCTCTGCCACCTAGAAGTACAAGGGCAGCAGTTGCATGGGAACACCACCGCCTGCATGTCCCCCTCCAAATCACACACCATCCTGAACTGGAACTATTTCGCCATTCCTTCACTGTCAGTGGGTCAAACTCCTTTCCTAACAGCACTGTGGGTTTACCTACCCCACATGGACTGCAGCAATTCAAGAAGGCAGCTCACCAACACATTCTCAAGGGCAATTAGGGATGGGTAATAAATGTTGTCCTAGCCAGCGACTTCCACATCCATGAACGAATAAAAACAAATGTTCCCCAGAGAACATCAATCATAACATGATAGAATTCCACATTTGGTTTGAGGGTGAGAAACTTGGTTCCGAAACTAGTGTCTTAAATATAAGCAATTCAAAAGATATGAAGACAGAGCTGGCTAAGTGGACTGGGAAATAGATTAAAAGGTAAGAGGGATGATAACCAATGGCAGACATTTAAGGAGATATTTCATTATTCTCAACAAAGATATATTCAATTGAGAAAGAAAAACTCTACAAGAAGGATGAACCATCCACGGTTAACTAAGGAAGTTAAGGGTGATATCAAATTGAAAGAAGAGATATACAATGTGGCAAAATTAGTAGTAGGCCAAAAGATTGGGAAATTTTAGAAACCAGCAAAGGGAGAAAGTAGTATATAAGGATGACAGTAGCTGAAGTAAACATAGGTCCCTTAGTGGATGAGACTGGGGAATTAATAATGGAAACACGGAAATGGCAGAGACTTTGAACAAATATTTTCTTTCTGTCTTTGCAGTAGAAGACACAAAAAGCATCACAATAATAGTAGAAAATCAGGGGGTAAAAGGGAGGGAGGAATTGAAAGCAATCATTATCTTCAGAGAAAAAATACCAGGCAAGCTAATAGGACTAAAAATTGACTGCCCTTGACATCAAGGCAGCATTTGACTGAGTATGGCACCAAGGAGCCTGAGCAACATTGAAGTCAATGGGAATCGGGCAAAACTCTCCACTGGTTGGAGTCATACCTAGCACAAAGGAAGATGGTTGTGGTTGTTGGAGTCCAAATATCTAAGCCCCAGAGCATTGCTGCATGAGTTCCTCAGGGTAATGTCCTAGATCCAACCATCTTCAGCTGTTTCATCAATAACCTTCCTCCATCTTAAGGTCAGAAGTGAGGATGTTCGCTGATGATTGGACAGTGTTCAGAGCTATTCGTGACTCCTCAGATACTGAAGCAGTCTGCGTCCATAAGCAGCAAGACCTGGATAACATTCAGGCTTGTGCTGATAAGTGGAAAGTAACAGTCGCACCACACAAGTGCCAGGCAATGACCATCTCCAACAAGAGAGAACCTAACCATCTCCACTTGGCATTTAATGGCATCTCTGAATCCTCTACCGTCAACATCCTGGGGGTTACAGTTGACCAGAAACTTAACTGCACCAGCCGTATAAATACTCTGGCTACAAGAGCAGCTCAAAGGCTAGGAATTCTTTTTTTCTATTCGTTCCAGGGATGTGGGCGTCACTGTCTCGGTCAGCATTTATTACCCATTCCTAATTGCCCTTGAGAAAGTGATGGTGAGCAGCCTTCTTGAACTGCTGCAGTCCATGTGGGGTAGGTACACCCACAGTGCTGTTAGGAAGGTAGTTCCAGGATTTTGACCCAGTGACAGTGAAGGAACAGTGATATAGTTCCAAGTCAGGATGGTGTGTGGCTTGGAGGGGAATTTGTAGGTGGTGTCGATCCCCTGCAGCTGCTGCCCTTGTCCTTCTGGGTGGGGGTGGTAGCGGGTTTGGACAGTGGAATGAATGTTTAAGGTGGTGCATGGGGTGCCAATCAAGTGGGCTGCTTTGTCTTGAATGGTGTCGAGCTTCTTCAGCGTTGTTGGAGCTACACTCATCCAGGCAAAGTATTACATCATACTCCAGGTTTGTGCCTTGTGGACAGCTTTGGAGAGTCAGGATGTGTGTTACTTGCCACAGAATCAATCTTCAGCCAGAGGTGCAGAGTTAGTGATCCATCTTGGAATCCTCCTGAAGTCCCCAGCTTCACAGATGCCAGTCTTCAGCCAATTCGATTCACTCGCGTGAAATCATGAAACGACTAAAGGCATTCGATACTGCAAAGACTATGGCCCTGACAACATTCCGACAATAGTACTGCAGACCTGTGCTCCAGAACTAGCTGCACCCCTAGCCAAGCTGTTCCAGTACAGCTACAACACTGGCATCTACCCAGCAATGTGAAAAATTGCCCAGGTATGTCCTGTACACAAAAAGCAGGACAGGTTCAACCCGGCATATTACTGCTCCATCAGTCTACTTTCAATCATCAGTAAAGTAATGGAAGGTGTCATCGACAGTACTATCAAGCAGCACTTGCTTAGCAATAACCTGCTCAGTGACACTCAGTTTGGGTTCCACCAGGGCCACTCAGCTCCTGACCTCGTTACAGCCTTGGTTCAAACATGGACAAAAGAGCTGAACTCAAGAGATGAGGTGACTGCCCTTGACATCGAGGCAGCATTTGACCGAGTATGGCATCAAGGAGCCCTAGCAAAACTGGAGTCAATGGGAATCAGGAGGAAAAGTCGCCACTGGTTGGAGTCGTACCTCATGCAAAGGAAGACGGTTGCAGTTGATGGAGGTCAATCATCTCAGCTCCAGGACATCACTGCAGGATTTGCTCAGGGTAGGTTCAAGGCCTAACCATCTTCAGCTGCTTCGTCAATGAGCTTCCTTCAATCATAAGGTCAGAGGTGGGGATGTTCGCAGATGATTGCAGAATGTTCAGCACTATTTGCGACTCCTCAGAAACCGAAACAGTCCGTGTAGAAACGTAACAAAACCTGGACAATATCCAGGCTTGGGCTGATAAGTGGAAAGTAACATTCGCACCATACAAGTGCCAGGCAATGACCGTCTCCAACAAGAGAGACTCTAATGATCACCCCTTGACATTCAACGGCATTACCATCAAGGAATCCCCCACTATCTACATCCTGGGGGTTACCATTGACCAGAAACTGAGCTGGAGTAACCATATAAATACCGTGGCTACAACAGCAGATCACAGGCTAGGAATCCTGCGGCAAGTAAGTCACCTCCAACTCCCCAAGGCCAGTCCACCATTTACAAGGCACAAGTCAGGAGTGTGATGGAATACTCTCCACTTGCCTGGATGGGTGCAGCTCCAACAACACTCCAGGATCGTGACACCATCTACAAGATGCACTGCAGCAATGCACCAAGGCTCCTTAGATAGCATCATCCAGACCCAAAACCTCTGCCACCTAGAAGTACAAGGGCAGCAGTTGCATGGGAACACCACCACCTGCATGTCCCCCTCCAAATCACACACCATCCTGAACTGGAACTATTTCACCATTCCTTCACTGTCGGTGGGTCAAAATCCTTTCCTAACAGCACTGTGGGTTTACCTACCCCACATGGACTGCAGCAATTCAAGAAGGCAGCTCACCAACACATTCTCAAGGGCAATTAGGGATGGGTAATAAATGTTGTCCTTGCCAGCGACTTCCACATCCATGAACGAATAAAAACAAATGTTCCCTAGGGAACAGCAATCATAACATGATAGAGTTCCACATTTGGTTTGAGGGTGAGAAACTTGGTTCTGAAACTAGTGTCTTAAATAAAAGCAATTCAAAAAATATGAAGACAGAGCTGGCTAAGTGGACTGGGAAATAGATTAAAAGGGACGAGGGATGATAACCAATGGCAGACATTTAAGGAGATATTTCATTATTCTCAACAAAGATATATTCCATTGAGAAAGAAAAACTCTACAAGAAGGATGAACCATCCACGGTTAACTAAGGAAGTTAAGGGTGATATCAAATTGAAAGAAGAGATATACAATGTGGCAAAATTAGTAGTAGGCCAAAAGATTGGGAAATTTTAGAAACCAGCAAAGGGAGAAAGTAGTATATAAGGATGACAGTAGCTGAAGTAAACATAAGTCCCTTAGTGGATGAGACTGGGGAATTAATAATGGAAACACATAAATGGCAGAGACTTTGAACAAATATTTTCTTTCTGTCTTTGCAGTAGAAAACACAAAAAGCATCACAATAATAGTAGAAAATCAGGGGGTAAAAGGGAGGGAGGAATTGAAAGCAATCATTATCTTCAGAGAAAAAATACCAGGCAAGCTAATAGGACTAAAAATTGACTGCCCTTGACATCAAGGCAGCATTTGACTGAGTATGGCACCAAGGAGCCTGAGCAACATTGAAGTCAATGGGAATCGGGCAAAACTCACCGCTGGTTGGATTCATACCTAGCACAAAGGAAGACCAGTTAGTCTATCAGCTGTTGTGGGGATATTACTGGAACCTATAATTAAGGACCGAGTCACTGAGCACTTAGAGAAATTTGAGCTGATTAGAGAGAAACAAGATGGATTTGTAAAGAATTGGTCATGTTGAACAAACCTTATTGAAATTTTTGAGGAAGTAACCGGAGTAGTAAACAGGCAAACAACTATGGACGAGATATGGACTTAAAAATATATTTTGATATAGTTCCACACAAGAGACTGTCAGCTAAAATTAAAGCTCATGGAATTGAAGGCAAATTATTCATCTGGTTAGGAAATTATTTACGCAGTCGGTGAAAAAGAGTAGGAGAAATGGATATGTGCTCAAAGTGGAAGTGACTGGAATTGTCCCTCAAGGATCTGCAAAGCAGATGTTAAGCTAACAGGTCTATAATTTACTGGTTTCTCTCTCTTATGTGCTGGAAGAACATGATTTTCCAGCATTTTTGTAGCAGTCAATAACATGATAGCTATATGTATTTGACAAAACTAGATCAACCCTAATTCACATCTGTACAAGCATTAATGGTGAAGTCATTCACTACTAAAACATTCTTCATCTTCATATTTTACAGGAGCTTTTGAAGAAACATCCCAGCTCGACACCATGGTTTCTGCATATAAATCGGGTCTGCTCATCCTCACATTTACAATTTGTGGTGTGCTGTACAGATTGTGTAACATGGACACCTATCAGTATGTTAAAAACAACATCTTGGAAGCAGCCCAGATGAGAACGAAAGCTGACCCAAAACGTTCAAACATAACCATTAAAACTGGGATTCTGTTTTTGGAGACAACTGACAAAGTGGAGCCGGCACCATTGGTGGTGTGTTCAGTGGAGGCTGCAGCTCGTTTAAACCCAGATAACCCTATCTATTACTTCATGAAGGGATTCAGTGGCAACTTAACACAGTATCCACAGCCTGACTATGCTGGTATCCCTTTGCTTTCCTCGATAAGTAATGTTGTCCTTCTACCTTTGAAACCCACTGAACTATTTGAAGGCACTCCTCTGAATGGCTGGTATCAAAAGGTAACCAATGAATAGAAATAATTTTAAAGATTACCTCAATTTTTAAATATAGCAGCTACCATGCAATATAAATTTGGAAATGATGAGAATTGTAGATATTTCCTGTTAACCCTGTGAGACTCGACTTAAACAAGATACTGAGACGAGTGATAAAATTAACCACAGACACAAAGAGTAATTTCCTTTCTGTTCACTTTATTAAAACAAAAATGATTTCTCAAGTCCTAGTAACTAAATTTACTATAAGATTCAGTAGCCAAATACATACAGATTCCTCTGCACATGCCATCTTCTTCCTCATAGACAGTTTCTTTGACTCCACTATTGGCTAGCAACACAGGCGAGCCCAAGGGCCTCCTTATATCCACTTTGATGCCGCATGTTTCTTGGTTTTCCTGCATTGTTGTTCAAGTCTGCTAATTCCACTCTGTCTCCAGGTATGCCTTCTCTTCTCATTGGTGACACAGCCTCAGCCAGTGGTGCTTCAGGGGTCCTTTAATATCAGTCTTTTCTTTCTCCACTTTTCATTGTTAAGTCTGTTTCTTGTTTCATCATATTTTTCTTTATCAGTTTATCCTGTTGGTTCAGCACTTCTTTACACAACAAAGCAGCATATTCTGTGCCAGAGGTGCCTTTAATCAGGCATCTGCCCCTTAAGGATATGTAGGTCCATCACACTTTGTGTTCTTTTTCTTTGTTTATGGGATGTGAGCATTGCTGACAAGGTCAGCATTTATTGCCCATCCCCAATTGCAGCTGAGAATGTGGTGGTGAGCTGCACACCTTTACTACATGCATTGTCACTAACACGTCACATCCCAATATCCTTTGTATTTCTGTCTTGCCTTAAATCCCCACAGAATAGCTGGAAGACAAAGTTACTCTTGGATCTCAAAGAATATCTCTTGTGCAACATGGTTCAGTAAAACATAGCCTAGTATCCCGTGATGCACCAGCATTCTGTTGTTCAACATTTCCAGTCTTATTCGATCTATCTCTCTGGAATATTCTCTGAGAAGGGAAAGTGGTTTTGTTGCTTACTTTTTCTAAACTGTATGGTGGATGTATCTGTTTCTAACTGAATGAGTAGTGCTGACTATTGGATTTGCTTGAACAATGCTGTTTATAGTTGGTTTTTGAGTCGCAATTTACATTATTTGAAAATTAAAATGTAAAGTTGAAGAGCAAATATGCCAATTGTTCTCACCCTGTTCATTATGTGACCAGAATATGATAGAATTTTACATCAAGTTTGAAAGTGATGTAGCTCAATCCGAAACTAGGGTCTTAAATTGAAACAAAGGAAACTACGAAGGTATGAAGGCAAATTGGCTGTAATAGATTGGGAAACTACATGAAAAGGTATGATGGTAGATAGTCAATGGCAAGCATTTAAAGAATTAATACAAGGTTTACAACAAATTTACATTACTTTGAAGCACAAAAACCCAGCAGGAAAGGTGATCAAACCATGTCTAACAAAAGAATTTAAAGATTATATTAGATCAAAGGAAGAGGCTTATAAAGTTGTCAAAAAAGTAATAAGCCTGCGGATTGGGAGCATTTTAGAATGCAGCAAAGGAGGACCAAGAAACTGATAAAGTAAGAGAAAATAGAATATGAAAGTAAAGTAGCGAGAAACACAAAAACAGACTGTGAAAGCTTCTATAGATATGTGAAAAGGGAAAGATTATCAAGGACAAATGTGGGCTCACGACAGGAAGAGACAGCGGAATTTATAATGGGGAATAAGGCAATGGCAGAGAAGCTAAACAAATACTTTGTGTCTGTCTAAACAGATGAAGATACAAAAAACCGCCTAGGAATACTATAGAACCAAGGGATTAGCAAGAAAGAGGAACTGAAAGAAATCAGTATTTGTAAAAAAAGTAGTATTGGAGACATTAATGGGACTGAAAGTTAATAAATCCCCTGGATCTGATGATGTCCATCCAGAGTATTGAACGAGGTGGTTGTAGAGATAATAAATGCATTGGTGGTCATCTTCCAAAATTCTGTCGATTCTGGAATGGTTCCTGCTGATTGGAAGATAGCAAATGTAACCCCACTATTTAAGGAAGGAGGGAGAGAGAAAATGGGGAACTACAGACCTGTAAGCCTGACATCAGTAGCAGGGAAAATGCTAGAATCGATTATAAAGTATGTGGTAACTGGACATTTATAAAATATTGGTAGGATTGGGCAGAGTCAAACTGGATTTATGAAAGGGAAATTGTGTTTGACTGAGGATGTAACCAGCAGAATAGATAATGGGGAACCAGTAGTGGATTTGGATTTTCAGAAGGCTTTCGCGAAGGTCCCAGACAGGTTAGTAAGTAATATTAGAGCACATGGGATCGCAAGGATTGGGGGTAATACACTGGCATGGATTGAGAATTGGTTAACGGACAGAAAACAGAGAGTAGGAATAAACGAGTTATTCTCAGGTTGACAGGTTTTGACTAATGGGGTACTGCAAGGGTCAGTGCTTGGGCCCCCTAGCTATTAAAATCTATATCAATGATTTGGATGTGGGGACCAAATGTAATATTTCCAAGTTTGCTGATGGCACAAAACTAAGTGGGAATGTGAGTTGTGAAGAGAATGCAAAGAGGCTTCAAGGGGATTTAGACAGGCTGAGAGTGGGCAAGAACATGGCAGGTGAAATGCAATGTGGAAAAATGTGAAGTTGTCCATTTTGGTAGGAAAAACAGAAATGCAGAATATGTCTTAAATGGTGAGAGATTGGGAAGTGTTGACGTCCAAAGGGACCTGGGTGTCCTTGTTCATAAGTCACTGAAAGCTAACATGCAAGTGCAGCAAGCAATTAGGAAGGTAAATGGTATGTTGGCCTTTATTGCAAGAGGATTTCATTACAGGAGTAAAGAAGTCTTGCTGCCTTGGTGAGACCGCAGCTGAAGTATTGTGCACAGTTTTGGTCTCCTTACCTAAGGAAGGATATACTTGCCATACAGGGAGTGCAACAAGGTTCACCAGACTGATCCCTAGAATGGCAGGATTGTCCTATGAGGACAGATTAAGGAGACTGGGCCTATATTCTATAGAGATAGAAGAATGAGAGATGATGTTATTGAAGCATACAAAACTCTTCTAGGGCTCGACAGGGTAGATGCAGGAAGGATGTTTCCCCTGGCTGGGGAATCTAGAACCAGTGGGCACAGTCTCAAAATAAGGGGTAGGCTATTGAGGATTGAGATAGAGTCATAGAGAGATAAAGCACTGAAACAGGCCCTTTGGCCCACCGAGTATGTGCTGACCAACAACCACCCATTTATACTAATCCTATATTCCCTACCACATCCCGACCATTCTCCTATCTGCACTTGGGGCAATTTACAATGGCCAATTTAGCTATCAACCTGCAAGTCTTTGGCTGTGGGAGGAAACCGGAGCACCAGTCAGAAACCCACACGGTCACAGGGAGAACCTGCAAACTCTGCACAGGCAGTACCCAGAACTGAACATGGGTCACTGGAGCTGTGAGGCTGTGGTGCTAACCACTGAGCCACAGTGCCACCCTAAGATGAATTGCTTCACTCAGAGGGTGGCAAACCTTTGGAATTCTCTACCCGTGACTGTGGAAACTCAGTCATTGAGTATATTCAGGACAGAGATCGATAGATTTCTAGGTATTAAATATATCAACCGATATGGGGATAGTGCGGGAGCAAAAGAGTTTGGGTGGGTGGCTCTTGTATCCCTAAGTATAACTATAGGTTTACCTGCCTCACTTGATGGATATGGAGGTACTTTTCTTTTAGACAATAATTCCTTATAACTCTCAGGTATCTTGTTCATGACAGCCGCACTCACAGTGGTATTTGTATTTAGCCTTACACCTGCAGTCAGTGCTACAGCCTGATCTGTTGTACTCTCATTCAGGACCCCTTTCTCTGCATTGGCTTTGTGTACCCTATACGTTCCATGGGTTTACCCCACAATTTCCAGCATTCTGCATGAAGGTGTCACACCTTGTGACAATGGTAACACTTAGGCTTGCACTTCCAGCCTCAGCATCTTCCTTTCTAGCCTGAGGAGAAGATCCTGGGGCATTCCCTTCCTGTCCCCAGCTACCTGCCTTCCTTTTACCCTCCCATCTTCTATTGTTTTTGGGATTGTGGGGGTGACGAACAAAGGGTTTAGGCTTATAAACAAGCTTGTAATTCTCAGCAATTTCCGCTGCCTGTCTGACTGTTGAAACCTTCTGGTTCTCTATATGGGTTCTTACGAATGGAGGGAGTGAATTTTCCAAGAAAATTAGTTCCCTAAGGTTCTCATATGTGGCCTCTACCTTTCGTTCCCATATGTAATGATCAAAATTAATTTGCTTTACCCTCTCAAATTCTATATAAGTCTTTACAGACAATCGCTGGAGGTTCCAAAATTTCTGCCAGTAAGCGAGAATAAATTTTTTTTGCCATCTCACAATCTACAGAAGCCTCCTCAAAAAGCATGGAATAAACACCATGAGCTCTGCCCATCAACCTGTTTTACATAAGCAATGTCCAATTTTCATTTGGCCACTTCATCTGTTGATTATCTTTTCAAAGGAAATGAAAAATGCCTCTACGTCCCTTTCCTCAAAGTTAGGGAGAGCTTGTATAAATTTAAACGACTCTCCATTGGTTCCTCGCTGGGGTCAGATCTTCCCCCACCAAAACCTTCACTGGAGTCAAGACCACCCCTTTGTCTTAGTTCCATCTTTTTAAATTCGAATTCCTTTCCTTCTCATTCTCTTTCCTTTTCCTCAAGTTCAAGTTTCTTCATTGTCAATTCTCTTTGAAATTCAAGTTCTTTCAATTCTATTGCTCTTTCTTTTTCCTGTTGAAGCTTACGTTTTTTCCATTCCTCTGCTATTAATTCTCTTGTTTCTCTTAATAGCCTAGGATATATTTCGTCCAGGCCTGGACAAAATTATAACCAGCCCATTTTGGAAAGAAATCAGGAAGAACTATTTTTACCACATTCTCATTCCCATCTCAACTCATTTACAACTGGGAACATGTTGGAAACACACACAAAATCGGAGAATAGAACTTATCCCCCTGCTGTCATCACACTTACTGTCAGTTTGATACCCAGCCATGGCTCCCACTGAAAACAGGTGAGATCCTCACAATACAATGCAAATTCTGGTCCTATGTATTAATAGGATCCCAATGCAATTTTCAAGTACCAATGGGCAGAACACACACTGCATGTCCTTCACACACATACACACGCACACACACATTTGCTCAGACTATTCCATCATATTAGTGTTTGTACAAAGTTACAGAGCTTGTGTGGTGGGTAAATGTGATGAAATAGTAAGTGTTCTAAATGGGTAAAGCCCTATTACAAGTGGCAAGACATACTGATTTTAATTATAACTATATCATAAATAGGGGAAAAGCTCATTAAGGCCCATTTTTTCCTACTGGAATCACAATGCATGATCGCCCTGCACCTGGTTCCATTGTAGCAGACCACATACCAACTTTGTGCTGCCTCCTCACCTAAATAATTAGTGTGTAGCCCAGCATGGTCTGAAGCCCTGCTGACTGACTGTACATTCAACAGGCGCCTGGCAATGCAGGACTAGCCTGTCCCTCTTATGGGGCGCAGCACATTGCATAGAAGCTGCTGCAGACTGTGGAAGAATTGAAGAGAAAGAAAAGTAGAGGAAATGGGGAATCAGGCGAAAGACAGGTCTCCCAGGTTTTCTGATGCTGTGCAGGAGGCATTTGTTCAGGAAGTGTAAAGGAGAGGGATGCCATGTTTCTGCAGGGGTCGGGGGCCCTCAAAGTTCCTAAAGAAAGGAATAGGAGCAGCTGGCACCGTGGACCTGGTGGCAGTGCCGGAAGAAGTTCAATGACCTCACATGGGTTGTCAAGGTCAGTGAATACATCTTCAAATGACCCACTACACACTCACAATGCACCACACGCCTATTACTCACCCACCAACAAACTCCAGTGTTAATCTTTTAATTGTGTTTCAATTGTGTGATTATCTGCAGGTGGAGGGTGTTAATTGGGTTCTTACTTGTGCAATGAGAAGCAGACACTTCCTGAAACTGGTGGAGGGGTTTGAGTGTACAAGAGGGTGCCCACCGAGTGGTCCAGGCAGGGGTTTGCTCCACGACGTTCCTTGTTGCTGCCTGGCTCTCATTATAGGTGCGCTGCCCTCACGTGATCGGTGTGACTGAGGGGATCATTAGCTGAGTGTATAGTGGCTATCCCTTCTCAACCAGCAGCCTGCTTCTGGTTCAAAATGTTGGCCCAAATATGAGGCTGAATTTTACGCTGCCCCAGTGGGTCGCATGGTGGCGTGGGGGCAGCGTAGAATTGAGCGGGAGGCTCCGGGAGGTCTCCACTCCCCACTCCCGCCTCCGGCCAACTTTACAGCGGTCAGGCGGCGGGGGGGGGGGGGGTGGCGGGTAGGTGGAGGAAAACGGCCCGCCCGCCCAAGGCCAGTCAAGGCCCTTAAGTGGCTCTCTCCTGCCTCCACGGGTATTTTACCAGTGGCAAGCGGGCGTGCTGGGGACGTGAAAGGACGCCCAGCGATACCAGCCGGCCTTTCTGTGCGCTGCGGTGGGGGGGGGAGGGGGGTCGGTGCCATGGCCGTCAGGCACAGGGTGCCCGATTAAGGGCCGCCCCCGCCTCCCAACCCAACCCTGGGTCCGAAGACGCTCTCCCCTCCCCCCAAATAACTACCGTTGCCCCACCGCCACGACCGATCTCCCCATCCCTGGTCAGGCAAGCCCAACTTACCTGAAGTCCTGGCTCCATGTCATTGGCTGGGCTGCAGACCCAGCAGTGGCCACCGTTCCTGGTGGCACTGCTGGGACTAGGAGCTGCTGGCCCGCTGATTAGCTGGTAGCTCACTGGGGTGGGACCTCCTCCCTCAAGTGGGTGGAAGTCCTGCCTCGGGACACTTAAAGCCCGGGGGGAGTCAGATCCCCAGGCGAGGCAGAAGCAGGTTCGCCACCAACATTTACGTCAGTGGCGAAGTCCCATCCGCCTCCGGTAACATCCAGCCCATGGTGGGCATGATTAACTGCCCTTGAAATAGCAATATTTGAAATTCTTTGCGCATTTGAACACTTGTTCAGCTTGGAGTGACTAGAAGAAGGTGTTAAACAGTCCTGTGCAACCTAAAATGGCAGATTGTGTGCCAAATCAGCTTTAGACTCTGTTTGACACCACGATCTTCACACTCTGCATGCTTCTGGTGCAGGCACAGCACATGCACACTAGCTCCCTGTCAATCTGGACGACTATTTAGGCCGTGCAGGAAGTGGTCGGAAGCGTTCTGTCTGATTATTTTTCAACTGTTGCTTAGTTTAGAGATACAGCACTGAAACAGGCCCTTCGGCCCACCGAGTCTGTGCCGAACATCAACCACCCATTTTATACTAATCCTACACTAATTCCATATTCCTACCACATCCCCACCTGTCCCTATATTTCCCTACCACCTACCTACACTAGGGGCAATTCATAATGGCCAATTTACCTATCAACCTGCAAGTCTTTGGTATGTGGGAGGAAACCGGAGCACCCGGAGGAAACCCACGCAGACACAGGGAGAACTTGCAAACTCCACACAGGCAGTACCCAGAATTGATCCCGGGTCGCTGGAGCTGTGAGGCTGCAGTGCTAACCACTGCGCCACTGTGCCGCCCCTAAGGAAGTTTTCCCCAATGCCACTACACAGCATCTTGCAGCACATGACTGCACGGACATGCAGCCAAGTTTCAGGCAACAGCTGACTGTTTATGGCCCTGCAGATTTGCAAGTGCTCTGCAGCAATTCTGCAGGCATCCTTACAACAGACATACAGAACGGCCTTTACCTCTCTGCTAACATGGATCCTGAGAAGATTGGTCCCCATATCATTTCCAGGTGCAGTTGCCAGGCCTCACTAAACAGTTGTTGGCATCTTGACAAGTGCAGAGAAATAGGTAACACTGATTCTCCATCACCCGCCATGCTTCTTTCATGCAGTGCCTTGTAAAGCACAACATGCTTTAATCATGGTTCTTTAGCTCTTTAGTTCATGTTTGGATCAAGGCTGTAATGAAGTCTGGTTCCGAGTAGCCCGGGTGAAAACAGCTTGACGAGAAATGAGGAAGAAAGGTTAGAATTGTTTCCCGAGGAGCGGAACTGATGGGTCAATTTCCTTTAAAGATATGGTGCTAGGGTTTCATAAGATGGTTCATTGTCAATATCAGGAGAAGCAGAATGACTTCAGCCAGCACGTGTCCTTCTTTTTCCCCATTTCCAGCATCCTCTCAGTAGCAAAGTTCTTTATTTCTAGCCTTCCTCACAAACACTTTTTGTACTATATATTGTGCCATGTCGTGGAAAGGTGCTGGTTTATGCCCATAATTCTGCAGGGAGAGACCATTGGGGATCAAAGCAATCACACACTCTTTACAATCTTGGTCAGAGAGTAGCTTCGGGTGATACCTGAAGCCCCAGCCAAATGGGTTTTGTAGCTGCAAATAGTTTTAGTTTAAGGAGGAGCCACAAAGACTCGAGAAGAAATAGGTTTAAATATGCTGAAACTGAACATTATGGATTGCACTTGACTCTGTACATTAATCCATAGGTAAATCCAAATTTGGAAAGATATTGGACCCATGTACTTGCTGATGGCTGCAGGTTAGCTCTGCTATGGAAATACGGTGGCATCTACCTGGATACTGATATTATATCAATGAAGACTTTGCCATTTGCCAATTTTACCTGTTCACAAGGCGGAAAATTTTTCAATAATGCAGCAATAGGATTTCGTGTAAACCACCATCCTTTTATATTAGACTGCATGGAAGATTTTGTGGCCCATTATATTGGACACGTCTGGGGTCAACAAGGCCCAAATCTGATAACCCGTGTTTTGAAGCAATGGTGCAAGTCCAATGATCTGGACAAAGTCACTGGAAAGGAATGCAATGGAATCTCTTTATGGATCTCGAGGCGGTTCTATCCAATCCCATATCAAAGCTGGGAAAAGTACTATGTTCCATGGAAAAGGGAGGACATCGAGAGCTTCTTCTCAGGTACATATGGAGTCCATATCTGGAACTATATGAATTCCAAAAAGAGAAAAGTTGTTTCTGGAAGTGGTTCATTAATAGAATATCTTTTTCAGATGTATTGTCCAACTACATACAGAAATTTAATTCAATCTAGAAATAGTTCAGAGTCACTTAGGGCCTGAAATTTCTGAAACTAGTGAGGACAATAAATGTATAGATTGTCCAAAATGGGGGCACACTTTGGGACAGAACCTGGAAATTCCAACATTACAACTTCATTTTGCTCAACAGAAATCTCACCAGTTGTGAACTGAATTGAGTTCTGTTGTAAATGCTCCAAGACAGCACTACAATGCCCATTTGCTCCATGAGGAACATTTGAAAATCTCTACAGCATGGTGTTGGGTTTCTATTATGGCAGAGTTACTTTGAACTATTTCTGCTGAATTTGGGTTTTTAAGGTATAATATTGTGATTCTGTTTTGATAATGTTATTTTGTATGTTATTCAATATTATCTGGGATGGCTTAATGCTCATCTAATACTGAGGGCTATAAATGAAAACATGTTTTAATCCCAAACACAGATTCCCTTCTATTTATGAGTATGGAACTCATGAAAAAAGTTTGAACAAACATTAAATTATAGACACAAACTGATTTGAGTAGAAGCCCATTAAGCAGAATGGCAATTGTTGTGTATTTCACGAATTACCAGCCGGAGACTCGGAAGTCAGGTTTTCACACATCTCTATTATACAACATGCATGAGGGAGGTCACAGCTACAGAGCAAACACCATGACTGAGTCCTCCCGAGAAATAGATACATTCGCTTTTATAGGTTTTGGTTGCGTCACACTATTTAGTTTCTTTTGAGACTGATTGCACATGTTCCAACCACAAAATGTTCCAGGTTTCATTCCAGTGCATACCTGCATCCTGCCTTATTGAGTCCTGACCTGCTTCTGCTAGTAATGCAACCCAATATTCTCGACTCTACATACCTTACTTCATACAGTATATTTAGTAATCACGGGGATGGCTAGAACGAGCTCAAGTATTACATTGTTTTTCACATCACATCCCACTACTGCAGGGGTGACTTGCGTCAGGGCCCAGATCTGGCATCGCATTCATCCCCTCCTGTTGGGCATTCACAGTTAAATTGACATTTGTAATCTAAGATGGTACTTCTCCCTCATGTATCTGCCGAAAGTTCTCCCTCATTTGTTCTATAAGCCACCCTTCCCATATGGTGCATACCTGGCCCAGCCTGTTCTGCCTTCAGAGAGTTGCAGGTCCTGAATTATCTCGTTAATGGTTTTGCCATGTGTTTCTAGGATGCCCACTATATCTAGGTCTCCTTGCACTAACTCCTGATCGTTAACCAACTGATCATTCCATTGCATGCTGTTGTTCCCTGAGAATGTTCTTTCCCTGGTGGGTTACAGTCCTGACCTTGTCATCCAGGAAGGCCAAATCTAGGGTATTAACTATGCCAGTTACTGTATAAAATACTGTGGATACATCATTGAGAAGATGTCTTCAGAACCACCAGCCTCTCTGGGGTTGTTTTTCAACCCTTCCAGACGGCGTGTTTGATGGAGCACCTGCTTTATCAGTATACGATGCAATCCCCTTATTGCACCTGACCACTATTCAGGTAGCCCCAGAGCAGATACATTCAGGATTATACTCAGAAGTTTGTGTGGTACATTCTCAGGAACTTTCTTCCCCTCATCAATTAATACCACTCCATTTGCTGATCCTGTTTATTGGGTAGGGCATTCCGGCTCTGCCTCAATAGCTTTTGTGGCCGTCACTGCCACAGTAGCAGAATTTGATTCTCATGTAATGTTATTTCACTCACAGTTTCTTGGTGCTGGCATATTGAGTCAAAGAATCTCCCCAGGCTAGTTAACCCTTGGGTATAGTCCCCGCTGAGTCGTATGTTATCTTCTTTGTCTTGACTGTTCTTGACCACCAGGTGGGACACCAGAGCATCACGATCGTGCTGGGGCCCATCTATATTTACCTGCAACGAGATAATTAATACGGAAGTGTCTGTCCCCTCATCCTGTGGATAAATCACATGAGCGGTTAAATGGTTTAACTTGTGACCAGTGCTTCCATTTGCGCTTAACTCGCTCATCAACCGCAACGCATGTGTCACTGATCAATACTACTTCATCCAGTCCATTCCACCTGGGTTGCCACCCTGGTTTCTCAGGGAGTACGTTGACCGTCACCTTATCCCCTACACCCGGTAACGTGGGGTCCTGCTTCCCTATTTCCTCCCGGACTCTGTCCTCCCTCTCTCTGCCAGCAATCGGGCTTTTTGTGTCTTCTTTTACCGCATTGATCACATTCAATGCGACCTCCTGATTTTCTCTTGCGGCAATCTATTGTCATGTGATCTGGTTTGCCACATTCAGAGCAACTCTGTCCTCTTGGTGTCATTGTTGTCACAGAAGGTGGAGATGCTTTGGTATTACTCGCACATTGATCTACCTCACTTGTCCAAGAGATGATTTGAATGAATGCATCCCCGACTGGTAATCTTAGCACTGAGACATTCCTTAAGCATCTTAAGAAAGACACTATCATCTCTGTCCGGGTCCTCTACCCCTCCGTATTCAACATAAGCATTATACTTCCTCTCTGCATATTCAATACATTCCACTGCACATCCCCCTCCCTCCCCCTCCCAGCTTCTGCATTATTCCTGCAACTGCACCCCAGTTACTCTGGCTTTCTCCCAACGTCTCTCTAACTTTTTAAAAAATCTTTGTACTGTCGTAAATCATTGTCTGTCCAACTCCCAGTCCTGTATTCGGTTGGGAGTTTCTGTCATGCCCCCTTTGGCATCTTAGCTTGTATTAGAGCGTGATGATCATTCTTATGTGTATCGTGTATCTCGCTTGCTTCTTCTAGATTTTTCCAAAATTCTAAGTTATTTTGCTTTTATTTTAGGAACCTAAATCTTTCAAGATCATCTGTTTTTCCACTGGTGTAAAGGGTCTGTAAACCTGTCTCATTATGGTCTTGAAGCCCGAGATCCCTTCCTGTATCGATATTCCCTCCATTTCATTGTTGTATCTCTGTCCCTTTTTATCACGTATTGTCCTTTCATAAGTTTCCCCTTCATAGGTAATTAGTATATTCACTGTGAATTGGAGCCATTGGCAACGATGGATATGACGGGGATGCGGACGGTCCTGGTGATTTCTTTACACATTTATTGGTCCCGTCAGGGGATGGGTCAGTGTCCCAGTCTTCACACCACCCGTACTCAGCCGCCTCTTTTACCAGGTTATTCCAGTTGGGTTCATCGTCTGCATTTCGTTTCATCTGTCTATTAATACTAATATGTCTTATTCTTACGCCACAGTCTTTGCATCGTCATTCGTACAATGTGCACAAAATGAATACTCCTTTGTCTTCTTTGGCCTTTTTATGTGTTGTCCACATTGTCCGTTTTCTCCCCACTCTTCACTCCAACCTTCCATCTTCATCATCCCTTCCAGTTTCTTGTATTTCTCTTTCAAATAATCGACAAAATTTAAACTTTCCCTTTCGTCTTCACCACCACCTCCTGACATCTCACTTCCTTTCCTTGGCATACTTAATCTGTTTGATTTTATCAAGACTTTCCTATTGTCTTTTTCTCATCTACGGATTACCCTCCTGGTTAATGCCCCGCTCGCGCCCGCCTCTTTCTCCCAGAGGCTCGTTCATGTCACCCTAAGTGAGCACCCGCCAGTCGCTACCTACTTGCCCTGGTATCTTGTTCAAATCCAACCAGGTCGGTATCATCCTCCCTAAATCATGTTACGGACTACGGTAAAATAATTACCTGTCTGCTCAGTTAATAGGAATGCTGCCTGTCGTGTTGTGTCCTTCCAACTACGCCAATTGTTGTGGTGTATTTCACGAATTACCACCTGGAGACTCGGAAGTCAGGTATGCACGAGGGAGGTCACAGCAACAAAGCAAACTCCATTACTGAGTCCTCCCGAGAAACAGATACATTTGCTTTTATGGGCTTTGGTTGCGTCACACTATCTGATTTCTTTTGAGGCAAACAAGATCAGTAGTTGTGACTGATTGCACTTGTACTGGCAACAAAATAGAGTCATCGTGTTTTTCAGCATAGAAACAGGCCCTTTGGCCCAACGTACCTGCGCCGACCATCAAACACCCGTCCAAAACTAATCCCACTTCCTTGCAGTTGGCCTGTAGCCTTGTATGTTATGGCGTTTCAATTGCTCATCTAAATACTTCTTAAATGTTGTGAGTGTTCCTGCCTCTACCACCCCTTGAGGCAGTGTGTTCCAGATTCCAATCACCCTCTGGGTGAAAGAAGTTTTCCTCAACTCCCCTCTAAACCTCCTGCCCCTTACCTTACATCTATGCCCCCTAGTAATTGACCAAAAATGCTCTCGGCTTTCTTCGAGCACACACCTGCTTCTTGCCTAATCGAGTCCTGACCTGTTTTTGCTAGTAACGTAACTTCTTTATCTAATAAATGTTGTAATTGTGGCTGGCTTAAGCTTCCTACATGACATTCAGTCACAGATGCGTCATTCAGTATTTTTGCAAAGCTTAGCATATTAAGTTAACCTTTTTGTTCTCACATCAGCAATCTATATGCCATTCACTATAATACCTGATTTTTAGTGCTGACGATCAAGCTGCCCTCTGCTTCACTAGTGGGTTTTTTACTTCAGCATCTAATACAAAGTAGAGAGAAGGTAAGCACCAGTCAAGATGTGGTGACAGAGGAACCTTTGGGATTATCAAGGAGTGGGTTTTGGGGGCATTTAGTAAATGTGGAGTTTTACTGCTTTGAGGTTCAGTAGGCTGGGGTATTATTGTAGTGTTTTGAGTCAAAATATGAAGGTTATTTGTTATGCATCTGAAAGAACGACAAAATGCAACATCTTCTGGCCTTGTTGCGAGAACACCGCAAGAAATTACCAATCGCACAGTCAGGAAAGTGTCCATGATTGAGATTCAGCAACCGAGGCTATGTCATTCAAGCCAGAATTTATTTGTACAATCATAAAAGATTCCCAATGAAATGAAATTATGTTTCCGAGGAAGCACAAGAAAATATCAATCCCAACAGAAATAGTGATTCGACAAAAATAAGAACAAATCAGAGTCTTACTGTTTCATTGAAACAATTTCAAAGTATCAATACAACAGCAATTGAGTGCAGTTGGGTTACAATCCTGTGCTTGATTCCCCATAGACTAAGAGAACCCAAATACAAACAGCTAAGTCAGAAAGTCTTTTGGCCCTAATTCATAATTTTGCTAAGTTAGAATATTTCAGGAAATAGAGGAATTGGAATAATTCTGTTATCTGGGAAAGATACCTGACAGTTAATGGATATCACATTAATGAGTTTGATCCATTTACTTTTGGATAGCCTGTGCCTGTGGATAGTGTTCTGGGGTAGAAATTACTGTTGGTGAAAGTGAGGAAAATTGGTTGGTAAGGAGTTGGAAAATTAAGAATTAGAGTTCTCACTGGTTTGCAGCCTGCTTCACAAGTCTTGCAAAACCCCTGACCTAGTTTCCACTGATAATTGTCACACAGAAGGTCACTGTGAGGTCATGAGGTACCAAAAGTTAATTAAGACAAACATAATGAAGCACCCCATGATGTCAGTGTTCTCCTGCCCATTGCAGAACAATCAAAAATGGGTGGTAAAGTCTGCAATGTTATCACCTGCTGGGGAGGAATCTCTTGAAGGTGCAGTAACAATTAGGCATTGCATCTCATCACAGGATTTCATGTAAGAGGTAAAAGACAAAGCAGGCATGGCTGGAAGATCAATGGCGCCAGAATTGGTCTGTTCAACCCATAATTTACAGGCCCAGGCACATCAACCTCTTGTCTGTGAGAGAGAACATGTCTTACAATGGTCATAGAGCTCTGCTACATGCTGCAAGGTGACCTTCAGTCAACATCCACTATTGAGACTTAAATACAAGTGGCAGCCAAAGTCACTTCCACTCTCTACTTTTATTCTTGCACTGCCTTCCAGGTTAACATAGCTTTTGCGTTTTTACACAAGATATTTTTTCAGGACCCATGTCACCAGTCATTGGACCTTGCATCCTATATATCTGGAGTATACCTTTTGGCTCAATATATAGATAATTCATAGCATGGCCCATGTATCATACAAGAGCACTCTTAACCTGTATAACTGTTAATGACTGATGATTAACACTGAAAAACAAATCAAACTGATGCAATTCTAAGGTTTGTAAAGATTTATAATACCCTTGAAAGCCATTTAGCCATTTAGAAGCTTCACAGGCCTGGCTGTGAAACCAGAATAAAGCGTTGATGCAAATGTTTAAAGGACATGATTAACAACACTTTGATTAATTCTGCAGAAATTAGAATCCCTGATGAAGAAGGTACTTATCAAAGAAACTATAAAAGAATATTCAGAAAATATGCAAAGCCTAAAGTAAATGAAATCAATGATGGTATTGCAAACAAGAAAATTATAATTTTGAAGACATTTTTCAATTGGATCAACCATTGGTTCAGAGCATTTACATAAATTTTGAAAATACAGAAAGTTTAAGATGATTGGTAGATTTTAACCTTGATCACCCTGTGGTAAACTGTCTGGAGTGGATCATCCACCCATTATACACCATGCCTGATTTTCCACTCCATTGAAGTCAAAAAGTTTGAAATCGACCCCATGTCTTCTTGAACTTTGGAGAAGTAGCAAATAAAATAGTCTTTATTGATAACCTTTTGTCAGTTGTCATCATTTGTGTACATCTTTCAATAACCAAGAGGAGAATAGTGTTAAACGAATGCTGCACTTTATTCATGAAGAATGGCGTCTTAATTAACATGGACTGAATTGCTTTATATTGGTCAATTTGAATGAAGATAATTAGTGCATCTGCTAATAAACCCTAGACATAAATAAATCCTGATGTATACATCCTGCAAAATAGCAGTTTTATTGTGGGATTTCAGAGACAATATTTTTTACTGTCTATTAAATAATATTTCTGATTTAACTGTCATTTGTTGGATCCTTATCAATCTTTTTCAATGTTACTCCTTTCATTCTGATTATTCTGCACGTTGATGAAATCTCACATAATTTGCAAGTTTAAATGCTTTTTTTTAACTCCCTTTACTCATATCCATTGTAACTATTAATATTAACAGAATCCCAGAATCATCAATTGACTTCAGCTTTTCAAGAGGAATGATAAGTGAGAAGTACTCTCCCATTATTTATCTAAATTTTTAACTCATTTTCTATTTGACCTGGACAGCTTGCAGTTCAGCTGCAAATCTTATGATAAGTATTTCATCAAATGTGTTTGAAAAATTAAAACATCACTTACATCATCCTCCAATCATGGTAAATCTTTAAAAATAACTACAACAGATTTGTTACCCATGCCATCACTACAGGTTGGTCAGGAGTATGCTTCTTACAACTTCTTCCGACTACTTTGTAACAGGCAACGGAGCCAAAATTACTCAGCCTTTCTGGCTCATTCCCACCACAACTCCAGTGGAATGTGGATACGAGGGCCAGATGGGGCTCGAATATGCCAGGTTCCGGTTTATACAGTGAGTTCGACTGCTCAGGAGTCATAGGAATATAGGAACAGGATTATGCCATCTCGCCCCTAAGCATCTGCCACCGTTCAATGAGTTCAGAGCTGATCTGCAACCTAACTCCACATACCCACCTATACCCCATCTCCCTTCATACCTTTGAATAACAAATATCTATCAATCTCAGATTTAAAATTTACAATTGACCTAGCATCAATTACTGATTGCAGAAGAGGGTTCCAAACATCTACCACCCTTTTTTGCATCAAATTGTTTCCTAATGATCGTATTGAACAATGGAGCAGGCTCGAGGGGCCATATGGTCTACTCCTGCTCCTACGTCTTACATTCTAATGCTCTTAATTTCACTCCCGATAGGTCTGGCTCGAATTTTTAGACCATGCCCCAAGTACCAGACTCTCCAACCAGCAGCTATATTTTCTCTGCATCCACTCTATCTGCCCACCTTAATATCTTAAGAACTTCAATCAAATCACCCCTTAACCGTCTAAATTTCAGGGAATACCAATCCTAGTTTGTATAATCCTACCTCATAATTTAACCCTTGGAGTCCAGGTACCATTCTGGAGAACAAATTCTGCACACCCTCCAAGGCCAATATATCCTTCAAAGGTGCAGTGCCCAGAACGGAACACAGTGCTCCAGCTGAACTACAAGCTCTCCAGATCAAATAGAAAATGGGTGAAAGGGACAGTACTCCTAATTCATCATTCTGGTTGAAAGGCTGAGATCAGTTGATTGTTCTGCAATTCTGTTAATATTAATAGTTACAATGGATATGCGTAAAGCGAACAACCAGGGTTTTGTATAGCTGAAGAATGGGGCTGTCAGGCACTCGAGGTATACCCGAAGTGCATGTAAGCTGCTCCTCAACCCCCCACCATCAACAAACCTGTGGGATTCAGCAGTATCAGCACCAGGGGCTGTCAGTGGGTACGGTCTGATGCAGTGGTTGGGATCAAAACCTATGTAATTTCAAGGCCAATTTCTTTTATTTATTATTGTGCTCTGAGTTATATGGGCAAGGTCACATTTTTTTCCCATCTCAAGGTGCCCAGAAGAGGCAGTGCTGGATCTTCTCCTATAAATATTGCAGTCCTTCTGGTGATGAGGCACCTACATTGGTGTCATGTTGGGAATTCCAAGGTATCGACCCATTGACAGTAAAGGAATGGTCATATATATTGAAATCATAATGCTGTGTAACTTTGAGATGCTGGCGTTCCCATAACATTTCTGCTGTCGTCTTTCTCCATAGCTAAGTTAGGGATGTGCGAAAGAAGCAGGGGAATGGGACTAATTGCATGACTCTGTCAAAGAGGTTGACACAATAGGCTGAATGAACTTGTATTTTTGTGCTGCAAAGTTCTATGAGGCAGTGGCGTAGTGGTATTGTCACTTGGACGAGTAACCCAGAGACCCAGGGTATTGCTCTGGGACCACAGCAGAAGGTGGAATTTGAATTCAATTAATAAATCTGGAATTAAAGCTGGTCTAATGATGGCCATGAAACCATTGTCGATTGTTGTAAAAAACCCATCTGGTTCACCACTGTCCTTTAGGGAAGGAAATCTGCTGTCCTTACCTGGTCTGGCCTACATGTGACTCCAGACCCACAGCAATGTGGTTGACTCTTACTTGCCCTCTGAAATGGCCTAGCAAGCCACTCAGTTAGGGCAATTAGGGATGGGCAATAAATGCTGGCCTGGCCAGCGACACCCACATCCCATGAATGAATTAAAAAAAAAATGTCCAAGAATGTCAGGAATCCCTCCCTCTCGCTCCAGGTATTTTTACACCAGGTTTGACATTTTACTGGTTTTTAAATCCACCGGTGTCAAACAGAATGGTGACAAGCCTAACCCTTTGCTTGTGGATGTTGCAGGCAAGACCAGCATTTATTGCTGTTCCTAATTGCCCATTAGAAGGTGATGGTGAGCTGCCTTCTTGAATCGCTGCAGACCATGTAGTGTTGGTACACCCACAGTGTTCCAGGATTTTGGCCCAGCGACAGTGAAGGAACAACAATATAGTTCCAAGTCAGGGTGGTGTGTGGGTTGGAGGGGAACTTGCAGGTCGTGGTGTTCCCATGCGTCTGCTGCCCTTATCCTTCATGGTGGTAGAGGTTGCAGGTTAGGAAGGTGCTGTCAAAGGAGGCTTGGTGCGTTGCTGCAGTGCATCTTGTTTATGGTACACACTGTTACCACTGTGTGTCGGTGGTGGAGGGAGAGAATGTTTAAGGTGGTAGATGGGGGTGCCGATCAAGTGAGCCACTTTGTTCTGGATAGTGTAGTTCTTCTTAAGTCTTGTTGGAGCTGCACAGTGGAGAGTAAGTGGACAGTATTCAATTAGCATCCTGATTGTGCCTTTTAGATGATAGACAAGCTTTGGGGAGTTAGAAGGTGAGTTACTTGCCGCAAAATTCCCAGCCTCTGACCTCCTTTTGTAGCCACAGTATTTATATGGCTATTCCAGTTAAGTGTCTGTTCAATGGTATCCCTCAGGATCTTGATGGTGGGGGAATTCAGCGATGGTAATGCCGTTGAACGTCGCAGGGAGATGGTTAGATTCTCTCTCGTTGGAGATGGTCATTCCCTATGTGAGAATAAGAAATGCTGAAATGTTGTTTCTACAGCTTGTGGAAAGTTACCAAGAAGTCATTTTTACACAACATAATGAAATCACTGAAAAAGAGAACTGATAAGGGTATGTAAGTAAAGACCTTGAGACAGTACATCACTGAAAAAGAGAACTGATAAGGGTATGTAAGTAAAGACCTTGAGACAGTACAGCAGTTAAAAATTGTGCTTAGGGAGATAAAAGGGAAACAGCAAGAGTTAGAACAAAGGATGTAGTGAATAAGAAACTGCCCCACTAAGATAAAGGCTGACAGCTGCAAGTTAAAACACACAATGGAGAGCCAAATAAGGTAAAACAAAAACAAGAGTTAGGGGCTAGAAAGTTAGAGTAGGGGGAGAAGTAAACAGAGGAGGAGACTGTAGCAACCATAGGATAGGTTAGTGTCATAATACGTTATAACCAATAATGTAAAATAAAGGCATGGACAAATGATTTGTATTGTATAAACATGAACTGAATATGTTGATGGGTGTGCCTGCTTGTAGGACACCCGATCTTGCAAGAACGTTAAATAAACTTACTTCTTCAGAGTTTGACTTGGTGTAAATTATTATCAAGTGGGCTATGTTTCTCACACCTAGTACTTGTGTGATGCAGAAATTTGTCCAGGTCTTGCTGCATGCAGGCACAGATGGCTTTATTATCTGAGGAATTGTGAGTGGTACTGAACACTGTACAATCATCAGCAAACCTCCCCACCTCTGACCTTTTTTATTTATTTTTTCATTCATGGGATGTGAGCATTGCTGGCAGGGCCAACATTTATTGCCCATTACTAATTGCCACCATCATGAGCCACTTCAGTCCATGTAGTGTAGGTACACCGACAGTGCTGTTAGGAAGGGAGTTTCAGGATTTTGACCCAGTAACAGTGAAGGAACGGTGATATAGTTATGTCAGATGGTGTGCGAGCTGGAGGGGAACTTGCAAGTGGTGGTGTTACTATGTGCCTACTGCTCTTGTTCTTCTAGGTGGTAGAAGTCATGGCTTGCAAGGTTCTGTCAAAGGAGCCTTGAGAAGTTGCACCATGTACATGGTGCGCACTGCTGCCATTGTGCACCAGAGGTGGAAGGAGTGAATATTTAATGTGGTGGATGGGATGCTAATCAAGCAGGCTAATAATTGTTAACAACTGCATGTGGCAGGTCGGCAGAGCTTTGATCTGTTCTATTGGTTGCTAAGTATGCTGGTTGGCCACACTGCCAACACTAAAATTGTTCAAGTGAATTTTATGAGCTGTGCAGCAACACACACCCCACCCATCAGGAGTATCCATCAGGAAATTGTGGGCAAGTTGTCAAGGTTTTCTCGGGACTTTGGGGAGCTGCCTAGAAGCTGGTGAAGCTCTACCCGAGCAGTGCATCATTAAATTAGGTGGTTGTGCAAACACGTCCAGCTCCTGCTTCACCATGTCATAGAGTTATACAGCACAGAAACAGACCCTTTGGCCCATTTTAAAATGTTGTGAGTGTTTATGTGTTTCAGCTGTACTTTGCACCAGAACAGCCCCAGTCACATCTTGCCTTGCAAACCTATTATTTGTACATTGTAATTAGATGCGGAAATCAAAGTAGGAAATAGAAAGGTATTGGGTGACAAATCCAGTACTGCTGCTGCCTCATGTCTTAGCCTTCTAGCCCAAGTAAGATCACTGGAAGGTGAAGTTTGGTGATCAGATTCTTGTTACAACCGACCGCTCCTGTCAAAGCCCCCAATCAAGATATACGATTCTGATTGTGGTGGGACCAACGCACTGTTAATTCAATCCCGTCGCTCCTCAGATCGGCTAACATATCATTTAATACTTTCCAAATTAAAGAAAGTCCCAGCCAAATTGGACCACCTATTCACCCCTGAATGAGGCAAACCAAACCAGGTGTCTTTAAATTAACAAATTAACTCATTAATTAGAAGAACTAAATTCTTAAACATGATAAACAACATTTAAAATAGAAAAATTAGAGCCCTTGCAAATTTACAGTCCAATGTTCCTTGAAGTCCTCAGGGAATGTTGTTTGAAGTCCTCCCGGAATATTGCTTTCCTTCTCCAGCGAATTTCAAAAATTAACAACTTGCAAACTCTTTCAATGGGATCAAGCTGACTTTAGAGTTTTTGAGGGGTAAAAGATTGTCACAGTCTCACTTCCCTTTATTCAATTTAAATTACCAGAGATCTCTGTTTTGGCTTGACTTTTTCTTAGAATTTTAAAAGATAATAATAAACAAACTAAAACCCTATTCCTTCAGTTCAGGTGTGCTAAACACAGCTGTGTTCTCTGTGCCTGGGTTCGATTAGAACAAACTGTCTTCAACTAAAAGCCAGTTCAAAACTGAACTGCAACAAATGTATCGTGGGAGACTCACTCCCAGTGGTTGTATCTATAATAACAAGATTGCACCCTTTGAATTGCAGTCTCCAAATGGCTGTTTCTAAGGCAACGAAAATGCACCTTCCTGTAACTCCTAAGGCTTGCCGGCTCTGAAAGGAATACTGATCCCTTGCAAGCCTTGAAGACAAACTGCATATTCCGAACAAAACTACAGGATACTGACACTCTTATCAGCTGTTCAGGAACTGCTCTAACCAAAACATCTGATTCAAAAATAGTGGATATCTGGAAATAGATTACTGTCAGGATCACATTCATTCCCTCATTAGATACCTGCAGCCTTAAAATTACCATAAAGTGTTTATCTTGTAGGATGTTTCCCTGGTTTAAAGAGAATGCAGTGCTTTTAAATGAGAAGCAAAATACATCAGGTGCTGGAAATCTGTAACAAAACCGAGTTCTAGTGAACTGTTCTGGAACTGAAATTTTAACTACAGCCTGAATTTCACGAGGAGCCAGTGGCCCCGCCTTTGCCGGCCCTGGACAACTCAACTGTATTTAAAGGTCCTCAGGCAATTAACTGCCTGAAGTTGTGGCTTCTGCCCCTCTGAGGCAGAATGTCCTGATTGGCTGGCAGCTCTTAAGGCCCTGCAGCTCCACTGGGAGCAGTGGCCACTGCTGGGACTGTAACAGTCCCCAGACCCAGCCAATGACAGGGGCTTGAGAAGAAGATAAGTGGGGTCAGAGCTCACCGGGACAAATCAGCCAGGCCGTGCCAAGGGATGGTGGGGGGGGGGGGGGGGGGTTCAATCGTGGGGAGGTGTTCCAGTGGGGGCAGCCCCTGCCTGATCAGGAGGGCCTCGCGAGCCCACAATGTGGCTGCCAGGTTTAACTGGGTGGCCTCCCTCAGTGGTGAAATGACTATCCGCCGCTGGGAAAACACCAGCAGGAGTGGGAAGATACCCCTAAGTGGCTGCTAATTATCCACTTAAGGGCCTCAGTTTGCCTCAGGACAGGCAGGCTGCCTGCCACCTCGCCCACCACTGGAAAAATACCAGCAAGGGGCAGGTAGGCAACGAGCACGGCATCCCTCCCAATTCGCCATCACACCCGATTTTACACCCCACCCTCCGCCTCTGAGCCCACTCCCAGAGAGGGCATTAAATCCTGGCCTCTCTTTCTCTCTCCATAGATGTCACCTGACCTGCTGTATATTTCCATTATTTTCTGGTTTTACATCAATATTTTAACTTAGTCAGTTTTTAGTCAGGTATTTTCAAATCAATATTTCAAAATTTCAGTGACTCATCAATTTCTCCCCTCTCAATTTTTAACTTGTGAAAAGTAACCTGTATGAGTGCTGCTTATCTGTGTTCATTTTGAGAAGCTAAGAAAATATTCTTTGCCACAAGAGGGAACGCTCCCTCTGTATTGACAAACCCATCTCAAGAGAGTCAGACCCTCAGACGTTTCACCATCCAGTCTGCGCTCCTGGTCTCATCTGTTGCTACCAGTGTCCATTGTACATTATCTAGTATCCATTGCATTAACTTGGGAAAAGATCAATCACCTGAATACCATTCATATTTTTAAATAAAAGCAAAATACTGCGGATGCTGGAAATCTGAAATAAAGACAAGAAATGCTGGAAATACTCAACAGGCAGCATCTGTGGGGAGAGAAGCAGAGATAATATTTCAGGTCAGTGACCCTTCTTCAGAACTGGCAAATATTAGAAATGTAAAAGGTTATAAGCAAGTAAAGCGGGGGTGGGGCAAGAGATAACAAAGGAGAAGGTGTAGATAGGACAATGTCACAGAATTGCTGAACAGAAGGTCGTGGAGCAAAGGGAAACAATATGTTAATGGTGTGTTCAAAAACAAAGCATTAGTACAGATAGGGTGTGAATGGACTGAAAATTGAACAGCTGCAAGTATAAACGTGAAAAAGACAGTGGGTAAGCAAACTGAACAAACTAAGATGAAGTAAAATAAAATATATACAAAAAATTTTTTTAACAAGGAAATGAAAAAATAACTAAAAATAAAAGTAAAATGGGGAGCCCGTCATGCTCTGAAATTATTGAACTCAATGCTCAGTCCGGCAGGCTGTAGTGTGCCTGAACCTCTGAACCTCTCTCTCCAGCAGCACTGCCTCACCTTATCTCAAAGCTGTTCTACTCCGCAGTTTAATTTCATCCTTCATCTCATCCGACGCATTAACAAAAAATCGTTTTTTCTTCCTTTCAGGCGTCAAGGAACGCAAGCTCCAGCAGCTGATGGGGACTAATGCCCCTCCAGAACCTTTCTTCCCCTTCACTTCCCTCTGACCCCACCCCTTCTGATCTGACCCCTTGCTGTGTATTCACTATACCCTCTGACCTCCCCCTCTCTGATGCTGAACGTTCTGTACTCAGCAAAGCTCTCAGTTTTATCCCCTGACGTCTCCAACTCAATGAATTTTGCGCTCGGCATGAAGTTGAGCTCTTGTTCCGTCGCCGCCACCTCCGGGCTCACTTCTTTGACCAGGAGTCCTTCCCCCGATCAGCAGACCCATTAAACCGCCTCCAGCGTTCTCCCTCTACCTGGACCTCTCTCCCTGGCCTCTTACCCGCCCTTGGATCTTTTCATTGAAAACTGTTGGCAAGACATTGGTCATCTCAATCTCTCTGCCCACCTCACTCACTTTAACCTGTCCCCCATGAACTTGAGGCACTCCGTTCTCGCAGGTCTAACCCCGACATGGTCATCAAGCCTGCAGACCAGGGTGGTGCTGTTGTAGTACGGCGTACCGACATCTACCTTGCAGAGGCTCAGCGCCAACTCTCAGACACTTCTTCCTACCTCCCTCTGGACCATGATCCCACCACTGAACATCAAACTACTGTCCACAGGACTGTCACTGACCTCATCTCCTCTGGAGATCTTCCTTCTACAGCTTCCAACCTCATAGTCCCACAATCCCAGACAACCCGCTTCTACCTCCTTCCCAAAATCCACAAACAGGACTGCCCCGGCAGACCCATTATGTCAGCCTGCTCCTGCCCCACTGAACTTATTTCTTCCTATCTTGACTCCCTTTTCTCCGCTGCTCCAGTCTCTTCCCACCTACATCCGTGACTCTTCTGACACACTGCGTCATTTTGACAATTTCCAGTTTTCTGGCCCCAACCGCCTCCTCTTCACTATGGATGTTCAGTCTCTCTGCACCGCCATCCCCCACCAGGACGGTTTGAGGGATCTCCGCTTCTTCCTTGAACAGAGGCCCAACCAGTCCCCATCCACCACCACCCTCCTTCGCCTGGCTGAACTTGTTCTCACATTGAATAACTTCTCCTCCAACTCCACTCACTTCCTTCAAGTAAAAAGTGTTGCTATGGGTACCCGCATGGGTCCTAGTTATGCCTGTCTTTTTGTGGGATATGTCGAACATTTCTTGTTCCAGTCCTCCTCAGGCCCCCTCCCCCAACTCTTTTTCAGATACATTGATTTTCAGGTACATTGATGACCGTTATTTCCTCCTGCCCCGAACTGGAAAACTTTATCAACTTTGCTTCCAATTTCTACCCTTCTCTCACCTTTACATGGTCCATCTCCGACACTTCCCTTCCCTTCCTCGACTTCTCGGTCTCCATCTCTGGGGATAGGCTGTCTCCTAATATCCATTATAAGCCCACCAACTCCCACAGTGTCTTCGACGACACTTCTTCACACCCTGCCTCCTGTAAGCACTCCATTCCATTCTCCCAGTTTCTCCTTCACTGACGCATCTGCTCTGATGATGCTACCTTCCAAGACAGCGCTTCTGATATGTCTTCCTTTTTCCTCAACCGAGGATGCCCCGCCACTGTGGTTGACAGGGCCCTCAACCGTTTCCAGCTCATTTCCCGCACCTCTACCCTCACCCCTTCCCCTTCTTCCCAGAACCGCGACAGGGTACCCCTTGTCCTCACTTTCCACCCCATCAGCCTCCATATCCAAAGGATCATCCTCCGTCATTTTCGCCACCTCCAGTGTGATGCCACTACCAAAAGCATCTTCCCCTATCAGCATTCCAAAGGGATCGTTCCCTACGTAACACCCTGGTCCACTCCTCCATTACCGCCACCACCTCGTCCCCTTCGCATGGCAGCTTCCCCTGCAATCGCAGGAGGTGTAATACCTGCTCATTTACCTTTTGTCTCATCACTATCCCAGGCCCCAAACACTCCTTTCAGGTGAAGCAGCGATTTACTTGTACTTCTTTCAATGTAGTATACTGTATTCGCTGCTCACTATGTGGTCTCCTCTACACTGGGGAGACCAAACGCAGACTGGATGACCGCTTTGCGGAACACCTCTGCTCAGTCCGCAAGCAGGACCTCAAGCTTCTGGTTGCTGGCCATTTCAACACTCCCCCACCTGCTCTCATGCTCACATCTCTGTCCTGGGATTGCTGCAGTGTTGAGGTGCTGCAGCATCTCATTTACCGATTAGGCACACTACAGCCTGCCGGACCGAACACGGAGTTCAATAATTTCAGCGCATGACAGGCCCCCCAGTTTACTTTTATTTTTAGCTCTTTATTTCTTTTTCCTTTCTTTTGTGTTTATTTTATTTTACTTCATCTTAGTTTGCTCACCCACTGCTTTTTTCATGTGTGTACTTGCGGCTGTTCATTTCCAGTCCGTTGACACCCTATCTGTACTAATGCTTTGTTTTTCAACACACCATTAACATATTGTTTCCTTTTGCTCCATGACCATCTGGTCAGCTATTCTGTGACCTTGTCCTATCTACACCTTCTCCTTTGTTATCTCTTGCCCCACCCCTGCTTTACTTGCTTATAACCTTTTACATTTCTAATATTTGCCAGTTCTGAAGAAGGGTCACTGACCTGAAACGTTAACTCTGCTTCTCTCTCCACAGAGGCTGCCAGACCTGCTGAGTATTTCCAGCATTTCTTGTTTTTATTTCAGATTTTTAAATAAATGTATTATTCATTTTTACATTAATTTTAAAGTACATTTTTATTCATTTATACATTTAGCCTGCAAGAAGGCTGTGTTCTGGGAGCCTTTGCCATCCGGCCACCGCGGGTAAAATTCCAGTCGTGGTGGGAGGAGGCCCTTAAGTGGCAGTTAATTGGCCACTTAAGGGCCTTGATTGACCTGGGGCAGGGGGGCTGTTTCTCGCCACCGCACCCCGCGTAACATTTCAGTGGGCACAGGAAGGTGTCGGAAACAGCCCCTCCCCCACCTCCCACTCAATTTTACAGCCCCACCCCCCCCCCCCCACCACCACCAGCCCACTCATTGGGGGTGTCCTAAAATCCCGACCCATATCTTTACTCTATGCCGTTCTGGTCATCTTTCTACAGTACTCCAGCTGTGGCCTGACTAGTGTTTGATACAGTTCCAGCATAACCTCCCAGCTCTTACATTCTATATCTCAGCTAATAAAGACAAGGATCCCATTTGCTTTCCTGACCACCTTATCTACCTGTTCAATCACCTTTTGGGATCTGTGGACATGCACTCCAAGTTCCCTCTGTTCCTCTACACTTCTCAGTATCCTACTATTTATTTGTATTCCTTTGCCTTGTTTGCCTTCTTCAAATGCACGAGCTCACACTCTGTGGATTGAACTCCTTTTGCCACGGTTCCACCCACCTAACTGGTCCATTGATATCTTCCTGCAGTCTACAGCTATCTTCTTCATTATTGGCCACACAGCCAATTGTTGTTTTGCCTGCAAACTTCTTCTTCATACCCTATACATTTAAGTCCAAATCATTGATATATACCACAAAGGACATGGAACCAAGTACAGAGCCCTGTGGAACTCCACTGGAAACAGCCTTCCAGTCACAAAAACACTCATCAACAATTACCCTTTGTTTCCTACTTCTGAGCCAATTTTGGATCATTTTGCCTTGGATACAATGGGCTTTTATTGTATTTTTGCCATGTGGGACCTTATCAAACCCTTTGCTAAAATCCATATAGACTACATCAAATGCAATACCCTCATCGATCCTCCTTGTTACCTCCTCAGAAACAAAATTGATATCACTGAGAAACTAGACTACCCTTTGGAATGAACTTTACACTATTTTCGCAAAAACTTATTAAAAGAGAAAAAGAGGACAATTGTTGTAACTCGAAAAATGAAAACAGGAAGTGGCAGAAGCACAGTGCTGCTGGGCTATTTAAATGCTCCAGATGATCTCCCACTTCCTTGCTGCAATGCCAGCAGAACCCCCCAAGAACGAGTGGGCATCCAGCATACTGCTTTCCCATAGCAGACTGGGGAGAATATCCACAGGATTACAGGGTGCTGCTTTTTTAAATCATCAGCCATGTTTTCTTTGTAAATAGCCCCTGTTACGTTTCTTTTTTAAAATAGCCTCAGTTGTTCTTTTTGAAGAGAAAATTTGAACTGAAATTGCAATGGAATCAAGAACAACCCATTCTGTGTAAAAGAAACTATGAGCAGGGGGACTGGATAGGGAGGGGCACTAGGCAAGGAGGGCAAGGAGGGCAGGGTAAGCATGCAGAGCAGTTCTGTTTTGGATAGGTGGTACTGGTCACCTAATGAAGAATTATGCACTCTTCATTATAGACTTTCAAATGTGTTTTAAAGAAGAGTGAAATAATAAACTGAACCCCTTGATTTCTTGGTTTAAAAAAACTGAATTGTCAGCTTTACCAATAACAGAATGCATGATGGTCTTTGCTTATTGCACAAGCAGTTTGGAGAGAGAAACGCGTTTGTCAGGAAGACAGAAGGGAATCTTCTTAAAATATAAAACCTGAATAACAGATAAGGAAACAATGGTGACATTTGCAGATGCAAATTGAAAAGAGATGTTTTGATATTGAACCACGCTATGCAAGGTATGATAATTGAACAGAAGATTTCGGGAAGAAACAATATAAAACAGCCTATTCTGCAAGGGTTTTCACGATAACAATACATGATCCCAGACAGGGGGGCATAGGAGAGGAATCTGCAAATGTACCAAGACACAGAATTTGATCAATTCTTTGTCTTGAGTTGTTCTCGCCAGAACAAAGATTGTATGAGAAGTGAATCCTTTCTTTCTGGTGAAAACCTGTTATTTTAATGTAATTAAATTCTCTAAACGTAAAAAAACTGCAGTGCCTCACTTGATTCTTTGCCTTTTACGTTGTCAGCAAGAAAGAAAAGTAATCCTGCAGATTTGGTGCTGTGCATTGAGTACAAAAGTGTTCATTCAACTGAGATTTAAGTTGGATTTACTTTGCATCAGCTCAGTCCTAGGAAAATCGAGACCAACGCCCAAACTAGCTGGAACATTCACAAAGATTTGATAGCTAGCCAAGTTGAGGGATCATAATGAGATTATCACACCCGAGTACACCTGGTTTAGAATGTTAACTAATACTCTGGGAGTTTATTCCAGATGAGAGCATACCGTGTGCATTGTAGTTCATGATGCAGAATCCCAAGAGTGTAAGCATTAAATGGTGATCTTAAGACAGGAAAGTAGAGTTGAGGCCACAATCAGAGCAGCAATGATCTTATCAAATGGCGGAGCAGGTTTGAGGAGCCGAATGGCCTATTCATGAAAGATCAACAAAATTTAACAAGTTGCACATTATTGTGAACTGATCTATCCTGAGTTCCAGTATTGTTTAAATATGAATAATCATCTGTGTCTTCCTGAAAACAACCAAGTTATAATATTTTCAGAAACCTGGAGCAGCTGAATATTGCTTATCAATTGGACTGGTAAAATGGACCCGAGCATATAGAAAGAAATTGCAGTAGCAATAGTGGCAGCAGTAAGTATAATTTTTCATTTCTGATGGAGGGGACAAAGGTGGCATCTAAACACTGGAAAGCAATTATCATGAAAACCCTGTATGTCAGAAGGGAAATATTAATTTCATCGGCTGGAACCTTGTACTTTTACTGGGAAATCGTACAAGTAATTTTTTTTTAAAGTGGCTGCCAAGATGGCCACTGCAATTTGCATTTGAAACACCAAAAGATCAAACTGGAGATGACAGGTCTCATTCAATGTAGCCAGAATGATGGGGTGTTCGCAGTGATTAAATTCCCTTGAATGGCCTTATCAACACGGTCATCAGGGCCAGCTACACCCATTGACTTTGAAAGAGACAACCCCTTCCAAGTGTGACTGGCCATTTTGAGGTGCAGCACCTTGAATCTCAGAGAATATTCCAGAAAAACCTCATAAAAAGAACTAAGGGGCTTGATAGTGTCATATGCTTGCCTGCGCAGCTCTGGAGAAACTGTAAGCTTGGTCACAGAGACAGAAGAGATGGAGAAACTGAAAAGCCACCAATCATAGAAATCATAGACCATTTAAGGAACAGAAAGAGGCCACATGGCCCATCATGTCTATGCCAGCTGAAAAATGATCCATCTATTCTAATTCCACCTTCCAGCATTTGGTCCATAGCCCTGGAGATTACAGCACTTCAGGTGGATAACCAGACTCCTTTTGAATGAGTTGAGGGTTTCTGCCTCTACTATCCTTTCAGGCAGTGAGTTCCAGACCCCCACTACCCTCTGGGTGAAAAAGTTTTTCCTCATCTGCCCTCTAATTTTTCTACCAAGCATTTTAAATCTATGCCCCCAAGTCACTGACCTCTCTGCCAAGGTGAATAGGCCCTTCACCTCCACTCTATCCAGGCCCCTCACAATTTTGTACATTTCAATCAGATCCCCTCAGCCTTCTGTGTTCCAAGGACAACAAGCCCAGCCTATCCAATCTTTCCTCATAGCTGCATTTTTCCAGTTCTGGCAACATCTTCGTAAATCTCCTCTGTACTCTCACTCGTGCAATTACATTCTTTATGTAATGAGGTGATCAGAACTGCACACCGTACTCAAATTGTGGCCAAACCAATGATTTTTACAGTTCCAGCATAACCTCCCTGCTCTTATCTTCTGTACCTTGGCTAATAAAGGAAAAGATTCCATATGCCTTCTCAACCACCTTACCGACCAGTCCTGCTACCTTCATGGATCTGTGGACATTTACTCCAAGGTCTTACTCCCTCTGCACATCTCAGTATTTTCCCTGCAGACAAGGGTGGTGCTGTTGTTGTCTGGAGTACGGACCTCTACCTTGCAGAGGCTCAGCGCCAACCCTCAGACACTTCTTCCTACTTCCCCGTGGACCATGACCCCACCACCGAACATCAAGCCACTGTCCGCAGGACTGTCACTGACCTCATCTCCTCTGGAGATCTTCCTTCTATAGCTTCCAACCTCATTGTCCCGCAACCCCAGACAGCCCACTTCTACCTCCTTCCCAAAATCCACAAAAAGGACTGTCCCAGCAGACTCATTGTTTCAACCTGTTCTTGCCCCACTGAACTTATTTCTTCCTATCTTGACTCTATCTTTTCTCCCCTGGTCCAGTCTCTTCCCACCACATCCATGACTCTTCTGATGCCCTACATCATTTGACAGTTTCCAGTTTTCTGGCGCGAACCACCTCCTCTTCACTATGGACATCCAAACTCTCTATACCTCCATCCCCTATCAGAACAGTCAGAGGGCTCTCCACTTCTTCCTTGAGCAGAGGTCCAACCAGTCCCCATCTACCACCACCCTCCTCCACCCGGCTGAACCTGTTCTCACATTGAACAACTTCTCTTTTAACTCCATTCACTTCCTTCAAGTAACGGGTGTTGCTATGGGTACCCACATGAGGCCTAGTTATGCCTGTCTTTTTGTGGGATATGTCGAACATTCCTTGTTCCAGTCCTATTCAGGCCTCGTCCCACATCTCTTTTTCTGGTACCTCTTTTTCCGGTACATTGATGACTGTATCGGTGCCATTTCCTGCTCCTGCTCCAAACTGGAAAACTTTATCAACTTTGCTTCCAATTTCCACTCTTCTTTCACATTTACCTGGCCCATCTTCGACACTTCCCTTCCCTTCCTCGACTTCTCTGTCTCCATCTCTAGGGATAGGCTGTCCACTAATATTCATTATAAGCCCACAGACTCCAACAGCGTTTTCGACTACACTTCTTCACACCCTGCCTCCTGTAAGGACTCCATTCCATTCTCCCAATTTCTTTGTCTCCGATGTATCTGTTCTGATGATGCAATCTTCCATGACAGCACCTCTGATATGTCTTCCTTTGTCCTCAACCGAGGATTCCCCTCCACCCCAGCTGTGGTTCTCGGGGCCCTCAACCGTGTCCTGCCCATTTCCCGCGCCTCTTCCCTCACCCCTTCCCCTCCTTCCTAGAACAGCAACAGGGTTCCCCTTGTCCTCACTTTTCACCCCATCAGCCTCCACATCCAAAGGATCATCCTCCGCCATTTCTGCCACGTCCAGCATGATGCCACTACCAAATGCATCTTCCCCTCCCTTCCACTGTCAGCGTTCTGAAGGGATCATTCCATCTGCGACACCCTGGTCCACTCCTCCATTATCCCCAACACCTCGTCCCACTCCCATGGCATTTTCCATGCAATCGCAGGAGGTGTAAAACCTTTTACCTCCTCTCTCCTCACTATCCAAGGCCCCAAACACTCCTTTCAGGTGAAGCGATTTACTTGTATTTCCTTCAATTTAGTAAACTGTATTCTCTGCTCACAATGTGGTGTCCTCTACATTAGGGAGACCAAACGCAGAATGGGTGACCGCTTTGCGGAACACCTCCACTCAGAACAAAACCATGAACCCTCGCTTCCGGTTGCTAGCCATTTCAACACAACCACTCGCTCTCATGACCCCATATCTGTCCTGGGCATGCTGCAGTGTTCCAGTGAACATCAAAGCAAGCTCAAGTAACAGCATCTCATTTACCGATTAGGCATGCTACAGCCTGCCGGACTGAACATTGAATTAGAATTAGAATTAGAATTAGAATTAGAATTGGAATATTACAGCGCAGTACAGGCCCTTCGGCCCTCGATGTTGCGCCGACCTGTGAAACCATCTGACCTACACTATTCCATTTTCGTCCATATGTCTATCCAATGACCACTTAAATGCCCTTAAAGTTGGTGAGTCTACTACTGTTGCAGGTAGGGCGTTCCACGCCCCTACTACTCTCTGAGTAAAGAAACTACCTCTCACATCTGTCCTATATCTATCACCCCTCAACTTAAAGCTATGTCCCCTCGTGTTTGCCATCACCATCCGAGGAAAAAGACTCTCACTATCCACCCTATCTAACCCTCTGATTATCTTATATGTCTCTATTAAGTCACCTCTCCTCCTCCTTCTCTCTAACGAAAACAACCTCAAGTCCCTCAGCCTTTCCTCGTAAGACCTTCCCTCCATACCAGGCAACATCCTAGTAAACCTCCTCTGCACCCTTTCCATAGCTTCCACATCCTTCCTATAATGCGGTGACCAGAACTGCACGCAATACTCCAGGTGCGGTCTCACCAGAGTTTTGTGCAGCTGCAGCATGACATCGTGGCTCCGAAACTCAATCCCCCTACTAATAAAAGCTAACACACCATCTGCCTTCTTAACAGCCCTATTAACCTGGGTAGCAACCTTCAGGGATTTATGCACCTGGACACCAAGATCTCTCTGTTCATCTACACTACCAAGAATCTTCCCATTAGCCCAGTACTCTGCATTCCTGTTACTCCTTCCAAAGTGAATCACCTCGCACTTTTCCGCATTAAACTCCATTTGCCATCTCTCAGCCCAGCTCTGCAGCCTATCTATGTCCCTCTGAACCCTACATCATCCTTCGGCACTATCCACAACTCCACCGACCTTAGTGTCATCCGCAAATTTACTAACCCACCCTTCTACACCCTCTTTCAGGTCATTTATAAAAATGACAAACAGCAGTGGCCCCAAATCAGATCCTTGCGGTACACCACTAGTAACTGAACTCCAGGATGAACATTTGCCATCAACCACCACCCTCTGTCTTCTTTCAGCTAGCCAATTTCTGATCCAAAGCTCTAAATCACCTTCAACCCCATACTTCCGTATTTTCTGCAATAGCCTACCATGGGGAACCTTATCAAACGCCTTACTGAAATCTATATACACCACATCCACTGCTTTACCCTCATCCACCTGTTTGGTCACCTTCTCGAAAAACTCAATAAGGTTTGTGAGGCACGACCTACCCGTCACAAAACCGTGCTGACTATCGCTAATGAACTTATTCTTTTCAAGATGATTATAAATCCTGTCTCTTATAACCTTTTCCAACATTTTACCCACAACCGAAGTAAGGCTCACAGGTCTATAATTACCAGGGCTGTCTCTACTCCCTTTCTTGAACAAGGGGACAACATTTGCTATCCTCCAGTCTTCCGGCACTATTCCTGTCGACAATGACGACATAAAGATCAAGGACAAAGGCTCTGCAATCTCCTCCCTAGCTTCCCAGAGAATCCTAGGATAAATCCCATCTGGCCCAGGGGACTTATCTATTTTCACACTTTCCAAAATTGATAACACCTCCTCCTTGTGAACCTCAATCCCGTCTAGCCTAGTAGCCTGAATCTCAGTATTCTCCTCGACAACATTTTCTTTCTCTACTGTAAATACTGACGCAAAATATTCATTTAACACTTCCCCTATTGAGTTCAGTAATTTCAGAGCATGATGGGCCTCCCATCTATTTTTAGTCATTTTTTTCTTTTTTCGTTTTTATTTGTTTATTTTAATTTTGTTTGTTTCATCATTCATCTTTTTACCATGTCCCTACCCACTGTTTTTTTCATGTTTGTGCTTTGGGCTAGGGCTGTTCATTTTTCTATCAGTTCACACCCTTTCTGTGTTAACGCTTTGTCTTTCAGCACACCATTAGCATACTGTTTGCCTTTGCTCTATGACTTTCTGGTCACTTATTCTTTGTGACACTCTGTTCTGTCAACACCTTCCCTTTTGTTACTTCTTGCCCCACCCCCGCTTTATTTGCTTAAAACCTATTACATTTCTAATACTTGCCAGTTATGATGAAGGGTCACTGACCTGAAATGTTAATTCTGCTTCTCTCTCCACAGATGCTGCCAGACCTGCTGAGTATTTCCAGCATTTCTTGTTTTTATTTCAGATTCCCAGCATCTGCAGTATTTTGCTTTTATTTAACAATGTAAGTACTCCCCATAGCATCACACAAAGTGATGTCATTCATCATGTGATCAGTTGGTTGGAATTGAACAAAACACCTAATCACATGTGTTGGTCAGCTCTATTGTAAATGTGTTTCTACAAAAATAAAGAACCCACGGTTTATGACCACTCAACATAAGATTGTTTGGTACCTTATTGCCACATAAAAGCAATAATGCAACATCACTCAGCCAATTTCATATCCAGGCTGCTACTTCCATGTGCTCTAACTATGCTGACAAGCCTGCTATGTCACACTTTATCAAATGCCTTTTGGAAGTCCATGTCCACCACATCAACCACATTACCCTCATCAACCCTCTCTGTTACCTCATCAAAAAAATGAAAGCAATTTAGTTAAACATCATTTGTCCTTAACAATCCTTGCTGGCTTTCCTTAATTAATCCACATTTGTCCAAGTGACTGTTAATTTTTTCCCGCATTTTTGTTTCTTGAAGCTTTCCCACCACCGAGGTTAAACTGACTGGCTTGTAGTTGCTGGGCTTATCCTTACATTCTTTTTTGAACAAGAGTGTAACATTTGCAATTCTCCAGTCATCTGGCCACACCCCTGTATCTAAGGAGCTTAGGAAGATTATGGCCAGTGCCTCCATAATTTCCACCCTTACTTCCTTCAATATAGTTGGATGCATCTCATCCGGTCCTGGTGACCTATGAACTTTCAGTACAGGCAGCTTATCTCCTCTTCCTCCTCTTTATCAACTTTTAGCCCATCCAGTGTCTCAACTACCTCTTCATTCACCATGACTTGGGCAGCATCTTCTTCCTTGGCAAAGACAGATGTAAAATACTCATGTAGTACCTCATTCATGCACCCTGCTTCCATGTGTAAATTCCCATTTGGTACCGAATTGCTCCCATTCCTTTTAACACTCTTTTACTATTTATATGCCAACAGAAGATTTTTGGATTCCCTTTTTTGTTAGCTGCCAGTCTCTTCTCATACTCTCTCTATGCGTCTGTTGTTTGTTTTTCGCTTTCTCTCTGAACCTTCTATATTTAGGCTGGTTCCCAATTGTATTATCCACCTGACATCTGTCATATGCACCCTTTTGCTGCTTCATCTTAATCTCTGTCTCTATTTGCAAGTTTGTATCGCATATGCATGCTACTGTGAGTGTGTCATGTATCCATAGGTGCTCGCCAAATTACAGTTTAAGTTGAATAAATTTCAACCTTCTTTAAACCTAAGAAATCCTGTTTGTGCTGAACTCTTTGCCTTATAATTGGAAAGCGGTGAACAAGGATTCACCAAGGGGGAGCTAAAACATGGTGTGTTTAAAATTAAACCCCGTTACAGCAAGACTAGGTGAAGGCTGAAAGGGAACCCTCGACTTTTTTCTCATTTTTTCATAAAAATGCTAACCTTTTGCGATTCATACACAAGACTACTCAGATCCCGCTGCATCTCAGAGCTCTGCATTCGATCACCATTTGGATAATATGCTTCTTTTTTATTCTTCCTGCCAAAATGGACAATTTCACATTTTCCCACATTATACTCCATTTGCCTGATCTTTGCCCACTCATTTTTCATTTAATTTCATTTAGAGATACAGCACTGAAACAGGCCCTTCGGCCCACCGAGTCTGTGCCGACCAACAACCACCCATTATACTAATCGTACATTAATCCCATATTCCTACCCCATCCCCACATTCCCTCAATTCCCTCAATACTAACCTTTACTAGGGGCAATTTTTATAATGGCCAATTTACCTATCAACCTGCCAGTCTTTGGCTGTGGGAGGAAACCAGAGCAGCTGGCGAAAACCCACACGGTCACAGGGAGAACCTGAAAACTCCGCACAGGCAGTACCCAGAATTGAACCCGGGTCGGTGAGGCTGCGGTGCTAACCACTGCACCACTGTGACGCCATATCTCATCTAACCTATCGATAATTCCTTTGCAGCCCCCGTATGTCTACATCACAACTGACCTTCCTACCTATCTTTGTATCATCAGCATATTTAGCAACCATACCTTCGGGCCCGTCATCCAAGTCATTTATATAAATTGTGATATAACATTTTCCCAATAGGTATCAAAACTAAACCATTCACAGAATCACAGAATAATACGGTGCAGAAGAGACCCTTCGTCCCATCGAATCTGCACCGATGCACGAAATACACCTGACCTGTCTACCTAATCCCATTTGCCAGCACTTGGCCCATAGCCTTGAATATTATGAAGTTCCAAGTGCTCATCCAGGTACTTTTTAAAGGATGTGAGGCAACCCACCTCTACCACCCTCCCAGGCAATGCATTCCAGACCGTCACCACCCTGAGGAATGAACAAGCGATTGGCTGTCACTTATTTTGTTTAGCTGAAACAGGCTCAATGTCTGTGTGCGTGTTCATCTGTCTACAAAGAACAGGACCCTGTGTACTGTTATGACCAGGTGAGAAAGAGGTCTCGGGTTCTCTTTCAGCCTTCACCTAGTCTTACTGTAACAGGGTTTTAGTTTTAAACACACTGTGTTTTTAGTTCCCCCTTGGTAAATCCTTGTCCATCGCTTTCCAATTATAAGGCAAAGAAACCAGAACAAATAGGCTTTCTTGGGTTTAAAGAAGAAAGATTGAAATTTATTCAACTTAAACTCTAATTCAGTTAATGCCTATGGACACATGATGCGCCCACACTAGCATGCATACGTGATGCACACATGCAGATAGGGACAGAAAAGAGCAGAAATAAAATAAAGTGGAAAAGTTTGAAGCAATCTCTGAAGAGGGTTTTTGTTACTGTGCTTCGAGCTCGCTGTAAAGTCCTTGATTGTACGTAGATCCTGCTTTTCATTGGGGCCCAGTATTCTTCTTAAACCTTGTTCGCTGCAGAAGACTTTTCTCTCTTGGGGTACATGTGCCTTCAATGGTTTTGGAATTCGGTGAGAAAGAGATGGGAGCAGGCAGACAGGCAGGCGGTCGTCTTCAGTCCAGAAGCAAACTGCTTTCTGCAGTGTCTCAGTTCAAACTGTTGTGGCAAGTTAAAAAAAAAAACCCTGCAACAGCCAGTTAGTCATGTGACCAGCTGGCATAACCACTTCTGGCTTTGTGGATTGTCTTGTCCTCGCAAACCCTGGAATATCTCCTCTACACACAATACCTAATGATCAAAGGTCCATTGTGGGTTACATTGGAGCAGGAAATAACCCCTTTGTCCTTTCAGTCACTGTCTGGTAATATGCAAATATCTTTTTTTCCAGACAAGGTCTGGCAGTCCTTGTAACAGAACCTTCTCTTCTTCCCAGCAACAATTTGAAATTTAATGTCCATGTGGTGAAATTAATATGCCTCATTCTTGGCAGGTGGGGGCCTGCATGACAGTATTAATTGGCTGTCAGTGTAATTCTTAGCACACTGAGGATTATTTAGCAAATGTCATTCAGTTGCAGAATCAAATCTAATGTGTGACACTGTTTTGAGTTTTGCAAGCACGGGCTGGTTGGCTATGGCCTGTACCTTGCCTGTTGCCAATCATTTAGTGTATGTCACCAAGGCTCACGCATTCCACTGCGTGCCTTGACTACCCTCTGTCTGAAAGACACGAAGCCAGGGCGATAAACAATGGAACAGCTTTGCCAAGACCACTTACCCTCGCCAATCTGAGCAAGTCATTGAGGCGTTTCCGACACTGATACCAGTTTCTGCGCATCACCCTACAGTTCTAAACCTCGTCTGCTACCTCCATCTAAGTCGTCTTAGTCAGGCGGGAGGGTCTTCTGACTCCATTTGCAGGGATGAAGACTTCCTGCCTTTCCCTGACAGCTTGCAGGAGAATCTGCAGGAAAGCATTACTGGATCGTGGGGCAGGATGCTGCCTGCTGGCTGGCATTTTATTTGCTTATGCTGCAGAGGAAAAACAATTAATGGGGAGTTGGTGCTATGTATGACAAATTAAGGAAGGAAAAAGCAGTTACAAATAAGTAAAGGATTTAATTTCAGTAACTTAATTTCAGCAAGGAGTCTTATTAGTAAGACAGATGAATTGAGGGCATTGATTAGCACATGGGATTATGACATTGTGATTATCACAGAGACATGGTTGAGGGAGGGGCAAGACTGGCAGCTCAATATTCCAGGGTACAGATTCTTCAGGCGTGACAGTGGAGGGGATAAAAGAGGAGGTGGCATTGCACTGTTGATCAAGGAGTCAATTACTGCAGTAAGGAGGGATGATATTTTAGAAGGTTATTCAAATTCGGCTATATGGATAGAACTTAAAAACAAAAAGGAGGCAATCACTTGGCTGCGAGTGTACTACAGGCCTCCAAACAGTCGGTGAGAGATAGAGGAGCAGATATGTAGGCAAATCTCAGAGAGGTGTAAAAATAATAGGGTAGTAATAGTAGGGGATTTCAACTTACCAAATATCAACTGGGATAGTCTTAGTGTAAAAGGCTGAAAGGGAGCGGAATTCTTAAAATGCATCCAGGAGAGCTTTTTGAGTCAGTACATAGAAAGTCCTACAAGAGAAGGGGCAGTACTGGACGTAATCCTAGAGAATGAAACTGGACAAGTGGTAGAAGTGTCAGTGGGGGAGCATTTCGGGGACAGTGAACATAACTCTGTAAGATTTAAGGTAGTGATGGAAATGGACAAGGACGGGCCGGAAATAAAGGTACAGAATTGGGGGAAGGCCGATTTCAGTGTGATAAAACAGGATCTGGCCAAAGTGGACCGGGAGCAGCTACTTGTGGGGAAGTCTACATCAGGCCAGTGGGAGTCATTCAAAGAGGAAATAGTGAGGGTTCAGAGCCAACACGTACCCGTTAAGGTGAAGGTTAGGACCAACAAGTCCAGGGAACCGTGGATGTCAAGGGATATAGCGGATTGGATCAGGAAAAAAAAGGAGGTTAATTGCAGATTCGGAGCGCAGAAAACAGCAGAGGCACTAGAGGAGTACAGAAAGTATATGGGGTACTAAAAAAATTAATTAGGAGTGCGAAGAGGGGACTTGAAAAAACACTGGCGGGTAAGATAAAGGAAAATCCTAAGGCATTTTATAAGTATATTAAGGGCAAGAGGATAACCAGGGAAAGAGTAGGGCCCATTAGGGACCAAAGTGGCAATCTGTGTGTGGAGCCGGAGGACATAAGTGAGGTTTTAAATGATTACTTTGCATCTGTGTTCACTATGGAGAAGGACGATGCAGGTGTAGAGATCAGGGAGGGGGATTGTGATATACTTGAACATATTAGCATTGAAAGGGAGAAAGTATTAGCTGTTTTAGCGGGCTTAAAAGTGGATAAATCCCCAGGCCCAGATGAGATGTATCCCAGGCTGTTATGTGAGGCAAGGGAGGAGATAGCAGGGGCTCTGACACAGATTTTCAAATCCTCTCTGGCCACAGGAGAGGTACCAGAGGACTGGAGGACAGCGAATATGATACCATTATTCAAGAAGGGTAGCAAGGATAAACCTGGTAATTACAGGCCTGTGAGTCTAACATCAGTGGTTGGGAAAATATTGGAAAAAATTCTGACAGGATTAATCTCCACTTGGAGAGGCAGGGATTAATCAGGGATAGTCAGCATGGCTTTGTCAGGGGGAGATAGTGTCTCACTAACTTGATTGAATTTTTCGAGGCGGTGGCTAGATGTGGGGATGAGGTTAAAGCAGTTGATGTAGTCTAGAGGCCTGCTTTAGGTCGCGTAATAAAACCCGACCCAAACCCAATCGAACCACAGCGGGCCCAAGCATGACCTGGCCCGAGTTCCTCCCATTTTGCCCCGAAGCCGACCCAACCCGAACCCACCACTACTCGACCTGACCAGAGACCAACCCGACCATCTGTTTACTTACCTCCCTGACATCGAACCTGCACGAAGCTGCAGAGCATGCGTGAGACCTCATAGTGACATCACTCGCTCACTGCGCAGACTCAGTTTCGTCCCGGACTCCCAGCTCAGGTAAGTTTTAAAATTTTTATTACTTACCAGCAGAGCACTTACCGTGTGCGTCTGGCCCGACCTGACCCGACGCGATCTGGACTCGGCCCAACCTGACCCAAGCCCGAAAGCCGGCCCCGGAAGATGGGCCCGACCCGACCCAACCAGACACATGTCGTTGGGTCCTGTCGGGTTCGGGTCGGGTAGCAGGCCTCTAATGTTGTCTACTTGGACTTCAGTAAGGCTTTTGATAAGGTACCACATGAGAGATTGGTTAAGAAGATAACAGCCCGTGGGATCCAGGGCAGTCTGGCAAAGTGGATCCAAAATTGGCTTAGTGGCAGGAGGCGGAGCGTGATGGTCGAGGGTTGTGTTTACGAGTGGAAGCATGTGACCAGTGGTGTACCGCATGGATCGGTGCTGGGACCCTTGCTGTTTGTAGTGTACATTAATGATTGAGATGTGAATATAGGAGGCATGATAAGTAAGCTTGCAGACGACATGAAAGTTGGTGGTGTCGTACATAGTGAGGAGGAAAGCCTTAGATTACAGGATGATATAGATGGGCTGGTAAGATGGGCGGAGCAGTGGCAAATGGAATTTAATCCTGAGGTGTGTGAGGTGATGTATTTTGGGAGGACTAACAAGGCAAGGGAATATACAATAGATCGTAGGACCCTAGGAAGTATAGAAGGTCAGAGGGACCTTGGTATACTTGTCCATAGATCACTGAAGACAGCAGCACAGGTAGATAAGGTGGTGAGGAAGGCATATGGGATACTTGCCTTCATCAGCCGAGGCATAGAATATAAGATCAGGGAGGTTATGATGGAGCTGTTAGGCCACAGCTGGGTACTGTGTACAGTGCTGGGCACCGCACGATAGGAAGGATGTGTCTGCACTGGAGAGGAGATTCACCAGGATGTTGCCTGGGCTGGAGCATTTCAGCTGTGAAGACAGACTGAAAAGGCTAGGATTGTTTTCCTTAGAGCAGAGAAGGCTGAGGGGGGACATGACTGAGGTATACAAAATTATGAGGGGCATCGATAGGTTAGATAGGAAGAAACTTTTTCCCTTAGCAGAGGGGTCAATAACCAGGGGGCATAGATTTAAGATAAGGGGCAGGAGATTTAGAGGGGATTTGAAGAAAAATGTTTTCACCCAGAAGGTGGTTGGAAACTGGAGCGCACTCCCTGCAGGGCTGATAGAGGCAGGAACACTCACAACATTTAATAAGTATTTAGGTGAGCACTTGAAGCGCCATAGCATACAAGACTACGGGCCAAGTCCTGGAAAATGGGATTAGAATAGTTAGTTGTTTGATGGCCAGCATGGACACGATGGGCTGAAGGGCCTGTTTCTGTGCTGTATGACTCTATGACTCTAACTCTGAACACAGATAACACAAAGGCTGCTGCCCCTTGATACTTGAAACACAATGTTTTATAGCTATGGTGCGTGACCAAGTGACAGTCGGTTCCACCAATGAAAGGCCGCCCCACCGCATGATTGCTTGTGTCTGCTGTGCCCATCCCCGCACTGTTCATTTACATACAGCATTGTGTGGCATACTGGAAAAATGGCGGAGGCGGATTATACCAAAACCCCGGCACATATGTCTCCAGTAGGAGACTGGGGAGAACCTCCAGAGAATTTTGTCGTGTTGGTTTTATAAATTACCAGCCATTCTCCCTTTGTAAATATCTCCAGTTGTGTTCCCTTCTTTCCCATATGGTCCACTTTTTCCACCTATCATGTCACCATTTTCCCAATTGTTTGTTCCACAAGACTTGGATCTGCTAATTATTTTTTTTAATGGACTTTGTTCTGATTCCCTGTTCTTAAAAAAAATTCATGAACAAATCCACTAGAGTTTGATTCTTTGTCTCAGATCGCTCAGAAGTGAAATTTTTAACTGAATTTCAACACATGCTGTACCTAAAAAAAAACTTCTGCTTGATTTTCAAATAGTCAAATAAGAAACCACAATCACACATGCTTCAATTCATGTGCTCCTCTTTGCAAACATTGTTGATTATAAATAAAAGTAAACATATTCCAATCTTATTCAAAATCTAAGCTTTGACAATTTGATCTTTAATTTCTTTCAAAGCCTTTTTGGGAAATATAGCAATGAGACTCACAGATATTCACAGGATAAGAAGATGCACCTGTCTACCCTTCAGTCCTTTTATTGCACTAATTGAATGCAGGGACGGATAGATAGGTGAATAGGAAGGGAGGTACCACTGATTTAGCCACTCGATACTCAGTGCAAGACCAAAATTGCATTGGGGTAAACGTGTCTTTGGACTTGAATTTAAATATTATAATGATGCATTGTTCTGTTAATTAGTCAATCTTCGGCATTTTGTTCTGCCTTTGGACTTCTGCCTATTTCAAAGCAGCAGAGAGCTAGCTTAAGCTAACGACACACCTTTATAGATATTGGGCATTATAAATCTTTTAAGTCTTTGAGTTTGTCAGATATTAACCCATTCGGCCTTGAGAAGAATGGATCCTTTGGGGTTTATTTTCAGGGTACAGGCAGTTGAAAGTGCAACAGGGTTTCCAAAGCTTCAAGAATTTAAGGACATGTGTCACAGCATTGTGGCAATTGGGAGTCTGGGAACAAGAAAATTATCATCATATGTGTTGGTATTTTAAACATTTAAAGGAAACAACAAAAGGACATACATAATTTTAGTGGTTTTATGGATAAATAAAAATTTTAAAGTTTTATTTGAAAAGAATGAAATAAATTGATCTTAATGTTAAGTGATGAGCAGGTAGAGGAGCCACTGTCGAACTGAAAGGAATATCAATCTAAGTAATGCAAATTACAGAAACGGAAAACAAAAAGAGGGAAAATGTTCCCAAAGCTGCGAGTAATAGAGTCAGCGATATGGAGACCGCTGGACTATGAAAGGGCAGGTATGGTTGGTGACACTAGGAGAGGCAACAAAATGTTTTGTTGCAAGTAATTTCCAGCTCAAGGGGTAGGCACCCATGTGTGCAACAATAAAGATCAGGAACTACGCTGCTCAAGTAGCAGGAAGAGCAGAGTGCCAGGCATCTGGGTGACGTTGCGAGGAAGGCATGGCCTTTAATCGCATAGATAGTACTGCGAGGTATCTCTAACAGACCCCAGACCAAAAGAATGCACTGGAGTGCTGACTTACAGCTGCATTAGAGTGCTAAAGTGGGAGTTTTCTGACTGAGGGTAATTAAGGGTTAGTTTTATCTAAAGTCTAGTCTTTCTTTTATTTAGCAAATTAACTTAACAGTTGCTGTTTGGTTGGAGAAGGTGACTTTTAAACCAGCTTTAAACAGAGTTCACTCAGGCTCTGCTTGCAGCTGCACCTTGTTAATTAGATAACTGGCTTAAACCAGTTTTCAGGGGCTAGAGTCAGTCAGTATAAAAGTGGGCCATCTAACAGTGCTGACTTCATTTGCCCTGGAGTGCTGACTTGGGGCTGCATTAGAGTGCTAAAGTGGGAGTTTTGTGACTGAGGGAGTTCGGTGAGGAGGGAGCGAGGAGCTCCTTTCATTTCCTACCTGTCCTCAAAGAGCATGAGGGGAGACAAGAGTTTCCAAATAGCACAACTGACTGGTGAGTAAGTCCTGATGGGTATTTTTCAAACTGGATTGAATTGTAAGTCATTGTTTTAGCAATACTGAGTTGATTTATTTCTTTATTATAAAAGCCTTCTAAAGTTTTAAATTTAAAGGGTTTAGTCTAGGCAGGAGAGCTTAAAGCCGTGGTTTGCTCGCTCCTCTTGCTGCATGTGGGAATCCGGGATCATTTCCTGTCCCTGGGACCAGCATGTGTGCAGGAAGTGTGTCCAGCTGCAGCTCCTGCAAGCTCGGTTTTCAGAGCTGGAAAAGCAGCTGGAAACACTGTGGAGCATCCGCGAGTCTGAGTGCATCATGGAGAGCACATTTAGAGAGGTGGTCACACCGCAGCTGCAGGGACTTGAGGAAGGAAGGGAATGGGTGACCACCAGGCAGTCCAAGAGAAACAGGCAGGTAATTCAGGAGTCCCCTGGGGTCCCGCTTGCAAATTGGTATTCCATTTTGGAGGCTGACGAGGCTGGTTCCTCCAGGGAGTGCGGACAGAGCCAAGCATCTGGCACCACAAGCAGCCTGTCTGCACAGGAAGGGGGAAAAAGAGGAAGAGCAATAGTAATAGGGGATTCTATAGTCAGGGGAACAGATAGGCGCTACTGTGGCCATCAACGTGACTCCAGGATGGTGTGTTGCCTCCCTGGTGCCAGGGTCCAGGATGTCACTGAACGGCTGCAGGGCATCCTGAAGGGGCAGGGTGATAAGGCAGAGGTCATGGTACATGTTGGTACCAATGACATAGGTAGAAAGAGGGATGAGGTCTTGCATCAAGAATTCAGGGAGTTAGGCAGTAGACTAAAAAGCAGGACCTCTCGGGTTGTAATCTCTGGATTACTCCCAGTGCCACGTGCTAGCGAATATAGAAATAGAAGAGCACAGATGAATGCGTGGCTTTTGAGTTGGTGCAGGAGGGAGGGTTTTAGATTCCTGGACCACTGGGACCGTTTCTGGGGAAGGTGGGACCTTTACAAGTGGAACAGTCTACATCTGAACCAGAGGGGGACTAACATCCCTGCTGGCAGGTTTGCTAGTGCTGTTGGGAGGAGTTTAAAGTAATTTGGCAGGGGGAGGGGACGCAGACTCCTAGCAGAATAGGGACAAAACCAAACACAGGAAACCAAACAAGTCAGAGGGAATACAGCGGAAGTAAGTTTCAAGGGAATAAGACGAGGATGGATGGCCTCTACTTTAATGCCAGGAGTATTACAGGTAAAACAGATGAGTTAAAGGCAAGGATTGACACATGGAATTGTGATATAGTAGCCATCATGGAGACATGGTTGAGGGAGGGGCAGGATTGGCAGCTCAGTATCCCTGGATATAGAATCTTCAGGCGAGACAGAGGAGGGGGTAAAAGAGGAGGGGGCATCACAATATTTGTTAAGGAGTCAGTTACTGCAGTAAGGAGAGATGATATCTTGGAGGGGGCATCAAATGAAGCTTTATGGGTAGAGTTTAGGAATAAAAAAGGGACAGCCACATTGCTCGGTGTTTATTATAGACCCCCAGATAGTCAGCGGGAAATTGAGGAGCAAATATGTGCACAATTCGCAGAGGTGTGTAAAAATAATAGTGGGGTAATTATATTAGGTGATTTCAACTTTCCCAACATTAATTGGGATAGTCATCGTGTTAAGGGCTCAGATGGAGTGGAGTTCTTAAAATGTATACAGGAGAACTTTTAAGCTCAATATGTAAAGGATCCAACAAGGGAGGGTGCAGTGCTGGACCTAATTCTGGGGAATGAAGCCGGACAGGTGGTTGATGGGTTGGTGGGGGTGCATTTTGGTGATAGCGACCACAACATGGTACTATTTAAGCTTGTTATGGAGAAAGAAATAGACAAATTGCAAAAAAAGGTTTTGGATTGGGGGAGAGCGAATTTTAATAAAATAAGGCAGGATCTGGCCAAGGTAGACTGGAAAAAGTTAATTGTCAGGAAATCTACAGAAGAGCTATGGGGGGCATTCATAAAGGAAATGGGGAGGGTTCAGGCCCAACATGTTCCCTCCAGGGTAATAAGTAGGAACAACAAGCCCAGAGAACCATGGATGACCAGAAACATTCAGGGTACGATGAAAAGGAAAAGAGAGGCTTTTAGCAAATACAAGGAGAGCAAATCAATGGAAGCATTAGTGGAGCTTAAGAAAGCAATTAGGAGAGAAAAGAGGGGATATGAGAAAGCTCTGGCTGCTAAAAGTAGGGAAAATCCCAAGATATTCTATAAGTATATCAATGGGAAGAGGATAACCAGGGAAAGAGTAGGACCCATTAGGGACCAAGGGGGAAATTTGTGGGTGGAGCCAGAGGACATTGGTAGGGTGTTGAACGAATACTTCACATCTGTCTTCACCCAAGAGAATGAGGATGTAGATATGGAACTCAGAGAGAGAGACTGTGAGGTTCTTGAGCAAATTGTCACAGGGAGTGACAAGGTATTGGAGGTTTTGGCAGGCTTAAAAGTGGACAAATATCCAGGTACAGACGATTTGTGTCCCAGGATGCTGTGGGAGGCGAGGGTGGAGATGGCAGGGGCTCTGACCCTAATTTTTAATTCCTCTCTGGCCACGGGGGAGGTGCCAGAGGACTGGAGAACAGCTAATGTGGTCACACTATTTAAGAAAGGTTGTAAAGATAAGCCAGGGTACGACAGACCAGTGAGTCTCACGTCAGTGGTAGGGAAACTATTCCAGAAAATTCTGAAAGAGAGAATCTATCTCCACTTGGAGAGGCAAAATTTGATTCGGAATAGTCAGCATGGCTTTGTCAGAGGGAGGTCATGCCTAACAAATTTGATTGAATTTTTTGAGCATGTGACCAGGTGTGTAGATGAGGGTAGTGCAGTTGATTCAGTTTACATGGATTTCAGCAAAGCCTTTGACAAGGTCCCACATGGGAGGCTTATCAAGAAAGCAAATATACATGGGATACAAGGTAACTTGCGAAGGTGGATTCAAAATTGGCTTAGCTGTAGGAGACAGAGAGTGATGACAGACGGTTGTTTTAGTGACTGGACGCCAGTGTCCAGTGGCGTACCACAGGGATCGGTGCTGGGCCCCCTATTGTTTGTCATTTGTATAAACGACATAGATGACTATGTGGGGGGTAGGATCAGTAAGTTCGCGGATGATACAAAGATTGGCTGAGTGGTTAACAGTGAGGTTGTGTGTCTTGGGTTACAGGAAGATATAGACGGGATGGTCAAATGGGCAGAGAAGTGGCAGATGGAATTTAACCTTGAAAAATGTGAGGTGATACACTTTGGAAGGAGTAATGTGACACAGAAGTATTCAATGAATGGCCTGACACTGGGAAGTTCCGAGGATCGAAGGGAACTTGGCGTGTTTGTCCATAGATCTCTGAAGGCAGAAGGGTAGGTTAATAGGGTGCTGAAAAAGGCATATGGGACACTTGCCTTTATCAATCGAGGCATAGATTACAAAAGCAGGGAGGTCATTTTGGAGTTGTGCTGAACTTTGGTAAGGCCACAGCCGGAGTACTGTGTGCAATTCTGGTTGCCACATTAGAGGAAGGATGTGATTATACTGGAGGGGGTGCAGAGGCGATTCACCAGGATGTTGCCTGGGATGGAACATTTAAGCTATGAAGAGAGGTTGGATGGGCTTGGGTTGTTTTCGCTGGAGCAGAGAAGACTGAGGGGTGACCTGATCGAGGTGTACAAGATTATGAGGGGCGTGGATAGGGAGCAGCTGTTCCCCTTAGTTGAAGGGTCAGTTACGAGGGGAGACAAGTTTAAGGTGGGGGGCAGGAGATTTAAGGGGGATTTGAGGAAGAGCTTTTTTACCCAGAGGGTGGTGACGGTCTGGAATGCACTGCCTGGGAGGGTGGTAGAGGTGGGTTGCCTCACTTCCTTCAAAAAGTACCTGGATGGGCACTTGGCACTTCATAATATTCAAGGCTATGGGCCAAGTGCTGGCAAATGGGATTAGGTAGACAGGTCAGGTGTCTTTAGTGCATCGGTGCAGATTCGATGGGACGAAGGGTCTCTTCTGCACTGTATTATTCTGTGATTCTGTGAATGGTTTAGTTTTGATACCTATTGGGAAAATGTTATATCACAATTTATATAAATGACTTGGATAACGGGCCCGAAGGTATGGTTGCTAAATATGCTGATGATACAAAGATAGGTAGGAAGGTCAGTTGTGATGTGGACATACGGGGGCTGCAAAGGAATTATCGATAGGTTAGGTGAGATATGGCGGCACAGTGGCGCAGTGGTTAGCACCGCAGCCTCACCGACCCGGGTTCAATTCTGGGTACTGCCTGTGCGGAGTTTGCAAGTTCTCCCTGTGACCGTGTGGGTTTTCGCCAGCTGCTCTGGTTTCCTCCCACAGCCAAAGACTGGCAGGTTGATAGGTAAATTGGCCATTCTAAAAATTGCCCCTAGTATAGGTTAGTGGTGCGGGAATTGTGGGGATGGGGTAGGAATATGGGATTAATGTACAATTAGTATAATGGGTGGTTGTTGGTCGGCACAGACTTCGTGGGCTGAAGGGCCTGTTTCAGTGCTGTATCTCTAAATGAAATTAAATGAAAAATGAGTGGGCAAAAATCAGGCAAATGGAGCATAATGTGGGAAAATGTGAAATTGTACATTTTGGCAGGAAAAATAAAAAAGAAGCATATTATCCAAATGGTGATAGAATGCAGAGCTCTGAGATGCAGCGGGATCTGAGTAGTCTTGTGTATGAATCGCAAAAGGTTAGCATTTTTATGAAAAAATGAGAAAAAAGTCGAGGGTTCCCTTTCAGCCTTCACCTAGTCTTGCTGTAACGGGGTTTAATTTTAAACACACCATGTTTTAGCTCCCCCTTGGTGAATCCTTGTTCACCGCTTTCCAATTATAAGACAAAGAATTCAGCACAAACAGGATTTCTTAGGTTTAAAGAAGGTTGAAATTTATTCAACTTGAACTGTAATTTGGCGAGCACCTATGGATACATGACACACTCACAGTAGCATGCATATGCGATACACACTTGCAAATAGAGACAGAAAAGAGCAGAAGAAAAATAAAGTGGAAGAGTTTGGGGCAATATCTGAAGAGTTTTTGTTGCACTTCTTTGAGCTCACTGTAGAGTCCTTGATTATAGGTAGATCTTCCCTTTTGTTGGGGCCCAGTATTCTTCTTCAACCTTGTTCATTATAGGAGACTTCTCTCTTGGGGTTCATGTGTCTTCAATGGATTCAGAGGCTTGTGAGAAAGAGATGGGAGCAGACATGAAACAGGAGGTCTTCCTCAGTCCAGGAGCATTCTGCTTTTTGCAGGCTCTCAGTTCAAACTTTACAATTCAGAAACCCCCGGGTTGCCAAGCAGGTTAGTCATGTGACTAACTGGTCTGACCACATCTTGGCTCTGTGTATTGTACCATCTTAGCAGGAAATGGAACGTGCTTCCCTGCCTTCAATGTCTGTTAGTATGTAAATGTTTTTTTTCTAGCCAAGGTCTGGCAGTCCTTGTAACAGGCCTCCTCTTCTTCCGAGCAACAATTTGATATTTAATGTTCATGTGACGAAATTAATATGTCTCATTCTTGACAGGTAAGGACCCGTATGACACCTCCACAATCAGTGGCATGAAATGCGATTTGAGAAAAGCACATTTCATTAAAAGGGTTGAGAGAAAATATATAAGATAAAGAAACAAAAACCATGCATTTCTCTCATTCATTTTTATTCATTCATAAATCCTAAAGCTTATTAAAATTGCCTGTCTTCTCTTGGTACCAGTGCTGCTTTAATTGCCCCCTTTTTGGCATCCCAATAAATGTGGTCCTTCTTTTTGGGAAGTTTCGCTTTTGTTTGCCCATTTCCATGGCTGCCTAGCATCTTTTCCCTGCTGACGTAATTGTTTATTAAAAGAGTAAATCGTGGGAAGGGCTATCCTGAACTCACTCTCAGTACTTTGCTGAGTCATGCAAAGGCTTTTGACTTTGGGGATGGGTCGTTCACTTTTTTTCAGACTGTGGGAGAGGATTCTTTGCTAATTTCCCCTTTGTTCTCTGGGACACTCCTGCATGCAGGTATTTGTGCAGACTCTACTGCACTCCCCTGTGGTACTTCGACCAGATGAGGCATCACCCTCATGGTTTCTCTGCCCCCTAGAGGTCTTTCTTTGTCTCTGCAGCTTTCTGTAAATGCTGTTGGCAACTCTGGTGGGATGCTTCTAGTGTGTGCAGTTATGTGGGATGATGTGGGGTCTAACCTTTCACGTTTTTCGGGGTTGACTGACAGACAGTAGGGGTTTTCATCTGGGATTCCTCCCGGAATTCCTTTATCCTGCCAATTTGGACACCCTTTCCCCTTCTCTGTCTAACCTTTTGCCAGCCTTGTGCCTGCCTGTACCTTTTTGTTCTCAGCAGGGGTCCCTTACCGTTCACTGGAGGGTCCTCCTAAACACCTGCAGTATTCCATCACATCTTTGTGGAGTTTTGGTCAGTCAAACTGCTGTCTTTTGCGGGCTTTGGTCTTTCGTATACCAGCATGTACAGCCACTGTAGTCTCGTGGGCCCTTCTTAATATTTCTCTCCGGTACCTCTGTGAAACCACTAAGTGGTGAACTACTGTCCACCCCTTGCTCTCAGATCTGTGAGGAGAACTCCATTTCCTCATCAGTAACTCATTCTTGTAGTAATCAGGAACTCCCTCTGCTTCACTTTCAGACTGGGCAGCCTGTGCTATCTATCTCTTGCGATATTGGGTTCGTTCGCTGAGCCTCAGCGAGGGAAAATCCATTTAATTCATTCCCTGGGTCTCCTAACTTTCCAAAGAATGTCTCAGACAGGCAGACCTCATGGTCATCAGCCGGAAGTCTCCTCTGGGGGAGCTGGTTTGATCATGGCCTGATCCACTGCACATTCAGGGAAACTGCAAGGGTCTGTCTCTCTGACCTGCTGCAGTCTTTCTTTCATGACTGGGGAGGTGACCACCTTCACCCCCACCGGATCACTACCTTGGAACAGGTCAGTCCTTTCCACAGGAAAACTAGGGACAATCCCTACGGCTATGTTGGATTTGGTGCTTGGCAACGAACCAGGCCAGGTGGCAGATCTCTCGGTGGGAGAGCATTTCGGTGATAGTGATCACAACTCCCTGACCTTTACTATAGTCATGGAGAGGGATAGGAGCAGACGGGATGGGAAAATATTTAATTGGGGGAGGGGAAATTACAATGCTATTAGGCAGGAACTGGGGAGCTTAAATTGGGAACAGATGTTCTCAGGGAAATGCACGACAGAAATGTGGAGGTTGTTTAGGGAGCACTTGCTGCGACAGCTGGATAGGTTTGTCCCGATGTGGCAAAGAAGGGATGGTAGGGTGAAGGAACCTTGGATGACGAGATGTGGAACAGCTAGTCAAGAGGAAGAAGGAAGCTTACTTAAGGTTGAGGAAGCAAGGGTCAGACAGGGCTCTAGAGGGCTACAAGGTAGCCAGGAAGGAACTGAAGAATGGACTTAGGAGAGCTAGAAGGGGACATGAAAAAGTCTTGGCGGGTAGGATTAAGGAAAATCCCAAGGCGTTCTACACCTATGTGAGGAACAAGAGGATGGCCAGAGTGAGGGTAGGGCTGATCAGGGAAAGTGGAGGGAACTTGTGGCTGGAGTTGGAGGAGGTAGGGGAGGTCCTTAATGAATACTTTGCTTCAGTATTCACTAGTGAGAGGGACCTTGTCGTTTGTGAGGACAACGTGAAACAGGCTGATATGCTCGAACAGGTTGATGTGAAGAAGGAGGATGTGCTGGAAATTTTGAAAGACATGAGGATAGATAAGTCCCCGGGGCCAGACGGGATATACCCAAGGTTATTACGGGAAGCGAGGGAAGAGATTGCCGCGCCTTTGGCGATGATCTTTGCGTCCTCACTGTCCACTGGAGTAGTACCAGATGATTGGAGGGTGGCAAATGTTATTCCCTTGTTCAAGAAAGGGAATAGGGATAACCCTGGGAATTACAGACCAGTCAGTCTTACGTCAGTGGTGGGCAAATTATTGGAGAGGATTCTGAGAGACAGGATTTATGATTATTTGGAAAAGCATAGTTTGATTATAGATAGTCAGCATGGTTTTGTGAGGGGCAGGTCATGCCTCACAAGCCTTATTGAATTCTTTGAGGATGTGACAAAACACATTGATGAAGGAAGAGCAGTGGATGTGGTGTATATGGATTTTAGCAAGGCGTTTGATAAGGTTCCCCATGGTAGGCTCATTCAGAAAGTAAGGAGGCATGGGATACAGGGAACTTTGGCTGTCTGGATACAGAATTGGCTGGCCCATAGAAGACAGAAGGTGGTAGTAGATGGAAAGTATTCAGCCTGGAGCTCAGTGACCAGTGGTGTTCCGCTGGGACCTCTGCTCTTTGTGATTTTTATAAATGACTTGGATGAGGAAGTGGAAGGCTGGGTTAGTAAGTTTGCTGATGACACAAAGGTTGCTGGATTTTGGATAGTGTGGAGGGCTGTTGTAGGTTGCAACGGGACATTGACAGGATGCAGAGCTGGGCTGAGAAGTGGCAGATGGAGTTCAACCTGGAAAAGCGTGAAGTGATTCATTTTGGAAGGTCGAATTTGATTGCAGAATACAGGCTTAAAGACAGGATTCTTGGCAGTGTGGAGGAACAGAGGGATCTTGGGGTCCACGTCCATAGATCCCTCAAAGTTGCCACCCAAGTTGATAGGGTTGTTAAGAAGACGTATGGGGTGTTGGCTTTCATTAACAGGGGGATTAAGTTTAAGAGCCGCAAGGTTATGCTGCAGCTCTATAAAGCCCTGGTTACACCACACTTGGAATATTGTGTTCAGTTCTGGTCGCCTCATTATAGGAAGGATGTGGAAGCTTTAGAGAGGGTGCAGAGGAGATTTACCAGGATGCTGCCTGGACTGGAGGGCATGTCTTATGAAGAAAGGTTGAGGGAGCTAGGGCTTTTCTCATTGGAGCGAAGAAGGATGAGAGGTGACTTGATAGAGGTGTACAAGATGATGAGAGGCATAGATAGAGTGGATAGCCAGAGACTTTTTCCCAGGGCAGAAAGGGTTATCACCAGGGGGCATAATTTTAAGCTGATTGGAGGAAGGTTTAGGGGAGATGTCAGAGGTAGGTTCTTTACGCAGAGAGTGGTGGGTGCGTGGAATGCACTGCCAGCGGTGGTCGTAGAAGCAGATACATTAGGGACATTTAAGCGACTCTTGGATAGGTACATGGATGATAATAGAATGAAGGGTATGTAGGTAGTTTGATCTTAGAGTAGGTTAAAGGGTCGGCACAACATCGTGGGCCGAAGGGCCTGTACTGTGCTGTACTGTTCTATGTTCAATGTTCACCGGTCCCGAAACTAGGTTGCACTCCAGGTGCACCCGGTGTATGTGGACAGGGATACATTGCCTTCCAATACCATTCACCACCACTTTGTTCACTGCACTTTCTGGGGGAAAGGTCAGGCCTTTTCCCAGTTAAAAGGGATCTAGTGGCCCCTGAGAATCACGATGGGCTTGCTTGTCCCACTTGAGGGCTATGGGGTTACTTTCCCTTCAGACACAAAACCCGATAACCTTCAGGAATCCTATTAAATTTTCTTGCACTTGCAGCCATAAGCTTCCTGGGTCTCACTCTTACTGCAGTTAAAGCCACAGCTTGTTCTGCTGTGCTTTCCATCAGGGTCGCTTCTTCACTAAGTGTGTGTGCCCTGATCAACCCGACCAGTTTTCCCTTTAGTTTTCAGCAGGCAGCTTTTAAATGCCCTGCTTTATTACAATGGAAGCACACAGGTCTCCGGGTCTCACTCCCGCTCACAGCACCTTCCTTCTTGGCTAGGTGATGGCCCCTTGTGTCTCCTGCTTTCCTTTCTCTCCCAGGACTGCTTGGGCTGCAATCACCTTCCCACTGTTTGTCCTTTACGGATTTGTGAGGGTGATTAGGAAAGTTTCTCCCCTGGGAAACCGACTTATAAATTAACACAAACTCATCAGCTAGGACAGCCAGGGCTCTCTGAAACAGCTGCTCCTCTACATGTGTCTTTATGGAGAGTGGGAGAGAGTGTTTAAATTCCTCTAACTGAATTACTTCCCTGAGATTCTCATTGCTGAGCTGTACTTCTAGAGTCCTCAGCCACTGGTTAAAAGCCAGCTGGTTACTTCTTTCAAATTCCAGATAGGTTTGATTAGCTTGCTTCTTGAGGGTTCTAAACTTTTGACGATAGGCTTTGGGTACTAATTCATATGCCCCGAGGATAGCATTTTTGGTCAGTTCATAATTTGATGAACTCTCATCTTGCAACAGGGAATAAACGTCATGGGCTTTTCCAATTAGCTTGCTTTGCAGTAAAAGAGACTATGTCTCAGCTGCCTTGCCAGTTTTTCAAAAGATAAAAGAAATTCCTCATTGAATTTTGGGATTAGATGAGCTAGTTTTAACAATTCTGTACCCAGCCCTGAATTACGCTCCTCCATTTTTGGCCATGCTTTCACTGGGGTTACTCTGTCACCCCCTAGTTAACTCAAGCCGCTTCAGCTCTCTTTCTTTGCATTCCTTCTGGAATATTCTTTCTCTCTCCCTCTCCTGCCTTTCATTTTCTTCACAGTCCTTCTGGAAGGCTCTTTCTCCCTCATCGGTCTCTCTCTTTCTCTTTCTTCTGATTCCAGCTTCCTCTGTTCCAATTGTATCTTTACTCGCATTTCCCTGTCAGGGTCTGCTTCGAACCCTGTTTCAGATCCTTCAGATTCACGGAAAAATGGTTGGCCACTAGTCTTAGGAGTTCAGACTACCGAGCCTTGCCATGTACAGTGATCCCACACTGTTCAGCCATTTTCCTCAACTCCTCTATAGACAGTGCTTTTAACTTATCCCAAGTTACTTCACCCTGGCTTGGAGAGGTACCAACTTCAGTTGCAGACATGCTAGTATTCAATCACACACAACCACAAGACAACCTGTATTGAAAGCTTGCTCTTTTTTTGCTTGGGAACAATTTGGCTTCCCATTTCCAATTTCTCTCATTTGTCTGTGGGCCAATTCTGGGAGCTCACACCCAAATTTCTGTTACGACCTGGTGAGAAAGAGGTCGAGGGTTCCCTTTTAGTTTTTATTTTTTATTTCGTGATACAGCACTGAAACAGGCCCTTCGGCCCACCGAGTCTGTGCCGATCATCAACCACCCATTTATACTAATCCTACACTAATTCCATATTCCTACCACAACCCCACCTGTCCCTATATTTCCCTACCACCTACTTATACTAGGGGCAATTGCTAATGGCCAATTTACCTATCAACCTGCAAGTCTTTGGCATGTGGAAGGAAACCGGGGCACCAGGAGGAAACCCACGCAGACACAGGGAGAACTTGCAAACTCCACACAGGCAGTACCCAGAATTGAACCACTGTGCCACTGTGCCGCCTTCACCTGGTCTTGCTGTAACAAGGTTTAACTTTAAACACACCGTGTTTTAACTCCCCCTTGGTGAATCCTTGTTCACCATTTTCCAATTACCAAGTAAAGAATCCAGCACAAACAGGCTTTCTTAGGTTTAAATACAGGGTTAAAGAAGCAAGGTTGAAATTTTTCTAATGTAAACTGTAATTCAGTTAATGCCTATGGATACACGACATGCCCAATCTAGCATGCATATGCGATACACACATGCAGATAGAGACAGAAAACAGAAGAAAAATAAAGTGGAAAGGTTTGAGGCAACATCTGAAGAGTTATTGTTCCGGTTCTTCGAGCTCACTGTAGGTAGATTGATTGTAGGTAGATCTTGCTTTTCGTTGAGGCCCAATATTCTTCTTAAACCTTGTTCGCTGTAGGAGATCTTTTTCCTCTTGGGGTTCATGTGTCTTCAGTGGAATTCGAGGTTTGTGAGAAAGAGATGGGAGCAGGTATGAAACAGGCGGTCTTCTTCAGTCCAGCAGCATTCTGCTTTCCACAGGCTCTCGTTTCAAACTGTACAATTCAGAAACCACCAAGTTGCCAAGCAGGTTATTAATGTGACTAATTGGTCAGACCATGTCTTGGCTCTGTGCATTGTATCATCTGAGCAGGTAATGGAATCCGCTTCCCTGCCTTCACTGTCTGTTGGTATGTAAATGTGTTTTTTCCAGACAAGGTCTGGCAGTCCTTGTAACAGGCCTTCTCTTCTTCCCGGCAACAATTCGAAATTTAATGTTCATGTGGCAAAATTAATATGCCTCATTCTTGGCAGGTGGGAGCCTGCATGATGGTGTGCAGGTACAGCAAATAATCAGGAAAGCTAATAGAATGCTCTTGTTTATTGCGAGGGGAATTGAATACAAAAATAGCGAGCTTATGCTACAGTTATACAGGGCATTGGTGAGACCACATCTGGAGCACTGTGTACAATATTGGTTTCTTTATTTAAGGAAGGATGTAAATGTGTTGGAAGCAGTTCAGAGAAGGTTTACTGACTAATACCTGGAATGGGCGGGTTGTCTTATGAGGAAAAGTTAGACAGGCTAGGCTTGTGTCTGCTGGAGTTTAGAAAAGTAAGAGGTGACTTGATTGAAACATTTAAGATCCTGAGGGGCTTTGACAGGGTGGATGTGGAAAGGATGTTTCCTCTTGTGCTAGAATCTAGAACTAGAGGCCACTGTTTAAAAATAATAGGACAGAGGTAAGGAGAATTATTTTCTCTCAGAGGGTTGTGAGTCTTTGGAACTCTCTTCCTCAAAAGGCAAGAGTCTTTGAATATTTTTAAGGCAGAGGTAGATAGATGCTTGATAAGCAAGGGGATGAAAGGTTATTGGGGTAGGTGAGAATGTGAAGTTGAGGTTACAATCAGATCAGCCATGATCTTGTTGAATGGCGGAGCAGCTCCAAGGCCCCAGTGGCCTACTCCTGCTCCTATTTCATATGTTTGTATGTTTACTAGTGGCAGCCTCTAGACCGCTTCTACGAGCTGCTGGACAAATCGAGGAGCTGCAAGGGGAAGAAGAGGACTTTTTTATTGTTTCTTAAATAAATCCTGGCTTGAATTACATCGCCTTGGTTACTGAATCTCTGTCATGCACACCTTCCTGACAGTGTGATTGGTAATTCCTCACTGTGTATCACATCAATCCTGAACAGGTTGTATATTGTTGTTCTTTCAAATACAATATAAATCATCTTTAACCTTCATAAAATATACTAACATAACACTTCTGAACCTCAGAGCTGTAACAATTTTCCCATCACTACAACTTCACTTGAATCAAGACCACATATAAAGGGCTAGTGCTTTCCTTCTCCCCACTAAGTTGACTGTGGAGCAGCTGCCAGCAGCTACATTAACTAACTGCTCTTATTGTCAAGATGCACTCCACCCAGCAGCACTACTTGGTATTGATGCTATAGTAAAATGTCAGCAAGTAAAGCAGAGTGTATCCTGATTGTAAGGGCAAAAAATCAGCTGTCAGTGAATTGATTGCAGAATATTGTGCTTTATTTCATTCATTCATGGAATTTGGGCGTCGCTGGCTCAGCCAGCATTTATTGCCCATCCCTAATTGCCCTTGAGAAGGTGGTGGCGAGCTGCCTTCTTGAACAGCAGTCCATTTGGGGTTGACTTCGTAGCAGTTAGATACAACTGAGTGGCTTGTCAAAGGGCATGTAAGAGTCAACCACATTGTTGTGGGGTCTGGAGTCACATGTCGGCCAGACCAGCAAAGGACAGCAGATTTCCTTCCCTAAAGGACATTAGTGAGCCAAATGGGTTTTTTACAACAATCGACAATGGCTTCATGGCCATCATTAGAACTGGCTTTAATTTCAGATTTATTAATTGATTTCAAATTCCACCTTCTGCTGTGGTGGGATTTGAACCCATGTTCCCAGAGCAATACCCCTGGGTCTCTGGGTTACTAGTCCGGTGACAATACCACTATGCCACCGCCTTCGCTGGGGAAGCTTAATGGGCTTATACTCAAATAAGATTGTGTTCATTTCCTATTTTACATTGTTTATAATGAGTAAAAAAAATGAAGAAAATTATTTCATGAGCTTTGTGCTCATAAAGGGAATCTGTGCTTGAGACTATGACATGTTTCCACTGTTATCCCTGAGTATAAGGTTATCAAACATTTCCTGGTAAGATTGATACCATATAAGGTAACATAACCACAACAGAACCCCAACAAAAGGCCTTAAAAACCCAACCACAGAAAATATCATTTAAAGCAATTCTACCACGTTAGTAGCCCAATAACATGCTGTAGAGATTTTGAAATGCTCCTAAAGCAGTCAGTGTTGTCTTGAGCATTTACAACAAACCTCAGCTCAGCTCTTGGCTGCTGAGAATTCTGTTGAGTCATCCTTTTCCATTTTTCTGCATGTGGTCCATCACATACACCCTTTCGTTTGCTGTTTCTTCTTATCAGCTGTTTATCTGTAACGTCTTCCAGCTTCCAGAAGCACCATACAACAACAACAACTTATATTTGTCTGGCACCTTTCACATCATAAAACGTCACAAGGAGCTTAACAGAAGCAATAAAAAACAATATATGACACCGAATTACATAAAGAGATATTAGGTCAGATGACCAAAAACTTGGTCCAATGAGATTTTAAGGAGTGTCTTAAAGGAGGAAAACAAGGTAGAGGGGCGGAGAGGTGTAGGGAAGATATTCCAGAGCTTAGGGCCTAAGAAACTGAAGTCACAGCCACCAATGGTAGAGCGATAAAAATCAGGGATGTTCAAGAGGTCAGAATTAGAATTAGAGTAGGACCGATATCTTGGAGGGTTGTGGGGCTCGAGCAGATTACAGAGATAGGGAGCGGCAAGGCCATGGAGGGATTTGAAAAAGGATGAGAATTTTAAAATCAAAATGTTGCTTGACCGGGGCCAATGTACGTCAGCAAACAAACAGGTGAAAGGTGAATCGGACTTGGTGCGAGTTAAGGCATGGGCAGCAGAGTTTTGGATTACCTCAAGTTTATGGAAGGTCGAATGTGGGAGATCATCCTGCAGTGCATTGGTCTCGTTAAGTCTGGAGGTAGCAATGGCATTGGTGAGGGTTTCAGCAGCAGATGAGCTGACACAGGAATGAAGTTGGGCAGTGATAGGGAGGTGGAAATGGGTGGTCTTAGTGATGGTGTGAATATGAGATCGGAAGCTCATCTCGGGGTCAAATGTGACACAAAAGTTGTGAACAGTCTGGCTTAATCTCAGACTGTTGCCAGGGAGAGGGATGTAGTCCACAGATAGGGTTCGGAGTTTGGAGCAGAAACCTAAAGCAATGGCTTCAGTCTTCCCAATATTCAAATGGAGGAAATGTCTTCTCTTCCAGTACTTGATGGCAGATAAACAGTCGAATAGTTTATCAACAGTGGAGTGGTCGATAGAGGTGGTGGTGAGGTAGAGCTGGGTGTCATCAGCGTATATGTTAAAACAACGCTATGCTTTCAGATGATGTCACCAAGGGCCAGCATGTAGACAAGAACTGGAGGGGACCAAGGAAAGATCCTTGGGGGACACCAGAGGTAACAGTGCAGGAGCAGGAAGAGAAGTCATTCCAGATGATTCTCTGGTTCGGATTAGATAGATAAGAATGGAACGACCTGAAACAATGACTGTAAAAGCTGCCTGACCTGCGGAGGGTTCTCGACATTTCCTGTTTCACTTTTGAATTATTACATTCAGCCCATTTTGTGAAACTGAGACTTCAAACAACTAAAAAAAACTTGCTATTCCTCCCATGTTGACAGGAATGGTAGCATCACAGTTATGTTACAAGACGTGCAATTTAGGGGCTTGGAATAATACTGAAGAGTTAGGAGCTCAAATCCCACCACAACAAATGAGGAGTTTAAATTCAATTAAGCTAGAATAAAACATATAAGAAACAAGATTACAGCAAAAAAACTCATATCCAGTTCACTGATGTCCTTCAGAGACCAGGATCAGAGTGGATGGGGCTGTATAGCGTGAGACTAAACTGAACAGGGGAGGAGAAAAAAAGTTGTGAAGTGATATCAGAGGACAAGGAGTCATTGTTGTGATTGTTGTCACTGATAAGCTTTTAATTTAATCAAATATAAAGTAAGACTTGATTGATTAATTGGTATAAAAACTAAAACCATTTGATGATTTATATAATTAAAATCAGTTCAATTAATCAATCAGTTCAGGATAGAATTAAATAATAGGGGATAGTAATAGTAAAGATGTCTGAGCCTTAAGTAAATTAAAATCTAAGGTTTTTAGATAACAAGAATTAAGTAATAACATTTCCGTTAACCTCCCTATAAAATAAAATGACGTCAGCACAGGATAAGCAGCTGATTGGTGAGTAGATACTGAGTATTTATTTAAGTGGTAGGTAAAATAGTCTAATAATTAGAGGCATGGAAAGGCAGCTTAGACCCATGGAGTGGACATCCTGTTCCATGTGGGAACTCCAGGACTCTTCTCCTGTGCTGGATAACCATAATTGCAAGAAATGTTGTCAGCTGGAAGAGCTCCAGCTCTGGGTTTTGGAGCTTGAGCAGCTGTTGGCATCACTCCGGTGCATCCATGAGAATAAGAGTTTTGTGGATAGCATGTTTATAGATAAGGTTATCTCACAGCTTAAGAGTCTACTGGCAGAGAGGGAATGGGTGACCATCAGACAGTCAAGGAGGACCAGACAGGTGGTGTAGGAGTCCCCTGAGTGTATCTCATTCTCCAAACAGTATTCAATACTGAATAATAGTGAGAATGATGGATCCTCTAGGGTGTGCAGCCAGAGCCAAGTCCATGGCACCACGGCTGGCTCAGCAATCAGGGGGGTGGTGGGGTGGGGATGCAGGAGGAAGATTAAAATAGCAATAGTGATCGGGGAATCAATAGTTCAGACAGGGAACAGACAGGCATTTCTGCGGTGTAGCCATGAATCTGGGATGGTTTGTTGCCTCGCTGGTGCCAGAGTCAAGGATGTCACTGAGTGGCTGCTCTGAGGGGCAAGGGTGAACAGCCAGTGCTGGTGGTCTATATCGGTACCAAGGACATGGGTAGAAATGGGGATGACTTTAGGGAGCTAGGGAGCTCGGGAAGAAACTAGAAAGCATGGCCTCAAAGGTAGTAATCTCAGGATTTATTTCAATACGACATGCTAGTGAATATAGAAATAGGATAGAGCAGATGAATGCGTGGGTGGGGAGATAGTGCAGGAGGGAGGGGACTGGTTCTGGGGGAGATAAGGCCTGTACAGGCCTGGAAGATTGCACCTGAACAAAGCTCGGACAAACGTCCTTGTCGGATGATTTGCTTGTGCTATTGGGGAGGATTTAAATTAATTTGGCAGATGTGTGGGAACCAGAGAATAATATTAGAGTGGAAAACCAAGGTGCACAGATAATTGGGAAAGATAGAAGGTGCTAGAGCAGGAAATAGTAAGGTATTAGGTGAGGGTCAGAGTAAGAGGGAATGCAATAAGGTTTAAACTAGATTTACGGTGCACGTATGTGAATGTGTGAAGTGTTGTTGGTGGGCTGCAGGCACAGATAGCCACATGGAAATTTGATGTCGCGATAACAGAGACCTGACTCAAAAAAGGACAATGCTGGGTATTAAATATTCCTGGATACAAGGTGTTCAGGAATGATAGGGAAGTAAAGAAAGGAGGATGGTTGGTTGTATTGATTAAAGAGAACATTGTAGTGCTGGAGAGAGAGGATGTCCTTGAGTGGTCAAGGACAAAATCTATTTGGTTAGAGCTAAGAAACAATAAAGGTACCACAACATTTGCTGGGTGTATTCTATAGGCCCCAAACTTTTTAAAATTTGGTTGGGGGATGTGGGAATTGCTGGCAATGCCAGCATTTATTGCCCATCCCTAATTACCCTTGAGAAGATGGTGTTGTGCTGCCTTCTTGAACCACTGCATTCCTTGGGGTGGGAGTACACCAACAGTGCTGTTAAAAAGAGAGTTCCAGGATTTTGACCCAGTGACAGTGAAAGAATCACGATGTAGTTCCAAGTCAGGATGGTGTGTGGCTTGGAGGGGAACTTGCACGTGATGGTGTTCCCATGCATCTGCTGTCCTTGTCCTTCTAGGTAGTCGAGGTTGCGGATTTGGAAGGTGCTGTTGAAGGAGTCTTGGTGAGTCACTGCAGTGCATCTTGTAGATGGTACACACCTGCTGCCACTGGTTGGGAAGATATAAAAGAACAAATTTGCCAGGAAATTACAAAGAGGTGCAAGAATTACAGAGTAATTAATAATGGGGAACTTTAATTATCCTAATATAGACAGGGTTAGTAATAGTGTAAGGGCAGAGGGGAAAGTGTTTTTAGAGTACGTTCAGGTGAATTTTGTACAGAAGTATGTTAGCAGTCCAATGACAAAGGAGGCATTGCCAGATCTGGTTCTGGAGAATGAGGTTGATCAGGAGAATCAAGTGTCATTGGGGGAACATTTAGGGGACAGTGATCATAGTATCATACGGTTTAAGTTGGCTATGGAAAAAGAAAAGGAACAATCCAGAGTAAATATAGTTAATTGGGAGATGGCCAGCTTCAATGGGGTGGGTACGAATATGGCTTAGCTGAATTGGAACCAAAGATTGGTAGCAAAACTGTAACAGAAAAATGGGCTGCCTTTAAAGAGGAGGTAGTTCTGGTACAGTTACAGTACATTCCCATTTGAAGGAAAGGTAGGGAAAACAAACCCAGAGCTCCCTGGATGTTGAAAGGGATAGAGATTAAGATGAAGCAACAAAAGGGTGCATTTGACAGATGTCAGGTGGATTATACAATTGGTACCCAGCCTAAATATAGAAGGTTCAGAGGGAAAGTGAAAAACAAATAACAGAAGCATCGAGAGAGTATGAGAAGAGACTGGTAGCTGACAGAAAAGGGAATCCAAAAATCGTCCATCCGCATATAAATAGTAAAAGAGTGTTAAAATGAGTGGGACCAATTAGGGACTTAATGGGAATTTACGTATGGAAGCAGGGGGCATGGATGAGGTACTAAATGAGTATTTTACATCTGTCTTTGCCAAGGAAGAAGATGCTGCCTAAGTCATGGTGAACGAAGAGGTATTTGAGACACTGGATGGGCTAAAAGTGGATAAAGAGGAGGAAGAGGAGATCGGCTGGCTGTACTTAAAGTTCATAGGTCACCAGGACCGGATGAGATGCATCCAACTATATTGAAGGATGTAAGGGTGGAAATTATGGAGGCACTGGCCATAATCTTCCAAAGCTCCTTAGATACAGGGGTGAGGCCAGAGGACTGAAGAATTGCAAATGTTACACTCCTGTTCAAAAAGAATGTAAGGATAAGCCCAGCAACTACAAGCCAGTCAGTTTAACCTCGGTGGTGGGAAAGCTTCAAGAAACAAAAATGTGGGAAAAAATTAACTCTCTTGGACAAATGTGGATTAATTAAGGAAAGCCAGCAAGGATTTGTTGAGGACAAATGATGTTTAACTAAATTGCTTTCATTTTTTTAATGAGGTAACAGAGAGGGTTGATGAGGGTAATGTGGTTGATGTGGTGTACATGGACTTCCAAAAGGCATTTGATAAAGTGTGACATAGCAGGCTTGTCAGCATAGTTAGAGCACATGGAAGTAGCAGCCTGGATATGAAATTGGCTGAGTGATGTTGCATTATTGCTTTTATGTGGCAATAAGGTACCAAACAATCTTATGTTGAGTGGTCATAAACCGTGGGTTCTTTATTTTTGTAGAAACACATTTACAATAGAGCTGACCAACACATGTGATTAGGTGTTTTGCTCAACTCCAACCAACTGATCACATGATGAATGACATCACTTTGTGTGATGCTATGGGGAGTACTTACATTGTTAAATAAAAGCAAAATACTACAGATGCTGGGAATCTGAAATAAAAACAAGAAATGCTGGAAATACTCAGCAGGTCTGGCAGCATCTGTGGAGAGAGAAGCAGAATTAACATTTCAGGTCAGTGACCCTTCATCAGAACTGGCAAGTGTTAGAAATGTAATAGATTTTAAGCAAATAAAGCGGGGGTGGGGCAAGAAGTAACAAAAGGGAAGGTGTTGACAGAACAGAGTGTCACAGAGAATAAGTGACCAGAAAGTCATGGAGCAAAGGCAAACAGTATGCTAATGGTGTGCTGAAAGCATTAGGACAGAAAGGGTGTGAACTGATAGAAAAATGAACAGCCCTAGCCCAAAGCACAAACATGAACAAAACAGTGGGCAGGCACATGGTAAAAAAATGAATGATGAAACAAACTAAATTAAAATAAACAAATAAAAACAAACAAAGAAAAACTGACTAAAAATAGATGGGAGGCCCATCATGCTCTGAAATTACTGAACTCAATGTTCAGTCCGGCAGGCTGTAGCATGCCTAATCGGTAAATGAGATGCTGTTCCTTGAGCTTGCTTTGATGTTCACTGGAACACTGCAGCATGCCCAAGACAGATATGGGGGCATGAGAGCGAGTGGTTGTGTTGAAATGGCTAGCAACCGGAAGCTAGGGTTCATGCTTTTGTTCTGAGTGGAGGTGTTCCGCAAAGCAGCCACCTATTCTGCGTTTGGTCTCCCTAATGTAGAGGACACCACATTGTGAGTAGAGAATATGGTGTATTAAATTGAAGGAAATACAAGTAAATCGCTGCTTCACCTGAAAGGAGTGTTTGGGGCCTTGGATAGTGAGGAGAGAGGAGGTAAATGGTTTTTCCACCTCCTGCGATTGCATGGAAAGTGCCATGGGAAGGGGACGAGGTGTTGGGGATAATGGAGGAGTGGACCAGGGTGTCGCGGATGGAATGATACCTTCAGAACGCTGACAGTGGAAGGGAGGGGAAGATGCATTTGGTAGTGGCATCATGCTGGATGTAGCAGAAATGGCGGAGGATGATCCTTTGGATGTGGAGGCTGATGGGGTGAAAAGTGAGGACAAGGGGGATCCTGTCGCGGTTCTGGAAAGGAGGGGAAGGGGTGAGGGCAGAGGCGCGGGAAATGGGCAGGACACGGTTGAGGGCCCTGTCAACCACAGTTGGGGTGGGGGGGAATTCTCGGTTGTGGAAAAAGGAAGACATATCAGAAGTGCCGTCATGGAAGATTGCATCATCAGAACAGATGCATCGGAGACGATGAATTTGGGAGAATGGAATGGAGTCCTTACAGGAGGCAGGGTGTGAAGAAGTGTCGTCGAAGACGCTGTGGGAGTCGGTGGGCTTATGATGAATATTCGTGGACAGCCTAACCCCAGAGAAGGAGACAGAGAAGTCGAGGAAGGGAAGGAAAGTGTCGAAGATGGACCATGTAAAGGTGACAAGGGTGGAAATTGGAAGCAAAGTTGATGAAGTTTTCCAGTTCAGAGCAGGAGCAGGAAATGGCACCGATACAGTCATCACTGTACCGGAAAAAGAGGCGTGGGACGAGGCTTGAATAGGACTGGAACAAGGAATGTTCGACATATCTCACAAAAAGACAGGCATAACTAGGCCCCATGTGGGTACCCATAGCAACACCCTTTACTTGAAGGAAGTGAATGGAGTTGAAGGAGAAGTTGTTCAATGTGACAACAAGTTCAGCCAGGTGGAGGAGGGTGGTGGTAGATGGGGACTGGTTGGACCTCGGTTCAAGGAAGAAGTGGAGAGCCCTCTGACTGTCTTGGTGGGGGATGGAGGTATAGAGAGTTTGGATGTCCATAGTGAAGAGGAGGTGGTTCGGGCCGGAAAACTGGAAATTGTCAAAATGATGTAGGGCATCAGAAGTGTCATGGATGAAGGTGGGAAGAGACTGGACCGGGGGAGAAAAGATAGAGTCAAGATAGGAAGAGATAAGTTTAGTGGGGCAAGAACAGGCTGAAACAATGAGTCTGCTAGGACAGTCCTGTTTGTGGATTTTGGGAAGGAGGTAGAAGAGGGCTGTCTGGGGTTGCGGGACTATGAGGTTGGATGCTGTAGAAGGAAGATCTCCAGAGGAGATGAGGTCAGTGACAGTCCTGCGGACAGTGGCTTGATGTTCGGTGGTGGGGTCATGGTCCACGGGGAAGTAGGAAGAAGTGTCTGAGAGTTGGTGCTCAGCCTCTGCAAGGGAGAAGTCGGTACTCCAGACAACAACAGCACCACCCTTGTCTGCAGGGAAAATATTGAGACGTGTAGAGGGAGTAAGACCTTGGACTAAATGTCCACAGATCCATGAAGGTAGCAGGACTGGTCGGTAAGGTGGTTGAGAAGGCATATGGAATATTTTCCTTTATTAGCCAAGGTACAGAAGATAAGAGCAGGGAGGTTATGCTGGAACTGTAAAAATCATTGGTTAGGCCACAACTTGAGTACTGTGTGCAGTTCTGATCACCTCATTACATAAAGAATGTAATTGCACGAGTGAGAGTACAGAGGAGATTTACGAGGATGATGCCAGAACTGGAAAATTGCAGCTATGAGGAAAGATTGGATAGGCTGGTGTTGTTCTCCTTGGAACACAGAAGGCTGAGGGGATCTGATTGAAATGTACAAAATTGTGAGGGGCCTGGATAGAGTGGAGGTGAAGGGCCTATTCACCTTGGCAGAGAGGTCAGTGACTAGGGGGCATAGATTTAAAGTGCTTGGTAGAAAAGTTAGAGGGCAGATGAGGAAAAACATTTTCACCCAGAGGGTAGTGGGGGTCTGGAACTCACTGCCTGAAAGGATAGTAGAGGCAGAAACCCTCAACTCATTCAAAAGGAGTCTGGTTATCCACCTGAAGTGCTGTAATCTACAGGGCTATGGACCAAATGCTGGAAGGGGGAATTAGAATAGATGGATCATTTTTCAGCTGGCATAGACATGATGGGCCATGTGGCCTCTTTCTGTGCCTTAAATAGTCTATGATTTCTATGATTGGTGGCTTTTCAGTTCCTCCATCTCTTCTGTCTCTGTGACAAAGCTTACAGTTTCTCCAGAGCTGTGCAGGCAGTCACATGACAATATCAAGCCCGATGTTCTTTTAATGACGTTTTTCTGGAATATTCTCTGAGATTCAAGGTGCTACACCTCAAGATGGCCAGTCACACTTGGAAGGTGTTGGCTCTTTCAAAGTCAATGGGTGTAGCTGGCCCTGATGACCGTGTTGATAAGGCCATTCGAGGGAATTTAATCACTGCGAACACCCCATCATTCTGGCTACATTGAATGAGACCTGTCGTCTCCAGTTTGATCTTTTGGTGTTTCAAATGCAAATTGCAGTGGCCATCTTGGCAGCCACTTTAAAAAAAAATACTTGTAATGTTTTCCAGTAAAATTGCAAGGTTCCAGCCGATGAAATTAATATTTCCCTTCTGACATACAGAGTTTTCATGACAATTGCTTTCCTGTGTTTAGATGCCACCTTTGTACCCTCCGTCAGAAATGAAAAATTATACTTACTGCTGCCACTATTGCTACTGCAATTTCTTTCTGTATGCTCGGGTCCATTTTACCAGTCCAATTGATAAGCAATATTCAGCTGCTCCAAGTTTCTGAAAATATTATAACTTGGTTGTTTTCAGGAAGGCACAGATGATTATTCATATTTAAACAATACTGGAACTCAGGATAGATCAGTTCACAATAATGTGCAACTTGTTAAATTTTGTTGATCTTTCATGTTCCCCTTCCCCCAGACTTTATTGGATCCAGTTCACTTTACAAGAAACAAAAGCTAAAATATAGAATCAGGGAAAAACTTATTCAAAGAGTGTCAGAGAGGGTTGCAGGTAAAGCTAATCCTACTCAAGAGCATGTTTCAGTGGGGAGAGGGGCAGGTGGAGGTGATTTTCATCTCACTATTGCCCAGTTTCTCAGTGTTAACAGGGTGGTAGTGGGAGAAATATATTAAATACAAAAAAGAATCCATCATTAACGTGCCACCCAAGGCCCAGACAATTTGATTCTGGAGTGGGCCTCAATTTAGTGCAGTTTCCTGAGCTATCTGCTGCTTCTCTTTATAGACTCATTTATCTTTTAACTATGACATCACTATTGTACAAGTGAGAATTGTGACTTCACTCATGCATACTTTTGCACATTTCTCCTTTTACTTTGGCAACTTCTTCTCCATATATTTCTGGATTTCCTCTTCCATCTGATACCAACTAATATGCAATATTGTGGATACTACAACACTTTCTTTATAAATTTAGCTAGGTGCTCAGTCCACTTTAGGTTTTAAGTAAAATAACAGTCTAAATCTGCTCTAGTTATTTAGTCAGTTCTTTATCATTAGTTTGACCTGTACGAACCACTGATTAAGAGAGACACAAGAGTATTTTAATTTGTCACCTAGCTAAGTCTTCCATTTTTTCACTAGCCAGAGAACCCCGAGATACTTATTCCATATGAACATACCAATTAGGAGCATGAATAGGCCATTCGGCCCCTCAAGTCTGCTCCGCCATTTGATAAGATCATGGTTGCTCTGATTGTGGCCTCAACTCTACTTTTCTGTCTACCCACTATAACCTTTGATTCCCTTGTCAATCAAGAATCTATCTGACTCAGCCTTAAAAATATTCAATGACCCTGCCTCCACTGCTCTCTGGGGAAGAGAATTCCACAGACTAACAACTGTACCATACATTCCATCAAACTCTCCCATAATGAGTGGTACCACTAATTCAGGATCCAAATCACAACATCAAATCTGTCAGGTAAAAGTGCATTTCCAGCCCTTTGTTTTTCCTTAACTCTAAACAAAACTGCTAATAGCCAGACCCCCTTTATCTGGTGTACTGGAGTTTCTTTCTTGCCAAGTCAAATTTTACACCTACATAAAGAATTAAGATCACCAATTAATGCCAACACTCTTGGGATTCTGGATAGTGAACTAGAATGCACATGGTATGCTACCATCTGGAATAAACTCCCAGAGTATTAGTTAACATTCTAAACCAGGTGTACTAGGGTGTGGTAATCTCATTGTGATCCCTCAACTTGGCTAGCTATCAAGTCTTTGCGAATGTTCAGCTGATTTGAGGCATGGTCTAGATTTTCCTAGCACTGAGCTGATGCAAAATAAATCTGAATTAACTCTCAGTTGAATTGAACACTTTTGTACTGAATGCACAGCACCAAATTTGTAGGATTACTTTTCTTTCTTGCTGACAATGTAAAAGGCAAAGAATCAAGTGAGACACTGCAGTTTGTTTTTTTAAGTTTAGAGCATTTAATTACATTAAAATAACAGGTTTTCATCTGAAAGAAAGGATTCACTTGCCATACAAACTTTATTCTAGTGAGAACAACTCAAGACAAAGAATGGATCAAATTCTGTGTCTTGGTACAAATGCAGGTTCCTCTCCTGTGCCCCCCTGTCTGGGACCTTGTATTGTTATCGCGAAATCCCTTGCAGAATAGGCTGTTTTATATTGTTTCTTTCCAAAATATTCTGTTTAATTATCATACCTTACATGGGGTGGTTTAACTAACAAAACATCTCTTTTTAGTGATAATAAAAGAAAAATACTGCGGATGCTGGAAATCTGAAATAAAAACAAGAAATGCTGGAAATACTCAGCAGGTCTGGCAGCATCTGTGGAGAGAGAAGCAGAGTTAACGTTTCAGGTCAGTGACCCTTCTTCAGAACTGGCAAATATCAGAAACGTAAAAGGTTAAAAGCAAGTAAAGCGTGGGTGGGCAAGAGATAAGAAAGGAGAAGGTGTAGTTCGGACAAGTCACAGAAGGTCGTGGAGCAAAGGCAAACAATATGTTAATGGTGTGTTGAAAGACAAAGCATTAGTACAGATAGGGTGTTAACAGACTAAAAATTGAACATCCGTAAGTACAAACATGAAAAAAGCAGCGGGTAAGCAAACTGAACAAACTAAGATGAAATAAAATAAAATAAACACAAAAAACATTTTTTAAAAAAGGAAAAACAAAATAAATAACTAAAAATAAAAGTGTCTTCCTTTTTCCTCAATCGAGGATTCCCCCCTACTGTGGTTGACAAGGCCCTCAACTGTGTCCGGCCCATTTCCCGCACCTCTACCCTCACCCCTTTCCCTCCCTCCTAGAACTGCGACAGGGTTCCCCTTGTCCTCACTTTCCACTCCATCAGCCTCCATATCCAAAGGATCATCCTCCACTATTTCTGCCACTTCCAGCGTGATGCCACAACAAAATGCATCTTTCCCTCCCTTCCCCTGTCAGCATTCTGAAGGGAATGTTCCCTCCGTGACACCCTGGTCCACTCCTCCATTACCCCCACCATCTCGTCCCCTTACCATGGCACCTTACCATGCAATCGCAGAAGGTGTAATACCTGCCCATTTACCTTCTTTCTCCTCACTACCCCAGGCCCCAAATACTCCTTTCAGGTGAAGCAGTGATTTACTTGTATTTCTTTCAATGTAGTATACTGTATTTGCTGCTCACAATGTGGTCTCCTCTACATTGGGGAGACCAAACGCAGACTGAGTGACCGCATTGTGGAACACGTCCGCTCAGTCCACAAGCAGGACCCCGAGCTTTCAGATGCTTGCCATTTCAACACTCCCCCCTGCTCTCATGCTCACTTCTCTGTCCTGGGATTGCTGCAGTGTTCCAGTGAACATCAACGCAAGCTCGAGGAACAGCATCTCATTTACCGATTAGGCACACTACAGCCTGCCGGACTGAACATTGCATTCAATAATTTCAGAGCATGACAGGCCCCACATTTTATTTTTATTTTTAGTTATTTTTTTCTTTTTCCTTTTAAAAAACTTTTTTTGTGTTTATTTTATTTTATTTCATCTTAGTTTGTTCAGTTTGCTTACCCACTGTTTTTCTTCATGTTTGTACTGCGGCTGTGCAATTTTCAGTCTGTTCACATCCTATTTGTACTAATGCTTTGTCTTTCAACACACCATTAACATATTGTTTGCCTTTCCTCCACGACCTTCTGGTCACCTATTCTGTGACCTTGTCCTATCTACACCTTCTCCTTTGTTATCTCTTAACCCACCCCAGCTTTATTTGCTTATAACCTTTTACATTTCTAATATTTGCCAATTCTGAAGAAGGGTCACTGACCTGAAACGTTAACTCTGCTTCTCTCTCCACAGATGCTGCCAGACCTGCTGAGTATTTCCAGCATTTCTTGTTTTTATCTATTTTGAATTTGCAGGGCGTACTGCCATATCTCTGCAAATGTCACCATTGTTTCCTTATCTGTTATTCAGGTTTTATATTTTAAGAAGATTCCCTTCTGTCTTCCTGACAAACGCGTTTCTCTCTCCAAACTGCTTGTGCAATAAGCAAAGACCATCATGCATTCTGTTATTGGTAAAGCTGACAATTCAGTTTTTTTAAACCAAGAAATCAAGGGGTTCAGTTTATTATTTCACTCTTCTTTAAAACACATTTGAAAGTCTATAATGAAGAGTGCATAATTCTTCATTAGGTGACCAGTACCACCTATCCAAAACAGAACTGCTCTGCATGCTTACCCTGCCCTCCTTGCCCTCCCTGCCTAGTGCCCCTCCCTATCCAGTCCCCCTGCTCATAGTTTCTTTTACACAGAGTGGGTTGTTCTTGATTCCATTGCAATTTCAGTTCAAATTTTCTCTTCAAAAAGAACAACTGAGGCTATTTTAAAAAAGAAACGTAACAGGGGCTATTTACAAAGAAAACATGGCTGATGATTTAAAAAAGCAGCACCCTGAAATCCTGTGGATATTCTCCCCAGTTTCCTATGGGAAAGCAGTATGCTGGATGCCCGCTCGTTCTTGAGGGTTTCTGCTGGCATTGCAGCAAGGAGGTGGGAGATCATCTGGAGCATTTAAATAGCCCAGCAGCACTGTGCTTCTGCCACTTCCTGTTTTCATTTTCCGAGTTACAACAATTGCTCTCTTTTTTCTTTCAATAAGTGTAAGCTCATAGTGTAACATAGTGTAAGCTCATTCCAAAGGGTAGTCTAGTTTCTCAGTGATATCAATTTTGTTTTTGAGGCGGTAACAAGAAGGATCGATGAGGGTATTGCATTTGATGTAGTCTATATGGATTTTAGCAAAGGGTTTGATAAGGTCCCACATGGCAAAAATACAAGAAAAGCCCATTGGATCCAAGGAAAAATGATCCAAAATTAGCTCAGAAGTGGGAAACAAAGGGTAATTGTTGATGAGTGTTTTTGTGACTGGAAGGCTGTTTCCAGTGGAGTTCCACAGGGCTCTGTACTAGGTCCCTTGTCCTTTGTGGTATATATCAATGATTTGGACTTAAATGTATAGGGCATGAAGAAGAAGTTTGCAGGTGAAACAAAAATTGGCTGTGTGGCCAATAATGAAGAAGATAGCTGTAGACTGCAGGAAGATATCAATGGACCAGTTAGATGGGTGGAACAGAGGCAACAGGAGTTCAATCCACAGAGTGTGAGCTCATGCATTTGAAGAAGGCTAACAAAGCATAGGAATACACAATAAATAGTAGGATACTGAGAAGTGCAGAGGAACAGAGGGACCTTGGAGTGCATGTCCACAGATCCCAGAAGGTGGTTGAACAGGTAGATAAGGTAGTCAAGAAGGCAAATGTGATACTTGTCTTTATTAGCTGAGATATTGAATGTAAGAGCTGGGAGGTTATGCTGGAACTGTATCAAACACTAGTCAGGCCACAGCTGGAGTAATGATATAGGTCGGGATTTTACGGCCCATCCCGATGAGTGGGGCTGGTGGCAGGGGGTCGTACAATTGAGTGGGAGGTGGGGGAGGGGCTGTTTCCTGAAATTTTATGTGGGGCGGCAGTGGCAAGAAACGGCCCGCCTGCCCCAGGTCAATCAAGGCCCTTAAGTGGCCCACTAACTGCCACTTAAGGGCCTCCTCCCACAACTGCTGGTATTTTACCTGTGGTGGCCAGATGGCAAAGGGCCCCAGAACACAGCCTTCTTGCGGGCTAAATGTATAAATGAATAAAAATGTACTTTAAAATTCATGTAAAAATGAATCATACATTTATTTAAAAATATGAATGGTATTCAGGTGATTGATCTTTCCCAGGTTAACGCAATGAATACTAGGTAATGTGCAATGGACATTGGTAGCAACAGATGAGACCAGGAACACGGACTGGATGGTGAAACGTCTGAGGGTCTGTCTCGCTTGAGATGGGTTTGTCAATACAGGGGGAGCGTTCCCTCTTGTGGCAAAGAATATTTTCTTAGCTTCTCAAAATGAACACAGATAAGCAACACTCATACAGGTTACTTTTCACAAGTTAAAAATTGAGAGGGGAGAAATTGACGAGTCACTAAAATTTTGAAATATTGATTTGAAAATACCTGACTAAAAATTGACTAAGTTAAAATATTGATGTAAAACCAGAAAATGATGGAAATTTACAGCAGGTCAGGTGACATCTATGGAGAGAGAAAGAGAGGCCAGGATTTTATGCCCTCTCTGGGAGTGGGCTCAGAGGCGGAGGGTGGAGTGTAAAATCGGGTGTGATGGCGAGGTGGGAGGGATGCCATGCTCGTTGACTACATGCTCCTTGCTGGTATTTTTCCAATGGTGGGCGAGGTGGCAGGCAGCCTGCATGTCCTTAGGCCAGCTGAGGCCCTTAAGTGGCCAATTAGCAGCCACTTAGGGGTCTCTTCTCACTACTGCTGGTGTTTTACCAGCGGCGGATGGTCACTTCACCACTGAGGGTGGCCACCCAGTTAAACCTGGCAGTCACCTTGTGGGCTGGCGAGGCCCTCCTGATCGGGCAGGGGCTGCCCCACTGGAACACTCCTCACCCTCTCCACTATTGATCCCCACCCCATCCCTTGGCACGGCCTGGCTGATTTGTCCTGGTGAGCTCTGACCTCACTTACCTTCTTCTCGAGCCCCTGTCATTGGCTGGGTCTGGGGACTGTTACAGTCCCAGCAGTGGCCACTGCTCCCTGAAGAGCTGCCAGCCAATCGGGACATTCTGCCTCAGAGGGGCAGAAGCCACAACTTCAGGCAGTTAATTGCCTGAGGACCTTTAAATACAGTCGAGTTGTCCAGGGCCGGCAGAGGTGGGGCCACCAGCTCCTCGTGAAATTCCAGCCGTAGTTAACATTTCAGGTCCATAACAGTTCACTAGAACTAGTTTTTGTTACAGATTTCCAGCACCTGATGTATTTGGCTTCTAATTTAAAAGCACTGCATTCTCTTTATCTTGTAGGATGTTTCCCTGGTTTAAACACATTATGGTACTTTTAAGGCTGTAGGTATCCAATGAGGGAATGAATGTGATCCTGACAGTAATTCTATTTCCAGATATCCACTATTGTTGAATCAGATGTTTTGGTTAGAGTTGTTCCTGAATAGCTAATAAGAGTGTCATGGTCCTGTAGTTTTATTCGGAATATGCGGTTTGTCTTCAAGGCTTGCAAGGGATCAGTATTGCTTTAAGAGCCAGCAAGCCTTAGAAGTTATAGGAAGGTGCATTTTTGTTGCCTTAGAAACAGCCATTTGGAGACTGCAATTCAAAGAGTGCAATCTTGTTACCACAGATACAACCACTGGGAGTGAGTCTCCTGCGACACATTTGTTACAATTCAGTTTTGAACTGGCTTTTGGTTGAATACAGTTTGTTCTAATAGAACACAGACACAGAGGACACAGCTGTGTTTAGCACACCTGAACTGAAGGAATAGGATTTTAGTCCGTTTATTATTATCTCTCAAAATTCTAAGAAAAAGTCAAGCCAAAACAGAGATCTCTGGTAATTTAAATTGAAGAAGTGAAGTTAGACTGGGACAATCTTTTATCCCTCAAAAGCTCGAAAGCCAGCTTGATTCCATTGCAAGAGTTTGCACATCGTTAATTGTTGAAATTCGCTGGATAAGGGAAGGAACATTCCAGGAGGACTTCAAGCAACATTCCCTGAGGACTTCAAGCAACATTGGACTGTAAATTTGCAAGGGTCGAATGTTTCTATTTTAAATGCTGTTTATATCTTCATAGTGTTTAAGAATTTAGTTCTTCTAATGAAAGAGTTAATTTGTTGATTTTCAGACACCTGGTTTGGTTTGCCTCATTCGGGACTGAATAGATGGTACAATTTGGCTGGGTCTTTCTTTAATTTGGAAAGTTTTAAATGATATGTTAGCTGATCAGAGGAGCGATGGGATTGAATTAACAGTGCGTTGGTCCCACCACAATCAGAATCGTATATCTTGATTGAGGACTTTGACAGGAGCGGACGGTCGTAACAAGAGTCTGATCACCAAACTTCACCTTGCAGTGATCTTATTTGGGCTAGGAGGCTAAGACATGAGGCAGCAGGAGTACAAGATTTGTCACCCAATACCTTTCTATTTCCTACTTTGATTTCCGCATCTAATTACGATGTACAAATAATAGGTTTGCAAGGCAAGATGTGACTGGGGCTGTTCTGGTGCAAAGTACAGCTGAAACACATAAACACTCACAACATTTTAAAATGGGCCGAAACGTCTGTTTCTGTGCTGTATAACTCTATGACTCTGTGACATGGTGAAGCAGGAGCTGGACGTGTTTGCACAACCACCGAATTTAATGATGCACTGCTCGGGTAGAGCTTCACCAGCTGCTAGGCAGCTCCCCAAGGTCCCGAGAAAACCTTGACAACTTGCCCACAATTTCCTGGTGGACACTCCTGATGGGTGGGGTGTGTGTTGCTGCACAGCTCATAAAATTCACTTTAACAATTTTAGTGTTGGCACTGTGGCCAGCCAGCATATTTAGCAACCAATGGAACAGATCAAAGCTCTGCCGACCTGCCACATGCAGTTGTTCACAATTATTAGCCTGCTTGATTGGCATCCCATCCACCACATTAAACATTCACTCCTTCCACCACTGGTGCACAATGGCAGCAGTGCGCACCATGTACACGGTGCAACTCTTCAAGGCTCCTTTGACAGAACCTTGCAAGCCATGACTTCTACCACCTCGAAGAACAAGAGCAGCAGACGCATGGGAACACCATGAAGTGCAAGTTCCCCTCCAAGCCACTCACCATCCTGACTTGGAACTATATTGTTGTCCCTTCCCTGTCACTGGGCCAAAATCCTGGAACACTGTGGGTGTACCAACACTACATGGTCTGCAGCGATTCAAGAAGACAGCTCACCACCACCTTCTCATAGGCAATTAGGAACAACAATAAATGCTGGCCTTGCCTGCAACATCCACAAGCAAAGGGTCAGGTTTGTCACCACTTCTGTTTGACACTGGTGGATTTTAAAACCAGTAAAGTGTCAAACCTGGTGTAAAAATACTTGGAGCGGGAGGGAGGGATTCCTGACATTCTTGGACATGTTTAAGCATATCTGTAATGAAGAAATAAGCATAGAATCTTACAGCACAAAAAAAGGTAATTCGATCTATTATGCCAGTGCCACCTCTTTGACAGAGCTCTGCAATTTGTCCCATTCCCCTGCTTTTCTCGCACAGCCATAATTATTTTTCCTTTTTCAGTATATATCCAATTCCTTTTGAAAGTTATTCTTGGTGCTACTTCCATCATTATTTCAAGCAGTGCATTCCAGATCATTGCAACTTGCTGCTTTAAAACATTCTCATTTTCTCCTTGGTTCTTTTGCAAATTATCTTAAATCTGTGTACTCTGGTTACCGAGCCTCCTGCTGGTGGAAACAATTTCTCCCTTTCTACTCTACACAACCCACCATAATTTAGATGACCTCGAGTATATCTCCCCTTAACTTTGTCTGTTCTTAGGAGAACAACCCCATCTTCTCAAGTCTCCCCACCTCACTGAAGTTTCTCATCCCTGATACCATTCTGGTAAATCTCCTCTGCACCCTATCCAAGGTCTTGACATCTCTCCTAAAGTGGCAGTGCCCAAATATTGACACAATAGTCAAGCTGAGGCCTAACCAGTGATTTGTCAAGGTTTGGCATAACTTCCTCACTTTAGGGGAGCATCTTGTCACTTCACTTAGGTGCATATCAAATCATTTCACATACAATGAACATTGTGATTGATGACAACGCTCCCCAGCGCTGACGTCATCAGGCTGCGCCTCAGTGAGCACATGCGCACACAGGCTCCGGCCCTCTGCGCATGCGCTGTCCTGGCAACTGCTTCAGTCGCAATCTGTGACGTTTACGTGCCACTTGCTGTATTTGCGCATGTGCCAAGACAGCGCCACCTACCGTTCGCGTTGTCAACAAATGCGTTCCAAATTAAATTTAATGAACCGGAAATCAGCTCCTAGCACATTGTGAACAATATACCTTCATTTTTTTTAAAGAGTGCAGGGCAGATAAGTGTGCACCCCGTTTAATGGTTTTGATAACTTCAAAGGGTCAACTTGTGCAGGGCCTGTACGGAAACCTTCGGCAGCCACACAGCCCTGAATGAACATTGATTGTGAGAAGGGGGGAGGAGGGCAGGTGGAATTTTTCATACAAAAGTAAAATATCATGATTGCTGGAAAACTGAAATGCTGGAAATACTCAGCACGTTAGGCAACATCTCTGGAGAGAGAAACAGATTCATATTTCAGGTTGATAACTTCGTCAGAACTTTTATTTTTGGAATTTTAACCCCTTAAATTTCAGACTGCTTGTAGCTCAGGTTTTAGACAGCCAGCCCCGATTACACTGCCGGACGAAACCAACAATTGTGTGCACGTGTCCTTACAAGCAAATGTGGATCACCACTCACTTACAAATTAAATGTTACATCCTCAGGCAACCTCTTAGAAGGATGTGAGCTCGAGCCCTACATACTCCAGCTATTTAGTATATAACCGAGGTTGACACTTCAGTGCAGTTCTGGGAGGGTGCTGCATTGTCAGGGGTGCCAATGGCAGTTAAACCTGAGGTGATTCTTTAACCTCATTCTGCAGCCACTTCAATGCAGATTATTGATATTTTAACCCATACAATGTTTCTCTTGTTTCTTCCCCCTTTATTCTGCCTCTAATGTTGTTGTCCTGTGTCTTGCTGCTGCTGATCCCGCTCCGAGCTGCCCGGATCCCGCCAGTCTTGATGCCCTCTCTCCTGCACTCTCCCTCCAGCCGCAGCTTTCCAAAGCGTCCCCGTCTCCAGGCAACTACCTTTTCTCAGCGTCCCGTTTCCAGGGCAATGCAAGCTCGGTGTTCCATTTCCACAGCAACCAGCGCCGGAAGAGTTCAGAGGAACAGGGGGAAACCTGCTTCCATTGACTGTCAGAGCCGGGACTTAAAGCTGACCGAGTGCAGCGCAGAGTGGCCGGGAACAACCAGCGGCAACCGCACCCCCCCCCCCCCCCCCAACCAGCGGCAACCGCCCCCACCCCCCAACCCCAACTAGCGGCAACCGCCCCCACCCCAACCCCAACCAGCGGCAACCGCCCCCCCCCCCCCCCCCCCAATCCCAACCAGCGGCAACCGCACCCCCACCCCCCCCCCCCCCCCAACCAGCGGCAACCGCCCCCACCCCCACCCCCAACCCCAACTAGCGGCAACCGCCCCCCCCCCCCCCCCCCCAATCCCAACCAGCGGCAACCGCCCCCACCCCCACCCCCCAACCCCAACTAGCGGCAACCGCCCCCACCCCAACCCCAACCAGCGGCAACCGCACCCCCACCCCCCAACCCCAACCAGCGGCAACCGCCCCCCCCCCCAATCCCAACCAGCGGCAACCGCCCCCCCCCCCCCCCCAACCCCAACTAGCGGCAACTGCCCCCCCGCCGCAATCCCAATCAGAGGCAACCGCCCCCCCCCCCCACCATTCCCAACCAGCGGTCATCCTCCCCCACTCCCCGCCCGCCGCCCCCCAGCAGCAGCGAGGTCCCCTCCCGATACCTTCATCACCACTGGCCCAGCCAGCAGCAATACCCCCCTTCCCAAAACCCATACACCCAGGCACCTCCTCCCCTCAACAACCCCCCACCCCCCCTCTCCTCAATCCCATTCTGGAGCTGGTACCGAGCTACAACTTGCCTGCACGGCAGCTCCAGGGACGCCAGGATCTCCATGAGTTCACCAAGCGAGCGCGCTGAGGAGAAGCTGGAGACTGTGATCCAGGTAGACGCGGCTGCTTCCCTTTCTCTTTAACTTGGCAGTTAACCTGTTACAAACAGGGTGAGGCGTTCCCTCCAGCGGCGGCCGGGGGAAGGATGGGTTTGGAAACTGCCCGGGCGCCTGCAATGTGGGAGCTTGGTGCTGAAGTGCCGGGCAGCCCTGAGGAAAGTATGGCCTTGGGAGGCTGGTGCAGTCCTAAGGGACAGAGCGCCCTGGACGTTGCACCTCCCCTTTCCGAAGAAGAGCAGCCAGGCTCTGTCACAAAATTGGCGTGTCCTCGCGAAGTGACTCTCCTGATCACTTTATACTAAAAGTGGCAGCATGACTCGGAGAGATTACACAGCGCTGGAAAGCCATGTGTGAATTGAGCCTCTTCCCAGATATGGAAAGCAAAGAAACAAAGCTGGAAATGGCAGGCAAATAAGTGAATGTGGAAGGCAGAGGAACAAAAGGCAAGAAAATAGGCAACAAAGAAGTTTGGCAGTGCTTAATGGTATATATTTCAATGCTTGGAGTCTAGTGAATAAAGTAGAGGAGCTGAGGGAACAAATAGACACACATGGCAAATCTTGCAAATGTGTTGCAAAAGATGCGATTTCAGTGTAAAATTCAGTCTTAATCATGATCTCGCAAGAGGGCTCTTAAAACTCAGGATTTGACAGACAGGTTTGAAATGCGTCTTTCTCAATATTCTGCTCCTCCTCTGGATCCCATGGACCATTGACTGGGGTTGGAATGCCACTCCTTCGCTATAGGGTCATTACAGGTACGAGCAGAGGTGTTCGTGGTGCCGGCGCAACATTCAGAGACTTCATTGAGAAGCAGGGACTAGCTTCCATACTTGCTGTCTCAGTCACTAAGCAACTTGAGCAGACCTGTGGTAGAGTGGGGCCCCAGCCCCTGACATCAGATGAAAGCCTGGATCCACCGCTTGACGAGTTCGGAGCTGAAGGTTGATGATGCCACCATGAATCACTTTGAGAGTCAGGCCCAGTTTTACCTAGGCTTTCAGGAAAATTTACGCTTAAACTGGACTCATGGCAATAGATTCAGCACTAACTGTGTATGGGTTACAATTTACCAAGTGTGGATTCAGCACGAACTGTGTGGCTACAATGTACCTGCAGCTAAATACTGTCATTTCCAAAGTTGATTAGTGTTTTAACTATTTGATTTAACAGGGTTCTAATCCACTTGGCTTAATTGTGTTTCTCCCCTCCAATATATTGCTGCCCTTCCTGTAATGTTGGCATGGTGAGGCTCCACATCCACTGCCTGGGATTGGGAGGCAGGGAGGAAAGAGAGACTGAGGGTAAGAAAGGGAGACTCCTACTCATAGACCCCATTGGAAGGGAAAGGAGACAACCTCCTGTAGACCTCAGTGGAAGGAGACGGCCCCTCCCCCCCCCCCTCCACCCCATGAAGAGGAGCGACTGAACTTTCCAAGAGTGACCCCCATTGGTGGGCGCAGGTCTCATGTCTTGGCATACTGAGCGGTCCTAAATCAGGCACCAGGCATGTCATAAGTCCATTGCCGAATACCTGTCTTAGGTGCTACTCTGGACACCAAAAAATGGCCTGACTCATATGAACATACAAACATAAGGACATAAAGATATCGGAGCAGGGGTAGGCCATTCAGCCCTTCGAGCCTGCTCCGCCATTCAACAAGATCATGGCTGATCTTCTACCTCAGCTTTGCCTTCCCACACTATCCCCATATCCTTTAATTCCCTTCTTACCCAAAAATCTATCAACCTCTGACTTGACTATACTCGACAACTGAGCATCCACAACTCTCTGAGGTAGAGAATTCCAAAGATTCACAGCCATTTGAATGAAGAAATGTTTCCTCATCTCAATCCTAAATGGCTAACTCCTTATTCTGAGACTGTGACCCCATGTTCTAAGTTGCCCAACCCGGGGAAACATTTTCTCAACATTTACCCTGTAAAGCCCTTAATAATTTTATATGTTTCAATTCGATCACCTCTCATTCTTCTAAACTCCAGGGAATATCAGCCTAGTCTACTCAATGCTTCCTCATAGGACAATCCCCTCATCCCAGGAATCAATCTAATAAACCTTCACTGTATTCCTCTATGGCAAGTATGCCCTCCTTAGGTAAGGAGACCAAAACTGTACACAGTAATTTAGGTGCGGCCTCATCAATGCCTTGCATAATTGTAGTAAGACTTCTTCACTCTTATACTCCAATCCCTCTGTAACAACAGCTAACATACCATTGCCTTCCTCAGTGTTAGTGTACATGGATGTGAACTTTCTGTGATTCATGTACAAGGACACCCAGGTCCCTCTGAAAGCAAACTTTTCCCGGTCAGTCACTTTTCAAAAATGTTCTGCCTTTTTCTTTTTCCTACCAAAGTGGATAGCTTCATGTTTTGCCACATTGTATTCCATCTGCCACTTTCTTTCCCACTCACCCAGTCTATGTATGTCCCTCTGCAGCCTCTTTGCATCCCCTCATTGCTTACTTTTCTACCTAACTTTGTACTGTCAGCAAACTGGGATATGTTGCGCTCAGTACCCTAAATTAAGTCATCAATATAGATTGCAAATAGTTGAAGCCCAAGTACTGATCATTGCGGTACCCCGCTAGCTACAGTCTGTCAACCCAAAAATGTACTGTTATTCCTACTCTCTGTTTTCTGTCCACTAACCAATCCTAAATCCCTACCAATATATTATCTCCAATCCCATGAGCCCTAATTTTGTGTAACAACCTCTTTTGTGGCACCTTATCGAATTCTTTTTGCAAATCCAAATACTTTACATCCACTGTTTCCCCCTTATCCATCTTACTAGTTACATCCTCAAAAAAATTCAACAGATTTGTAAAACATGATTTCCCTTTCATAAATCCATGCTGACTGCTTAATCATATTATGATTTTCCAAGTGTCCTGTTATCCCATCCCTAATTCTAGCATTTTGCCTCCTACTGCTGTTCGGCTAACTGGTCTATAGTTCCCTGTTTTCTCTCTTCCTCCTTTCTTAAATAGTGGGATTATGTTTGCTGCCTTCCAATCCTTGGAATTGTGAAAGATCAAAACCAATGCATCCACTATCTCTGCAGCTACCTCTTTTAAAACTTGAGGATGTGGTCCATCAGGCCCAAGGGATTTGTCGCCACTTACACCCAATAATTTCACCAGTAATATTTCTTTACTTATAGTAGTAGTGGTGATCTGTCCAAGGGCAGGTTCTCTGCTCATTTTAGCACACCTCATGGTTCTGCCCTTTCCTCGTCAGTTGCTCACAAGAGCTTCCATTTTTTAAATTTCCATGAGAAATGAGCAATAAGACTAGGGAAAGAATGCATGAGATGTTTTCCCATTGCCTTCCTCGTGCTTTAAAGGAAACACAAGTGCTCTTCCTGAAGGATCTTTCACCTCTTAAACAGCTTTTGTTCCTCGAGGTTCTGGCTCTTCCACCATCACCGCCGAAAATTTACTGGTGCTGGCGTTGGCCATGGTTTGTAACCGTGAGCATGGGACCCTTACTTGGGCCTGGGGCGAATTGTAAAAGGGCAGGGATGACTCAAATGAGTGTGCTACCCAACTTAGACTGGTTTCTTCAAGTTTCTCATTCTTGCTGAATCCTTGGTTCCCCATTATTTTGGAAAGGTTTTTTGTGTTTTCTTTCGGGACGGCAGATACAAAGTATTTTTTTCACGTCTCTGCCATTTTCTTATTCACCCATTATAATTTTGTCCATCTTTGCCTCAAATGGGCCCACATTTACTTTCAGTAATCTCTTCCTATTTACATACCTATTGTTACGATCAGGTGAGAAAGGGATCCAGGGGTTCCCTTTCAACCTTTTCCAGGTGTGACTGAAACAGGGTTTAATTTTTAAAGCACCATGCTTTTAGCTTCCCCTCAGTGAACCGTTGTTCACTGCTCTCCAATTGCAATGGCAAGAAATCAACCAGACAAGTTTTCTTAGGTTTAAACAAGAAAGGTGTAAGTTTATTAACCTTAAAACTCTAATTCAGTTAAAACTACTAAAAATACGCAACTTTTTTTTTTATTCATTCATGGGATGTGGGCATTGCTGGCCAGGCCAGCATTTATTGCCCATCCCTAATTGCCCTTCAGAAGGTGGTGGTGAGCTGCCTTCTTGAACCGCTGGAGTCCATGTGGGGTAGGTACACCCACAGTGCTGTTAGGAAGGGAGTTCCAGGATTTTGACCCAGCGACAGTGAAGGAACGGCGATATAGTTCCAAGTCAGGATGGTGTGTGACTTGGAGGGGAACTTGCAGGTGGTGGTGTTCCCATGTATTTGCTGCCCTTGTCCTTCTTGTTGGTAGGGGTCGTGGGTTTGGAAGGTGCTGTCTAAGGAGCCTTGGTGCATTGCTGCAGTGCATCTTGTAGATGGTACACACTGCTGCCACTGTACGTCGGTGGTGGAGGGAGAGAATGTTTGTAGATGGGGTGCCAATCAAGCGGGTTGCTTTGTCCTGGATGGTGTCGAGCTTCTTGAATGTTGTTGGAGCTGCACCCATCCAGGCAAGTGGAGAGTATTCCATCATACTCCTGACTTGTGCCTTGTAGATTGTGGACAGGCTTTGGGGAGTCAGGAGGTGAGTTACTCGCCTCAGGATTCCTAGCCTCTGACCTGCTCTTGTAGCCACGGTATTTATATGGCTACTCCAGTTCAGCTTTCAGTCAATGGCAGCCCCTCGGATGTTGATAGTGGGGGATTCAACGATGGTAATGCCATTGAATGTCAAGGGGAGATGGTTAGATTCTCTCTTGTTGGAGATGGTCATTGCCTGGCATTTGTGTGGCGCGAATGTTACATGCCACTTATCAGCCCAAGCCTGGATATTGTCCAGGTCTTGCTGCATTTCTACAAAGACTGCTTCAGTATCTGAGGAGTTGCGAATGGTGCTGAACATTGTGCAATCATCAGCGAACATCCCGACTTCTGACCTTATGATTGAAGGAAGGTCATTGATGAAGCAGCTGAAGATGGTTGGGCCTAGGACACTATCCTGAGGTACTCCTGCAGTGATGTCCTGGAGCTCAGATGATTGACCTCCAACAACCACAACCATCTTCCTTTGCGCTAGGTATGACTCCAGCCAGTGGAGGGTTTTCCCCCTGATTCTCATTGACCTCAGTTTTACTAGGGCTCTTTGATACCATACTTGGTCAAATGCTGCCTTGATGTCAAGGGCTGTCATTCTCACCTCGCCTCTTGAGTTCAGCTCTTTTATCCATGTTTGAACCAAGGCTGCAATGAGGACTTGACCACGCTAGCACGCATACCCGATAAATACACATGCAGATAGAGACAGAAAAGGAGAAAGAATCAAGGGGAAATGTTTGAAGCAATAGCTGGAGTTTATTTACTGTCTTTTGAGTTCGATGTAACATCTTTGATTGCAGTTAAATCTTGCCATCTTGTTGGGGCCCAGTGCACTCTTTCAAACTTGTTCTGATGGTTTTCTGTCTTGGCTTGGTTTCTTCTGTGGGTCCCTGTCTTTGCGTGAGAGGGAGGGAGAGAGACCTTCCTTCTTTTTCATCTTCAAATTGCAGTCTGACCCAAACTGTTCTGTGAATGCAATTCAAATCAAACCTGGGCCAGGAGGCCAGTCATGTGACTAGCTCCCCACCTGGATTTTTTGGGGATTCTTTCAATCTCATTTGACCTCCTCAGTAAGGTGTTCTCCATAATGCTAGCTTTCACACATTCAATGTCTTTTGATCAAAATCCATTTGGTTAATTGAATCAGGGAGCAGTTCCATTGTCTTCTCCAGGCAATTGTCTCTTAGATTGCAAATGTTTCCCGCCACTGTCCTTTTGGAATGCAGGTGCCACCATGTTTTCAGTCCAGTAAGAGTTTAAAATTAATGTTCCATATGACAAAACTAATATGCCTCATTCTTGCTAGATGTGGATTTGCTCACACTATGGAAACATTTACAATCTGTTTTTATGTCTCTTGCTAGTCTACTCTCGTATTCTCTTTTCTTTTTCCTTATCAATTTCTTGTCCTCCTTTGCTGAAATCTAAAATCCTCCCAACCCTTGATCTTGAGTTGGACAGCCCTCGGGAAGTAACACGTCGGTTCCTGAAATTAGACCTTGATATCCCCAAAGGGGGCAGTAATATAACTTTTGTAAAGAGCTCTGACCTGTTAGAGATTAAATAAGAGACTAATGAGGTTTATAAATCAACTGTCAATCTGAATTAATTTATGTTTGAAGAAATCGCAATGAATGATGTTTACACCAAATTTCTTGATTTTAAGAGTCTGTTTCCTGAGACGGTTGGGTTGGCATTACTGTAGGCACTTGGAAGTATGATGTCATAGCTATTACTGAAACATGGCTGAAAGAAAGGCAGGAATGGCAGCTCAACATTCCTGGTCAAGAGTTTTTCAGATGAGATAATGAAGGGATAAAAAAGGTAGGATTATTGCGATATTAGTTAAAGAAACAATTACAGCTGTGAGGATAGATGATATGGTAGAAGGAACTTAAAAGGAGGAATATGATTGAACCGAAGAACAAAAAAGTTTAATGATGTTGCTAGGAGTATTCAATAGACCCCTAAACTGTCAGAGGGAGATAGAAGAGCAAATACATAAGAACATACGAAATAGGAGCAGGAGTAGGCCATTCAGTCCCTCGAGCCTGCTCCGCCATTCAGTAAGATTGTGGCTGATCTGATGTAGCCTCAACTCCACTTTCCTGCCTGTCCCCTATAACTCTTGACTCCCTTGTAGATCAAAAATCTGTCTAAGTCAGCCTTGAATGTATTCAATGACCCAGCATCCGATGCTGTCTGGGGTGGAGAATTACCCAGATTAATAACCCTCCGAGAGAAGAAATTCCTCCTCAACTTCATCTTAAATGGGAGACCCCTAATTCTGAAACTGTGCCCAGTAGTTCTAGATTCCCCCATGAGGGCAAACATCAGCATCAACCTGTCAAGCACCCTCAGAATTTTATATGTTTCATGAAGATCACCTTTCATTCCTCCAAACTCCAATGAGTATAGGCCTAATCTGCTCAACCTTTCCTCATAAGACAACCCTTCATCCCAGGAACCAACCTAGTGAAACTTCTCTGAATTGTTTCATATGCAAGTATATCCCTCCTCAAATGAGGAGACCAAAACTGTATGCAGTACTGTAGGTGTGGTCTCAGCAATGCCCTGTATAGTTGTCGCAAGGACTCCCTATTTTTATACTCCATCCACCTTGCAATAAAGACCAACATTCCATTTGCCTTCCTAATTACTTGTTGTACCTGTATGCTTACATTTTGTGATTCATGTATGAAGACACATGTTCATGTATGTAACACCTCTACTGACTGAGCTGGCCGAGTCCGAAAGGACATATCTGCTAGACTGGGAATGCGGCAGGTGGTGAGGGAACTAACAAGAGGGGAAAACATACTTGACCTTGTCCTCACCAATCTGCCTTGCGCAGATGCATCTGTCCATGAGAGTATTGGTAGGAGTGACCACCGCACAGTCCTTGTGGAGACGAAGTCCCGCCTTCGCATTGAGGATACCCTCCATCATGTTGTGTGGCACTACCACCGTGCGAAATGGGATAGATTGCGAACAGATCTAGCAATGCAAAACTGGGCATCCATGAGGCACTGTGGGCCATCAGCAGCAGCAGAATTGTACTCAACCACAATCTGTAACCTCATGGCCTGGCATATCCCCCACTCTACCATTACCATCAAGCCAGGAGACCAACCCTGGTTCAATGAAGAGTGCAGGAGGGCATGCCAGGAGGCATACCTCAAAATGAGGTGTCAACCTGGTGAAGCTACAACACAGGACTATCTGCGTGCCAAACTGCGTAAGCAACATGCGATAGACAGAGCTAAGCGATCCCATAATCAATGAATCAGATCTAAGCTCTGCAGTCCTGCCACATCCAGCCATGAATGGTAGTGGACAATTAAACAACTAACTGGAGGAGGTGGCTCCACAAATATCCCCATCCTCAATGATGGGGGAGCCCAGCCCATCAGTGCGAAAGATGAGGCTGAAGCATTTGCAACAATCTTCAGCCAGAAGTGCTGAGTTGATGATCCATCTCAGCCTCCTCATGAAGTCCCCAGCATCACAGATGCCAGACTTCAGCCAATTCGATTCACTCCGCGTGATATCAAGAAATGACTGAAGGGGCTGTGCCCCTACCCAAGCTGTTTCAGTACAGCTACAACACTGGCATCTCCCCTGCAATGTGTAAAATTGCCCAGGTATGTCCTGTACACAAAAAGCAGGACAAGTCCAACCCGGCCAATTACCGCCCCATCAGCCCTACTCTCAATCATCAGTAAAGTGATGGAAGGTGTCATTAACAGTGCTATCAAGCGGCACTTACTTAGCAATAACTTGCTCAGTGATGCTCAGTTTGGGTTCCGCCAGGGCCACTCAGCTCCTGACCTCATTACACCTTGGTTCAAACATGGACAAAAGAGCTGAACTCAAGAGGTGAGTTGAGAGTGACTGCCCTTGACATCAAGGCAGGATTTGACCGAGTATGGCATCAAGGAGCCCTAGCGAAACTGAGGTCAATGGGAATTAGGGGGAAAACCCTCCACTGACTGCAGTCATACCTAGCGCAAAGAAAGATGGTTGTGGTTGTTGGAGGTCAATCATCTGAGCTTCAGGTCATCACAGCAGGAGTTCCTCAGGGCAGTGTCCTAGGCCCAACCATCTTCAGCTGCTTCATCAATGACCTTCCTTCAATCATAAGGTCAGAAGTGGGGATGTTAGCTGATGATTGCTCAAGGTTCAGCACCATTCGTGACTCCTCGGATACTGAAGCAGTCCGTGTAGAAATGTGATAAGTTTCAAGTAACATTCGCATCACACAAGTGTCAGGCAATGACCATCTCCAACAAGGGAGAATCTAACCATCTCCCCTTGACATTCAACGGCATTACCATCGCTGAATGCCCCACTATCAACATCCTAGGGGCTATCATTGACCAGAAACTGAACTGGAGTAGCCATATAAATATCGTGGCTACAAGAGCAGGTCAGAAGCTAGGAATCCTGCAGCGAGTAACTCACCTCCTCACTCCCCAAAGCCTGTCCATCATCTACAAGGCACAAATCAGGAGTGTGATGGAATACTCTCCACTTGCCTGGATGGTTGCAGCTCCAACAACACTCAAGAAGCTCGACACCATCCAGGACAAAGCAGCCCGCTTGGTTGGCACCCCATCTACAAACATTCACTCCCTCCACCACCGACACACAGTGGCAGCAGTGTGTACCATCTGCAAGATGCACTGCAGCAATGCACCAAGGCTCCTTAGACAGCACCTTCCAAACCTGCGACCTCTACCAACTAGAAGGACAAGGGCAGCAAATGTATGGGAACACCACCACCTGCAAGTTCCCCTCCAATGCACGCACCATCTTGACTTGGAACTATGTCGCCGTTCCTTCACTGTCGCTGGGTCAAAATCCTGGAACTCCCTTCCTAACAGCACTGTGGGTGTACCTACCCCAAATGAACTGCAGCGGTTCAAGAAGGCAGCTCACCACCACCTTCTGAAGGGCAATTAGGGATGGGCAATAAATGCTGGCCTGGCCAGCGACGCCCAAATCCCATGAATGAATAAAAAAAAACAAGTCTATCATATCGAGTCCTCTTCTTTGATTGTGGATTTAGGTCCTCTGAGTGGTCTCTCTGACTCTTCTGTGCAAGAGTGTAATTGGTAAAGGAATCAGGTTCATCATTCAGGTTGTGTTCTGGATTGGTGGATGATGCAGCATCTCTGGTCCGTTAGATTTTGGAGATGACTGATTCCCCAGGATCGGAGGCTACTTCTGTATGGCCACCAATACACATCTGTTTCATCTCACTGTACCATGCTCTGGTTTGGATAAGGTTGGACCTTGGATGTGGTGTCTGTTCAACCACTTCACCATAACGATTTTGGTTTTGGATCCAAACTGGCTCTCCTGGTTGGATGTCTGGTCGGTTTCTTGCCTTGTGACATTTGTCATGGTTCTACATCTGATTGGAATGATCTCTATCCTCTTTCTCCCTCAATGTGTCCAAGTCTTCAACTCGTTTCTTGTGGCATAAGTGTTTGTGAGAGTAGGTCGTTGGGTTTTCAGTCTTTTTCCCATTAGGAGTTCACATGGCACTAACCCAGTTTGGAGTGGAGTTGAACGATAGCTCAGAAGTGCAATTTGAACATCCTCGTTCTTCTTCAGCAATGCTTTCACTGTATGCACTCCTCTTTCAGCTTCACAGTTGGCTGAGAGTATCTTGATGAGCTGGTGGTATGAATGAATCCATACAATACCATGAATTCTTTAAAGTATTCATTGGCAAACTGTGGTCCATTGTCTGAGATTACAAGATCTGGGCTTCCATGTGTTGCAGCTATCCCTTTCAACGATGTAATTACTGCTTCAGACGTGTGACCCTGCAGTTGCCTGACTTCTTTCCATCTTGAGTAATAGTCTACTATGATCAAGAACATTTTACCTCTGTGTTTGAAAAGTTCCATCCCATGGTCTTGATGGAAAGGAAGATGACGGTTTTCTTGTCTCTTGATGATGAATAACACAATTAATACAGCTTGATATCATCTGTTCTAGTGATTTTGAGAGAGCTGGCGACCAAACAGAATATCTTGCTCTGGCTTGTATTACGACCGAGGTGGGAGCAGTGCACTGTCTTTTCTAGTTCCAATTCTGCACAGGTGACAACATATATTTAAATGTTTACCAAGTTACTGATACGCTCAATAGAAGAAACATAGAAAAATAGGAGCAAGAGTAGGCCATTCGGCCCTTCGAGCCTACACCACCATTCAATATGATCATGGCTGAACATCCAAAGTCAGTACTCTGTTCCCGCTTTCTCCCTGTATCCCTTGATCCCTTTAGCCCTAAGAACTATATCTAACTCTTTCTTGAATATATTTAATGATTTGGCCTCAATTGCTTTCCATGGTAGCGAATTCCATAGGTTCACCACTCTCTGGGTGAAGAAATCTCTCCTCATCTCAGTCCTAAATGGCTTACCCCTTATCCTTAGACTGTGCCCCCTGGTCCTGGACTCCTCCGCCATCGGGAACATCCTTCCTGCATCTATTCTGTTCAGTCCTGTGAGAATTTTGTAGGTTTCTATGAGATCCCATAGAATAGACCCATTTATTCCTACTCTTTGTTTCCTGTCCGCCAACCAGTTCTCTATCCATGTCAGTACCTTACCCCCAATCCCATGTGCTTTGATTTTGCATGCTGATCTCTTATATGGGACCTTATCAAAAGCCTTCTGAAAGTCCAAATGCACCACATCCACTGCTTCTCCCTTATCTATTCTACTAGTTACATCCTCAAAAAATTCCAGTGGATTTGTCAAGCATGATTTCCCTTTTGTAACTCCATGCTGACTTTGTCCGATCCTGTCATTGTTTTCCAAGTGCTCTGCTATTACATCTTTTAAAATGGACTCTAGCATTTTCCCCACTACTGATTATCAGGGTAACTGGTCTATAATTTCCTGTTTTCTCTCTACCTCCTGTTTTTAAATGGTGGGGTTTCATTAGCGACCCTCCAATCCATTGGAACTGTTCCAAAGTCTATAGAATTTTGAAAAATGACCAGCAATGCATCTTATATTTCTAGGGCCACTTCCTTAAGTACTCTGGGATGTAGATTATCAGGCCCTGGGGATTTATCGGCCTTCAATCCCATCAATTTCCCTAACACCATTTCTCTACTAATACTGATTTCATACAGTTCCTCCTTCTCACTAGACCCTATGTTTCCCAACATTTAGGGAGGTAATTTGTGTCCTCCTTTGTGAAGACAGAACCAAAATATATATTTAATTGGTCTGCCATTTCTTTGTTCTCCATTATAAATTCCCCCGTTTCTGACTGTACGGGACTCACATTTGTCTTCACTAATCTTTTTCTCTTCACATATCTATAGAAGCTTTTACAGTCAGTTTTTATGTTCTCTGCAAGCTTACTCTCATACTCTGTTTTCCCCTTCTTAATCAGTCCCTTTGTCCTCCTTTGCTGAATTCTAAACTGCTCCCAATCCTCAGGTTTGCTGCTTGTTCTGGCCATTTTATATTTCTCCTTCTTGAATCTAATACTATCCCTAATTTCTTTTGTAAGCCATGGTTGAGCCACCCTTCCTGTTTTATTTTTGCGCCAGATAGGAATGAACAATTGTTGTAATTCATCCATGCACTCTTTAAATGCTAGCCATTGCCTATCTACTGTCAACCCTTTAAGTAACATTCCCCAATCTATCATAGCCAACTTGCGGCTCATACCTTCATAGTTTCCTTTATTTAGATTCAGGACCCTAGTCTCGGAATCAACTCTCTCACTCTCCACATTAATGAAGAACTCTATCATGTTATGTTCGCTCTTCCCCAAGGGACCCTGCACAACAAGATTGTTAACTAATCCTTTCTCATTACACAATACCCAGTCTAGGATGGCCTGTTCCCTCGTTGGTTCCTCAACGTATAGGTCCAAAAAACCATCATGTACGCACTCCAGGAATTCCTCTTCTACAGTATTATTGCTAATTTGGTTTGCCCACTCTATATGTAGATTAAATTCACCCATAATTACAGTTGCACCCTTATTGCATGCGTCTCTAATTTCCTGTTTAATGCCATCCTCTACATCACCACTGCTGCTTGGGGGTCTATATACAACTCCTACCAATGATTTCTTCCCCTTGGTGTTTCTTAGCTCCACCCATACAGATTCCACATCAGGATTCTCTGAGCTAATATCCTTCCTCACTATTGTATTGATTTCCTATTTTACTAACAACGCTACTCCACCCCCTTTCCCTTTTTGCCTGTCCTTCCTAAATACTGAATACCCCTCGATGTTCAGTTCCCATCCTGGGTCAACCTGCAGCCATGTCTCCGTAATTGCAACTCTTTCGTATCCATTTACATCTATTTGCGCGGTTAATTCGCCTACCGTGCATTGAGACACAATGCCTTTAGCAATGTCTTTTTAACATTCTTAGTCATCTTAGCATTATTTTGCACTATGGCCCTATTTGTTTCTTGCCCTTGATTTCTATGCCTTCCACGTTTACCTTTTTGTTTCCTGTCTTTCGTTTCTATACTTGTTTCGTCCTCCTCAGTCTCCCCGCTCAGGTTCCCATCGCCCTGCCATTCTAGTTTAAAAATCCTCCCCAACAGCACTAGCAACTGACCCTGCTAGGATGTCAGTTCCAGTCCTGCCTGGGTGTAACCCGTCCCACTTGTACAGGTCCCACCTTCCCCAGAACCGGTCCCAATGTCCCAGGAATCTAAATCCCTCCCTCCTGCACTATTTCTCCAGCCACGCATTCATCTGGTCTATTTACCTGTTCCTATATTCACTAACATGTGGCACAGGAAGTAATCCTGAGATTACTACCTTTGAGGCCCTGCTTTTTAATTTAGCTCCTAACTCCTTAAATTCATCTTGCAGGACCTCATCCCTTTTTCTACCTATGTCGTTGGTACCGACCTGTACCACGACCCCTGGCTGTTCACCCTCCCCCTTCAGAATGTCCTGTAGCCGCTCCAAGACATCCTTGACCCGAGCACCAGGGAGGCAACATACCATTCTGGAGTCTTGTTTGTGGTCACAGCAACACCTGTCTGTTCCTTTTACAATTGAATCTCCTATCACTATGGCTCTCCCAGTCTTTTCCTCCCCTGCTATGCAGCAGAGCCATCCGTGGTGCCATGAGCTTGGTTGTTGCTGCTTTCCCCTGGGAGGTCATCCCCCCAACAGTATTCAAAGTGATATATCTGTTTGACAGGGTAATGGCCACAAGGGACTCCTACACTACCTCCCTGCGCCGACTACTCCGCCTGGTGGTCACCCATCCCTTTTCTGCCTGTGTAGCCATTACCTGCGGTGTGACCACCTCGCTAAATACGCTATCCACGATGTCCTCAGCATCACGGATGCTCCACAGTGAATCCACATGCAGCTCCCCACACACACACTCACAGACAAAAATACAGAAATTCTCACTGCAGAGGTTGTTACAAAAAAAGACAAAAAAGGAATACTTTGGCCAAATACTTGCTCATTCATGAAGGAAAAAGAGAAGATATTGAAGGAAGTCAGTTGTCCCATTTGATCTGGCATCCGGGTATACTGAGACGGGTCACTGGGATCTTTTCTAAATCAGTTCTTTTCAGGCGGCGTTGAGAATTAATCTGGCAAGTTTTTCCAGCTTCTCAGGAGTGCTGCAGCACCAGGGAGTTTAGCTCTCCCACACTGAATCTTTGCAGGGTTTCTTCAAAGAGGTAGAGAAAGAGGTGAACTGGATGTTTTTTCCTTGGCAAGTTAATCTCCAACTGTCTTCAAAACAGTTCACACCCCAATTGAACTGAAAAAAAATCCAAACCCCAAACAGAAAGTCAACATCCTGACCTCCATAAACCTTGACATGTTGCTTCTCTGTAAGCATCTTCCCCAAGTCACCAAGTTTTCTGTTGTTTATTAAGCTAAAAGCAAAGATTTCCAGCAAATGTTGTTTTCAAACAACATCTTAGTGTCCTTTCAGTCAAGAACCAAACAAAGCATTTATGAAATCTTCAGCCTTCCAATGAATCCACCTCCACAATTTAAATGACTCCTCAAAAAATGCTTAACAAAAAATATGGAAGCATCTTCATAACACTTGATATTTTGTATTGCCCAAATATCCTTGGTGCAATCTTTGTAGTATGTCTAGTCTCAGGACTCTCGGAATGACCAATCTCTTGTCTTAGCTGAGTAAATTATCAACTACATTGAGATATCCTCTCAGTTCATGCTACTATCTGAGAATGGGATTATGGGGCATGTATGCTGGCCATCCTTTGACACAGTATTCCCTGACCTGAGCGCATTCTTCAGCAGATTTCTGTGCATCTTTGATTTTGTTCAGTCGCTGAGTTGTTGCTGGTAGGTTTATGGTTGTTGTCGATGTCAAAGTTTCTACCTGTTCAATAAGGGATGCATTACCTTTTTTAAGTCTTGTCACTGGGTTATGGGACATCTACTGTGATCTGCTGCTTTCCTGGAACATATTCTGTCTTTGTATCAAACCTCATCATCCTCAGTCTGAATTGTTGTACTCATGGAGGCATTTTTGCTAACACCTTCGAATTTAAGAGAGTCACCAAAAATTTGTAGTCTGTCTCTATCTTGAAGTGAAGACCAAGAACACAATCTGCAAGCCCATGTAACTACTCATGCTTCTTTTTCTATCACTGCATATCTTTTTCAGTCTCTGTCAGTGAACAGGATGCGCAGTAAACTGGTCTGCGCTTTCCATCCATCTGTATCTGAAAGAGTACAGCTCCCAGTCCTGTAGAAGATGCATCTGCAGCAATGATGATGGGAAGATCTGGATCATCGTGAGCTAACACATCAGGTGATATTAGGATCTTTTGGGATTTTCTCCAAAGATCTCTGTTGTGCTTCCTCGCAGCACCATGTATTGTCCTTTTGCAACAGTTGATGTCGTGGCTCATTGACTACAGCTAGGTTGGGCAGAAACTTTCCAACTTGTGCCCGTGAATCTGTGTAGCTCAGTTGTGTTCCTAGGAGCTGGAAACTCATTGACTGTTCTTGTCTTCTGTGAATCAACTCTGACACCAGATCAGTCAACTGCGAGAATTCACATTTGTTACTGAAGGTAAGTCCTGCTTTCTCTACGCATTGCAGCATTGCTCTCACTCCAGTGTCATATTCTGTATGAGTGAATCCATGGATCAGGATATCATCCATATGACATACGACGCCATTCTGTCCTTCTAGAATGCTTGGCATTGTCCTCTGGAAGATTTCAGGAGCTAATGTGATACCAAAGGGTAATCTGGTGAAACAAAACCTTCCAAATGGGGTAATGAAGGTTGTGAGCAACGTAGACTCTTCATCAAGGGGTAGTTGCCAAAAAACACTATTTGGATCTAGCTTCATGAAAATTGAACTCTTCCCCAATTTAGCTAAGCTCTCATCTACGGACAACATAGGATGATCTTCGTGTTCAACTGTTTTGTTGAGCTGTGTAAGATCAACACGAATTCTAATAGATCCATGTTGTTTTGGCACCTGAACCATCCCTGAGCATCAGCTTGTAGGCTCTGTCACAGGTGAAGTAACTCCTTGCTTCATCATAAGAGTCTATTTCCTTCTTTACTTTTGGCAAGAATGGGTGAGGAACTTTTCTGGGTGTAAACAGGCACACTGGCTTTGCTTCAAGCAGTAGGGTTATATGGTATGCTGTCTTGAGCTTCCCTAGTCCTGTGAACAGCTGTGGGAATTCAGCCCTAAAGTTTCTGGGCTGATCTCTGCTTTCCAGTTCCTCTACTTCGGAAATCAGGTGCAAGTCAGAGCATGCTTTCCTGATTAAAAGTGAACAATTCTGATTTTGAATCACATACAATGTTTCTGTGATTTATTTTTCTCGGTATTGGAGGGTTGCCTTTAGTTTTCTTATGACTTTGATTTCTATCCCTCTTGGCCTGTATAATTTTCTGTCTGATGGCTGAGGATTGTTCCTATCTAACCACGGTTCGGCATCAGAAAGAACCCAAACTGCTGCTCCAGTGTCTAACTGAAAGTGCGTCTTGTTTCCCTCTACAAGGATCTCTGCACTCCAGCAACTACTGCTTGGTTCCTGGATCTCTCCCAGGAAAGGTATCTCAACATCGTGAATATCCTCTACTTTGCTGATCTTGCTCCCTTTCGAAAGTTTCCCTTTATGTATGTTCTGTACTGGCTCTTTGCTACGGCACACTGCCTTGAAGTGGCACATCTTCCCACACAATGCATTCAGCCTCTTTGATGGGACAGTTTTCCCGCCTGTGCCTGTCTCAGCCATACCTATTGCAGTTAGCTCTGGCTGCCGATAGACGCTCCTCCTGTCTTCCTTGCTTTTTATCGCCATCTTTCCCTTTCTTATGCCTAACAAACTCAATTGAGTCGGTTGCTTTCCAGATGGGACTCTCCCTGTCAGTTCGGACCACAGATCGATTCTGTTTCTTGACCTCCTCTTGTCTGCTAAGTTGGATTGCCTTTGCTAAGGTTAGCACATCTCTTGACTGCAAATGGTCAGACAAAGTGTTATCAAACACTCCAACAACAATTCTGTCTCTGATCAATTTGTCCTTCAAACCACCATACTCCGTCTTCTGCAAGCTTATGTAGGTTATTTATAAATGCATCAACCTTTCCATTTGACATTGGGTACGTTTGTTAAATTTAGGTCGCTCGACAATGATATTCTTTCTCAAATTTAAATGTGTCTCGAGTGCTTTGAATACTTCATCGTACGTGGCTTTCTCCTTGTCGATACCCTGAGTGCCGAGAATATCATCCGCACTGTCACCCATCACTTATAACAGCGTACTGACCTGCTCACTGCTCGGCTTCACAGCGAGGCCCAGTGTGCAATACCTGGCAAATCTTCAATATCACTTCGGCCATGCCTCAGCTTGATTTAGGCCTGTGGCTTTCTTGATGCCTTCCGGTAAAGGTAGGGACTTTTTGATCATTACTGTTCACCACATTGCCACCATGTAATATTCTCTAATGTTCGTCTAATACTGAATATCTAAAGAGTCCGATAGGTTAAAAGAAACAGGAGCTTTATGAAACATGTCTTCCTGCTATGGTTTACATCTTCCAAGGCTGTACACAAAGGATTCACACATGCAATGTACATCACTTCCTATGATGAGGTAAACAGCGTGAGCAGCATTTTCACTCAGTAACAACCCAATGTCCAGTATAACACATTATACTACAGCAAGCACACTGCCTGTTGTCAGCTGACTGTACTTGGCTGTGGTAAGTCAATGCATCACAAGTCATTGAGTGACCCATGTACTTTACTGGGCTGCTGCTGACGGCAGCCCTAAGTTGAAGGTTGTGAGCTCGAGCTCACTCTGAGAACTTAGCACATGATCTGAACAGAACATTCAGTGCCGTACTGCTGGGAACTATGCAGCAATATAAACGAGGCTGCCCTTCTATCTCAGGAAGCTCGATGATCCACCGAAAGAGGTGTTTCTTTTGCCAAAGTTCAGCCCCGTTCAAACCGGCTTATTGCTTGCTGGTTTGCATATATCTATCCCCATCTAGTGGGGAATGTGTGACTGCCATAAACAAAACCCAAAAATCACCAGGATTTTACCGACTGCAGGGAGACAGGCTCCCTGATGCAGTCCCGTCATTGAGGCACTTTAACAGAAGCAGACAGACTGCCCACTTCAAGGAGGCAGGCAGCCAAGTTCGATAATTAAAGGCCAGTTAGGGGCCATTTTACAGTGCTGTCAGCATTTTGCCAACAGCGGGGGTATCCCCCTCGTCCGCTGCGTGGGTCAGCCTCCAGGACAATGAAGGCGGCCTCCTAGTGGCAGCCCGGGGGTGGAACGTTTAATGGGAAAGGCAGGAAAGGCAGCCCCAACACCTTCCCTGGACGGGTTTCCCCTCTGACATTGGTCCCCAGGAATTTTTTTTTTAGCTACTTCTGATAGGCTTCAGGTCTTCTGCATTCCTCAGGAGTGACCACCTCTCCTGGTTGCATTGCAGAGGCTTCAGAGCTGCCCGGCAACACCAGGTGCCTACCCGCTATCCTTAATTGGACGCAGGCCCACAGGCAGCCAATTAAGAGGCTGCCTCCAGTAAATTTGTCCAGCAGATCCCATTGCCAGCAAGTGCGAGCTCAGGACCCTTTCTTTAACACCAATGTCAGGGTCTGACTCCCCTCGTAAAATTCAGTCCCTCAAAAATTTGAGATCCATAAACCTTTGCTTCACCACAAGATATTTTATTTCTGTCCATTTGTTACTCTAATCTCGGTCCCAGAAAAGAATGGGCAGTAAGGCCTGAAACTAGATGGAAGTCAGTTGTAACTGATTTCAGAGGATTTCCTGGTCTGTAACATCTCATCTTTTTCCAGTTTCTGGGAGTAATGGGCACTAAGTTTAGACTCATTATCTTCCTCTAGTGATTCTGGGACACTATGTGGTTTCACTTCATGTAAATTCTTTTCCAGATCCTGCGTATAATAAGGTCTAAAATCATTGCATTCTTCTAAAGGTAGATGTTTTCCCAGTAATCAGTCCAACAGTTTAGTTTCTCATGGATATTCTTCCCTCTATGGTTCACTGTTCCCTTGCTTTCTCCTAACAATTCTGTTATTTTAATGATGATAAAGCTTATGGAAAACTGTGAAAACTTTACAAATAACATCAAATATCACCATTGGGATTTAGTTCTCTAGGTCTATTTATTTTAAGTGTTGGGGGAAACTACGGTAGGTATTGCAGCATGTTCTGAATTTCTCAGTCTGAGAATGTGTGTGTATGTCTCAACTCATTGTTTTCCTGCTGTTTCAGAAACTAGAAGACACTGTATTGAACCCAGAGGCGAGTGGAGAGGATAAAAGTCTGACGGTGCGTGGAGAAGGGGAGGGTGCTACACTAACTCCAGTCCCAGCTCGAATCCGAGAGATAGTTACCAAAAATCTAAGTGAGGAAAGGATGGAAGGTTAGTGAAAGGCTCAAAGTGGAAAACATAACACAAAGGAATGGAATGATGAATACAATGTCTGTGTCATCATGTAAATGGAGAGTAAGACTTTAGTTCGACAAGGACCACTGCTTCTGCATCCTGTAGCTTTTGCACTGCCCTATTGCAGGGGTTCTCAACCTTTTTGCTTCTGAGGTTTCCCTCTCACATTAGAAAAATTGTGTGAATTCCCTGCTAACACAATCAGTAATTTTTTTTGTATAAAAATTCGTTATACAATTTAACACATGTGTTTATTAATATTTTTGTTTCACACTTCCTGTGAAATTTGTTGCTGTTGCTGAGAAACATTTCTGCCAAGATTTGGAGGTATCTTTGACAAACACACATGCACGTTATGATCAATAATCATCCTTGCATGGGACTTTGCTTTCATTGATGCCATTGATGAAAATCCAGCTTCGCATAAGTAGGTTGTGCTAAATGGGACCAACATTTTCAGTGCTGCAGAAGAAGTGGTGCTGTATTCACCAGAGTATTAACAACAACATTTTCAGTGCTGCAGAAGAAGTGGTGTTGTATTCACCAGAGTATTAACAACAACATTTTCAGTGCTGCAGAAGATGTGATGCTGTATTCACCAGAGTATTAACAACAACATTTACAGTGCTGCAGAAGATGTGATGCTGTATTCACCAGAGTATTAACAACAACATTTACAGTGCTGCAGAAGATGTGGTGCTGTATTCACCAGAGTATTAACAACAACATTTACAGTGCTGCAGAAGATGTGGTGCTGTATTCACCAAAGTATTAACAACAACATTTTCAGTGCTGCAGAAGAAGTGGTGTTGTATTCACCAAAGTATTAACAACAACATTTTCAGTGCTGCAGAAGAAGTGGTGTTGTATTCACCAGAGTATTAACAACAACATTTTCAGTGCTGCAGAAGAAGTGGTGTTGTATTCACCAAAGTATTAACAACAACATTTTCAGTGCTACAGAAGATGTGGTGCTGTATTCACCAGAGTATTAACAACAACATTTACAGTGCTGCAGAAGAAGTGGTGTTGTATTCACCAGAGTATTAACAACAATAGAGGTTTACAAAGTTATAAGCAGCATGGACAGAGTGGATAGTCAGAAGCTTTTTTCCCAGGGTGGAAGAGTCAGTTACTAGGGGAAATAGGTTTAAGGTGAGAGGGGCAAAGTTTAGAGGGGATGTGAGAGGCAAGTTCTTTACACAGAGGGTGGTGAGTGCCTGGAACTTGTTGCCGGGGGAGGTGGTGGAGGCAGGAACCATAGAGACGTTTAAGAGGCATCTTGACAAATACATGAATAGGATGGTAATAGAGGGATACGGACCCCGGAAGTGCAGAAGGTTTTAGTTTAGGCAGGCATCAAGATCGGCGCACGCTTGGAGGGCCGAATGGCCTGTTCCTCTGCTGTACTGTTCTTTGTTCTTCTTTGTTCTAACAACATTCACAGTGCTACAGAAGAAGTGGTGCTGTATTCACCAGAGTATTAACAACAACATTTTCAGTGCTGCAGAAGAAATGGTGTTGTATTCACCAGAGTATTAACAACAACATTTTCAGTGCTGCAGAAGAAGTGGTGCTGTATTCACCAGAGTATTAACAACAACATTTACAGTGCTGCAGAAGAAATAGTGTTGTATTCACCAGAGTATTAACAACAACATTTACAGTGCTGCAGAAGAAATGGTGTTGTATTCACCAGAGTATTAACAACAACATTTTCAGTGCTGCAGAAGAAGTGGTGTTGTATTCACCAGAGTATTAACAACAACATTTTCAGTGCTGCAGAAGAAATGGTGTTGTATTCACCAGAGTATTAACAACAACATTTTCAGTGCTGCAGAAGAAGTGGTGTTGTATTCACCAGAGTATTAACAACAACATTTTCAGTGCTGCAGAAGAAGTGGTACTGTATTCACCAGAGTATTAACAACAACATTTTCAGTGCTGCAGAAGAAGTGGTGTTGTATTCACCAGAGTATTAACAACAACATTTACAGTGCTGCAGAAAAAGTGGTGTTGTATTCACCAGAGTATTAACAACAATAGAGGTTTACAAAGTTATAAGCAGCATGGACAGAGTGGATAGTCAGAAGCTTTTTTCCCAGGGTGGAAGAGTCAGTTACTAGGGAAAATAGGTTTAAGGTGAGAGGGGCAAAGTTTAGAGGGGATGTGAGAGGCAAGTTCTTTACACAGAGGGTGGTGAGTGCCTGGAACTTGTTGCCGGGGGAGGTGGTGGAGGCAGGAACCATAGAGACGTTTAAGAGGCATCTTGACAAATACATGAATAGGATGGTAATAGAGGGATACGGACCCCGGAAGTGCAGAAGGTTTTAGTTTAGGCAGGCATCAAGATCGGCGCACGCTTGGAGGGCCGAATGGCCTGTTCCTGTGCTGTACTGTTCTTTGTTCTTCTTTGTTCTAACAACATTCACAGTGCTACAGAAGAAGTGGTGCTGTATTCACCAGAGTATTAACAACAACATTTTCAGTGCTGCAGAAGATGTGGTGTTGTATTCACCAGAGTATTAACAACAACATTTTCAGTGCTGCAGAAGAAGTGGTGTTGTATTCACCAGAGTATTAACAACAACATTTTCAGTGCTGCAAAGATGTGGTGCTGTATTCACCAGAGTATTAACAACAACATTTTCAGTGCTGCAGAAGAAATGGTGTTGTATTCACCAGAGTATTAACAACAACATTTTCAGTGCTGCAGAAGAAATGGTGTTGTATTCACCAGAGTATTAACAACAACATTTTCAGTGCTGCAGAAGAAGTGGTGTTGTATTCACCAGAGTATTAACAACAACATTTTCAGTGCTGCAGAAAAATGGTGTTGTATTCACCAGAGTATTAACAACAACATTTTCAGTGCTGCAGAAGAAATGGTGTTGTATTCACCAGAGTATTAACAACAACATTTTCAGTGCTGCAGAAGATGTGGTGTTGTATTCACCAGAGTATTAACAACAACATTTTCAGTGCTGCAGAAGAAGTGGTGTTGTATTCACCAGAGTATTAACAACAACATTTACAGTGCTGCAGAAGAAATGGTGTTGTATTCACCAGAGTATTAACAACAACATTTTCAGTGCTGCAGAAGAAGTGGTGTTGTATTCACCAGAGTATTAACAACAACATTTTCAGTGCTGCAGAAGAAATGGTGTTGTATTCACCAGAGTATTAACAACAACATTTTCAGTGCTGCAGAAGATGTGGTGCTGTATTCACCAGAGTATTAACAACAACATTTTCAGTGCTGCAGAAGAAATGGTGTTGTATTCACCAGAGTATTAACAACAACATTTTCAGTGCTGCAGAAGAAGTGGTGTTGTATTCACCAGAGTATTAACAACAACATTTTCAGTGCTGCAAAGATGTGGTGCTGTATTCACCAGAGTATTAACAACAACATGTTCAGTGCTGCAGAAGATGTGGCGCTGTATTCACCAGAGTATTAACAACAACATTTACAGTGCCGCAGAAGAAGTGGTGTTGTATTCACCAGAGTATTAACAACAAAATTCACAGTGCTACAGATGAAGTGGTGCTGTATTCACCAGAGTATTAACAACAACATTTACAGTGCTGCAGAAGATGTGGTGCTGTATTCACCAGAGTATTAACAACAACATTTACAGTGCCGCAGAAGAAGTGGTGTTGTATTCACCAAAGTATTAACAACAACATTTTCAGTGCTACAGAAGATGTTGTGCTGTATTCACCAGAGTATTAACAACAACATTTACAGTGCTGCAGAAAAAGTGGTGTTGTATTCACCAGAGTATTAACAACAATAGAGGTTTACAAAGTTATAAGCAGCATGGACAGAGTGGATAGTCAGAAGCTTTTTTCCCAGGGTGGAAGAGTCAGTTACTAGGGGAAATAGGTTTAAGGTGAGAGGGGAAAAGTTTAGAGGGGATGTGAGAGGCAAGTTCTTTACACAGAGGGTGGTGAGTGCCTGGAACTTGTTGCCGGGGGAGGTGGTGGAGGCAGGAACCATAGAGACGTTTAAGAGGCATCTTGACAAATACATGAATAGGATGGTAATAGAGGGATACGGACCCCGGAAGTGCAGAAGGTTTTAGTTTAGGCAGGCATCAAGATCGGCGCACGCTTGGAGGGCCGAATGGCCTGTTCCTGTGCTGTACTGTTCTTTGTTCTTCTTTGTTCTAACAACATTCACAGTGCTACAGAAGAAGTGGTGCTGTATTCACCAGAGTATTAACAACAACATTTTCAGTGCTGCAGAAGATGTGGTGTTGTATTCACCAGAGTATTAACAACAACATTTTCAGTGCTGCAGAAGAAGTGGTGTTGTATTCACCAGAGTATTAACAACAACATTTACAGTGCTGCAGAAGAAATGGTGTTGTATTCACCAGAGTATTAACAACAACATTTTCAGTGCTGCAGAAGAAGTGGTGTTGTATTCACCAGAGTATTAACAACAACATTTTCAGTGCTGCAAAGATGTGGTGCTGTATTCACCAGAGTATTAACAACAACATTTTCAGTGCTGCAGAAGAAATGGTGTTGTATTCACCAGAGTATTAACAACAACATTTTCAGTGCTGCAGAAGAAATGGTGTTGTATTCACCAGAGTATTAACAACAACATTTTCAGTGCTGCAGAAGAAGTGGTGTTGTATTCACCAGAGTATTAACAACAACATTTTCAGTGCTGCAGAAAAATGGTGTTGTATTCACCAGAGTATTAACAACAACATTTTCAGTGCTGCAGAAGAAATGGTGTTGTATTCACCAGAGTATTAACAACAACATTTTCAGTGCTGCAGAAGATGTGGTGTTGTATTCACCAGAGTATTAACAACAACATTTTCAGTGCTGCAGAAGAAGTGGTGTTGTATTCACCAGAGTATTAACAACAACATTTACAGTGCTGCAGAAGAAATGGTGTTGTATTCACCAGAGTATTAACAACAACATTTTCAGTGCTGCAGAAGAAGTGGTGTTGTATTCACCAGAGTATTAACAACAACATTTTCAGTGCTGCAGAAGAAATGGTGTTGTATTCACCAGAGTATTAACAACAACATTTTCAGTGCTGCAGAAGAAATGGTGTTGTATTCACCAGAGTATTAACAACAACATTTTCAGTGCTGCAGAAGAAGTGGTGTTGTATTCACCAGAGTATTAACAACAACATTTACAGTGCTGCAGATGAAGTGGTGCTGTATTCACCAGAGTATTAACAACAACATTTTCAGTGCTACAGATGAAGTGGTGCTGTATTCACCAGAGTATTAACAACAACATTCACAGTGCTACAGATGAAGTGGTGCTGTATTCACCAGAGTATTAACAACAACATTTACAGTGCTGCAGATGAAGTGGTGCTGTATTCACCAGAGTATTAACAACAACATTTTCAGTGCTGCAGAAGATGTGGTGTTGTATTCACCAGAGTATTAACAACAACATTTTCAGTGCTGCAGAAGATGTGGTGTTGTATTCACCAGAGTATTAACAACAACATTTTCAGTGCTGCAAAAGATGTGGTGTTGTATTCACCAGAGTATTAACAACAACATTTTCAGTGCTGCAAAGATGTGGTGCTGTATTCACCAGAGTATTAACAACAACATTTTCAGTCCAGCAGAAGATGTGGTGTTGTATTCACCAGAGTATTAACAACAACATTTTCAGTGCTGCAGAACATGTGGTGTTGTATTCACCAGAGTATTAACAACAACATTTTCAGTGCTGCAGAAGATGTGGTGCTGTATTCACCAGAGTATTAACAACAACATTTTCAGTGCTGCAGAAAAAGTGGTGTTGTATTCACCAAAGTATTAACAACAACATTTTCAGTGCTGCAGAAGATGTGGTGTTGTATTCACCAGAGTATTAACAACAACATTTTCAGTGCTGCAGAAGATGTGGTGCTGTATTCACCAGAGTATTAACAACAAAATTCACAGTGCTACAGATGAAGTGGTGCTGTATTCACCAGAGTATTAACAACAACATTTACAGTGCTGCAGATGAAGTGGTGCTGTATTCACCAGAGTATTAACAACAACATTTACAGTGCTGCAGATGAAGTGGTGCTGTATTCACCAGAGTATTAACAACAACATTCACAGTGCTGCAGATGAAGTGGTGCTCTATTCACCAGAGTATTAACAACAACATTTTCAGTGCTACAGATGAAGTGGTGCTGTATTCACCAGAGTATTAACAACAACATTCACAGTGCTACAGATGAAGTGGTGCTGTATTCACCAGAGTATTAACAACAACATTTACAGTGCTGCAGATGAAGTGGTGCTGTATTCACCAGAGTATTAACAACAACATTTTCAGTGCTGCAGATGAAGTGGTGCTGTATTCACCAGAGTATTAACAAGAACATTTTCAGTGCTACAGATGAAGTGGTGCTGTATTCACCAGAGTATTAACAACAACATTCACAGTGCTACAGATGAAGTGGTGCTGTATTCACCAGAGTATTAACAACAACATTTACAGTGCTGCAGAAGATGTGGTGTTGTATTCACCAGAGTATTAACAACAACATTTTCAGTGCTGCAGAAGAAGTGGTGTTGTATTCACCAGAGTATTAACAACAACATTTACAGTGCTGCAGAAGAAATGGTGTTGTATTCACCAGAGTATTAACAACAACATTTTCAGTGCTGCAGAAGAAGTGGTGTTGTATTCACCAGAGTATTAACAACAACATTTTCAGTGCTGCAGAAGAAATGGTGTTGTATTCACCAGAGTATTAACAACAACATTTTCAGTGCTGCAGAAGATGTGGTGCTGTATTCACCAGAGTATTAACAACAACATTTTCAGTGCTGCAGAAGAAATGGTGTTGTATTCACCAGAGTATTAACAACAACATTTTCAGTGCTGCAGAAGAAGTGGTGTTGTATTCACCAGAGTATTAACAACAACATTTTCAGTGCTGCAAAGATGTGGTGCTGTATTCACCAGAGTATTAACAACAACATGTTCAGTGCTGCAGAAGATGTGGTGCTGTATTCACCAGAGTATTAACAACAACATTTACAGTGCCGCAGAAGAAGTGGTGTTGTATTCACCAGAGTATTAACAACAAAATTCACACTGCTACAGATGAAGTGGTGCTGTATTCACCAGAGTATTAACAACAACATTTACAGTGCTGCAGAAGATGTGGTGCTGTATTCACCAGAGTATTAACAACAACATTTACAGTGCCGCAGAAGAAGTGGTGTTGTATTCACCAAAGTATTAACAACAACATTTTCAGTGCTGCTGAAGAAGTGGTGTTGTATTCACCAGAGTATTAACAACAACATTTTCAGTGCTGCAGATGAAGTGGTGCTGTATTCACCAGAGTATTAACAAGAACATTTTCAGTGCTGCAGAAGATGTGGTGCTGTATTCACCAGAGTATTAACAACAACATTTTCAGTGCTGCAGAAGATGTGGTGCTGTATTCACCAGAGTATTAACAACAACATTTTCAGTGCTGCAAAGATGTGGTGCTGTATTCACCAGAGTATTAACAACAACATTTTCAGTGCTGCAGAAGATGTGGTGTTGTATTCACCAGAGTATTAACAACAACATTTTCAGTGCTGCAGAAGATGTGGTGCTGTATTCACCAGAGTATTAACAACAACATTTTCAGTGCTGCAGAAGATGTGGTGTTGTATTCACCAGAGTATTAACAACAACATTTTCAGTGCTGCAGAAGATGTGGTGTTGTATTCACCAGAGTATTAACAACAACATTTTCAGTGCTGCAGAAGATGTGGTGCTGTATTCACCAGAGTATTAACAACAACATTTTCAGTGCTGCAAAGATGTGGTGCTGTATTCACCAGAGTATTAACAGCAACATTTTCAGTGCTGCAGAAGATGTGGTGTTGTATTCACCAGAGTATTAACAACAACATTTTCAGTGCTGCAAAGATGTGGTGCTGTATTCACCAGAGTATTAACAACAACATGTTCAGTGCTGCAGAAGATGTGGTGCTGTATTCACCAGAGTATTAACAACAACATTTACAGTGCCGCAGAAGAAGTGGTGTTGTATTCACCAGAGTATTAACAACAAAATTCACAGTGCTACAGATGAAGTGGTGCTGTATTCACCAGAGTATTAACAACAACATTTACAGTGCTGCAGAAGATGTGGTGCTGTATTCACCAGAGTATTAACAACAACATTTACAGTGCCGCAGAAGAAGTGGTGTTGTATTCACCAAAGTATTAACAACAACATTTTCAGTGCTGCAGAAGAAGTGGTGTTGTATTCACCAGAGTATTAACAACAACATTTTCAGTGCTGCAGATGAAGTGGTGCTGTATTCACCAGAGTATTAACAAGAACATTTTCAGTGCTGCAGAAGATGTGGTGCTGTATTCACCAGAGTATTAACAACAACATTTTCAGTGCTGCAGAAGATGTGGTGCTGTATTCACCAGAGTATTAACAACAACATTTTCAGTGCTGCAGAAGATGTGGTGCTGTATTCACCAGAGTATTAACAACAACATTTTCAGTGCTGCAAAGATGTGGTGCTGTATTCACCAGAGTATTAACAGCAACATTTTCAGTGCTGCAGAAGATGTGGTGTTGTATTCACCAGAGTATTAACAACAACATTTTCAGTGCTGCAAAGATGTGGTGCTGTATTCACCAGAGTATTAACAACAACATTTTCAGTGCTGCAAAGATGTGGTGCTGTCTTCACCAGAGTATTAACAACAACATTTTCAGTGCTGCAGAAGATGTGGTGCTGTATTCACCAGAGTATTAACAACAACATTTACAGTGCTACAGATGAAGTGGTGCTGTATTCACCAGAGTATTAACAACAACATTTACAGTGCTGCAGAAGACGTGGTGCTGTATTCACCAGAGTATTAACAACAACATTTACAGTGCCGCAGAAGAAGTGGTGTTGTATTCACCAAAGTATTAACAACAACATTTTCAGTGCTGCAGAAGAAGTGGTGTTGTATTCACCAGAGTATTAACAACAACATTTTCAGTGCTGCAAAGATGTGGTGCTGTATTCACCAGAGTATTAACAAGAACATTTTCAGTGCTGCAGAAGATGTGGTGCTGTATTCACCAGAGTATTAACAACAACATTTTCAGTGCTGCAGAAGATGTGGTGCTGTATTCACCAGAGTATTAACAACAACATTTTCAGTGCTGCAAAGATGTGGTGCTGTATTCACCAGAGTATTAACAACAACATTTTCAGTGCTGCAGAAGATGTGGTGTTGTATTCACCAGAGTATTAACAACAACATTTTCAGTACTGCAGAAGATGTGGTGCTGTATTCACCAGAGTATTAACAACAACATTTTCAGTGCTGCAGAAGATGTGGTGTTGTATTCACCAGAGTATTAACAACAACATTTTCAGTGCTGCAGAAGATGTGGTGTTGTATTCACCAGAGTATTAACAGCAACATTTTCAGTGCTGCAAAGATGTGGTGCTGTATTCACCAGAGTATTAACAACAACATTTTCAGTGCTGCAAAGATGTGGTGCTGTATTCACCAGAGTATTAACAACAAAATTCACAGTGCTACAGATGAAGTGGTGCTGTATTCACCAGAGTATTAACAACAACATTTACAGTGCTGCAGAAGATGTGGTGCTGTATTCACCAGAGTATTAACAACAACATTTTCAGTGCTGCAGAAGATGTGGTGCTGTATTCACCAGAGTATTAACAACATTTTCAGTGCTGCAAAGATGTTGTGCTGTATTCACCAGAGTATTAACAACAAAATTCACAGTGCTACAGATGAAGTGGTGCTGTATTCCCCAGAGTATTAACAACAACATTTACAGTGCTGCAGAAGATGTGGTGCTGTATTCACCAGAGTATTAACAACAACATTTACAGTGCCGCAGAAGAAGTGGTGTTGTATTCACCAAAGTATTAACAACAACATTTTCAGTGCCGCAGAAGAAGTGGTGTTGTATTCACCAGAGTATTAACAACAACATTTTCAGTGCTGCAGATGAAGTGGTGTTGTATTCACCAGAGTATTAACAACAACATTTTCAGTGCTGCAAAGATGTGGTGCTGTATTCACCAGAGTATTAACAACAACATTTTCAGTGCTGCAGAAGATGTGGTGCTGTATTCACCAGAGTATTAACAACAACATTTTCAGTCCAGCAGAAGATGTGGTGTTGTATTCACCAGAGTATTAACAACAACATTTTCAGTGCTGCAGAAGATGTGGTGTTGTATTCACCAGAGTATTAACAACAACATTTTCAGTGCTGCAGAAGATGTGGTGTTGTATTCACCAGAGTATTAACAACAACATTTTCAGTGCTGCAAAGATGTGGTGCTGTATTCACCAGAGTATGAACAACAACATTTTTAGTGCTGCAGAAGATGTGGTGCTGTATTCACCAGAGTATTAACAACAACATTTTCAGTCCAGCAGAAGATGTGGTGTTGTATTCACCAGAGTATTAACAACAACATTTTCAGTGCTGCAGAAGATGTGGTGTTGTATTCACCAGAGTATTAACAACAACATTTTCAGTGCTGCAGAAGATGTGGTGCTGTATTCACCAGAGTATTAACAACAACATTTTCAGTGCTGCAGAAAAAGTGGTGTTGTATTCACCAAAGTATTAACAACAACATTTTCAGTGCTGCAGAAGATGTGGTGTTGTATTCACCAGAGTATTAACAACAACATTTTCAGTGCTGCAGAAGATGTGGTGCTGTATTCACCAGAGTATTAACAACAAAATTCACAGTGCTACAGATGAAGTGGTGCTGTATTCACCAGAGTATTAACAACAACATTTACAGTGCTGCAGATGAAGTGGTGCTGTATTCACCAGAGTATTAACAACATTTACAGTGCTGCAGATGAAGTGGTGCTGTTTTCACCAGAGTATTAACAACAACATTCACAGTGCTACAGATGAAGTGGTGCTGTATTCACCAGAGTATTAACAACAACATTTACAGTGCTGCAGATGAAGTGGTGCTGTATTCACCAGAGTATTAACAACAACATTTTCAGTGCTACAGATGAAGTGGTGCTGTATTCACCAGAGTATTAACAACAACTTTCACAGTGCTACAGATGAAGTGGTGCTGTATTCACCAGAGTATTAACAACAACATTTACAGTGCTGCAGATGAAGTGGTGCTGTATTCACCAGGGTATTAACAACAACATTTTCAGTGCTGCAGATGAAGTGGTGCTGTATTCACCAGAGTATTAACAACAACATTTTCAGTCCAGCAGAAGATGTGGTGTTGTATTCACCAGAGTATTAACAACAACATTTTCAGTGCTGCAGAAGATGTGGTGTTGTATTCACCAGAGTATTAACAACAACATTTTCAGTGCTGCAGAAGATGTGGTGTTGTATTCACCAGAGTATTAACAACAACATTTTCAGTGCTGCAAAGATGTGGTGCTGTATTCACCAGAGTATTAACAACAACATTTTCAGTGCTGCAGAAGATGTGGTGCTGTATTCACCAGAGTATTAACAACAACATTTTCAGTCCAGCAGAAGATGTGGTGTTGTATTCACCAGAGTATTAACAACAACATTTTCAGTGCTGCAGAACATGTGGTGTTGTATTCACCAGAGTATTAACAACAACATTTTCAGTGCTGCAGAAGATGTGGTGCTGTATTCACCAGAGTATTAACAACAACATTTTCAGTGCTGCAGAAAAAGTGGTGTTGTATTCACCAAAGTATTAACAACAACATTTTCAGTGCTGCAGAAGATGTGGTGTTGTATTCACCAGAGTATTAACAACAACATTTTCAGTGCTGCAGAAGATGTGGTGCTGTATTCACCAGAGTATTAACAACAAAATTCACAGTGCTACAGATGAAGTGGTGCTGTATTCACCAGAGTATTAACAACAACATTTACAGTGCTGCAGATGAAGTGGTGATGTATTCACCAGAGTATTAACAACAACATTTACAGTGCTGCAGATGAAGTGGTGCTGTATTCACCAGAGTATTAACAACAACATTCACAGTGCTGCAGATGAAGTGGTGCTCTATTCACCAGAGTATTAACAACAACATTTTCAGTGCTACAGATGAAGTGGTGCTGTATTCACCAGAGTATTAACAACAACATTCACAGTGCTACAGATGAAGTGGTGCTGTATTCACCAGAGTATTAACAACAACATTTACAGTGCTGCAGATGAAGTGGTGCTGTATTCACCAGAGTATTAACAACAACATTTTCAGTGCTGCAGAAAAAGTGGTGTTGTATTCACCAAAGTATTAACAACAACATTTTCAGTGCTGCAGAAGATGTGGTGTTGTATTCACCAGAGTATTAACAACAACATTTACAGTGCTGCAGATGAAGTGGTGCTGTATTCACCAGAGTATTAACAACAACATTCACAGTGCTGCAGATGAAGTGGTGCTCTATTCACCAGAGTATTAACAACAACATTTTCAGTGCTACAGATGAAGTGGTGCTGTATTCACCAGAGTATTAACAACAACATTCACAGTGCTACAGATGAAGTGGTGCTGTATTCACCAGAGTATTAACAACAACATTTACAGTGCTGCAGATGAAGTGGTGCTGTATTCACCAGGGTATTAACAACAACATTTTCAGTGCTGCAGATGAAGTGGTGCTGTATTCACCAGAGTATTAACAACAACATTTTCAGTCCAGCAGAAGATGTGGTGTTGTATTCACCAGAGTATTAACAACAACATTTTCAGTGCTGCAGAAGATGTGGTGTTGTATTCACCAGAGTATTAACAACAACATTTTCAGTGCTGCAGAAGATGTGGTGTTGTATTCACCAGAGTATTAACAACAACATTTTCAGTGCTGCAAAGATGTGGTGCTGTATTCACCAGAGTATTAACAACAACATTTTCAGTGCTGCAGAAGATGTGGTGCTGTATTCACCAGAGTATTAACAACAACATTTTCAGTCCAGCAGAAGATGTGGTGTTGTATTCACCAGAGTATTAACAACAACATTTTCAGTGCTGCAGAACATGTGGTGTTGTATTCACCAGAGTATTAACAACAACATTTTCAGTGCTGCAGAAGATGTGGTGCTGTATTCACCAGAGTATTAACAACAACATTTTCAGTGCTGCAGAAAAAGTGGTGTTGTATTCACCAAAGTATTAACAACAACATTTTCAGTGCTGCAGAAGATGTGGTGTTGTATTCACCAGAGTATTAACAACAACATTTTCAGTGCTGCAGAAGATGTGGTGCTGTATTCACCAGAGTATTAACAACAAAATTCACAGTGCTACAGATGAAGTGGTGCTGTATTCACCAGAGTATTAACAACAACATTTACAGTGCTGCAGATGAAGTGGTGATGTATTCACCAGAGTATTAACAACAACATTTACAGTGCTGCAGATGAAGTGGTGCTGTATTCACCAGAGTATTAACAACAACATTCACAGTGCTGCAGATGAAGTGGTGCTCTATTCACCAGAGTATTAACAACAACATTTTCAGTGCTACAGATGAAGTGGTGCTGTATTCACCAGAGTATTAACAACAACATTCACAGTGCTACAGATGAAGTGGTGCTGTATTCACCAGAGTATTAACAACAACATTTACAGTGCTGCAGATGAAGTGGTGCTGTATTCACCAGAGTATTAACAACAACATTTTCAGTGCTGCAGATGAAGTGGTGCTGTATTCACCAGAGTATTAACAACAACATTTACAGTGCTGCAGAAAAAGTGGTGTTGTATTCACCAGAGTATTAACAACAATAGAGGTTTACAAAGTTATAAGCAGCATGGACAGCGTGGATAGTCAGAAGCTTTTTTCCCAGGGTGGAAGAGTCAGTTACTAGGGGAAATAGGTTTAAGGTGAGAGGGGAAAAGTTTAGAGGGGATGTGCGGGTCAAGTTCTTTACACAGAAGGTGGTGAGTGCCTGGAACGTGTTGCCGGGGGAGGTGGTGGAAGCAGGAACCATAGAGACATTCAAGAGGCATCTTGACAAATACATGAATAGGATGGTAATAGAGGGATACGGACCCTGGAAGTGCAGAAGGTTTTAGTTTAGGCAGGAATCAAGTTCGGCGCAGGCTTGGAGGGCCGAATGGCCTGTTCCTGTGCTGTACTGTTCTTTGTTCTTCTTTGTTCTAACAACATTCACAGTGCTACAGAAGAAGTGGTGCTGTATTCACCAGAGTATTCACACCAACATGTCCTCAGCAGCATTTTGCTGAATTTGGTGCTGAGCGAGCTGTTTGATGAAATGTCATTGAGCTCTCCTAATAGCTTTGATGGGATAGAGAATGGTAGTTTACCTTTAATATTCACATTAAAGGGGTTTGTAGCCCACAGGTCTATTGTGTGTTCTGGGAAAATAAGTATTAACTTAAAAAATATATATTTTTAAATTATTTTTAAAGAATTATTACATTTGTTGTATCTTCTTCTTTGGCCTCCTTGTCTTGGGAGACAATGGGTAAGCACCTGGAGGTGGTCAGTGGTTTGTGGAGCAGCACCTGGAGTGGCTATAAAGGCCAATTCTAGAGTGACAGGCTCTTCCACAGGCACTGCAGAAAAATTTGATTGTCGGGGCTGTTACACAGTTGGCTCTCCCCTTGCGCTTTTGTCTTTTTTCCTGCCAACTGCTAAGTCTCTTCGACTCGCCACACTTTAGCCCCGCCTTAATGACTGCCCGCCAGCTCTGGCGAACACTGGCAACTGACTCCCACAACTTGAGATCAATGTCACAGAACTTCATGTCACATTTGCAGACGTCTTTGAAGCGGAGACATGGACGGCCGGTGGGTCTGATACCAGTGGCGAGCTCGCTGTACAATGTATCTTTGGAGATCCTGCCATCTTCCATGCGGCTCACATGGCCAAGCCATCTCAAGCGCCGCTGACTCAGTAGTGTGTGTAAGCTGGGGATGTTGGCCACCTCGAGGACTTCTGTGTTGGAGATACGGTCCTGCCACCTGATGCCAAGTATTCTCCGGAGGCAGCGAAGATGGAATGAATTGAGACGTCGCTCTTGGCTGACATACGTTGTCCAGGCCTCGCTGCCATAGAGCAAGGTACTGAGGACACAGGCTTGATACACTCGGACCTTTGTGTTCCGTGTCAGTGCGCCATTTTCCCACACTCTCTTGGCCAGTCTGGACATAGCAGTGGAAGCCTTTCCCATGCGCTTGTTGATTTCTGTATCTAGAGACAGGTTACTGGTGATAGTTGAGCCTAGGTAGGTGAACTCTTGAACCACTTCCAGAGCGTGGTCGCCAATATTGATGGATGGAGCATTTCTGACGTCCTGCCCCATGATGTTCGTTTTCTTGAGGCTGATGGTTAGGCCAAATTCATTGCAGGCAGCCGCAAACCTGTCGATGAGACTCTGCAGGCACTCTTCAGTGTGAGATGTTAAAGCAGCATCGTCAGCAAAGAGGAGTTCCCTGATGAACCAGAAAAATGCGCTAGCAGCTGTGGTTTGATTTTGTCAAAGTCAACATTTTTTTCTTGAATGAAAGAATGCAGGAGTTTATACATATCCGTGGACCCCCCTCCCCCCCTGTCCCCCCACAAAAGAATAACTTTTCAGACTTGCAGTTTCCTTTTGAATGTGTCAATTATTTCACTTTGGGCAAAATAATGTCATGAGTTCTTCCAACTTGCAAAGTTTTATTCAGCTTATTTCACTCAATGGGCTGAATTTTACCAGCCCTCCGGGCATCAGGGGTTGTGGTGGGGGGCCTGGAAAATCTTTCTGGGAGAGGCCCATGCAGGAGAGGCCCACCGTGTGCCTCAACACCAGGAAGGTCCTGCCCCATTTTACTGACGACACAGAGGCCTCGGGGTGGCTTCCCCGCCGCTCAGCAAAAAAACCTTAATTTACACATGTAAATAAAGGCTAATAAAGGAATAATTTCTCACCTCGTCGCGACAGCCATCCCACGCCATTATTCTGTGCGGTTGCCGGAAGTCCCGTGTCTTCAGACTGTACTCACCCAACCTCATCACCATAAATCCTTTAGTGCCAAAGGCAGCACCCCCTCTTTGCTCCTCCCCACCTTTTCACCAATTGCCAGCAGTCTCAACTCAAAAGACACGAGTGACCGGATTAGACCGATCCATCCATCAGAAAAGCACATGGCCAGGAATATAAAGCTCTGAGGTGCGAGGAAAACAGCTTTCAGTTATTTTATTAACTCAGGCTCAAGACATCGAAAAAGAGAATCACACTGGATCCTGATATTGCAGCCTTGTCGCGGGCCCAGAAATTGAAAAGTCTCTTTCTTTCCACCCCTGCTTTCTCCAACTCCAAGGCCATACGACGTGTGCACTCTCTCCATTGATGGCGCTTCCTCGCCATCGCACATGATTAGGTAATGACAGGATTGTCAGGCTCAGGGAGTTAAGAAGTTGCACAATTTTCAGGTCCTGTGTAAATACTAATTCGTGTATGAAGCAGTGTGATGAGGGCGCGGAGGCATGGTTTGAGAAAGTTAGAAATGCAGTTATAGTAAAGTTTTGTTTTGCATTTCAACACTGAACTTTTAAAGCACTACTGAATATACTGTGCAGACAATGGGAATATCATTGAAGTTGAAAGTAGAGTAAGTAAGCTACTGAACAATTATTTTTATAACATTATTTTGAGTCCAATGGCACAGATGTACGTTCCAATGTGGTTCTGAAAAATACAGATCAAGAAAGTGCCTGGGCTCGATCCCTGTTCTATGCTGAGTTCGCAGATCTGAGCTAGGGTTGCAGTAGCAATGCTACAATTGGTCTTGAAGTCCCTGTTACCTCTTATTTCAATGCCAAACCCCAGTACAGGTTAAGGACTTGCCACAGGGCAAGAGAATGGAAAGTCCCTTTCTATCCACTTCTTTGGCCCGCTCCAAGACCATGTAGCATGAGCACTCTCTCCATTGTTGGCACCCCTCCCTGTAGTAAACACCCGTTTAATCAGAGAAGAATATGTCCACAATTGAAAGACATGAGTAGCTTTCAACTGGCTCCGCACAAGGAGAAAGGACAGCATTGGAAGATTTACGAAAGGGAAATCATGTTTGACAAATCTACTAGAATTCTTTGAGGATATAACTAGTAGAGTTGATGAGGGGGAGCCAGTGGATGTGGTTTATTTGGACTTTCAGAAGGCTTTCGACAAAGTCCCACATAAGAGATTAGCATGTAAAATTAAATCGCATGGGATTGGGGGTAGTGTATTGCGATGGATAGAAAATTGGTTGGCAGACAGGAAACAGAGTAGGGATAAACGGATCTTTTTCCGAATGGCAGGCAGTGACTAGTGGAGTACCACAGGGATCGGTGCTAGGACCCCAGCTATTCACAATTTATATTAATGATTTAGATGAGGGAACTAAATGTAATATTTCCAAATTTGCAGATGACACAAAACTGGGTGGGAGGGTGAGTTATGAGGAGGTTGCAGAGAGGCTTCAGGGTGATTTGGACAGGTTGAGTGAGTGGGCAAATGCATGGCAAATACAGTGTAATGTGGATAAATGTGAGGTTATCCACTTTGGTAGCAAAAACAGGAAGGAAGATTGTTATCTGAACAGCTATAAAGTGAGACAGGGGAATATGCAGCGAGACTTGGGTGTTCTCGTATACCAGTCGCTGAAGGTAAGCATGCAGGTGCAACAGGTGGTAAAAAGGCAAATGGTATGTTGGCCTTCATAGCGAGAGGATTCGAGTACAGGAGCAGGGATGTCTTGCTGAAATTATACAGGGCCTTGGTGAGGCCACACCTGGAATATTGTGTGCAGTTTTGGTTTCCATATCTGAGGAAAGATGTTCTTGATATAGTGGGAGTGCAGCGAAGGTTTATCAGACTGATTCCTGGGATGGCAGCTCTGACGTATGAAGAGAGATTGAGTCAGTTAGGATTATATTCACTGGAGTTCAGAAGACTGAGGGGGGATCTCATAGAAACCTATGAAATTCTAACAGAACTTGACAGCGTAGATGCAGGAAGGATGTTCCCGATGGTAGGGGAGTCCAGAACCAGGGTTCATAGTCTAAGGATATGGGGTAAACCTTTCACGACTGAGATGAGGAGAAATTTCTTCACCCAGAGAGTGGTGAGCCTGTGGAATTCGCTACCACAGAAAGCAGTTGAGGCCAAAGCATTGTATGTTTTCAACAAGGAGTTAGATATAGTTCTTGGGTCGAAAGGGATCAAAGGGTATGGGACGAAAGCGGGAACAGGTTACTGAGTTGAATGATCAGCCATGATCATAATGAATGGCAGAGCAGACTCCAAGGGCCGAATGGCCTACTTCTGCTCCTATTTTCTATGTTTCGATGTAAGACGCGCATTACATAGGCCCACGTAGTGCTGGACTAACTCACCAATGTTCCTTTGACAGCACCTTCCAGACCAGTGACCTCTACCATCTAGAAGTATAAGGGCTGCAGACACATTGGAATACCACCACCTGCAAGTTCAACTCCAAGTCACGCACCCTCCTGACATGGAACTATATCGCTTTTCCTTCACTGTCACTGGCTCAAAATCCTGGAACTCCCTTCTTAACAATACTGTGGGTGCACTTACACCACATGGACTGAAGTGATTCAAGAGGCAGCTCACCATTACCTTCTCAAGGGCAATTAGGTATGGATATTAAATGCTGGCCTTGCCAGCGATGCCTAAATCCCACAAAAGAATCTATAAAAAAATTCCCATCCCCAACTCAGATTTGAAACCTCAGGAAGAGAAGTTATAACTCCCACTATTTTACTTAATAGTTAAAAGCAGTGAGTGGGTTATGAATGTGGAAGCAAACACAAAAAAAACTTAAATACTGATGTAGATGTCAGTGACACACAAAAGAATTTGTCTAATCACATGAAAATGGTGACCAACAGTTAGAACCTAAATTGCCTGCATGTTGTCACGCCAACTTGCTTTGTTGAATGATAATTTTCTTTAATCCACTGACTGGAGATCTGAATTTATATTCTTTTAAAAAGACATTTAAAAAAGACCAGCTGAAAGGATGACTTTGCTGGCAGCTTAGGATGGCCACTTAGTTTGCTATAGTGTATTATAAATTGCAAGGCTAGTGAGGAGGGAGACAAAATGTCTGCTCAGTCCCCAGCAAGAGCCAAGACTCAGGAAGTTTGAGGGAACTACTTGTTCTTTTTATCAAGAAGAAGAAATGCTGCTAACTGCTATGTTTTGAATCACTGAGTGACTGTCATGTGACAAGCCTCTCCCCATTTGTGGTTTTAAACTTGTGTCTTTCTTCAATAGAGAAAGGAAAAGTTTCTGGACTCTGACATGTGCAGACCTTAAGTGGGAGTCCCTCTCTCTCTCTCTCTCTCTCTCTCTCCATTTCAGCTTCCAAATTTCGAACTCTGCCTGTTGACTGTTCACCTTTGCATACTCCCACTACAATCAGCAACCCCATTGGAGGAAATCATCTGCATCGCTGTCTCCAAGACACCCACTGAACCAGTCATCTACATCTTCAAACTAAAAGCCTCAGGATCACCAAATTCAGCTAGAAGCCAGCCAAATCACCAAACGCCACAGACTCTATAGCTTATTTTCTGGACTACAACTCAACCAATCTACCTTTATCCACTTTGTAACCTATTTATGTGTGTGTAAACCTCCATGTATGTGTGAGTGAAAGTTGTCGGGTTGTTTATTATTTTCATTAGTTCAGTTTAGGTACAATAATGTTCACCTCTTTCTTTGTTAAATGCAAGAAAACCTGCCCGATTGGTTCTTGTTATGATCATAGCAAGTAAGTAATCACACACCTACTGCATTGGCCAGTACATCCACTTTAAGAAATAAATAAACCTGTTGTGATCAAACAGGGAGAGGGAAAAAAGGGAAGCCCTTTGACCCCACCCCACTTGACCATAACAACATGTACAGTCTTTGTATCGCTGAGATGATTCCACTGATGTCAATATTTAGGGCAAATGACTGATGGGACAAAGCAGCTGTTGGTGCTCCTGGAGTCATCTTGCTGGCCTCTAGGAACCATGGACCTCCAATTGAGAATCCCTGTGCTCTTGTTCTCTAATGCTTGCTGTAGTGTATTGCATTTTGTTATATCTGTGGGAGTGACCTTGCATTCAGAGCCAGAAGGTTGCATTGAATGGAAGTTCATGTTTTACTCTCATTTTTGTCAATACAATTTCCATGTACATTTTCAAATTGGGCAGATTCTAATTAATGCCCAGAGCCAATCAGCACATGTCCGCATCTGCCCTGCATTAGCTCTGAAATACTTACATTAGTTGTACATTAATTGTGTTTACTTGTTTGCAGGTGATGGACATTGATTGTGCATTCACTTGAGCCACTTATAAATAGACACAGACTAAAACTGTGGTTGTTGTTTGAGGAGGTATATGCTTGCAATATGTAATTCTGTAAATAAATATAAAAGTGTGTCAAGATTGGTGACAGTTCTCTCCTTCACCAGCTGACTTTCAGTAATAGGACATGGTAGCAGAGGATGGTTGTCTAAAGATGAAGGTTGGAAGCTAAGAAAAAGAAAAATCACACAGAAAACTATGATTCTAATAGCCATTCTGACAAATGGCAAAAGGCAATTGTAAATTGTTGCGGTATGATGACCCTTTGATGTTCTCAGAGTCCAAACCATATGACTAGTGGAAGAGTGAAGTGGATATGTGGACACGAGTTATGTTCCTACCAAAATCAGAAGTATTTTGTGAGTTGGAGCACTGTCAGTTGAGTAATGATGAAGCTTTGGACCTTATAGTAGATTTCGTGGATGAAATTTACAAAAAAGATGATCTGTTATTGCCTGTGAGGTATGGTCAGACTTTGATAGTTTTCAAAAAACAGATGGTCATTCCACATAGGAATATATGATGGACTTTAACAGATTGTATAGAAATATGACAACGTTTAATTTGGGGATTCCTGGATCAGTACTAGCAATTAAATTGCTGGAATGTGAAAAGGTTCCTCATATGGACAGGCTTCTGGTTCTAACTGGTGTTATGTTCTCGGAAAAGAGAGACCCTGCCGGATCAGATGTCTGCTGCCTTGAAAAAAAATGCTGAGGAAACATTAATTTTCTTCAGACTCTGTGGAACGTATGGGACATTCTGCAGTGACACAAAGAATAGAGGACTCAATGATTGCCAGATTTTGAAATGGTCCAGATACTGGATGCAGGCATCAATATAATGGAAAGGTTAAAGACAGGCAGAATGAAGATGAAAGCAGTTTTAGCAGATCTGGCTATTACAGCAGAAGACAGAATTGAAACAGCAATAATAGACAAATGAATCCCAGGGATGTCAAGGAACAGTTAATAGGTGTTTCAGGTGTGACTCAAAGTATTGGAGGATGCTGCCATGTCCTATTGTAAGCCTTCCATTGGCACATGACTTTAACATGGTAATTGCCATGAGTCGAAAGGTATGAGATTAGGACAGAAATATTTTCATTATACATTTTGTAGACCTGGTGTCCAGACTTAATCTTTTTACAATAATACTTAGTAAGGACTGAAGGGTTATTGTAGACAAAATCATGGCGGTATGGATAGGGACTGAACTGGGGACACAAGCGTAGTCTCTGCCTGATAATGGAGGGAAATTTACAAATGATGGGTTCAGAAACATGTGTAAAAACGTGAACATTATAGTCATGAATACACAGCTGAAAGTCCTTTCAGCAATGAACTCTGTGAAAGGAATCATACTGCAATTGATGAAATGCTGCATAAAATTTTAGCTGATTAACCACACTGTAAGTAGACAGCTGCCCTGGCATGGGAAGTTCATGCAAAGAATTCACTCTTGTTGGATGGAAGCATAGTCCCTATCAATTAGTCTATGGGTAAAATCTCATATGGCCTTCTGTGCTGCGTGATAATCCTCCTGCTCTAGAAGGTACTACAATTAGTTCTATTTTTTCTGCACATTTGAATGCCTTACATGCAAGGAGACAGGCTTTCATCAATGCTGATGCCTTGGAGAAAATTCAGAGAGCTCAGAGATATATAAGACCATCCAGGATAGAATTTAATTCAGGAGATTTGTTCTGTTATAAAAGAGAAGGTCATAGGGAATGGAAAGGTCCTGGTGAGATAATCAGTCGTGCTGGTAAGATAGTAATTTTCAAACAGCAATCAAACTGTTAACAATCAGACATGGCTTTGTGAAAGAGAAATCACGTTTAACTATTTTATTGGAGTTCTTTGAAGAAGTAACGTGCCGTGGATAAAGGGGAACCGGTGGATGTACTGTACTTAGATTTCCAGAAGATATTTGATAAGGTGCCATACCAAAGGTTATTGCAGAAAATAAAAGCTCATGGCGTAGGGGTAACATATTGGCATGGACAGAAGATTGGCTATCTAACAGGAAACAGAGAGTAGGCATAAATGGGTCATTTTCTGGTTGGCAAGATGTAATGAGTGGTGTGCTGCAGGGATCAGTGATGGGGCCTCAACTTTTTACAACTTATACAAATGACTTGGATGAAGGGACCGAAGGTATGGTTGCTAAATTTGCTGATGACACAAAGATAGGTCGAAAAGTAAGTTGTGAAGAGGACATAAGGAGGCTATAAAGGGATATAGATTGGTTAAGTGAGTGGCAAAGATCTGGCAAATGGAGTATAATGTGGGAAATTGTCCATTTTGGTAGCAGGAATAAAAAGGAAGCATGTTATCTAAATGGCAGATTGTAGCGCTCTGAGATGCAGAGAGATCTGGGTGTCCTATTGCATGAATTGCAAAAGGTTAGTATGCTGGATCAACAAGTAATTAGGAAAGCTAATAGAATGTTGTCGTTTATTGCGAGAAGAATTGAATACAAAAGTAGGGAGGTGATGCTTCAGTTATACAGGGCATTGGTGAGACTGTATCTGGAGTACTATGTACAGTACTGGTCTCCTTACTTAAGGAAGGATGTAAATGCATTGGAAGCAGTTCCAAGAAGGTTTACTAGACTAATACCTGGAATGGACGGGTTGTCTTATGAGGAAAGGTTGGACCGGCTAGCCTTGTATCCACTGGAGTTTAGAAGAGTGAGATGTGACTTGATTAAAACATATAAGATCCTGAGGGGTCTTGACAGGGTGGATATGGAAAGGATGTTTCCCCTTGTGGGAGAATCTAGAACTAGGGGGTCATGATTTAAAAATAAGGGGTCGCCCATTAAGACAGAGATGAGGATTTTTTCCTGCGGGTTATGAGTCTTTGGAACTCTCTTCCTCAAAAGGTAGTGGAAGTAGAGTCTTTAAATATTTTTAAGGCTGAGGTAGGTTCTTGATAAGCAAGGTGGTGAAAGGTTATTGGGGGTAGGTGGGAATGTGGAGTCGAGGTTACAATCAGATCAGCCGTGATCTTACTGTAAGGCGGAGCAGGCTCGAGGGGCTGAGTGGCTGACTGCTGCTCCTAATTCTTACGTTCGTATGTTAACATTCATTCCTCATGATTAATCAGGAATAATTTCACAATCTTGGAGTCTGAGCAGCTGACAGAAGCAAACCAGGCACCTTGAAATGAAAGTGTTTTTGATTAAGATCCTGAGGAGCAGAATACTGTGGATCAAGGGCTGGATAGTGGTAACGTGAGTGATTGTGACACACAGGACAGAGCTATTGGATCCAAAGGCCAATTGCCCAGAATGGGTACTCAGCTGACATATATTGCAAAGGTGTCATGAGAATGGAGGGATGCAACAATTTTGGGACAGGAATTGGAAAGTTTAAATATTGGTTGAAAATTCAGGATGATGGGAGAAGAAGTGAGGTGCATGGACTGGCAGAATGGGGTGAAACAGTGGAGAGTAAGAAAACGCAGTGCAAGTACTAAGAGTGAGTCCGAAAGTTACTCTTGCCTCAGAAAATAATCCTGTACTGGAGAAAGACCTTCCAATAGTGCAAGAGCGCAAACACACAATAGTCGTCCCCACATTCATAAAAATTCAAATAAAGGCCAAAGCCTGAATAGACTACAGAATGCAATAAAGGCCTCAGAACAGTCTCGGAACAGAACTAGAAGCAGAAGTCCTCGTGATCATGAACTTTTGGTAGCTGCCATTAGATTTGAGGATAAACTCGAGAGACAAGACAAAGGGAATTAGATAGTTGGAGAGAGTTTGGAGTTTATTCAGAGGTCCCAGATAAGGGGCAACTAGTTTTGTCATATTGGTCGATTTGTACCGAAAATGTCCTCTAAGACTAATGTGAGGCTAGTTGCTAATGGTTTTGAGGAACAATTGTATTATACAGATGTATAGTGGAGTCTCCCACAACTAGAAAAGTAATCTTGAAAATCCTTTTAGTTCTTTAGGCCACATATACATGGGAGTGTAGATCAATCAAGATAAAAGCTGCATTTCTACAGGGCATTTCTACATTTAGGAGAGCAGTGTTTCTGAAAGCCCCCAAAGAGGCAGCAGGTGCAGAAGGAAAACTATAGAAAATAAACAAATGAGCCGATGGCCTAAATGATGCTTCCTGGGTGTGGTATTTTTAAATGATATTTGTTTTGCTGAAAATAGATTGTGTTCAACTGAAAGCAGATCCTGCAATGTTTTATTGGCATCATAAAGGAAAACTTTCAGGAATTTTCATGATGTATGTTGATGATTTCTTATGGGGTTGTATGTGGAATTTGAGAAATATGTTATTAATAAGATTGGGATAGAATTTAAAATTGGGAGTCAGACTTGTAGGGGTTGTAAATATATTGGTCCAGATATTGAGCATAGTAGGTCTGGAATAATTTGAAATCAACAATCCTATTTAGAGTGTTTCTCCCATTCTGGTTAATTGCGCTAGGTCATCGTAGAAAAGTGATGGTATATCTAAAGAAGAGATGGAGCAACTGTGAAGCTTATTGGTCAGTTGAACTGGTTGGGCACTCAGACTAGACCAGATGCCAGTTTTGATGTACTGGAGTTAAGTACTATGATGTAACATCCTAAAGTCGAGAATGTTTAAAGGGCAAATCAAATATTAAAAAAATCAAATCTGGAGAAATGCATACTTAAGTTCCCATCCTTAAGTGACCCAAAGAACATGAAACTAGTCATTTCTTGCGATGCTTCATATGCTGATCTTCCTAATGGGTATTTGACTGCAGCTGGTTTCATAATGTTTTTGATGAGTGAAAATGGGAAATATTGTCCAATAGCTTGGGAAGCTAAGGAAATAAAAAGGTTTGTTAAAAGTGCTTTGGTTGCTGAAACACTGGCTCTTTGTGGAGTAGTGCATATGGGATGTTATTTGTCAAGTGGGATTCTGTATAATGGCCATACCGAAGATAGTATACCCATTGAATGTTATGTAGATAATCATTCATTGTGGGATAATGTACACTCTGCAAAGAGTGTGAGTGAGAAAAGGTTATGGATTGACCTTGCTGACTTGAAGCAAATGCTGAAGGGAAAGGAAATGTATAAAATTAAATGGGTGGATGCAATGATCAATTGTCTGATTATTTTATAAAAAGAAATGCACGTGAAGAAATTGTTAGTGATCCTATATGAGAGGCATCTTGCAATCTAGTGCTTTGTGCAGAATATGAAGGTTTGATTTAATTGGTTTTGAAGTTTAAGTTGTGTGTTTAATTTTTCTTTAAAGTAGAAGAAGATCTGTTGATTGTATTGTTAGCGGGAATGAATCTAGAAGAATCACTCGACACTCAGGTCTGCTCCAATGTCAAACAGTTTATTTAGTTACGCCAGCGGGGAGCAGGTCACTGGGCTGTCCAGATGCCTCTCCACTAAACAAAGGAAAATCATCCATACTTATACATTTTCAAACAGTTACTCAGCCCATCCCGGCCAGACATGGTCCAATCACAATGATTATCGATTATATACATTGATTATTAGAGCCAATAGAAGCGGTTACTGGGCATAGAGGGGCTGCATGGCCGGCCCATACACAGATAGGGGATTACTCATGATGTTTTCCATACCCCCATATCTTCACCTCGTTACCGGCCCATACACAGATAGGGGATTACTCATGACGTTTTCACCTCGTTACAGGCTAGCACCTTTGTCAGAATTCCACAAGGGTGTCTGCTTTTCATTTTAATTAGCCTTTTGTTTGAGATTGGATTACTCAGCTCCTGTGGAATGTGGTCAAGTTAACTGAGGCCCATGGTGCTTTGCAACCTCCTCACTGTTCACTAATATTATATGTTACTGGTTACTCAAATAATATTTAAACAGTATGATATTTACTGCAGGTAGCTCTGCGCTTGGGAATACCCTACAACAATCCCCCCTTTCGGTAGGAGACTAACCCTAGTCTTCCCAAACGACACTATTTATTCCGAAGAAGGGTCACTGACCCGAAACGTTAACTCTGCTTCTCTTTCCACAGATGCTGCCAGACCTGCTGAGTGAATCCAGCATTTCTTGTTTTTGTTGTGACACTATTTATTGTTGGTTTTTTTTTAACCCTTTAAACTCGCCCGGTATTCCCTGCCTTGGACGTGCTGGCCAGTCACGTGATTTCAGGAATTCCGGTCGTACTATATCACATTAATGTGATCCAAATGACTTATTCCGCTGGATAGACAAATTGTCTGTCTTACTTTTGCTCTAGTTTTCACCCTCCTTCGCTGCACATCTCGCCTGCATGATTGGCAGGTCAGTATGCCCCATGTTATGGCCAGTATCAACTGTACTCCGACTAGCACATGAGAAATTATCCTAATCCAAGGGTGGATATTGACGTTCATCCCCCAATCCCAGATCTTCTCCCACCAACTCCTGTCCTGCAATTCTGTGTCGGTATCTTTCTCTAGCTTTTTGATTTTTGTCTGCAGTTGGTGGTAGAGTTTTACGGATTGGCCCACCCTGAGCCTTAATTCCCTTAGTACTTCGGCCAGGTGTGGGATGGGGACTGGCTCCGGTTCCTTGTAATCCTGTAGGTGGTCATGGAGATAATCAGTGACGTTAATGATCTTGGTACCTCTACGCCGAACCTGGATAATTCGGGCTTGCCCTATAGCGACTGGTCGTAAGGGCGTAAAGCAAAAATTAAGAAACGGGATAGGGCATTGTAGATTATTGTAGCGGTAGGAACTTTCTGTGGTGGAAACGCAGTATTTCCCTTTACCTCCGTAGCCTGTTCTTGCAAAATGCTTTGGGGCAGGTATAAACTCTACGACACAACCATCAGTTCAATTAAACCCACATTCATCCAATTCTCCATGTCCCACTGGGTGGGGACATACTGTAAAATCTCCCCTCTGCTGGCATCCTGTATGGGAAATTCCATATTGCGTGTTATTCCTAAGTATGGCAGAGGCTTCAGTTAGATAGTATCGAAGGGAGGTGTTGCCCCGTACAACTCCAATATTTTCCAATTGGGAGTAGGGAAATGGCCCAGAATCCCGTGTGATTACAGGGATCAACAGGACTACCCCCACTCTGGTAGCTTTGCCCAATCCGCAGTCTGGGATCACTGGATATACTCTGGTAAGTCCTTTCAGCGTACAGTTGTCCAGTTTCCCTTTACTCTCTGCTAGTCGAGCTAAATGTGAGCTGTCTATCCAGTCGGGCACCTCCCCCCTTTGGATCTGATCGAGATTGTGTCGTATCAGTTCCACCATCCATAAGCCATAAGCCTGGTAGAGTTGTCCCTGCCTTAGTTTCCCGGCATCTTCCTTTTCTCTATCTATGAGGTGATTGATGGTCTTGGCGTGGGCTTCTAATATCGTAATTCCATCTAACTGTATTCCCATGCCCTCTTCTCCCAGAGTAGCCTCATCCGCCTGATTTCCTTCGGCTCTCTCTAAGAATTCCTTCATTAATCCTTTAAGTCGTTCTACCTTTTCATTTAGACCTTGTATGTCCAGTGAGTTTATGACGGAAGTACCAGTATTGAATCCGGTAGCAACATCGTTAACTATCCCCCTTTTTGTTCTGTAAAGCTGAGCCTGACCTCGAAATCTAGTGGCACCCATGGCATCGGCAGCCTGCTGCATTACAACCTTACTTAATACACTATTCATATTTCTTGCCTGTTCTGTACAATATCCCGGCATTTGTATTCCAGAGATATTGATCAGAACAGGCACAATTTCATGTTTAAGATTATCATATAATATTTCACCTTCGTTAAAAAGCACAATTCCATTCTCTGGCCCTTTGGTAATTGTGGGGCATGACAAGTCCTAGGATGGCGTGGTGGTTATTACGGGGCGTGGCATCAGAGTGGGGGGGAAACATACATACAAAGATAATGCTGCGGCACCCACCTCCTCGTAGTAGCCACATGCACCCACCCCCTCCCGATAGGTAGTCAGGGGCTGAGGTCGGGCGGGTGGGGCGCATAATATTCCGAACGTGCACCCATCAGGTTTCTTTACTGTTCTTCGCTGAATGCAGCTGACTCTTGTTGCATCAGTAGAACATTGTATGCATACTTTATCCTTTCCTGAGCGAACTTGTAACCATGCATTAAAATAAGTTCTATCTTTACTCCAGTCTTTGGAGGCTGGGATACATATACCGTCAGTGAAATTATACAAAGCCCCATAGTTCATGTAGTTACGTTCCTCCTGTGTTTGTTGTAGCTCCAATAATGCGTCAGCATTCCTTTGTGCTCGTGTTGATCTCGGGATCCCCAGTATCACGAGCCCCCAGAGCTGGAATATCCACCGTTGTTTCATTGTTTTGGATTCTTAATCTGGGGGTTCAAACAGACTGACCTGGTCGTCACCAGGTGTTAGTTCTAGGTCTACTCGTTTCCTTGCCTGTACGGGCCGAAAATATCTATGGTTAAGGGTTAAATTCTATAACTGCACCATCTCTATTTCGTCAAGTGCGGGTCGGTACTGTCGGTGGATTTGTATTACAGCGCGCTGTGCCCGGGCCCATGCGGTGGTCCATTCGAATATCATCCAGATTCCGATTAATATTACTATCACCCCCAGTCCCCCGAACATTCCATTCTCTAATGTATCCCACCACATCTGGTATCGCTCAGCATACCAGGTGGTCTCCATGATGGGCGCTATCTCAAGCTCAGCCATCGTCCCCATGATTATATCTTTTCAGTTGGGACCAGTGTTTCCACCGGCCCTTCCCTTTCATATCGACACAGGCACAGGTATCACTCGTCATGATAATATCGTACGGTCCGGTCCACTTTGGGGCGAATCCCGCCTGCTCGGGGGTGACCCGTGCCAAAACCCTATCCCCTACTTGGGGTGTGGGCTTGTCAACTTTATCCTTGTTCTGTATCTCTAGGTCCCGTATAACCTGCTGATCTCTTACTTCCTGTCGTAATTCTTTCAGCTGCGAATCCAATTGTCTTCTGTATTGCCTGATTCGATCCCGTATGGGTCCCATATCCTCCCCGCCTACTATAATATTTTCAGGAAGTTTCATAGCCCTCCCTGTCATAAGTTCGAAGGGGGTCAGTCCTGTTGTTCAATTTGGCGTGGCTCTGAGCCTCATCAGTATACAGGGTAAGACGTCTACCCACCCCTTCCCAGTCTCAGAGATGGCCTTCGCTATAGCCGTTTTTAAAGTGCGATTCATTCGTTCTACCATTCCTGAACTTTGTGGATGATAGGGGATATGAAAGTGTTGTCGGATTCCCGGTAACCCACAGGCTTGTTTCATGACCTGTCCTGTAAAGTGGGTGCCCTGGTCTGAGTCAATCTGGAGTGGCACCCCCCAGCGTGGTATTATGTCAAATGCAAGGATTCGTGCTACGGTGGATGCCCCACAATCCCAGGTGGGGAATGCTTCGACCCACCGAGTAAACTGATCAATGATTACCAGACAATACCTTTTCCCCCTACTGTTAGGTAAAGGTCCTGTAAAGTCAATCTGCAGGTTCTCCCATGGACCCTTGGGTCGAGTTTGATGCGCCATCTTTACCTTTATGAGTCTTCCTGGGTTATGTTGTGCGCATATTATACAATGTTGGCAATGCTTCGCTACGTCCCTCCCTATGCCGGCCCACCACCAATCTCTAGTCAGGCGATTCAGCATTCCGTCACGTCCGGTATGCTCGGGTTCATGATATAATTTGAGTAGTTCGGCTACTGGAATAACCTGTGGCACAGCCACTTCTGCGGCATTCCGAGCTGCCTGGTCTGCTAGCATATTCCCCTGTTGTTCTTTACTTTCGACCTTCTGGTGCGCTTTGATTTTTATCACGGCTGCAGCAGCTGGGCGCTTAGCTGCTTCCACTAATTCTCCAACCACGTTCTCGTGTTTAATGTGTCCCCCTCCGGATGTTATATACCCCCGTCTATTCCATGCGATCATGTAATCGTGTACTACCCCAAATGCATACCTACTGTCGGTAAATACATTTACGCGTTTTCCTTCTGCTAATTTCAAGGCCTCCGTTAAGGCCACTAATTCAGCGACCTGGGCAGATATTGTTCTTTCCAGTCCTCCTTGTAGGCGGACTGTACCATTCTGATCTACCACGGCCCACCCTGTACAGAACTGTCCATTTATATATCGTCGGGATCCGTCAATGTAAAGGGTCATATCGGGATCGGTGAGGGGTTCGTCTGCTATTTCTCCCTCTACTTCCTGATCTATTTCTATCTGGCACTGGTGTGGCACCCCCTCAGCTACCATCCCCTCAGCTGGGTTAAGTCCTGTATCTCTGATGATCTTTATTGACTGGTCTTTAGGTAGTAGTACTGCCTCCCACATGGTCCGTCGTGTGTCAGACACTGTTTTCAACTTCCCGGTGTTTAATAACTCTACTATGGTATATTTGGTGTGTATGACCAATTGTCCGGACATGGTGACGGGCTCACTTACCTTTGCTGCCCAAGCTGCGCAGTCAAGGGCGGCTACACATTGGTGGAGCCCCCTAACTACCGGAGACTCTTGTGTGGAATAATATGCCACTGGTCTCGTCTTTCCTCCCCTTTCCTGAGTTACTACAGCACTATAGAATCCCCCATCGAGATCATAATAGATGTGAAATGGCTTTGTCATATCTGGCAGCCTGAGGGCTGGGGCTGCCAGCAGCTCTGTCTTTAATTTACCGTATGCTTCCTCCTGCTCCTTTCCCCATTCCACTTGTTCCATCCCTGGCTTTCCCCCTTTCACTAGGCGTTGGATAGGTTCTGCCAGGGTGGCGAATTGGGAGATAAAATTCCTGCAGTAATTAAACAAGCCCATCACTCGCCGTACCCCCCGCATGGTCACAGGTCGGGGCATGTTAGCAATTGCTGTCTTACGATCAGCGGGGAGAGTTTTAGTTCCCTGACTTATGTCGTGCCCCAAGTACCGTATTTGGGTCTGGCCGATCTGTGCCTTTCTTGGATTGATTTTAAATCCTGACTTTTCCAGCGTCCTTAATACGATCGTCAGGGCCCCCAAGTGTCCCTGGCTAGTCGTTGATGCTATCAGGATATCATCTACGTACTGTAAGATCGTACTGTTATATGGGGTGAGGTCGCATTTTTCCAGAGTCCTACTCATGACTCGATGAAAAATGTTTGGGCTATTGTGGAATCCCTGCGGAAGCCTGGTCCAGGTATACTGTTTGCCCTTTGATGTGAAGGCAAATTTTTCCTGGGACTCGGGGTCCAATGGGATTGACCAGAATCCATTTGCAATATCGAGGACTGTAAAAATTCGATGTTCCGGATTTAAACCATTGAAGATAGTGGCTGGGCTAGCCACGATAGGGTGCTCTTTAGGGGTTATTTTATTTAGGGCTGTATAATCTATAGTTAACCGGTAGCGCCCGTCAGGTTTTTTAACTGGCCACATTGGGGAATTCGTAATTGATACTGTGGGTCATAAAATGCCCTGTTCCACGAGAGACTTGATTATTTCCCCGGTTGCCTGCATGGCTTCCGTTTTGATGGGATATTGTTTGTGGGCTGGGTGTGTCGGGCTGGGTGTGTCGGCCCGACAATCCGTTCGGGCGTGGTTTTGATGAGGCCACAGTTTTGTTTATTCTTAGCCCAGAGCCCAGGTATGGCTTGACATATCACTCCCAATACCCCATCTTCTGTCCAGTCTCTAGCCAAGGTATTAATACTGCCTACCACTGCTACATTCTTCAATGGGACCCATTTCCCGGCAATCTTGTCTTTGTGTCCCTTTCTGGTTGTCCAGGTTATTTGTCTTTTCTGTGCGTCTATTATCGTGCCCAGTTCTCTGAGTAGATCCATACCCAGTATCGTACCCTCTGGGTTTGGACACACCCAAAACTGGACGGGTAACATTATGCCCTCAATCTCTAATATCTGCATTTCACTTTTGCGAGCTATGACTTTACTGCCCCCTACTCCCTGTATCGTAATAGAATGTCGGGTAGTGGGCAAGTCGAGGTTAGTTAGGGATACCGATGCCCCCGTATCTATTAGCATATCGCATCGCCGGCCCCCTAACGATGCATCAATCCACATACGGGGATCAGATCCCTGGCCGGGGGCCGATGCCACTCATTGGGGCAAGGCTTGTTGTCGGGTCAACTGCTGGATGATGTCCAGCAACTGTTTGTTACTCATTTTGCTGGTATCTGTGACTGTCTCGTTGGTTACGTTTTCCTTCCCGTGCTCCTGCCGGGGTCCCTTTCCTTCCTGTCCACCCCCCTTTGCCCAACAGTCCTTTATCTCATGTCCCATTTTATTACAGTTTGCGCACCTTTTATGGCCGTCGCGCTTCGGGGCTCTACACTTGGCGCGACGGTGTCCCGGTTTGTTACAGTAGAAGCAGTTTTCAGTTGTTTTTACGGGGGCTGCTTTACACGCTTCTGTCAGGAGGGTAGCTATTTTAGATTTCTGCTGATTATCTACGGCGGTGGCCCAATTTTCCAAATCATCATAATTATTATAATTTACTAAGCCCGTTTTCAATATCGCCTGATGCGCGGGGCTTAACCCATCTTTATATAACTGGAGAAAAGAAGGATTTTGTCGATCTGCATTTGCCATGCCACTGTGCACTAGGAAAGCTTCGAATTTCCTCGTTCCATATTCCTGCGCTCCCTCCCCTTTGTTCTGGGTCACTCCTACTATTGAATTCCAGTTTACGGGGACCTGGCCTAAGGTGGTCGTTATGTCAGCCTTAAAGGCGGTTAGATTTTGCTCCTGTTGTTGTTGGTCGGCAGCCAGGTCCGCGCACCAGGTACCGTCCCGGTGGGCCGCCTGTAACCGTTCCCAATAGTTCTCAGGCATTTTAGTCTGGACTAACCCTGAAATATCCCGATTGTGGAGGTTGTGACAAATCTGCATTTCTTTAATTTTCTGCCAAAAAATTGCATTACTACTACGAGGTTTTAGGAGTGGCAATTTGTCCAACAACTTCATGGTGTCTCCGGGGGACAGGGATATATATGTCATTCTTAACTGTGCTGGTCGGGCTGGCAGTCCCGCGTGCCCGCCCCGCCCGGCTGCCCCTCGTTGTGCCGGGGCCCCGGGGACATATTCTACCTTTACGGGAGCTGTTTTTGCGATACTTGTTGGAGTGTAAGGGTGCGGGGTATCCTTTTCTTCCTGGTTATAATTATACGCTTCTTCTTCTAGGGATCCCCAGTCAATATCATCCTCACTAGGTGGCGTGCTAGGATGGCCCGTTAATGCCGGCAGGACCGTCTGTCCGGACATAACGGTTATCTGCTGCTTCTTATCCTTTATATATTGATTGACTCGCTCTGTTAGTTTTACATGGGCGCGGATAACCAGAACCAGAGCTTTGTCATCCTTCTCTTTCTTTTCCTTCTTCCACCACTCCCGCTGGTCAGCCGGCGGGTCGTGGGGTTTCCATCCTGAGTCAATCATCCTTTTTATTAACTTTTTATGTTTGGTATTATGATGGTATTAACGACCGCCAAATCCTGTTCTCAAGTTCGGAATCAGGTGTCAGCCAACTCCCCCTTGCCCCCTTTCATTCCCTTCGCCCACTTAATTCCTGGCCTTCACGTGGGACTCAGTCCTCTTAATTCCGGCTCAGGCTGGGTGATTGGGATATCAGGGTCGCAGAAGAGTTGACTTACACCTGATCCTGCCGATTGCGCCAATTGTTAGCGGGAATGAATCTAGAAGAATCACTCGACGCTCAGGTCTGCTCCAATGTCAAACAGTTTATTTAGTTACGCCAGCGGGGAGCAGGTCACTGGGCTGTCCAGATGCCTCTCCACTGAACAAAGGAAAATCATCCATACTTATACATTTTCAAACAGTTACTCAGCCCATCCTGGCCGGACATGGTCCAATCACAATGATTATCGATTATATACATTGATTATTAGAGCCAATAGAAGCGGTTACTGGGCATAGAGGGGCTGCATGGCCGGCCCATACACAGATAGGGGATTACTCATGATGTTTTCCATACCCCCATATCTTCACCTCGTTACCGGCCCATACACAGATAGGGGATTACTCATGACGTTTTCACCTCGTTACAGGCTAGCACCTTTGTCAGCATTCCACAAGGGTGTCTGCTTTTCATTTTAATTAGCCTTTTGTTTGAGATTGGATTACTCAGCTCCTGTGGAATGTGGTCAAGTTAACTGAGCCCCATGGTGCTTTGCAACCTCCTCACTGTTCACTAATATTATATGTTACTGGTTACTCAAATAATATTTAAACAGTATGATATTTACTGCAGGTATCTCTGCGCTTGGGAATACCCTACAACAGTATATTAATTGTGTTTAATTGTATGCAGCTGGTGGGCATTAACTGGGGATTCACTTGTGCACCCTATAAATAGAAACAGACTAAAACTGCAGTTGTTGGGTAAGGAGGTGCATGTTGTAATGTGCAACTCTAAATAAATATAAACTTATAAATATTGGCTCCAGTTCTATCCTTCATCAACTGGTTTTCTGAAATAGTACAGTATCAAGTACCCCACTTCTTCCTTATGAATAAGTATTAGCCAGAAGTAAAAAAGATTTACTTTATTATTCCTAGCTATTCTTTTCATATAGCATATTGCCAGCTCCACAATATGTATCCCCAATTCATGGAACAGCTTGGCCATCTTTGAAACTTCCAAGGTGAAATCACATAGCAGGGATCAACAGGTAGCACGGAGCAGGAGTGTAAAACATTACTGCGTTGTTCCCAGGGCATGTGATGTGATAGCACCTGTTATACTGGGGGTGTTTTATAAGCTCATATACGTAATGATATTTGTAAAAATTGTTATTTATTGTACATAACAGATAAGTGAGAAAGTGCACAGGTATTCCTGAATCTGCAGTAAGGCACAGCTTCATCACTCAGTTCATTTTGGCAAATCAGAACCTTTAAATACCTCTGTGCTCCAGAATTTGAGTGCCTTTATTACATGGTAAGTAAAATTCATTCACACGGTGCTGTTTGCAGGTTGAATGCCAGCTTATGTATTAAAGTTTGGCACTTTTCTAACATAATAGTAATTGTATTAATTGTATGAACTACTCTGAGACCTTTTGGTGACCTGGTAAAGTGCTGTATAAGTGCAAGTATTTTTTTTTCGGACAATGGTAAGTACAATTGAAGGAGGCCACTTAACCTAACAGCTCATTTTTTCATAGAAATCTATCAACCCCATCACAGCACACAATTAACTCTACGAAAAACTCCTTAGCTTTCCCACCACTACCCTGCAAGTGACCATTCCATGTATTAATCACTCTTTGTGTGAAGAAGTACTTCCTGACATCATTGATCCTGTGACAATGAAGGAATGAAAATATATGTCCCAGTTATCATAGTGTGTGACCTGGAAGGAAACTTGGAGTTGATGGTGTTGCTGTGCTCCCGCTGCCCTTATCCTTTTCAGTGGTAAAGGTTCTGGGGTTATGGGTTTCAGAGGTTTTGCTGAGCAACTATTGCCGAGTTGCTGCAATGTATCCTATAGATAGCACAGACTGCAGCTATGGTGCGCCAATGGTGGAGAGAATGGATGTTTAAGTCAGCGGTTGAGGTGCTGATTAAGTGGATTGCTTTGTCCCGGATAGAGTTGAGCTTTGCCGGGCAAGTGGACAGAATTCCATCATAGCCCTGATCTGTGCCCTGTAGGTGATAGAGAGGCTTTGGGAAGTCAAGAGGTGAACCACTCAAAGAGAAACCACTACAGAATACCCGCTGTCTGTCCCTGTTCAGCATTTATGTGGCTAATCTGTTTTAATTTCTGGTCAATGATGACCCCCAGGATGTTAATGGTGAGGGACTTGGTATGGCAATGCTATTTAATGTCAGGGGTACGTGATTCTGTTCTCCTTTGTTGAAGATAATCACTAGCTGACAATTGTGTGGTTCAAATGTTACTTGCCCCCACTTATTAGCTCATGCCTGGGTCTTGCTGCATGCTGGCTTGGACTGCTTTATTCTCTGAGGAATTGCAAATGGAGCTGATGGTCATTCTTACTAATGCTGTCCTGGGCCGATGCATCTGCGACAGATAGATGGATGAGGTCAAGTACGTTATTCCCTTGTGTTGGTTCTCGCACCATATGCTGGAAGCCCAGTCTGGCAGTGATCTCTTTCAGGACTTGGACAGTTCAGCCAGTCGTGGTATAGTCGAGCCACTCTTGATTATGGACATTGAAGTCCCCGACCCAGAGTACCTTCTGTGTCCTTGATATTCTCAGTGCTTCTTTCAAGTTCAACATGGAGGAGGTGTTGATTCAGTACAGGGAGAATAGTAGGTGGTAATCAGCAGGAGGTTTCCTTGCCCTTGTTTAACCTGAAGGCATGGGACTTCACGGGGTCCAGAGACAAGGTTCAGGACTTCCACTCTATCCTGACTACCCATGCCAAGCTTACAATCCTCTACCATTTCCCCATTCTAACCTCACATTTTCCTTCTCTTTGTCCATCCTCATTTTGCATTTTCCTCCCCTTTCCTAACCTAACATCTTCACTTTCCTCCCCTTTGCCCATCCTAACCTCTTCATTTCCTTCCCATTCCTTGAATGAATTGCTATGACCTCAGCAGAGACCGCAAACTTACAAACAGGAGATATGAACTTCTCAGTGACCGATTAAAGAATCACATGACAAGATTCCACATTTTAAGGCTTTTACTCTAACAACTGAACTAAAAATCAACATTAACGAAACAGTACTTAATAGGTAGCTAAAACAGTAAATTACAGAGAAAAGTATTTCCCATTAACTTATTAATAGACTCGAAAACCCCACACCACATGTTTACGTTACACAATGTTCTCATTGAAACAGTATCCTTGCGGTTAAAAGTCCCAAACTCCTCCAGTTGCAGTGGGTTGGATCTCCCAGTCCTTCTCAAAGTCAATGTTCTCATTGTTCACTTCTTTTGAGCACATTCAACCTGTCTTCCCTCAATAAGGCAATTTCTTTTTTATTTCAGGGAATGGTGGGCGTCGCTAGCTAGGCCAGCATTTGTTGCCCATCCCTAATTACCCTTGAGAAGGTGATGGTGAGCCGCCTTTGTGAACTGCTGCAGTTCATCTGGTGTAGGTACTCCCACAGTGCTGTTAGGAAGGAAGTTCCAAGATTTTGATCCAGTTTCAGTGAAGGAAAGGTCTAGTTCTAAGTCAGGATGATGTGTGGCTTGGAGGGAAACCTGCAGATGGTGGTGCTGCTATGTATCTGCTGCCCTTGTCCGTCTAGGTGGTAGAAGTCGCAGGTTTGTAAGGTGCTGCCGAAGGAGCCTTGTTGAGTTGCTGCAGTGCATCTTGTAGATGGTACACACTGCTGCCACTGTGCATTGGGGTGGAGGGAGTGAATGTTGGTGATGGTAGATGGGGTGCCAATCAAGCGGACTGCTTTGTCCTGGATGGTGTTGAGCTTCTCGAGTGTTGTTGGAGCCACACTCATCCAGGCAAGGAGAGAGTATTCCGTCACACTCCTGACTTATGCCTTGTAGATGGTGGACAGGCTTTGACGAGTCAGGAGATGAGTTATTCACCACAGAATTCCCAGTCTCTGGCTTCCTCTTGTAGCCACAGTATTTATATGGCTGGTCCAGTTCAGTTTCTGGTCAACGGTAACCCCCTGAATGTTGATAGTGGGTGATTCAGTGATGATAATGTCATTGAATGTCAAGGGGTGGAGATGGTCATTGCCTGGAACTGTGTGGTGCAAATGTTGCTTGCCACTTATCAGCCCAAGCCTGAATGTTGTCGAAGTCTCACTGCATATGGGCACGGACTTCTGTATCTGAGGAGTTGCGAATGGTATGGAACATTGTGCAATCATCAGCAAGCATCCCCACTTCTCACCTTATGATGGAGGGAAGATCATTGATGAAACAGCTGAAGATGTTTGGGCCTAGGACACTACCCCAAGAAACTCCTGCAATGATGTCCTAGAGCTGAGATGAGGATGTCCTGGGTCTGAGATGATTGGTCTCCAACAATCAACCATTTTCCTTTGTGCTAGGTATGACTCCAACCAGTGGAGAGTTTTCCCCCTGATTCCCATTGACTCCAGTTTTTGCTAGGGCTCCTTAATGCCATACTCAGTCAAATGCTGCTCGAATGCAATGGCAGTCATTCTGACCTCCCCTTTTGAGTTCAACTCTTTTGCCGATGGCTGTAATGAGGTGAGGAGCTGAGTGGCCCTGGTGGGACCCAAACTGAGCATCAGTGAGCAGGTTATTGCTGTGTAAGTGCCGCTTGATAGCACTGTAAATGACACCTTCCATCACTTTACTGATGATCAAAGACTTGTGCTCCAGAACTAGCTGCACCCTTATCCAAGCTGTTCCAGTGCAACTACAAAGCTAGCATTTACCCGGCAATGCGGAAAATTGCCCAGGTATGTCCTATCCATAATACCACCCGATCAGCCTCCTGTGCATCTTGTATATGGTACACACTGCTGCCACTGTGCGTTGGGGTGAAGGGAGTGAATCTTTAATGCTGGGATATTGTCAGGGCTTTTGCAGTATCCAGTGCCTTCAGCCATTTCTTGATATCATATGGAACGAATCGAATTGATTGAAGCTGGGCATCTGTGATGCTGGGGACTTCAGGAGGAGGCCAAAATGGATCATCCACTCGGCACTTCTGGCTGAAGATGGTTGCAAAGGCTTCAGCTTAGTCTTTTGCACTGGTTTGCTGGGCTCCCCCATAATTGAAGATGAGGACATATGTGGAGGCTCCTCCTCCTGTTAGTTGTTTAGTTGTCCACCACCATTCGCAACTAGATGTGGCGGAACTGCAGAACTTAGATCTGATCCATTGGTTATGGGATCACTTAGCTCTGTCTATTGCATGCTGCTTCCACTGTTTGGCATGCAAGTAGTCCTGTGTTGTAGATTCACCAGATTGACACCTCATTTTAGCTATGCCTGGTGCTGCTCCTGGCAGGCTCTCCTGCACTCTTCGTTGAACCACGGTTGATCCCTTGGCTTGATGGTAATGGTAGAGTGGGGGATATGCCGGGCCATGATTTGCAGATGACACTATAGTAGGTGGGATAGTAAGTTGCAAAAAAGAAATAAGAAATTGACAAATAGATATGGATAGGTTAGGTGAATGGGCCAAAATGTGGCAGATGGAGTTTAACGTGGATAGTTGTGAGGTTATTCATTTTGGTCAGAAGAATAGAAAGACAAATTATTATTTAAATGGAGAGAAACTTCAGTGTGCTTCAGTGCAGAGGGATCTGGGTGTTCTCGTGCATGAATCTCAGAGAGCAAGTATGCAGGTGCAGCAGGTAATAAGGAAGGCAAATGGAATTTTGGCATTTATTGCTGAAGGAATAGAATATAAAAGTCAGGAAGTGTTGCTGCAACTATACAAAGCATTAGTGAGACCGCACCGGAGTATTGCGCACGGTTTTGGTCCCCTTACATGAGGAGAGATGTAGTTGCATTGGAGGCAGTTCAGAGGAGGTTCATTAGATTGATTCCAGAGATGAGGGGTTTGTTTTATGAAGAGAGATTGAGCAGTTTAGGCCTTTACTCCGTAGAGTTTAGAAGAATGAGAGGAGATCTAATTGAGGTATATAAGATGATTAAGGGGATTGACAAGGAGACGTAGAGAGACTGAAGAAGACTGGCAGAGTTTAAAAGTGCAGCGGCAGCGGGAAGGAGCAAGACTGAGCAAGACTGGCAGAGTTTAAAAGTGCAGCGGCAGCGGGAAATGGCGAGACTGAGTGAGACCGGCAGAGTTTAAAAGTGCAGCAGCAGCGGGAAGGAGCGAGACTGAGTGAGACCGGCAGAGTTTAAAAGTGTAGCGGCAGCGGGAAGGAGCGAGACTGAGCGAGACTGGCAGAGTTTAAAAGTGCAGCGGCAGTGTGCCTGAGTTTAAAAAAAAAGCCAACAGTAACATCACAGGAGAGCTGCAAGGTGATTGGTTGGTGAGTCACTGCTGTTAGGGAATAGCTGTAAATAACTGGGTAAGTATCTCAGGTAAGAAAAGTTTAAAAGTTTAACGTTTATTTCAAATATAGTAAGTTGTGTTTTTTTTGAGGGAGTTCTGTAGTAACGAGGACCAGGGAAGAAGGGCCCTAGAGTAACTGATATTATTGGCATGAAGATCTTCCAGAAGGTTTAATTTAATTTAAAGAGTTAAGTCATGGCAGGAGAGCTCAAAGCCGTGGTGTGCTCCTTGTGCTCCATGTCGGAAGCTGAGAACATTTCCAGTGCCCGGGACCAGCGTGTGTGCAGGAAATGTATCCAGCTGCAGCTCCTGGAAGCCCGGGTTTCGGAGCTGGAGCGGCAGCTGGGGACACTGTGGAGCATCCACGAGGCGGAGTGTATCGTGGATAGCACGTATAGAGAGGTGGTCACACCGCAGGCTCTGACCCCACAGGCAGAAGGGGAATGGGTGACCACCAGGCAGAGCAAGAGGACTAGGCAGGCAGTTCAGGAAGCTGCTGTGGCTATTCCCCTGCAAAACAGGTATACTGCTTTGGATACTGTTGGGGGGAATGGCCTCTCAGGGGAAAGCAGCAACAGCCCAATTCATTGTACCACGTTTGGCTCTGCTGCACAGGGAGGAATAAAAAGTGTGGGAATGCAATAGTTATAGGGGATTCAATTGTCAGGGGAACAGATACGCGTTTCTATGGCCGCAAAAGAGACTTCAGGATGGTATGTTGCCTCCCTGGTGCTAGGGTCAAGGATGTCTCAGAGCGGTTACAGGACATTCTGAAGGGGGAGGGTGAACAGCCAGTGGCCGTGGTACACATTGGTACAGACGACGTAGGTAAAAAAAAGTTTGAGGTCCTAAAAGCAGAATATAGGGAGCTAGGAAGTAAGTTGAAAAGGAGGACCTCAACGGTAGTGATGTCAGGATTACTACCAGTGGCACATGCTAGTCAGAGTAGAAATAGCAGGATATGTCGGATGAATACGTGGCTGAAGAGATTGTGTGAGGGGGAGAGTTTTAGATTCCTGGGGCATTGGGACTGGTTCTGGGGAGGTGGGACCAGTACAAACTGGACAGGTTACACCTGGGCAGGATCGGGACTGATGTCCTAGGGGGAATATTTGCCAGAGTGGTTGGGAAGGGTTTAAACTAAAATGGCAGGGGGATGGGAACCTTTGCAAGGAGTCAGAGGAGGGGGGATCAAAGACAAGAACAAAAGACATTAAGGGGAATAAGAAAAGTGATAGGCAGAGAAATCAAGGGTCAGAATCAAACAGGGCCACAGTGACAAATAGTGGGAAGGGGACAAGTAATGTTAAAAAGACAAGCCTTAAGGCTTTGTGCCTTAATGCGCAGAGCATGCGCAATAAAGTGGATGAATTAATCGCACAAATAGATGTAAACGGGTATGATGTAGTCGGGATTACGGAGTCTTGGCTGCAAGGTGACCAGGGATGGGAAATGAACATCCAGGGATATTCAGTATTTAGGAAGGACAGACAAAAAGCACAAGGCGGTGGAGTTGCATTGCTGGTTAAAGAGGAAATTAACGTAATAGTGAGGAAAAATATTAGCTCTGACGATGTGGAATCTGTATGGGTAGAGCTGAGAAACACTAAGGGGCAAAAAACATTAGTGGGGGTTGTATACTGTAGTGGTGATGTTGGGAATGGCATTAAACAGGAATTTAGAGATGCATGCCATAAAGGAACAACTGTAATTATGGTGATTTTAATCTGCATATAGATTGGGCAAATCAAATAAGTCACAATACCGTAGAGGAGGAATTCTTGGAGTGTATATGGGGTAGTTTTCTGCACCAATACATTGAGGAACCAACTGGAGAACAGGCCATCCTAGACTGGGTATTGTGTAATGAGAGAGGAATAATTGACAATCTAGTGGTGCGAGACCCCTTGGGGACAAGCGACCATAATATGACAGAATTCTTCATCAAGATGGAGAGTGACGTAGTTGATTCTAAGACAAGGGCCCTGAATCTTAGTAAAGGAAACTACGAAGGTATGAGGCGCGAGTTGGCTATGATGGATTGGGAAACGTTACTTAAAGGGATGACGATGGATAGGCAATGGCAAACATTTAAAGAGCGCATGGATGAACTGCAACAATTGTTTATCCCTGTCTGGCGCAAAAGTAAAACGGGAAAGGTAGCCAAACCATGGCTTACAAGGGAAATTAGAGATCGTATTAGATCCAAGGAAGAGGCATATAAATTTGCCAGGAAAAACAACAGACCTGAGGATTGGGACCAGTTTAGAATTCAGCAAAGGAGGACCAAGGGACTGATTAAGAAGGGGAAAATAGAGTACGAGAGCAAGCTTGCGGGGAACATAAAAACTGACTTTAAAAGTTTCTATAGGTATTTGAAGAGAAAAAGATTGGTGAAGACAAATGTCGGTTCCTTACAGTCAGAAACAGGGGAATTTATTATGAGGAATAAAGAAATGGCTGACCAACTAAATGCATACTTTGGTTCTGTCTTCACAAAGGAGGACACAAATATCATACAAGAAATGTTGGGGAACACAGGGCTTAGTGAGAGGGAGGAACTGAAAGAAATCAGTATTAGTAGAGAAATGGTGTTGGGGAAATTGATGGGATTGAAGGCCGATAAATCCCCAGGGCCTGATGGTATGCATCCCAAAGTAGTTAAGGAAGTGGCCCTAGAAATAGTGGATGCATTGGTGGTCATCTTCCAAGATTCTATAGACTCTGGAACAGTTCGTACAGATTGGAGGGTAGCTAATGTAACCCCACTATTTAAAAAGGGAGGTAGAGAGAAAGCAGGGAATTATAGACCAATCAGCCTGACGACGGTAGTGGGGAAAATTCTAGAGTCCATTATCAAAGATTTTATAGCAGAGCACTTAGAGAACAGTGGTAGAATCGGGCAGAATCAGCATGGATTTACAAAAGGGAAATTATGCTTGACAAATCTACCAGAATTCTTCGAGGATGTAATGAGTACAGTTGATGAGGGGGAGCCAGTGGATGTGGTTTATTTGGACTTTCAGAAGGCTTTCGACAAAGTCCCACAAAAGAGATTATCATGTAAAATTAAAGCGCATGAGATTGGGGGTAGTGTATTGCAATGGATAGAAAATTGGTTGGCGGACAGGAAACAAAGAGTAGGGATAAACGGGTCGTTTTCCGAATGGCAGGCAGTGACTAGTGGGGTACCACAGGGATCTTTGCTAGGACCCCAGCTATTCACAATATATATTAATGATTTAGATGAGGGAACTAAATGTAATATCTCCAAATTTGCAAATGACACAAAACTGGGTGGGAGGGTGAGTTGTGATGAGGATGCAGAGAGGCTTCAGCGTGATTTGGACAGGTTGAGTGAGTGGGCAAATGCATGGCAGATGCAGTATAATGTGGATAAATGTGAAGTTATCCACTTCTGTAGCAAAAACAGGAAGGCAGATTATTATTTGAATGGCTATAAACTGAGAGAGGAGAATATGCAGCGAGACCTGGGTGTTTTCGTACACCAGTCGCTGAAGGTAAGCATGCAGGTGCAACAGGCGGTGAAAAAGGCAAATGGTATGTTGGCCTTCATAGCGAGAGGATTCGAGTACAAGAGCAGGGATGTAATGCTGCAATTATACAGGGCCTTGGTGAGGCCACACCTGGAATATTGTGTGCAGTTTTGGTCTCCTTATCTGAGGAAGGATGTTCTTGCTATAGAGGGAGTGCAGCGAAGGTTTACCAGATTCCTGGGATGGTGGGACTGACGTATGAGGAGAGATTGAGTCGGTTAGGATTATATTTGCTGGAATTCAGAAGAGTGAGGGGGGATCTCATAGAAACCTATAAAATTTTAACAGGACTTGACAGGGTAGATGCAGGAAGGATGTTCCCGATGGTGGGGTAGACCAGAACCAGGGGTCATAGTCCAAGGATATGGGGTAAACCTTTCAGGACTGAGATGAAGAGAAATTTCTTCACTCAGAGAGTGGTCAGCCTGTGGAATTCACTAGCACAGAAAGCAGTTGAGGCCAAAACATTGTATGTTTTCAAGAAGGAGTTAGATATAGCTCTTGGGTCAAAAGGGATCAAAGGGTATGGGGCGAAAGCAGGAACAGGCTACTGAGTTGGATGATTAGCCATGATCATAATGAATGGTGAAGTAGGCTCGAAGGGTCGAATGGCCTACTCCTGCTCCTATTTTCTATGTTTCTAGGATGTTTCCTCTGGTGGGACAATGTAGAACGAGAGGTCATAGTTTTAGGATAAGGGGTAGCAGATTTAAAACAGAGATGAGGAGAAATTACTTCTCTCAAAGGGTCGTGCGTCTGTGGAATTCACCTCTGGCCTGGGTCGCTCTGCGATCCTGTGCCTCCAGTGGGTGGCGTTCTGGCAGCAGCCACCGCCTCCCCAGTGGTGCTGCTGAGCAAGAGAGCTGTTGGCTAATCAGAGGCCGGCAGCTCTCAATGGGCGGGACCTCCTGCCTCCGGGGTCCAAATCTCGGGGAAAGCTCACCAGTGACCTCTCAATTGCCTGATTGGCATGTAATACCGCGGGCCTTCCCAAAGGAGGCAACACATGTTTCTCGCTGGCTCTTCAGCTGGCGACCAAGACCCCTGTCACCTCCATAAAACTCCCCCCCATAGGTCTGACCATAGCAAACCAACTGGGTCTTCCTTTGTTCCCTTGTGTTAAAAGTTGCAACTGAAATCTGTGAGTCTGGGAGTCTGGGAGAGTGAAACCCATTGTCCTTTAGATGCTTCAACCTTGCACCCTGCTTTCAAAAGGGTCTTCGATCTGTGTTCATTGTTCTTTGGTAAATAAGACCCCTGGCTTGTCTCTGGGCAGATTTTGCATGAGATCATATTTCCTCTGAATGTCCATTTTACACTGCATTAAAGATCACAGTTTTTAAAACCTAACCATACTATAAAGTCCATTCATAACAGAATCAATTAATCCCTCCTTTTTGTTTCAATCTTTTATCAATAAATCTGGACAGGAAACTGTTGTTCAAAAACTCTGAAAAGAGGAATGAGAGCCTTTGTATAAAATCAGTCATGTTATTTATTTTTGTGAAGAGGAAATCAAGATTCTATTCTGCTTCTTTAAACCCATCGGAGTAAATGGGTGAATCTGTGGAAGTGTGAATTTGGGGTGATTGACACCATCCTCTATACTCTGTAGAAATGTGGTCTACATTCAAGGGGAAGCAGCAATCTAAAGGATTGAACAGATCATAGGGGTTTTTTTTATATGCACTTGGCTTATGGGCATTGACTTCCCGATTTACCAGTGAAGGTTCTTTACAGCGACATCTTTCCTTTCCTCACGTCCGCAGAGACTCCTGGAGTCCCTCCCAGAGGGCTGCATTGTGATACTGCTTTGGAAGGTGTCTCAGCCCGACAGAGTGCTGTATTCCCTGTGGCTGGAATAACAGAATTTGTTTTGGATGTCTTGCACTCTTCCTTGACTTCTGTACTTCTGACTATGGATGACGAAGAAGGAGATAGGTTAGAAAATGACTTTGACTTTCTAGATTCCTTCAGCAGATTCCCTGTAGTAATGGCCAGACTTTCTTAGTACAATTGGTCCTGGGTTCAACCTTGGGCAGGGCATTCCATGCGGTGTCTTAGATGTTTCCCATCTGCCCCATGTCCAAGTTATAGATGGAGGGGTCCCAAGCCCTCTGTACGCATGTTCCATCACACATTTTATGAATTATCTCCTGAAATGTATATGCAAAATAGACTGCTTGCATGGTTGATTTTTCTAATCCAAATCGGTTCTGTCATGTGATGTATTAACTGCACCAACAATTGACCTCTTCAGATAGCCGCTGAAGCATTTTTGCTTCCATGACTACTCGAGCAAACAGTTGCATTGGCAGTGGAAAGGAAAACAAGTTGTTAGTGCTGCTCAGGGGCTGCTCATGAATGGCATGACAATTCAATTTAGAATGTTTCATGTCAAATGGCTGTGTCGCACCAGAAGACGGGTTGTGGCACTAGTGTTTTTAATTAATAACTGAATAACCTTTATCTGCCCTTGTGCCCACTATGGTGAAATGATTAATGGCAATTTCTGAAGTCAGTGTAACTAGAATGTGTGAAACCAAGGCCAAATTTGTGTGCAGCAAGTCCCCACAAAGTGATTCAGGTATTGCTAACCCAAAGCACTGCTGATATAAAGTGCAAAGGAACTGAGCATGTGGGAGCAGCATTCATTCTCCATTGTGGGTAAGAACCTGGTCATCAGGTGTGAGGTGATCACGTCGTTGCTGTACGTGGTGCAGGTCTGGCCCATACCCCACTCCTGTGCTGTGGCGGTCACCCGAGCCATTTTCCGCTTTATCTGGAGACGCAAAATGGACCGGTTCTAGAGGGACACGATGTTCAAACCTCTGGATAAAGACAGAAAAACATACCCAACATTGCCCTCATCCTGATGCCCACCTTCGTATGCGGCCGTATCAAGCTGTGCATAGAGTTCCAGTATGCAAACACCAAGTGTCACTACGTGCTGATCTTCTATCTGTCCCCGGTGTTGCGAAGGATGGGTCTGGCCACATTGCTGCGGAATGCTCCATCCAGTTGGACCGTGCCGTACCACCTATCCTTCGTGGAAAAGTTTGTGCGGAAAAACACCTTTGACCACCAATCCATCAGGCAGTGATCTGCACAGAATGTCCTCAAGGCCCTACAGGAAAAGGAGACGGTGGATCATATTGGATGGTTTCCCGAGCAGACTGCCAAAGTCACTTGACGGAATGCCTCATCACCAGAACTTCCAAACAAGCACCAAGACGTAGCTTGGCTGGTGGTGAGAAGGGCCCTCCCCGTCAGATCCTTCCTGCGCCCGGAATCTCACCGCCTCCGCATGCTGCCCACCTCCTTCTGGAATGCGCCTTTGCAAAGCAGGTGTGGAAAGAGATGGAGTGGTTTTTGTCGAGGTTCATCCCAAGCAGCTCTGTAACACAGGAGTCAGTGCTCTCTGGGCTGTTCCAAGGGACGCACACCAAGATAAGCATCAACTGCTGCTGGAGGACCGTCAATTTGGTGAAAGATGCTCTTTGGTCTGCCCGAAACTTGCTGGTCTTCCAGCGCAAAGATTTGTCCACGACTGAGTGTTGCAGACTGGCACAGTCCAAGGTCCAGGACTACCTGCTGAGGGATGCACTAAAGCTTGGGTCAGCCACCGCAAAGGCTCAGTGGGAAAAGACCACTGTGTTAGGTCCTCCCGCCAGAGTGAATTGAGGGGTTAGACACATGGAAAACCCCTCAGGATGCATACACCAAATATGGGTTTGCTGTAAAATGTACATGGCAGGTAAAATGAAATGGAAGGGTTGTGAGGCAACTCACTCCTGTATTGAAGAAAACTGATTTCCTTTGCACTTTCTGGAATGTCAACTTGGTGCTGTTTTGAACTGTTTTGTAATTTCTTTTTACAGATTTTTATGAATGAAGTTTATTTTAGAGAAAAAAAGTGCAAAGGATACAGCATGACCTGCATCTGTTGCATCACATCTATAGTACCTCTTAATGACTGCATTTCAGTTCACCCCAGATAAAGAAAGAAACAAAGAATGTGCATTTGTATAGCACTGTTCAAGTTCCCAGGACGTCTAACAGTGTTTTACAGCCAATGAAGTACTTTTGAAGTGGAGCTACTGTTGTAATGTAATCAAACATGGAGGAAATTTGGACACAAAATGTCCCACAAATATCAATTAAACAAATGACCAGGTAATATGTTATAATGGTGTTGGTTGAGAGATAAATGTTGCCATGGACAGCCGCTGCACTCCCCTGCTCTTTTTTTATCAGTGCTATGGGTTCCTTTCATTCACCCTTGAGGGGAGATAGGGCCTTGATTTAACACTGCAATTGGAAAGCTGAATTATTTAACAGTGGAAGCACTCCCTTAGTGATATATTGAGGTATACTGAATGTACAACTCATCCCATGTACGGCAAATACAGCTCACTCCACGTACTGCCAGTACAGCTCACTTCATGTATTGCCAGTACAGCTCACTTCACGTACTGTCAGTACAGCTCACTTCACGTACTGCCAGTACAGCTCACTCCACGTACTGCCAGTACAGCTCACTTCATGTATTGCCAGTACAGCTCACTTCACGTACTGTCAGTACAGCTCACTTCACGTATTGCCAGTACAGCTCACTCCACGTACTGCCAGTACAGCTCACTCCACGTACTGCCAGTACAGCTCACTTCATGTATTGCCAGTACAGCTCACTTCACGTATTGCCAGTACAGCTCACTTCATGTATTGCCAGTACAGCTCACTTCACGTACTGCCAGTACAGCTCACTCCACGTACTGCCAGTACAGCTCACTTCATGTATTGCCAGTACAGCTCACTTCATGTATTGCCAGTACAGCTCACTTCACGTACTGTCAGTACAGCTCACTTCACGTATTGCCAGTACAGCTCACTCCACGTACTGCCAGTACAGCTCACTCCACATACTGCCAGTACAGCTCACTTCACGTATTGCCAGTACAGCTCACTCCACGTGCTGCCAGTACAGCTCACTTCACGTATTGCCAGTACAGCTCACTCCACGTGCTGCCAGTACAGCTCACTTCACGTACTGCCAGTAGAGCTCACTTCATGTATTGCCAGTACAGCTCACTCCACGTGCTACCAGTACAGCTCACTTCACGTACTGCCAGTACATCTCACTTCACGTACTGCCAGTACAGCTCACTCCACGTATTGCCAGTACAGCTCACTTCACGTACTGCCAGTACATCTCACTTCACGTACTGCCAGTACAGCTCACTCCACGTATTGCCAGTACAGCTCACTTCACGTATTGCCAGTACAGCTCACTTCAAGTATTGCAAGTACAGCTCACTTCACGTATTGCCAGTACAGCTCACTCCACGTATTGCCAGTACAGCTCACTTCACGTATTGCCAGTACAGCTCACTTCACGTATTGCCAGGACAGCTCACTCCACGTACTGCCAGTACAGCTCACTTCACGTATTGCCAGTACAGCTCACTCCACGTATTGCCAGTACAGCTCACTTCACGTATTGCCAGAACAGCTCACTTCACGTATTGCCAGTACAGCTCACTTCAAGTATTGCCAGTACAGCTCACTTCACGTATTGCCAGTACAGCTCACTTCAAGTATTGCCAGTACAGCTCACTCCACGTATTGCCAGTACAGCTCACTTCAAGTAATGCCAGTACAGCTCACTCCACGTATTGCCAGTACAGCTCACTCCACGTACTGCCAGTACAGCTCACTTCACGTATTGCCAGTACAGCTCACTCCACGTATTGCCAGTACAGCTCACTCCAAGTAATGCCAGTACAGCTCACTTCACGTATTGCCAGTACAGCTCACTCCACGTATTGCCAGTACAGCTCACTTCACGTATTGCCAGTACAGCTCACTCCACGTATTGCCAGTACAGCTCACTCCACGTATTGCCAGTGCAGCTCACTCCACGTAATGCCAGTAGAGCTCACTTCATGTATTGCCAGTACAGCTCACTTCACGTACTGCCAGTACATCTCACTTCACGTACTGCCAGTACAGCTCACTCCACGTATTGCCAGTACAGCTCACTTCACGTACTGCCAGTACATCTCACTTCACGTACTGCCAGTACAGCTCACTCCACGTATTGCCAGTACAGCTCACTTCACGTATTGCCAGTACAGCTCACTTCAAGTATTGCAAGTACAGCTCACTTCACGTATTGCCAGGACAGCTCACTCCACGTACTGCCAGTACAGCTCACTTCACGTATTGCCAGTACAGCTCACTTCACGTATTGCCAGGACAGCTCACTCCACGTATTGCCAGTACAGCTCACTTCACGTATTGCCAGAACAGCTCACTTCACGTATTGCCAGTACAGCTCACTTCAAGTATTGCCAGTACAGCTCACTTCACGTATTGCCAGTACAGCTCACTCCACGTATTGCCAGTACAGCTCACTCCAAGTAATGCCAGTACAGCTCACTTCACGTATTGCCAGTACAGCTCACTCCACGTATTGCCAGTACAGCTCACTTCACGTATTGTCAGTACAGCTCACTCCACGTATTGCCAGTACAGCTCACTCCACGTATTGCCAGTGCAGCTCACTCCACGTAATGCCAGTACAGCTCGCTCCACGTATTGCCAGTACAGCTCGCTCCACGTATTGCCAGTACAGCTCACTCCACGTAATGCCAATACAGCTCGCTCCACGTATTGCCAGTACAGCTCACTTCACGTATTGCCAGTACAGCTCACTCCACGTATTGCCAGTACAGCTCACTCCACGTAATGCCAGTACAGCTCACTCCACGTACTGCCAGTACAGCTCACTTCACGTACTGCCAGTACAGCTCACTTCACGTATTGCCAGTACAGCTCACTTCACGTACTGCCAGTACAGCTCACTTCACGTACTGCCAGTACAGCTCACTCCACGTACTGCCAGTACAGCTCACTCCACGTCCTGCCAGTACAGCTCACTCCACGTACTGCCAGTACAGCTCACTCCACGTCCTGCCAGTACAGCTCACTTCACGTATTGCCAGTACAGCTCACTTCACGTATTGCAGTACAGCTCACTCCACGTACTGCCAGCACAGCTCACTCCACGTAATGCCAGTGCAGCTCACTCCACGTATTGCCAGTACAGCTCACTTCACGTAATGCCAGTACAGCTCACTTCACGTACTGCCAGTACAGCTCACTCCACGTAATGCCAGTGCAGCTCACTCCACGTATTGCCAGTACAGCTCACTTCACGTAATGCCAGTGCAGCTCACTCCACGTACTGCCAGTACAGCTCACTCCACGTCCTGCCAGTACAGCTCACTCCACGTATTGCCAGTACAGCTCACTTCACATACTGCCAGTACAGCTCATTCCACGTATTGCCAGCACAGCTCACTTCACGTAAAAGCCAGTGCAGCTCACTTCACGTAATGCCAGTACAGCTCACTCCACGTATTACCAGTACAGCTCACTTAACGTAAAAGCCAGTACAGCTCACTTCGCGTACTGCCAGTGCAGCTCACTTCATGTATTGCCAGTACAGCTCACTTCACATACTGCCAGTACAGCTCAGCCCCTTCAGCCAGCCTAGCTCAGCCCGAGAGCTGGAACTGTGGATTTTTAAAACTCTATATGCCCCCATCTTCTATCACCCAGAACAATAGCAGTGCCCTCAACACCAAAACCTGGCTTGGATTATCTCACTCATTGTGGATCAATTGGACCTGGGGAGCTCCCTGTCTTTTTGGCTTTGCTCCATCTTGGACAGTGCACTGATTCTCTGGCACATTGAGAAACTGGCAGAGAAATTATCAGACCCATGTTTGACACAAAATCTTTTGCAAAAATGTCACCTCCATTGTAAATCAGTTGACTAATGATGCATCTAAGATTGTTGACTAAAGCTGGTCAACAACATTAAGGTGCTGATATTCCACAAGGGTGAACTGCGCTGTATTGTATCAATGTGTCAGGAGTTGCGATCTTTGAAGGTCAGAACTTTATGAGTCAGTGCAATTTGCATATCCATTCGAACATCTCCAGCTCAGGGTCCCTATCAGGTAACTGCACTGGATGGCTCATGTGTGATTTTGTGCCACCTTTCAAGAATGCCTTCCAATGGAGCATCTGGCTCAGGTTTCTGAAGGGACAATGGCATTGCAAGGAGGAACAGAAGAAGAGTAGATAATATCAGTGAGAGCATTTACAAACTCTCCTAGAGGGGATTGAGGAGAGGGGAGAGAGACCTTTGGAAATGTCTTGTGCCATGTAGAGGAAGATAGCACTGGCACTGAGTGCCAACTCTGTCACCTCGAGGACTGTAGACTGGTGCTGCAAGCAGTTCAGTGATCGGGCCAGAGCAGGCAAAGTAAGACACTGGCTACTCTCCCATTTTTTGTTTGGTAATCCTAGATATACACATTAACCTCAAAAATTTAGAGCTGCAAAACTAACCCTTCATGCTGCACTCTTGTTAAAGAGGTCAATAATTAGGGATCACATTGTATGTTTTTACTTGCATGCATATTCTTAAAACTCCTTTCTCCACTTTAACAGGGTAATACCACCACATCTCCTGCATACTGCATCAGCTGTCCAATGTCATATGGGATACAGTTCTCAATTGTTATCCTTCACCTAATTCACTCAATCTTGTTGCCGCCTGAAAGGGTAGTAGAGGCAGAAACCCTCAACTCATTTAAAAGATGTCTGGTTATGCACCTTGTGCTGTAACCTGCTGGAAGGTGTGATTAGGGTGGGTGGCTTGTTCTTCGGCCAGCACAGATATGATGGGCCTCTTTCTGTGTCATAAACGTTCTATGATTCTATGAGAAACTTGTGTAAATTGTTTGTGAGAAACAGGGCATGATAGGAGACATCCCAAACATGAAGAAGCTCATCCCCTGTAAGAAGCAGGCTGTAAGGCAGACAGAGAAGTATTTTGCTCTTGTCATGGTCAATGGAAAGATCAGGGTCCAGAGCCTGGCTAGCACTCGGATGGGTCCACAGTCCCTCTGAAGTATCTCTTAACTGGCACACAGCTACAACTTTTCACAGCCTTCTCAGTCTCTTTAATCCCAAGGAAGTTATGCTTGCCCATTCTTAGCTAGTACCCTCCTTTCTTTCATGCAGATTCACGATAACAAGGGAGAATAGGATGAGGAAGAGGAGGAAGATGATTATGAGGAGGAAGAGACGAAGTAGACCTTCTTCCTTGTTAACTATGAAGACAATAAAGACAAGGATGGTGATGAAGAGGGAAATGAAGTCAAATTCAACTTATCCATGAGTTCCCTGATCAGCATCCTACCACATGTTCCTCTGCCACAACCCCCTCAATACCACCTTCTGGGTCACATGCATCCTCACTTACTTACCAGTGAATACTTCCACTGGGAGGAATTAAATAGTGTACAGAGCATGAGGGAACAGAAAGGTGGGGAGTGGGTAACAGTGGGCCACCTTCTCAGTGGAAGCTGAGAAGAAGATTGCCCATATTTTAGGAGTTGTGGGACCCAAATCTCATGCATACTTGAAAGGAAGGTTGTTTGGGGAACATCATACCTACATATAGGCTCAGGTCAGTCTCCAAGGATGTGTGGCGCTTGACAGGTGTAACTCTATAGAGTCTACAGCCATCATATGTGGCAACATCAGAGAAGGTTTTACTTTATTGCTGACAGCAACACAGCATGTGGCAGCTTCACTGTAATTTGGATCAGACCTCCACTGGCAAAGCAGCTACAGACAAGTTGGCTCCTCCTCCTCCTCCTCACGGAAGCACAGACGGCAACTCTGCTGGCAATAGGCAACAATTTGACAGGATCTGACAGACCAGCTCCTGGAGCCCAGTGACCAGGGTGTAAGTTGCTGTCTTTCAGGGCTTTCAGATCTGATAACTGTCATTTGGTCAGTCAGACTGTTGATCAATGGGGTCATAGATATCAGGGCTTAGTGGAACGATGGAGGCCACAATCGACTTGCCTGACACTGCCCTCGCTCAGCACAGCAGCACATAACAGGTCTCTGATCTTTCCTTCAGAGCACCATCCAGTAACACATAGCAGGTCATACCAGGCTGCCCAGGCATTATCTCCATAAATGCCGCAAACACATCATCAGTGAGAATGGCGATTAAAATCCGCTACCAACACATAGTGCCAATTAAAAAGTGAAGAGAATATCCTAAATCTGAGTACAGCAGCTTGAATGTCATTATTTCTCTCCAGTTTCCAATCCAAGAGCAAGCCGCCACAAGAGGAGTGGCACCTCGGTCCCATGTGCTGTTTGTAGCTCAGGAGTAGTGAATCACCTCACTTGATATTGAGAACTAGAATAACAGAAAGAAAGATTCATTTAGACACACAGGGGAAGCACAATATTAGGAGAGAGTAGGTTGGCTTCTGCTCACTTTGAGGTTTGTGATATTAAATGCGAATTTTCATTTAAATTGTGCTTTAGATAACATAGATGTTAGAGTCATAGAGGAAAGAGTGCACTTTTGTTGAGTTTATTCAATCAGGTGATGATTTTAGAACATTACAGCACAGTACAGGCCCTTCGGCCCTCGATGTTGCGCCGACCTGTGAAACCATCTGACCTACACTATTCCATTTTCATCCATATGTCTATCCAATGACCACTTAAATGCCCTTAAAGTTGGCGAGTCTACTACTGTTGCAGGCAGGGCGTTCCACGCCCCTACTACTCTTTGAGTAAAGAAGCTACCTCTAACATCTGTCCTATATCTATCACCCCTCAACTTAAAGCTATGTCCCCTCGTGTTTGCCATCACCATCCGAGGAAAAAGACTCTCACTATCCACCCTATCTAACCCTCTGATTATCTTATATGTCTCTATTAAGTCACCTCTCCTCCTCTCCAACGAAAACAACCTCAAGTCCCTCAGCCTTTCCTCGTAAGACCTTCCCTCCATACCAGGCAACATCCTAGTAAATCTCCTCTGCACCCTTTCCAAAGCTTCCACATCCTTCCTAGAATGCAGTGACCAGAACTGCACGCAATACTCCAGGTGCGGTCTCACCAGAGTTTTGTACAGCTGCAGCATGACCTCGTGGCTCCGAAACTCGATCCCCCTACTAATAAAAGCTAACACACCATATGCCTTCTTAACAGCCCTATTAACCTGGGTAGCAACTTTCAGTGATTTATGTACCTGGACACCAAGATCTCTCTGTTCATCTACACTACCAAGAATCTTCCCATTAGCCCAGTACTCTGCATTCCTGTTACTCCTTCCAAAGTGAATCACCTCACACTTTTCCGCATTAAACTCCATTTGCCATCTCTCAGCCCAGCTCTGCAGCCTATCTATGTTCCTCTGTACCCTACAACATCCTTCGGCACTATCCACTACTCCACCGACCTTCGTGTCATCCGCAAATTTACTAACCCACCCTTCTACACCCTCTTCCAGGTCATTTATAAAAATGACAAACAGCAGTGGCCCCAAAACAGATCCTTGCGGTACACCACTAGTAACTGAACTCCAGGATGAACATTTGCCATCAACCACCACCCTCTGTCTTCTTTCAGCTAGCCAATTTCTGATCCAAAGTTCTAAATCACCTTCAACCCCATACTTGCGTATTTTCTGCAATAGCCTACCATGGGGAACCTTATCAAATGCCTTACTGAAATCTATATACACCACATCCACTGCTTTACCCTCATCCACCTGTTTGGTCACCTTCTCGAAAAACTCAATAAGGTTTGTGAGGCACGACCTACCCTTCACAAAACCGTGCTGACTATCGCTAATGAACTTATTCTTTTCAAGATGATTATAAATCCTGTCTCTTATAACCTTTTCCAACATTTTACACACAACCGAAGTAAGGCTCACAGGTCTATAATAACCAGGGCTGTCTCTACTCCCCTTCTTGAACAAGGGGACAACATTTGCTATCCTCCAGTCTTCCGGCACTATTCCTGTCGACAATGACGACATAAAGATCAAGGACAAAGGCTCTGCAATCTCCTCCCTGGCTTCCCAGAGAATCCTAGGATAAATCCCATCTGGCCCAGGCGACTTATCTATTTTCACACTTTCCAAAATTGCTAACACCTGCTCCTTGTGAACCTCAATCCCATCTGGCCTAGTAGTCTGAATCTCAGTATTCTCCTTGACAACATTTTCTTTCTCTACTGTAAATACTGACGAAAAATATTCATTTAACGCTTCCCCTATCTCCTCTGATTCCACACACAACTTCCCACTACTATCCTTGATTGGCCCTAATCTAACTTTAGTCATTCTTTTATTCCTGATATACCTATAGAAAGCCTTCGGGTTTTCCTTGATCCTATCCACCAATGACTTCTCGTGTCCTCTCCTTGCTCTTCTTAGCTCTCCCTTTAGATCCTTCCTGGCTAGCTTGTAACTCTCAAGCGCCCTAACTGAGCCTTCACGTCTCATCCTAACATAAGCCTTCTTCTTCCTCTTGACAAGCGCTTCAACTTCTTTAGTAAACCACGGCTCCCTCGCTCAACAACTTCCTCCCTGCCTGACAGGTACATATTTATCAAGGACACGCAGCAGCTGCTCCTTGAATAAGCTCCACATTTCGATTGTGCCCATCCCCTGCAGTTTCCTTCCCCATCCTACGCATCCTAAATCTTGCCTAATCGCATCATAATTTCCTTTCCCCCAGCTATAATTCTTGCCCTGCGGTATATACCTGTCTCTGCCCATCGCTAAGGTAAACCTAACCGAATTGTGATCACTATCATCAAAGTGCTCACCTACATCTAAATCTAACATTGGCCGGGTTCATTACCCAGTACCAAATCCAAATGATTATTGGCATGGTCATGTACAAGCAAAGAGGGTTGATGTATTATAATATTTGAGCTGGGTACTGGATTGAAGGATTAATCTTTTGCTTGAAGGTGAGAATGAAAGAGTGAAGACAGTGGGAATAACAATGGACTGAGTTAAACAGAACAGGAGATTTCAGAGATTAGTTGTACTCTAATGCCCCTTGCAGCAGTCACCTGAGTGATAATTATCATGATGCTGTTTTCCATCTACTTCTGCCTCCTTAGCAGCTGGAACATCTTCCTAACAAGTTCAGGCCATTTTATATAGCAAAGCTGTACAGGGCACAGCACATAGAATTAATGCAGTTTGCATAAGCTGGAGCATGATTCAGAGTCCTTCGCAGCCTGTCAAGGCAATTAAAGTATCTTTATAATTCCGAGATGGTCCTCTCAATGGCCATTCTTGTAGAGGAATGTTTCTCACTGCTGCTGTTCTTGCAACTCTTATCATAGAATCTAAAACTAATCGTTAAAGCACAGAAGAAGGCCATTCGGCCTGTCATGTCTGTGCTGGCTCTCTGCAAGAGCAACTCAATGAGTCCCACTCCCCTGCCTTTTCCCAATAGCTCTGCAATTTTTTTCTCTTCAGATAATTATCCAGTTCTCTTTCAAAGGCCTTGACTAAATCTGCCTCCACCACACTCTCAGGCAGTGCTTTCCAGATCCTAACCACTCATTGTGTAATAATGTTTTTCTGCAGTTGCTTCCTTTGCAATTGACCTAAATTGGTGTCCTATGATTCTGGATTCTTCCGCCAATGGGAACAGTTTCTCCCTGTCTACTCTGTCCAGACCCCTCATGATTTTGAATACGTCCGTCAAATCTCCTCTTGATCTTCTCTTCTCCAAAGAGAACAGTCCCAACTTCTCCAACTTATCCATGTACCTGAAGTTCCTCATTCCTGAAACCATTCTTGTGAATCTTTTTTTGCACCCTCTCTATTGCCTTAACATCTTTCCTAAAGCGTGGTCTTAGTGGGGTCACTATCTACATGACCAGATCCCTGGCCTTGCTCCCAATGAGCTACTCATCAACATGATTTTCTTTATTGAAGATGTCAAGGAGAACTGAATTCTGAAGAATGAATTCAGTGTGATAATTTGCATCTTATCCAGCGTTGATGTGCTGGATCCTTTTCATGTCACATGTAATCTGTGGATACTAGCTTTGGCTCATTTCTTGTGCTTTTGCTTCGGAGTCAGAAAGTCATGGGTTTAAGAAACACTCCAGAGACCTGAGAACATAATCTAGGCTGAGATGTCAGTGCAGCACTGTGAGAGTGCTGCAGTGACGGAGGTGTTGTCTTTCAAATGAGCCGTTAAACAGAAGCCCAATTTTCTCTCTCAAGGAGATGTAAAAAGTCCCATAACATATTTGATGTTTCCCCTTGTAGGAAATCTAGAAGTTGGGGGCACAGTTTAAAATAAGGAGGCTCCCATTTAAGACCGAAATGAGGAGGAATCTCTTCTCTCAGAGTGTCATTACTCTTTGGAATTCTCTTCCCCAGAGAGCAGTGGAGGCTGGCTCATTGAATATATTCAAGGCTGAGTGAGACAGATTTTTGATCGACAAGGGAATTGAGGGTTATTGGGGGGTAGGGGGGGTGGTAGGGGGGGCAGCAGGAAAGTGGAGTGAAGGCCACAATCAGATCAACCATGATCGTATTGACTGGCAGAGCAGGCTTGAGGGACGGAATAGCCTACTCCTGCTCCTATTTCTTATGATCGTATGAAGAATAGCAGGGGAGTTCAATGAGCATCAGATTATCTGATAGTTTCAGCTAATCCTGGGGACAGCAGCACCTTATCTTTTTCATTCTGATTTACATCTTGTGCTTTGTGAGAGTAAACCAATTAAATTCAGAATTACAGTGTCACTGCTCCATATTTTAATATATGTTAATTAGGTGGATGGGGATTTGACGGCTGGATCATGGGAAGGTCAAATTCCATTAGGAAATTCAGTTGGAACGATTTTGGGATGGAAAATCATCAGGAATGTCTTCCATCCTAATTTGCTGATCAGGAAAATACTTGCCCTGATTTTACAGCAGAAAAATCTGAAAAATATGTGGGCTGGAATTTTACCACCCCCCCAATGAGCAAGTTGGTGGCCGGGGAGGGGGTGCGGCTGAAAAATTGAGTGGGAGCTTGGAAGGGTGGGGTCCGTTCTCGACGCCTTCCCACCCCCACTGCAATTTTACACAGGGCGGTGGCGGCGGTGAGAAATGGCCTGCCCGCCCTAGGCCAATCAAGGCCCTTAGGTGGCCAATTAACTGCCACTTAAGGGCCTTCTACCGCCACTATGGGTATTTTACCTGCGGCAGCTGGATGGCAAAAGCACCAACAACCCCGCCTGGTAAAACCTGGTAGCTTTCTTGTGGGCATGTGGCCATGGGGCCCTCCTGATCGGGCACCCTGTGCCCCACACAGGGCTACCCCTGAAGTCCCAACCACCCCCACCACACAACACTCCCCCCCACCGCACCCCACCCCCCACCTCCGCCAACCGACCCATTTACCTTGCTGGGGTCCGGCCGATTGTTCCCGACAAGGGCCCAAAAAGTTACCATCTTTCAGGGGCCGCCGTCCCTTCTTGCTGCCGTTGGCTGGGTGTAGTCCCTGCAGTGGCCACCGCTTCCGGTGGTGCTGCTGGGACTAAGAGCTGCCGGCCCACTGATTGGCCAGTAGCTCCATTAGGCGGCACTTCCTGCCTCAAGGAGGTGGAAGTCCGGCCCAAGGCCAATTAAGGGCCTGGGGAGAGGAAAATCCTGGTGTGGTTCCCCACGACTGGCGGAGGCGGGCTCGCCCCTGCCTTTTTGGCCAGTGGGCGGGGCCTCCTGCCCAAAGTAAAATTCCGGCCATGGGATTTTGTGGACAAGATTTTTTTTTTTTTAATTAATTCTCAAGATTTGGGTGTCCCTGGCAAAGCCGGCATTTATTGTTCATCCCTAGTGCATTTGAGAAGGCGGTGGCGAGCTGCCGTCTTAAACCGCTGCAGTCTGTGTAGTGAAGGTTGTCCCACTGTGGTGTTAGGTAGGGACTTTCAGTAATTAATTTTTGTAGTGATACGATATAACTTAGGGTCTAGCTTGGCCACTTCAGACGGTAATTAAGAGTCAAACACGTTGGTGTCGGACTGGGTCAAAATTTTGGAACTCCGAGCCAAACATCACTGCGGGTGTACCGACACCACATTGACTGCAGTGGTTCAAGAAGGCACCTGACCACCACCTTCTCATGGGATATTAGAGATGGGCAACAAATCCTGGCCTAGCAGCAACACCCACATCCCATAAACGCAAAAAATAGGTCAGACTGGGAGGAACGGGAGATTTTTCTTCTCTCAAAGACATTAATGAAATAGTTCGGTCTTAAACTGAATTAACATTCATAAACCACCACAGTGGGATTTGAGCTTATGTTCCCAGGACAACTAGCCCAGTAATCTAATGACTGTGCTACCGTACCTGATCAAGCTAACGTACCTGTCAACCAGTATCGGGTCGGAAACTTCCACCCAGTTTGGCAAAAGAGGCATTAATCCATTTTCCTTTTTTTTTCTTTCATGCAGCCCCACAAGATAGGAGCTCCATGGCTAGTCTTCAGGAAGAGAACTGCATGCTACAGGAGAAAGTGTCCCGCATGGAGGACCTGTTGGCACAAAGCCATGCCGAGCGCGATGAGTTAGCTATCAAGTTCCATGCTGTCAGTGAGCGGGTAAGGACAGGCAAAGACACATCCCTCAGATGAAGCCCATGGGTTTGAATTAGAAACATTGCATATTTTAAGAACTAATTTCACTGTTTGGAGCCAGCGTTTAGCACATGAGAGCTATAATATACAATGAACTAGCTGCCAACAGTTTTGATGCCTTCTTAAATATAAATATTTGAAATGCTGTACCTGTTGTCCTGGGTGCTGTACCTGTTGTAGTGGGTGCTGTACCTGTTGTAGTGAGTTCTGCACTCGTTACAGTGAGTGTTGTACCTGTTGTGGTGAGTACTGTTCCTGTTGTAGTGAGTGCTCTGCTTGCTGTAGTGAGCGCAGCACATGTTGGAGTGAGTGCAGTACCTGTTGTTGTGAGTGCTGTACCTGTTGTAGTGAGCGCTGTAACTGTTGTAGTGAATGCTGTATCTGCTGTAACCAGTGCTGTACTCGCTGTAGTGAGTGCTGTACCTGTTGTAGTGGATGCTGTACCTGTTGTAGTGAGTGCTGTACCTGTTGTAGTAGGTGCTGTACCTGCTATAGTGAGTGCTGTACCCATTGTAGTGAGTGCTGTACTCGCTGCAGTGAGTGCTGTACCTGTTGCAATGAGTGCTGTACCTGTTGCAGTGAGTGTTGTACCTGTTGTAGTGAGTTGTGTACCTTTTCTGTGGGTGGTGTACCTGTTGTAGCGGGTGCTGTACCTGTTGTAGTGGGTGGTGTACTTGTTGTAGTGAGTGTTGTACTCGCTGTAGTGAATGTTGTACCTGTTGTTGTGAGTGCTGTACCTGTTGTAGTGGGTGCTGTACCTGTTGTAGTGGATGCTGTTCTGGTTGTATTGGGTGTTATACCTGTTGAAAAGAGCGTCTTACCTGTTGCAGTGAGTGCTCTCCCTGTTGTAGTGGGTGCTGTGCCCGTACTCGCTGTAGTGAGTGCTGTACTGGTTCTGGGGAGTGCAGTACCTGTTGTAGTGAGTGCTGTACCTGTTGTAGTGATTGCTGTACCTGTTCCAGTGAGTGGTATAACTGTTGTAGTGGGTGCTGTACATGTTGTAGTGAGTGCTGTACTCAATGTTGTAAGTACTTTACCTGTTGTATTGGTGCTGTTCTCGCTGTCGTGAGCGCTGTACCCATTGTAGTGAGTGCTGTACCCGTTGTAGTGAGTGATGTACCTGTTGTAGTAGGTGCTGTACCTGCTGTAGTGAGTGCTGTACCTGTTGTAGTAGGTGCTGTACCTGTTGTAGTGAGTGCTGTACCTGTTCTAGTGAGAGCTGTGCCTGTTGCAGTGGGTGCTGTAGCTGTTGTAGTGAATGCAGTAATTGTTGTTGTGGGTGCTGTTCCTGTTGTAATGAGTGCTGTACCTGTTGTGGTGAGTACTGAACCTGTTGTAGTGAGTTCTGCACTCGTTATAGTGAATGTTGTACCTGTTGTGGTGAATGCAGTAATTGTTGTTGTGGGTGCTGTTCCTGTTCTGGTGGATGCTCTTCTCGCTGTAGTGGGTGCTGTACTCGCTGTAGAGAGTTTCTTACCTGTTGCAGTGAGTGCTGTACCTGTTAGAGTGAGTGCTGTATCTGTTGGAGTGAATGCTGTACCTGTTGTAGTGAGTGCTGTACTGCTGTAGTGAGTGCAGGACCTGTTGTGGTGAGTACTGAACCTGTTGTAGTGAGTTCTGCACTCGTTATAGTGAGTGTTGTACCTGTTGTGGTGAGTACAGTTCCTGTTGTAGTGAGTGCTGTGCTTGCTGTAGTGAGCGCAGTACATGTTGGAGTGAGTGCAGTACCTGCTGTTGTGAGTGCTGTACTTGTTGTAGTGAGTGCTGTATCTGCTGTAGCCAGTGTTGTACTCAATGTTGGAAGTACTGTACCTGTTGTGTTGGGTGCTGCACTCGCTGTAGTGAGTGCTTTACCTGTTGTAGTGGATGCTGTACCTGTTGTAGTGAGTGCTGTACCTGTTGTAGTGGGTGGTGTACTTGTTGTAGTGAGTGTTGTACTCGCTGTAGTGAATGTTGTACCTGTTGTAGTAGGTGCTGTACCTGCTGTAGTGGGTGCTGTACCCATTGTAGTGAGTACTGTACTCGCTGCAGTGAGTGCTGTACCTGTTGCAATGAATGTTGTGCCTGTTGTAGTGAGTTGTGTACCTTTTTTAGTGGGTGGTGTACCTGTTGTAGCGGGTGCTGTACCTGTTGTAGTGGGTGGTGTACTTGTTGTAGTGAGTGTTGTACTCGCTGTAGTGAATGTTGTACCTGTTGTTGTGAGTGCTGTACCTGTTGTAGTGGGTGCAGTACCTGTTGTAGTGAGTGCTCGATCTGCTGTAGTGGATGCTCTACCTGTTGCAGTGAGTGCTGTATGTTGCAGTGAGTGCTGTACCACTTTTAGTCGGTGCTGTTCCGGTTGTATTGGGTGCTATACCTGTTGAAATGAGCGTTTTACCTGTTGCAGTGAATGCTCTCCCTGTTGTAGTGACTGCTGTACTGGCTCTAGGGAGTGCTGTACTGGTTCTAGGGAGTGCTGTACCTGTTGTCCTGGGTGCTGTACCTGTTGTAGTGAGTGCTGTACCTGTTGTAGTGAGTGCTGTACCTGTTGTAGTGAGTGCTGTACTCACTGTACTGAGTGCTGTACCTGTTGTAGTGAGTGCGTTACCTGTTGTAGTGAGTGCTGTACCTGTTGTAGAGAGTGCTTTACCACTTTTATTGGGTGCTGTTCCAGTTGTATTGGGTGCTATAGCTGTTGAAATGATCGTTTTACCTGTTGCCGTGAGTGATCTCCCTGTTGTAGTGGGTGATGTGCCCGTACTCGCTGTAGTGAGTGCTGTACCGGTTCTAGGGGGTGCTGTACTGGTTCTAGGGAGTGCTGTACCTGTTGTAGTGAGTGCTGTACCTGTTGTAGTGAGTGCTGTACTCGCTGTATTGAGTGCTGTACCTGTTGTAGTGGGTGCTGTACCTGTTGTAGTGAGTGCTGTACCTGTTGTAGTAGGTGCTGTACCCATTGTAGCCAGTGCTGTACTCAATGTTGGAAGTACTGTACCTGTTGTATTGGGTGCTATACTCGCTGTAGTGTGTGCTGTACCTGTTGTAGTGGATGCTGTACCTGTTGTAGTGAGTGCTGTACCTGTTGTAGTAGGTGCTGTACCCGTTGTAGTGAGTGCTGTACTTGTTGTAGTGAGCGCTGTAACTGTTGTAGTGAGTGCTGTATCTGCTGTAGCCAGTGCTGTACTCAATGTTGGAAGTACTGTACCTGTTGTGTTGGGTGCTGCACTCGCTGTAGTGTGTGCTGTACCTGTTGTAGTGGATGCTGTACCTGTTGTAGTGAGTGCTGTACCTGTTGTAGTAGGTGCTGTACCTGCTGTAGTGGGTGCTGTACCTGTTGTAGTGGGTGGTGTACTTGTTGTAGTGAGTGTTGTACTCGCCGTAGTGAATGTTGTACCTGTTGTAGTGAGTGCTGTATCTGCTGTAGCCAGTGTTGTACTCAATGTTGGAAGTACTGTACCTGTTGTGTTGGGTGCTGCACTCGCTGTAGTGAGTGCTTTACCTGTTGTAGTGGATGCTGTACCTGTTGTAGCGAGTGCTGTACCTGTTGTAGTGGGTGGTGTACTTGTTGTAGTGAGTGTTGTACTCGCTGTAGTGAATGTTGTACCTGTTGTTGTGAGTGCTGTCCCTGTTGTAGTAGGTGCTGTACCTGCTGTAGTGGGTGCTGTACCCATTGTAGTGAGTACTGTACTCGCTGCAGTGAGTGCTGTACCTGTTGCAATGAGTGTTGTGCCTGTTGTAGTGAGTTGTGTACCTTTTTTAGTGGGTGGTGTACCTGTTGTAGCGGGTGCTGTACCTGTTGTAGTGGGTGGTGTACTTGTTGTAGTGAGTGTTGTACTCGCTGTAGTGAATGTTGTACCTGTTGTTGTGAGTGCTGTACCTGTTGTAGTGGGTGCAGTACCTGTTGTAGTGAGTGCTCGATCTGCTGTAGTGGATGCTCTACCTGTTGCAGTGAGTGCTGTATGTTGCAGTGAGTGCTGTACCACTTTCAGTCGGTGCTGTTCCGGTTGTATTGGGTGCTATACCTGTTGAAATGAGCGTTTTACCTGTTGCAGTGAATGCTCTCCCTGTTGTAGTGACTGCTGTACTGGCTCTAGGGAGTGCTGTACTGGTTCTAGGGAGTGCTGTACCTGTTGTCCTGGGTGCTGTACCTGTTGTAGTGAGTGCTGTACCTGTTGTAGTGAGTGCTGTACTCACTGTACTGAGTGCTGTACCTGTTGTTGTGAGTGCTGTATCTGTTGTAGTGAGTGCGTTACCTGTTGTAGTGAGTGCTGTACCTGTTGTAGTGGATGCTCTACCTGTTGCAGTGAGTGCTGTATGTTGCAGCGAGTGCTGTACCTGTTGTAGAGAGTGCTTTACCACTTTTATTGGGTGCTGTTCCAGTTGTATTGGGTGCTATAGCTGTTGAAATGATCGTTTTACCTGTTGCCGTGAGTGATCTCCCTGTTGTAGTGGGTGATGTGCCCGTACTCGCTGTAGTGAGTGCTGTACCGGTTCTAGGGGGTGCTGTACTGGTTCTAGGGAGTGCTGTACCTGTTGTAGTGAGTGCTGTACCTGTTGTAGTGAGTGCTGTACTCGCTGTATTGAGTGCTGTACCTGTTGTAGTGGGTGCTGTACCTGTTGTAGTGAGTGCTGTACCTGTTGTAGTAGGTGCTGTACCCATTGTAGCCAGTGCTGTACTCAATGTTGGAAGTACTGTACCTGTTGTATTGGGTGCTATACTCGCTGTAGTGTGTGCTGTACCTGTTGTAGTGGATGCTGTACCTGTTGTAGTGAGTGCTGTACCTGTTGTAGTAGGTGCTGTACCCGTTGTAGTGAGTGCTGTACTTGTTGTAGTGAGCGCTGTAACTGTTGTAGTGAGTGCTGTATCTGCTGTAGCCAGTGCTGTACTCAATGTTGGAAGTACTGTACCTGTTGTGTTGGGTGCTGCACTCGCTGTAGTGTGTGCTGTACCTGTTGTAGTGGATGCTGTACCTGTTGTAGTGAGTGCTGTACCTGTTGTAGTAGGTGCTGTACCTGCTGTAGTGGGTGCTGTACCTGTTGTAGTGGGTGGTGTACTTGTTGTAGTGAGTGTTGTACTCGCCGTAGTGAATGTTGTACCTGTTGTAGTGAGTGCTGATGCTGTTGTAGTGAGTGCTGTACTCACTGTAGTGAGTGCTCTACCTGTTGTTGTGGGTGCTGTACTTGCTGCAGTGAGTGCTGTACCTGTTGTAGTGGATGCTGAACCTGTTGTAGTGAGTGCTGTACTCACTGTAGTGAATGCTCTACCTATTGTAGTGGGTGCTGCACTAGTTCTAGTTATTACTGTTCGTGTTGTAGTGGGTGCTGTCCCTGTTGTAGTGAGTGCTGTACTCGCTGTAGTGAGTGCTCTACCTGTTGTAGTGGGTGCTGTACCAGTTGTAGTCATTACTGTTCATGTTGTAGTGGGTGCTGTACCTGTTGTAGTGAGTTCTGCACTCGCTGTATTGAGTGCTGTACCTGTTGTTGTGAGGGCTGTACCTGTTGTAGTGGGTGCTGTACCTGTTGGAGTGAGTGCTGTTACCTGTTGTAGTGAGTGCTGTACTCGCTGTATTGAGTGCTGTACCTGTTATAGTGAGTGCTAAACCTGTTGTAGTGAGTGCTGTACTCGCTGTAGTGTGTGCTCCAACTGTTGTAGTGAGTGCTGTACCTGTTGTAGTGGGTGCTGTACCTGTTGTTCTGGATGCTGTACTTGCTGTAGAGAGTTCTTTACCTGTTGCAGTGAGTGCTGAACCGGTTAGAGTGAGTGCCTTCGCTGTTGTAGTGGGTGTTGTGCCTGTTGTAGTGAGTTCTGCATTCGCTGGAGTGCGTGCTGTACCTATTGTTGTGAGTGCTGTACCTGTCGTATGGGTGTTGCACCTGTTGGAGTAGGTGCCGTTCCAGTTGTTGTGATATCTGAACTTGTAGTGGGTGCTGTTCTTGTTGTCGTGAGTGCTGTACTCGCTGTAGGGAGTGCTGTACCTGTTTTAGTGAGTGCTGTACCTGTTGTAGTGAGTGCTGTACTCAATGTAGTGAGTGCTGTACTCGCTGCAGTGAGTGCTATACCTGTTGTGGTGAGTACTGTACCTGTGGTAGTGAGTGCTGTACTCGCTGTAGTGAGTGCTATACCTGTTGTGGTGAGTACTGTACCTGTGGTAGTGAGTGCTGTACTCGCTGTAGTGATTGCTGTACCTGCTGTAGTGTGTGCTGTACCTGTTGTAGTGGGTGGTGCACCGGTTGTAGTGATTGCTGTACCTGTTGTAGCGGGTGGTGTACCTGTTGTAGTGGGTGCTGTACTCGCTGTAGTGAGTGCTTTACCTGTTATAGCGGGTGCTGTACCTGTTGTAGTGGGTGGTGTAGCTTTTGTAGTGAGTGCTGTACTCTCTGTAAGTGAGTGTTGTACCTGTTGCAGTGAGCGCTGTACCTGTTGCATGAGTGCTGTACCCGCTGTAGTGAGTGCTGTACCTGTTGTAGTGGGTGCTGTATCTGTTATAGTGAGTGCTATACCTCTTGTCGTGGGTGATGTACACGCTGTAGTGAATGCTGTACCTGTTGCAGTGAGCGCTGTACCTGTTCCATGAGTGCTGTACCTGTTGTAGTCAGTGCTGTACCTATTGTAGTGATGGCTGTACATGTTGTTGTGGGTGCTGTACCTGTTGTAGTGGATGCTGTTCTCACTGTTTTGAGTGCTGAACTCTCTGTAGAGAGTTCTTTACCTGTTGTAGTGAGTGCCGTACCTGTTTGAGTGAGTGCCTTCGCTGTTGTAGTGGGTGCTGTACCTGTTGTAGTGAATTTTGTACCTGCTGTAGTGAATGCTTGTTTGCCCTGGAGTGCTCACTTGTGTTGCATTAGAGTGCTAAAGTGGAAGTTTGGTGACTGAGGAAGTTCGGTGAGGAGGGAGCGAGGAGCTCCTTTCATTTCCTCCCTGTCCTCAGTGAGGGGATCCGAGAATTTCCAAAGAGTACAGCTGACTGCTGAGTAAGTCCTGGTGGGTATTTTTCAAACTGGATTGAATTGTAAGTCATTGTTTTAGCAAGACTTAGTTGTTTTTTAAAAATTATAATAGTCTTCTAAAGTTTTAAATTTAAAGTGTTTAGTCATGGCAGGAGAGCTTAAAGCCGTGGTTTGCTCCTCTTGGTGCATGTGGGAATCTGGGAATATTTGCAGTCCCCTGGACCAGCATGTGTGTATCGCATATGCATGCTAGATTGGGCATGTTGTGTATCCATAGGCATTAACTGAATTACAGTTTACATTCGAAAAATTTCAACCTTGCTTCTTTAACCCTGTATTTAAACCTAAGAAAGCCTGTTTTGTGCTGGAGTCTTTACCTGGTAATTGGAAAATGGTGAACAAGGATTCACCAAGGGGGAGCTAAAACACGGTGTGTTTAAAATTAAACCCTGTTGCAGCAAGACCAGGTGAAGGCTGAGAGGGAACCCTAGATCTCTTTCTCACCAGGTCGTAACAGAAATTTGGGTGCTAGCTTCCAGAATTGACCCACAGACAAATGAGAGAAATTGGAAGTGGGAAGCCAAATTATTCCCAAGCAAAAAAAGAGCAAGCTTTCAATACAGGTTGTCTTGTGGTTGTGTGTGATTGAATACTCATGTCTGCAACTGAAGCTGGTGCCTCTCCAAGCCAGGGTGAAGTAACTTGGGATAAGTTAAAAGCACTGTCTATGGAGGAGTTGAGGAAAATGGCTGAACAGCGTGGGATCACTGTACGTGGCAAGGCTAGAAAGTCTGAACTCCTAAGACTAGTAAAATAAGGCAGGATCTGGCCAAGGTAGACTGGAAAGAGTTACTTGTTGGGAAATCTACAGAAGAGCATTGGGAGGCATTCATAAAGGAAATGCGGAGGGTTCAGGCCCAACATGTTCCCTCCAGGGTAATAGGTAGAAGCAACAAGCCCAGAGAACCATGGATGACCAGAAACATTCAGGGTACAATGAGAAGGAAAAGAGTCTTTTAGCAAATACAAGGAGAGCAAATCAATGGAACCATTAATGGAGTACAAAAAGTGTAGGATGGAGTTTGAGAAAGCAATTAGGAGAGAAAAGCCTTCACATCCCTCTTAAAATACAGTGCCCAGAATTGGACACAATACTCCAGTTGAGGTTGAACCAGTGTTTTATAAAGGTTCATCATTCCTTCCTTGTTTTTGTACTGTATGCCTCTATGTATAAAACCCACTTTCTCAACCTGCCCTGCCACCTTCAATGATTTGTGCACGTATACCTCCAGGTCCCTCTGCTCCTGCATCTCCTTTAGAAATGTATTCTTTATTTTATGTTGCCTCTTCTTGTTCATCTTACCAAAATGTATTACTTCACATTTCCCTGCATTAAATTTCATCTGCCACATGTCTGCCCATTCCACCAACTTATGTTCTCTTGAAATCTATTACTATCCAATTCACAGTTCACAATACTTCCAAGTTTTGTGACATCTGCAGATTTTGAAATTGTGCCCTGTACACCTAGGTCTAGGCCATTAATATATATCAAGAAAAGCGGTGGTCCCAGTCCTGACTCTTGGGGAGTCCCAATATATAGTTCCTCCAGTCAGAAAAATAACCGTTCACCACTACTCTCTGTTTCCTGTCAGACAGCCGACTCCTTCAATTAATTATTTTTGCTCTAGCTCACTCCTTGTCCTTGTCCATAACCAACCTAAACTTATGATACAATGATCACTGTTCCTGAAGTGTTCCCCCACTGATACTTGATCCACTTGACCCACCTCATTCCCCATAACCAGCTCCAGCAATTTCTCCTTCCTCGTTGGGCCGGATCTAGAAAATTCTCCTGAAAATGCTTCAGAAACTCTTTCCCCTCTCTGTTCTTTAAACTATGACTATACCAGTCTCTATTAGGATAATTAAAGACCTCCATTATCACTACACTGTGGTGTTGCACCTGCTCTAATGAGTGCTTTATCTGCTGTAGTGGGTGTTGTACCTGTTGCAGTGGGCATTGTATCTGTTGGAGTGGGTGCTATGCCTGCTGTAGAGGATGCTGTAGCTGCTGATGTGTTGGGTGTCATACCTACTGTTATCCTGCACTATCTCACCCACTGGATGCTAATTCTGTTAGAACGTGATTGTACTCAATGTCGGCATCCTGCTTGCTGACTCAACCCCAAATTCTATCCACTGCGAAGACAGCTGAATTTAGATGTGGAACACTGCCTGCATCTTTCCCTATCTTACTTCCATTACTGATTAAATCATTCATACCTGGTTGAATTACTCTGAATCTCTTATTGTTCTTCCATCTTCCAACGCACAGTGTCTGTAACCCAACCAAAATCCACTTTCCACACTTCTATCATGCTCGATCCCTCGTCCTGATCAGTATTGCCCTTATCAGCGACCATTGGTTTCCCATTCTTTCCACAAAGTGCCAAACTCAAAGCTTTAGCCTACATTTACAAATCTTTCCATGGTATCACCTCTTCAACCTCCTCCAACTTTACATAGCAACATGCGACTTCTGTTCATCCAACTCTCAGCTTCCTTTGCATCCTCTCCTGTCTCCATTCCACAATAAGTCTCACATTGGAACTCTTCCTGTCAACCATACTGCCTTGCTCTTTCTCTTCCCTCTATCAAACGCCCTCTCAAACCCTGCCTTTTTGACTGTACACCACTACTCAGTGTCTGGTTTTCTCCTCTGTGTGCACTTTGAGTCATTTTATTGTGTTAAAGGTGTTAAATAAATGCAAGTTGTCACTACTTGAATGCAATGTTAATTCAATGTAGTACTCATAGATTGTCAGCAGGGGGCAGCATTCATTCAGCCTGTGATAAAGTAAACCCTTATTCCCCAGTGTTAGTGTGTTCGGTTAAACCTGACATTTTCTAATGGTTTAACCCTAATGTACAAGCACCAGTTATGAGTCTATCCTTTATTGCTCCTGAAAGCTGTTTCATGCTTCAACCTTGTATTTAATCATACTGAGCATGGTAACTGAGGCAAGGCATTGGTGTGAATTATTGCAGTGGCATCTTTGCATTTCTATCGCGCCTTTAGTATAAATACAATCACAAAGTGCTTCACTGATGGGTGCTGGGAAAATGAACATTGAACCACAAAGGGAGAGATCAGGAGGGGCAAGTGAAAGCTTGGTCAAAGAGATGAGCCTTGAGATTTTCAAAGGAAGATGAAGAGATGAATGCAGTGCAGGTCGGTACTTCCAGAGAGTTGGATCTGGAGGACTGTAGGTTCTGCTGCCTGGGGGTGGGGATAGTGAGAGGACAGAGGAAGAAGATGTGCAGGAAGCAGTGCACCTGAGGCCAAAGTGAGTGGAATGGGTTACTTGGGGGAAGGATAGAGGGCTGGTGGAGATTGAAGAGATAGAATGGGTTGAGTCAATTGGGGGTATTGAATGTTGGCAACCAGAATTTTAAATTCAAGACATTGGGGGCATGGAACCAATGTAAGTTAATGAGAAAAGGGGTAATGGGCAAATAAAATGTAGTGCAGGACAGCATCCTCAGAGCAGAGTATTGGACAAGTTGTAGTTTTTGAAGTATTTATTTTATCCATTCATGGGATATTGGTGCCACTGGCATTTATTGCCCTGTCTTAATTGCCCTTGAGGAGGTGCTGATGAGCTGCCTTCTTGTATAGGTGCAGTCTGTGTGGTGAAGGTGCTCCCACAGTTCTGTTAGGTAGGGAGTTTCAGGATTTTGACACAGTGATGAATGAATTACTGACAACATATTTCCAAGTCAGGATGGTGTATGATTGGCAGGGCACTTACAGGTGGTGGTATTCTAATGTGGCTGCTGCCTTTGTTGTTCTACATGGTAGAAGTTGTGGATTTCAGAGGTGCTGTCAAAGAAGCCTTGACAAGTTACTGCAGTGCATTTTGTAGATGGTACACACTACTGCCACTGTGCGTCGGTGGTGGAGGGAGTGAATGTTTGTGAGTGGGGTGCCAATCAAGCAGGCTGCTTTGTCCTGGATGATGTTGAGCTTCTCGAGTGTTGTTGAAGCTGCACCCATCCAGACAAGTGGAGAGTGTTCCATCACACTCCTGACTCAGGCTTTGTAGATGATGCAATGGCTTTGGGGAGTTAGGAGGTTAGTCATTTGCTGCAGAAAACCTGCTCTTGTAGCCACTGTATTTTATGTGGCTAGTCCAGTTATGTTTCTGGTCAAGTACAACCCCCTGGATGTTGATGGTGGGAAGATTCAGTGATAGTAATACCATTGAATGAGAATGAAAAGTGGTTAGACACTGTATTGTTGGAGATGGTCATTACCTGTCACTTGTGTGGTATGAGTGCAACTTCCAATTATCAGCCCAAGCTTAAATGTTGTCCAGTCTTTCTGCATGCTGTCATAGAAACATAGAAAATAGGAGCAGGAGTAGGCCATTCAGCCCTTCGAGTTTGCTGCGCCATTCATTATGATCATAGCTGATCATCCAACTCAGTAACATGTTCCCGCTTATCCTTTGATCCTTTTTGCCTCAAGAGCTATATCTAACTCCTTCTTGAAAACATACAATGTTTTGGCCTCAATTGCTTTCCGTGGTAGCGAATTCCACAGGCACATCACTCTCTGGTTGAAGTAATTTCTCCTCATCCCATTCCTGAAAGGTTTACTCCGTATCCTTAACTATGACCCCTGGTTCTGGACTCCCCTACCATCAGGAACATCCTTCCTGCATCTACCATGTCAAGTCCTGTTAGAATTTTATAGGTTTCTATGAGATCCCCCCTCACTCTTCTGAACTCCAGCGAATATAATCCATTTCATTATCTGAAGCCATTTTCCACTTTTCTGTAGATGCCAGTGCTGTTGCTGTACTGGAACAGCTAAGATGGATTGCATCTTCGGTTGCTGAGGGAAGTAAGTGCAAATTGGGAAGGCTTTGGCCACACTCTTTCAATCCTCCTTAGATATGGGAGTAACGCCCGAGGAGTGGAGGAAATAATTGCCAATGTTACATGCCTGTGCAAAAAGGGAAAGAGGGATATACCTGACAAAAACATGTCCATTAATCTGACAGCAATGCTGGGTGTACTTTTAGAAACAACAATCTGGGACAAAATTGGCACTTGGAAACAAATGAAAGCCAGCATGGATTTGTTAAAGGCAAAACATGTCTAACTAACATGATTGAGTTCTTTAACTACGTGACGGAGAGGTTTGATGAGGGTAGTGTGGTTGATGTTGTCTATATGGACTTTCAAAAGGCATTTGATAAAGAACTGGATAATAAACTTATTAGTTAAATTGAAGCCCGTGAGATTACAGGGGCAATGACATCATGGATACAAAAGTGGTTAAGAGACAGAAATCAGAGAGTAGTGGTGAACGGTTGTTTTTTAATCTGGAGGGAGGTCGTAGAGTCATCGAGTCATGCAGCACAGAAACAGGCCCTTCGGCCCATCATGTCTGTGCTGGCCATCAAGCACCTAACTATTCTAATCCCATTTTCCAGCACTTGGCCCGTAGCCTTGTATGAAGGTATACAGTAGTGTTCCCCACAGGTCAGTAATAGGGACCACTGCTCTTTCTGATGTATAGTAATGGCCTGAACCTGGGTATACAGGGCATAATTTCAAAGTTTGCAGATGACATGAAAGTCAGAAATAATACGCCACAGTTGTTATGATCTGGAACGCAAGGCCTGAAAAAGTGATGGAAGCAGATTATTCAGTAGTAACTTTCAAAGAGGAATCAGATAAATACTTGAAGGGGAAAAATTGCAGGCCTGTGGGGGAAGAGCAAGAGAGTAAGACAAATTGGATAGATAGCACTTTGAAAGAGCTGGCACAGGCACATTGGGATGAATGGCCTCCTTCTGTGCTGTATCATTCTCTAATTATATGATTCCCCATGTTGAGCTGAAGGAAATTATGATTCATCCAAGTCTGATGTCACAGAGGGAGTCGAAGGGGTATGAGGTCTAAGTGGCTACCTAATTAAAACTCAATCATTGTGTGCAGAGCACTTGACAGCCAATGGAAACAATCTATACTAATGCCTTTGATGAAGGGGCTGAGTGTAATTTATACAAGTTTTCTGACAATATAAAGCGAGGTGGGATAGTAAGCTGTGAGGAGGACACAAAGCGGTGAATTTTACGAGGGTTGTCAGGACCTCAACATCGGGTAAAAAGCAAGTCCTGAGTCTGCTCTTGCTGGCAGGAGGACCTGCTCAGCAATTATATCACAGGTGGCCTCCTAAGGACAGCGGGTGAGCTCCTGATGCTGCTGGCTCTGTCAAAGGACAGCAGCTCTGAAGCCTCAGCAGCACCACTGGGAGACCTGGGGCCTACTGCAGGTAGGCAAAAAAATTTTTTTAATCATCATGGGGTCTAGTGTGGGAGGGGAAACTCCCTTCATGGAAATCGTTGGGGCTGTGGGGGCTTCCTTCCCTGCCTGTTGTCCCCTCTTTGTTTCATCGAGCCTACCCCCCGGGCTGCCACTGGGAGGCTGTCTCCATTTAGCTGGTGGCCTCTGCCTGTTGCGGAGGTTGCCCACTGTTGGCACAATGCCAATGGCACCATAAAATGAACCCTAATTGGGTCTTTAGTGATGGTAATTGGCTGCCCGCATACTTGGAGCAGGCATCCTCTCCGTTTCTGGTCTCATTGCTGGTAAAATGCCCAATGGCGGGGCCATGGCGGAATGCCAATCTGACGCGGCTCCCCATGATTTTACCGGTCCCCCTGCCTCCCAGTCTGCCTCCCAGGGGCCGATAAAATCAGGGTCTTAACAGTCTGCAAAGGGATTATAGATGGGCTTCTAGGTGGACAAGAAAGTGGCATATGGAGTATAATGTGGAGAAATGTGAGGTCAGTCACTTTAGTTCGAAGAGGAGAAAGACTGAATTTTTTTTTCAATGATGGGAAACTATTAAATGTTCAGAGGGATTTGGGTGTCCTTGTACACAAAAACAGGAAGTTAACATGCAGGTACAGTAAGCAATTATGAAGACAAATGGTGTGTTGGCCTTTATTGCAACTTGCTGAAATTATACAAGGATTTGGTGAGATCATGTCTGTAGTACTTTGTACAGTTTTGGTTTCCATGCCTAAGGAAGGGTATACTTGACTTAGAGGCGGTGCAATGGAAGTTCACTAGATTGATTCCCGGGATGAGGGAATTGTCCTCTGAGGAGAGATTAATTAGAATGGGTGTATACTCTCTAGAATATTTCGATGACCACCTTCGTGTGCGGCTGCATCAAGCTGTGTGTAGATCCCCAGTACGCAAAATCCAAGTGTCACTACGTGCTGAGGTTCTATCTGTCCCCGGTGTTGCGAAGGATGGGCCTGGTCACATTGCCGCGAAACGCTCCGTGCAGTTGGGACGTGCCGTACCACCTATCCTTCGTGGAACAGTTTCTGCGGGAAAACACCTTTGACCACCGGTCCATCAGGCAGTGGTCTGCACGGAATGGCCTCAAGGCCCTACGGGAAAAGGGAACGGTGGATCCTGTCGGATGGTTCCCCGAGCAGACCGTCGAAGTCATTTGGCGGAATGCCTCATCACCAGAACTTTCAAACAAGCACCAAGACGTAGCTTGGCTGGTGGTGAGAAGGGCCCTCCCCGTCAGATCCTTCATGCACACCCGAAGTCTCGCCCCCTCCGCACAGTGCCCCCGCGTTGGCTGTGGTGGGGAAGAGACGGTCGCACACCTCCTCCTGGAATGTGCCTTTGCAAAGCAGGTGTGGAAAGAGATGCAGTGGTTTTTGTCAAGGTTCATCCCAAGCAGCTCTGTAACACAGGAGTCTCTGCTCTACGGGCTGTTCCCAGGGACGCACACTGAGACAAACATCAACTGCTGCTGGAGGACTATCAATTCGGTGAAAGACGCCCTTTGGTCTGCCCGAAACTTGCTGGTCTTCCAGCGCAAAGAGTTGTCCACCACCGAATGTTGCAGACTGGCACATTCCAAGGTCCAGGATTACGTGCTGAGGGACGCACTAAAGCTTGGGGCAGTCGCAGCAAAGGCTCAATGGGGAAAGACCACAGTGTAAGGTTCCCCCACCAAGCTGGACTGAGGGGCTGGATCCATGGGAAACCCCTCGAACTGTATTGTTAATATTCTCAATTGCTGTAAATGTAAAACTGTAATTGACATGACAATTGTGAAACAGAAGGGTTGGGAAGAAACTCATGACAGTATTGAAGGAAACTGATCTCCCTTGCAATGTTTGTATTTTTTGGTGCTGTTTGGAAACTGTTTGGCAATGTAATTTTTAAAGATTTTTATGAATAAAGTATATTTTGGAAATAAAAAAAAAGTATACTCTCTAGAATATAGAAGAATTAGAGGTGATCTCATTGAAACATAAGATTCTGAGAGGCAGTTTCCCCTGGCTCGAGAGTGTAGAACTAGTGGGTATAATCTTCAGATAAGGGTCATAGAGTCATAGAGTCATTACATCAAAGAAGGAGGTCATTCAGCCCATCAAGTCCATGCCAGTTCTTTGTCGAGCAATCAATCCTATTACACCTCCTCCCTGTAGCCCTGTAAGTTTATTTCCCTCAAGTGCCCATCCAATTTCCCTTTGAAACCATTCATTTTCTCTATTTCCACCACCGTCATAGGCAGCGGGTTCCAGGTCATTACCACCCACTGCATAATAAAGTTCTTCCTCACATCACCCTGCATCTCTGGCACAAAACCTTAAATCTGTGTCCCCTAGTCATTGTACTATCAGCTAATGGGAACAGCTTTTCTTTGTCTACCTTTTCTAAACCTATCATAATCTTGTGCACCTCTATAAAATCTTCCCTCAATCTCCTTTGCTCCAAGGAGAACAACCCCAGCTTCTCCAACCTAACTTTGTAGCTAAAATCCCCCATCCCTGGAACCATTCTGGTAACTCTCCTCTGCACCGTCACATCCTGCGTAAAGTGTGGTGGCCAGAACATGGATGCAATACTCTAGTTGTGGCTGAACGAGAGCTTTATAATTGTTCAGCATAACCTCCCCGCTTTTGTCCTCAACACCTCCATTTAAGAAGCCCAAGATCCCTTATACTTTGCTAACTACTCTCTGAATATGTCCTGCCATATTCAAGGATCTATGGACATGAACCCACCCCCCCACCCCACCCAGGTCTCTCTGCCCCTGCACATTCTTTAGAACTGTGTCATTAAGTTTATATTGCCTCTCCCTATCCCTTCTGCCAAAATGCATCACCTCACTCTGCCGCTTATGTGCCCATTCTGCTCCCCTATCTATATCCTGTTGAAGTCGATTGGTATCAACCTCATTGTTTGCCACTCCTCCAAGTTTGTTGTCATTGGAAAATTTTGAAACTATACTCTGTATTCCAATAACCAAATCATTTATATATATCAAAAAAAGCAGTGGTCCTAACACTGAGCCTTGGGGAATACCACTGTCTACCATCCTCCAGTCTGAGAAATAACCATTTGACTTGCTGTTTTCTGTCCTTAAGCAATTTTTAAAAAATCTAATCAGACACTGACTCTGATATTTCATGAGCCTCAATTTTGTTAACCAGCCTTTTTTGTGGTACTTTATCAAATGCTTTTTTAACATCCATATAAACAATGTCCATTGCTTTCCCTTCATCAACCTTCTCTGTAACTTCATCAAAAAGTTCAATTAGATTAGTCAAACATGATCTGCCTGTGACAAATCCATGCTGGCTCTCCTTAATTAACTTAAACCTCTCTCAGTGCCTGTTGATTTTCTCCCTAATTATTGTTTCTAAAACCTTACCCTCCACTGATAAACTGACTGGCCTGTGATTGCTAGGACTGTCCTTACAATCTTTCATTAAACAAGGTTTCACATTTGCCACTCTTCAATCATCTGGCAGTTCTCCAGTATCTCGGGAAGATTGGAAGATTGTGGCAAGTCCCTCCACTATTTCCACTTCCACTATGTTTAGCAACCTGGGATGCAATCCATCCAGACTGGGGTCAGCCATTTAGGACTGAGATGAGGATAAAGTCCTTCACTCAGAGGGTTGTGAATCTTTGGAATTCTCTTGCCAGATGCTCAGTCATTGATCTCAAGGCTGCGATTGATAGATTGTTGGGCTCGAAGGGATTCAAGGGATATGGAGATCAAATGGGAAAGTGGAATTGAGGTCAAAGATCAGCCATGATCTTACTGAATGGCAGAGCGGAAGAAGGCATATGGCCTACTCCTGCTCCTACTTCTTATGTACTTACATTCCTATACTAAAACAGGTCATTTTGTCGTTTATCTCATTGCTGTTTGTGGGACCTTGCTGTGCACAAATTGGTTGCTGTTCTTCCTTACATTAGAAACAGTGTCTATGGGGTAATTTTAACTCACAAAAAAGAATCGGGTTTGGGTCGGGTGGGTGGTTAATAGGTTAAAAATCTAAAACAGGAACCCAAACTGCCTCGAAACTGCCCACTTCCAATTTTAACAGAGGCAAGACAAGGGCGGGTGATCACTCCATTCTCAGGAGGAGGGTCGATCGTTGAAACCTTTTAGGGAGGCTGCGGACCTTCATTTGAACAGTGTTTCTATTTTTAACATGTCACTGGATTTCCCAGGCCTTGGGAAATGCGGCAGGTAAAAGGAGATGAGAAGTGCTTGTGGACCAGGAGGAGTGGGAATGTTTCTTCCAGTCCCAATAAGCTACCCAGTAAACACCCCCATCTCCACAATCTCTCCCATATAGACCCCACCACCAACACTCCCTCCATGATCACTGACCCCCGATCTATGAGTGTAAACTAGCCAGCAATATAAAAACAGATTGTAAGAGCTTTTATAAGTACATAAAAAGTAAGAGTAGCTAAAGTAGACGTTGGTCCTTTTGAGGCAGAGCCAGGAGAAATCATCATGGGGAATGAGGAAATGGCAGCGACATTGAACAAATATTTTGTGTCTGTCTTCACAGTAGAAGACACAAGTTCCATACCAGAAATAGGCAGGAACCTAGGGGCTAAAAAGAGTGAAGAAATTAAGGATATTGGTATCAGTCGAGAAAAAGTTTTGGAGAAAATTGAGGGACTAAAATCTGACAAGTCCCCGGGACCAGATGGCCTACATCCTAGGGTTCTAAAAGAGATAGCTGCAGAGATAGTGGATGCGTTAGCTATGATTTTCCAGAATTCCTTAGATTCAGGAATGGTCCTGTCAGATTGGAAGTTGGCTAATGGTACACTGCTTTTCAAGAAAGGAGGTAGAGAGAAAACAGGGAACTACATGCCAGTTAGTCTAACATCAGTCATTGGGAAGATGCTGGAAACTATTATTCAGGAAGTCTTAACATTGCACTTGGAAAAGCATAGTATGATGAGAACAAGTCAGCATGGTTTTACAAAAGGGAGATCCTGTTTGACAAATTTACTAGAGTTTTTTGAGGATGTAACTAGTAGGGTAGATAAAGGGGAACCAGTAGATGTCATATACCTGGATTTTCAAGAGGCATTCAATAAGGTGCCACATAAAAGATTAATAGACAAGATAAGGGCTCATGCTGTTAGGAGTAGTGTATTGACGTGGATAGAGATTGGCTAACAGACAAGAAACAGAGAGTGAGCATAAATGGGGCATTTTCAAGTTGGCAGGCGGTGAATAGTGGGGTGCCGCAAGGATCAGTGCTGGGGCCTCAGCTATTTACACTCTATATTAATTACTTGGATGAAGAGACAGAGAGTAATGTATCTAAGTTTGCTGATGATACGAAACTCCATGGAAAGGTAAGCTGCGGGGAGGGTGTAGAGAGGCTGCAAAGAGATATAGACAGGTTAAGTGAGTGGGTAACAAAATGGAAAATGGAGTATAATGTACGGAAGTGTGAAGTTATTCACTTTGGTCGTAAAAATAGAAAAACAAAATATTTTTTAAAAGGTGTGAAACTGGTAAGTGTTGATGTTCAGAGAGACTTGGGGGTACTCGTACAAGGAACACACAAAGTTAACATGCAGGTGCAGCAGGCTATTAGGAAGACAAATGGCATGTTGTCTTTTAGTACAAGGGGATTAGAGTACAGGAATAAAGAAGTCTTACTAAAGTTGTACATGGCTTTGGTGAGACCGCACCTGGAATACTCTGTGCAGATTTGGTCTACACATTTCAGAAAGGATATACTTGCACTGGAGGCAGGGCAGCGAAGATTTACTAAATTGGTCCCTGGGATGAGGGGGTTGACCTATGAAGAGAGGCTGAGTAAATTGGGCCTATATTCTCTGGAGTTTAGAAGAATGAGTGGCAATCTAATTGAGACATACAAGATTCTGAAAGGGCTCGATAGGGTAGAAGCTGAGAGATTGTTCCCACTGGTCAGGGAATCTAGAACACAGGGACACAGTCTCAGGATGAGGGATCAATTATTCAGGAGTAAAATGAGGAGAAATTACTTCACTCAAAGGGTTGTGGATCTTTGGAATTCTCTACCCCAGAGGGTTGTGGATGCTCCAACATTGAATACATTTAAGGCTGGGATAGATACATTTTTGGTCTCACAGGGAATCAAGGGATATGGGGAGTGGGCAGGAAAGTGGAACTGAAGCCCAAGATCAGCAATGATCATATTGAATGGCGGAGCAAACTCGATGGGCCATATTGTCTACTTCTGCTCCTATTTCTTGTGTTCTTGTGTTCCTGGTGATCTCTGACCCACCGCGCCCCCCCATCTCTTCCCAATCTCCAACCCCCTCTAATTTCCTCCAGAACTCCCACCTCTCCCCCCAATTCTCAAAATCCATGCTGATTTCTCCCCAAACTCCCTCTAATCTTTCCCTGACTCCCTGTGATCTTCCATGACCTCTGCACTCACATCCAACTCTGCCAACCATGCTCTACACCCCCAACGCCCACACCACCTGCAATCTTTACCCCTGACAATCACTAAACTTACCTGGTCCTGGGATGTGGCCTTTACCTTACCCAACAGGCAACCAAGCCTTTCAATGTGGCTGTCATCTGGGCAGGGAATCTGCTTCAAAAAAAAACATACCCTGGAGTTAAAGCTCCATGGCGATCGGGGATTTACTCTGCTTTTAACTCCTTGCCCTCGCTCCGAAACCTTGCCCCAGTATATATCACTTTCAAAGCAGTTAATTGGCTGTGAAGCACTTTGGAACATCCAGAAGTTGTGAAAGGTGCTGTAAGTTCTTTCTTAAAACCAAAACAAAACACTTGGATTATCTGAGAAGAAATTGCTTGATACTTCTGACAGACACAAGAAACAATGAATGTATTTAAAAATAATTTGCAACAGATTATTTCAGGTCTTGGAGTTGGAATCTTTTATTATTTTGTCAACTTAAGGAGTTAGATAAAAGCGATTCTGCTGTAAATGTCCCCATTTTATATATTATATCAATTGAATTATTCACTTCTTAGTTCTTTACTAAATTCAACCAAGCCTGCCCGTGTGGGGGTTGATTGGCTTCGGCCTCTGTGCTGTATTGTACACTGTTAAGAACAAATCATCACTTTCAGAAAAGCCAATACAGTTGGTCACTCTGTTTCCTTGCTACGTGCTGTTTCTGGAATGCAAATGCCAGAAATTGCATTTTATGACATGGTTCCGTTACTTGTGTAAAATTTGAATACGACCATCTATATTTATCTTCACCTGTCCTACGCTGCATTTTAACTTCTGGTGGGGAATTTCAAGAATGCGAGGAACAAACAGTAAACCTGCAGAGCAGCTCCTGTGAAATTCCCCGCCCCAGAGTTAGCGAGAGCTATGCTGGACCCCGAATGTAACTCCAGCAGAGAATCTAGGCTGAGGCCTGTTTTTATCTATTGCACCCTGAACTCCACTCCCTGTTTTCAAAGCGGATTTGTCATGTGCTTTTTGATTATAAATCTCACTTCCACTATTTCCCCCAGCACTGCCTGCTCTACCGAGTGTTTCCAAGTTCACTTGCTGCCACAAACATCTGTATCACTAACATGCATCTAGGCTCTCACAAAATGCACTCCCTCATTTGTGTGTCTCATGTTAACACACAACTTACACTTATTTAGGCCTAGACTAGTAAATCCCCACACAGTATGCTAGTGTAGTGGTTATGTTACTGGCTGATCCACAGAGAGCGAGGCAGTCAGCGCTCGTTGGAAGAAGCACTTCGAAGATCTTGACTCAAAATAACGACTCAGTCCTTGATGCGAGTGCCCTCGACCAAATTCCACAGCATGCTACCCGCCACAACCTTAGCACAACCCCAGCCGGACATGATATCAAAAAGGCCACCCGGCAGCTAAAAATCCATAAGGCCGCCGGCGTAGACAGAATTCCCACAGAAATTCTAAAATAAGGCGGAGAGGCACTCTTGACACAAATGCATGGTCTCATCTCCCTCATCTGGAAGGAGGACAGCATGCCAGCGGACCTCCGAGATGTCGTAATTGTGACCATCTTCAAAAAAGGCAACAAGACCGACTGTGGTAACTACAGAGGGGTATCCCTGCTGTCTGCCACAGGGAAGGTCATCGCAAGAGTCCTTCTCAACTGCCTCCTCCCATGGTTAAAGAGTTCCTACTAGAATCACAATGTGGATTCTGTCCATCAGGAGGCAGTGGACATGATCTCCACAGCAAGACAACTCCAAGAAAAAGGTAGGGAGCAGCAGCAACTTATATACATGGCCTTCTCTGACGTCACAAAGGCCTTCGACTCTGCCAACCGGGAGGGATTATGGAATATCCTCCTCAAATTTGGCTGCCCAGAGAAATTTGATATGCAAGCTATAATCCTTACCAATGGATCTGTCACTGACCCAATCTGAGTGCAAACTGGGGTCAAGCAAGTCTGTGTCATCGCACCAACGCTCATTTCCACCTTCCTCGCCACAGCACTCCACCTCATCTCCTTGAAGCTCCCTGCCAGTGTAGATCTACTCTACAAGACGAGCAGGAAACTACTTAATCTACATCGCCTCCAGTCCAGAACCAAGGCCACCCCAGCCTCTGTCATCGAGCTGCAGTATGCTGACGCACTTTCGTATGCACACACTCAGAGCCCGAACTTCAAACCCTTGTCAATGCGTTCACGGAGGCTTATGAAAGAATGGGCATTAAGCTAAACATCCGGAAGACAAAGGTCCTCTACCAGCCTACTCCTGCAGTGCAACTCTACGCCCTGACTATCAAGATCCATGACAAACCACTGGACAATGTGGATCACTTCCCATACCTTGGGAACCTCCTCTCAGCAAAGGCAGACATCGACGATAAAACTCAGCAACACCTCCAGTGTGCCAGCGCAGCCTTCAGTCATCTGAGGAAAAGTGTATTTGATGACAAAGACCTCAAACCTGGCACCAAGCCCATGGTCTGCAGGACCGCAGTGTTACCTTCCCTCCTGTATGCATTGGAAACATGGACACTGTACAGCAGACATCTCAAAGCCCTGGAGAGATATCACCAGCAGTGCCTCCGCAAGATCCTGCAAATTCAGTGCAGGACACGCACTCCAATATCAGTGTCCTCTCCCAGGCCAACATCCCCAATATCGAGATACTGGTCATGGTTAGTCAGTTATGTTGGGCGGGCACATCGTCTGCATACCTGACAAGACTCCCAAAACAAGCTTTCTGCTCCGAGTTCTGTCACGGTAAGAGGCTACCAGGAGGGCAGAGGAAATGCTACAAGGATGTCCTTAAAGCCTCCCTGAACAAATGTGACATCTCCACTAATTCATGGGAATCTCTTGCCTGAAACCACCCAAAATGGCGATGAAGCATCCGCTAGCCAGTTCAAACAATGTCGACATGAAATTCGAGCATCCCATTCACTCACCTCACCAAACACCACCTGCCCCATCTGTGGCAGAGTGTGCGGATCCAGAATTGAACTATTCAGTCACCTAAGGACCCACAACCCTGGAGTGGAAGAAAATAATCCTCGTTCCCGAGGGACTGCCTAAGAAGAAGGTATATTACTGGACTAGTAATTCAAAATGCTCTGGAGGCATGAGTTCAAATCCTGGCAGCTGGGGAATTTAAAAGCTAGTATCACTAATGGTGAATATAGATCTACTGGATTATTGTAAAACCCCATTTGATTTGTAATTACCCTTTAGGGAAGGAAATCTGGCTGATATGTCACTCCAGAGCAATGCGTTTACCTTTTAACTGCCCTCTGAAATGGCCCAGCAAGTCACTCAGTTGCATTGACGAAGGCAGCTCACCACCACTGTCTCAAGGACAATTAGGAATGGGCAATAAATGTTCGCCATGCCTTCAGTGTTTTCTACATTTGAACCCGTGTCCTCTCGCTCTAGAGTTCGTCACAATCTCAAAAACGTTGTTAGGGTTCAATTTATTGAATTCTCTAATAATCGTCAGTACTTCTATCTCCCCAAAGACTTTTCTTCTGCAAGGTGAACACATCCCTGGCTCTTCAGCCTCTCCTCAGGCATGAGATGCCTGAAGCTCAGCATCATGTTGTTGCATTTTTGTGCATCGCCTCTCACGTCTGGATATCTTACTGTATGTAGAATAGTGACCAGAATTGTGCACAGTATTCTGGATGTGTACATGCCAATGTTTTGTGCATGCTCGCTATCACCTCCTTGGCTCTCATTCTGCCCCTCTGGTTAGACGTTCCAAGATCCCAAGTCTACTTGCTTTACTGCACTGGTGGGTTTTAATGCCCTCAGAACCATTTTCTGTGTTCTCTTCCATATGCTACGGCCATTTTGTATATGCTAGTAATTTATGAGGCATAGAAGCTCACTTATAGTGAATATAGTGGCAGAGAGAGATCGCCAATGTTCTAGCCCTAATTCTACAATGTGTGCTCACCACTAATGAGGTCCAGCGCCAGGATTGGAGCATTATACAATGACTCTCTATTTTCACTGTTTAATTTGCACTAAATCACATTAAATGCAATTTTCCACTCTACAGCCCATCTTCTCAACCTTTGCATTTGGTTTGCCTGCTTCCGATTATTTAACTCCCCACCATCACCCCAAATTGGTGTCATTTGCAAGCTCGACAGCTTTGTTTCTGCCCTTAGCTCAAAATCACTTTTAGACACAGTAAACAGCAATGGCTTCAGCACTCCTGTCTGTGACATCCTGCTAGTGACACCCTTGCCATGTTGATCTTGCTCCATTTCAAAACCACCCATTGCTTTCTCCACTCCAGCCAATTTTCTGTCTGCCACAAAAGCCTTCATCCTATTCAGAGCATGCATGGAACCAGGAGAAGGTCATTCAGCTCCCCAAGCCTGTTCCAACATTCAGTTAGATCACAGCAGATCTGTATTTTAACTCCATTTACCTGCCTTGGTCCATAAGCCTTAATACCCTTACCTAAAAAAAACTATCGATCTCAGTCCTGAAATTTTCAAGACTACCTCAATGGCCTTTTGAGGGAGAGAGCTCCAGATTTCCACTACTACTTGTGTGAAGAAATGCTTCCTGACATCACTCCTGAAAGGCCTGGCTCTAATTTTAATTCTAATTTTAAGGTCATGTTCCCTTTTTCTAGACTGTTCCATGTCTTGCTACATGTGGACTAATTGCTTGTGGTGTGAAGAGTATTGAAAACCTTGCTGAAATCTCAACACATCACATCAACAAGTTGTCAACACCACCCACTGCGATAAGTGATTGAGGGATATTAACCTTTGGGACCGTCAAATGGACTATGGAATCTTTTATGGTCCTGGACTTTCTAGGATCCCTTGAAGAACTCTAAGAAATTTTTTTGGCAAGACCTTCCTCCCATAAATCAGTCCTGACTTACTTTTACATTTCATTATTCCTCCTTTCAGGATATCTTTTAATACTTTACGCACAACGAATGTTAGACTTGCCATCCTGTAGGCTTTCTTCGAAAGATTGATGTTTCATCAGCTACTTTCCATCCTCATTTCTAATGCTTTCCTGAAGACAGACCCATGGATCTTGCTGGCCACTTCTTGATGTATCCCTTAGGAAGGATGAATTGAGGCATACATTCTCTTATCACTCTCAGTGACACACCAATGCATACTCATCACTCACATTGACACACACACATTATTCAAACTGACACATATGTGGCACTCACAATGATACACAAATTGGCACCCATCACTCATATTGGCATGCAAACATACACTTGCCACTCACATCGCCACACTGATGTGCGCTGTTTACTCACACAAACTTGTCACTCATACTGACACACTGGCAATAGTCCTGCTTGAGTATAAGATGATATAAAAAGACACTCGATTCCAAGAATCTACTTTTACTGCACTAAGTATAAACACTAGCTGAGTACATGGCTCTGTCATTCAGTCCCACAACCCCGATCTTGCCTGCAGTACTGACCACCTTTGCCTCCCAGTATTGCCTTCAGCGAACTGCTGCTTCCTCTGTGTCCGCATTCTTTCACGTATCGTCAGCAAGAGAGCCCATGGAGTTCTCACACGGCATGTTTGATGGGAAAGGTTGGAGGTGGGGAGAAAGCGAAGCTGGAGCAGAAAGAAAAAATGCATGGAATTGATTTTGTGTGGCAGTGGTCGTATGGGTGGGGGTGGGGTTGGAAGGAGGAGGCACTGCTGTTTTCACAGATGTGCTGTATAAAAGAGGGGATTGTGAGGCAGTAACTAATGCAGTAAATTACCTGTGCTGAATGCGACGTTCCCAGCATGCACCAGGGTCTCAGGGACAAATGAGCCATTGTGCATCTGTGAATGTGAGCTGTTGGCTAAGGTGGAATGCCAGACATCCCCCACTTGTCCCAATCAGAAAACCCCTGAGCAACCAGCGTTCAAGGGATAGGAGTGGAGCAAAGACTTCTTACTCTCTCAAAGAAAAAGCACAAGATCTATGTGTTCAGTGACTGAGAGCTCAGAGGTTTCTGCAATGCAACTCTTTCGAACTGGGTGAGAGGTAGAGCAGGGGTGGGGGAACAGATATATGTCAGAGATTAATACAGGACCATAGTATAATGAAAACATTATAAAATTACAACCTGCTCATTGAATCTGCAAAGAACCCATCCCAATATTTATAGTACACACTACAGACTATGAGAAGATTGGCTGGTGTATGTTTCTTTTTCGTGCCTGTATCAGTCAGCTCCTGTACTTTTTCTTGTTTCCAATTATGGTCCTCTTCAAGATGAGTGCTGCTAGGGCTGAGGAAATGGAACACTGAGATTTCATACACTCTGTCACAGCATCAAACACTCTGTAGTGGTCTACTGCAGTGAAGCGCCCTTCATTCCCAGCCCGAGCAGGGTAACTTCTGCAGCATTGTTTCCATTTTATATAGCAGCTACCCTGTCACATCTTAGAGCGAGGCAATCTAGAAGGGGGAGGTCTATGCATTCTCACTGGAATCTGGGTTGAAGCTGCCAAATGCACCTCATAAAGGACCCTTGCAGCTCTCCCAAGATTGAGAATAACCTCTATCCCATCAGTCCGGACTCCATTCAACTCCTGAATATTTAGCAGTTAATTTCTATTTTGTACGGAATGGATCTTGTACATGTTTCCCACTGTCAGCTCCTGTACATGCACAGTACATATCAGGTAAAAAGGACTAATTCTCCAGTAAGGTACTGTGCAACTAGTGCATGTCTTGGTCTCAGTTTTTGTACATGTGCAGTACACATCAGAGGGGAACAAGGTCGGGATATAAAATAATATATACATATGAACAGTGACGGACATGGAAGATACTTTGTTCCATCTAGCATGTCCCACACAATTGTGAAACCTTGTGCATCACAATATAGACACTTCCCATTGTCCTCAGAGCAGTAGTTTCTGACACATATATGGGTTTCTCGGCAGTGAGCAGAGGTACATGTAACCACTAGAGTTATAATTGAGCACACCATTGCCATGTTGAAAAGGATGCTTCAGGTGACTGGATTGACCTGGGAAACTTGCAATATAGTCTAACTAGGGTCTCAAGGATCATGGTTGTGTGCTGCACAGCTTTGTCTTGAAAGAGGTCCCATCATGGTGGAGAAAGACACCCAAGGGCAGCTGGGAGATCAGTCAAAGAAGCAGTCTGAAAAAGATGTGGAGAACCACCTGTTACTGGCTGCAGGAATTATTTTTTCCACTGTGACTTCAATTGCTCACCTGACCACTGTTTTAACAGTCCTGCCAACATCTTCACCCTCATCACCAGAAAGGTACTCTCATCTGCAGCCCCTTCCTCCATGTTCAATGACTGTCACAATCTCCTATTCATGTTACCTATTGAAAGCAACTACTACACTTTTGCATAAAACAAAGAGCTGAATTTTGTTGGGACAGTGGGAGTTCCGATGCTGGGGCAGAAAGCCGGGAGCAAACCCACCTCGGCTGTTTGGGGGTACCCCAGCTGCATTTTTCGGCGCTCATGCAATTAACTGCTTGCTGCTGGGACTCCTGTCCCTTTCAAAGGTGTGAGCCTCCAAGAGCTGCCAGCTAATCCGAGAGCCAGCAGCTCTTCAGTATTTGCAGCATCACTGGAGTAGTGGCTATTGCTGGGACTGCAGTTGTCAACATGGACACCAGTTTGCCAAGAAGGTAAGTGGGCTCAAGGCTGACCAGCACCAATCAAGCAGGTCATGGCGAGGGGTCGGGGAGTGGGAGGGGGGTGGTTTGGTGAGGATGAGGGTGGTGTTTCTCAGGGGGCAGCCCTTGTAGTTGGGGGGGAGGGGGAAGCCCTCCGTGGGCCACACAGTGCCTGATCAGGTGGGTCACCCACCCTGAGCCCACGGGCCACCAGGTTTTACTAGACAGTCTCCCCATGTGGCTGAGGTGCCCACCAGCCGCGGGTAAAATGACATGGCATTGAGAAGGCACTTCATCCCCCATCTTCCCTTGCAGTTTTACATACTACCCCCTCCCTGTCTCCCAGCCCATCCCTAGATGGCTGGTAAAATCCAGTCCGAGGTCTGCATGGGCAGCACCTCTCATGACGCAATCATCTTATATCAACCCTACTTAATACTTCCCTGTGAGGAAGTGTTGTTATGAACAAGGCGAGAGGAATGCACCATTTATTCTAGTTCTGCTTCTCCAAGGGTCACAACATATATTTAAATTTTTAGACTCTATTTTTATCCCAGAATAAAACACACCAACCAGGTTTCTTTAATAAACAACAAAATTATCAGTTTATTATAAAACAAGTCTTAACCAGTAATGAAGTAAAGCATAAACGCACAGATTGAAATATTAAAGTTCCCTTTTGACCTCAGCCCCCTCACACTCACACACACATACACCGGTTAACTGGAAAAATAAAGGGATTTTTGTTTTTAGAGCTCTATTACAGACAAAAAAAACACTTGGCTGAATATTTGCTCATTCTTGAAGAAACAGCAGATGAGATACGTTGTGTTCCAAAACTGGCATACAGTCTGGCCTCCAAGTACACGTAGATGGGTCACTTGGATCTTTTAGACCAGTTCTTTTCAGGAGGCATTGAGAATTAACTTGGCAGGCTTGCCTTCAAAGGCAGAAGATGAGAGGAGTTGACACAGTGGACTTCTCAGGGTCTTTTAGAGAGGTGCTAAAAAGCTGAAGTGGGTTGCGGTCTTCTCTCCTTTGTTGGGAATTCTCTTCCCTCCTTGGAAGTTCTCTCCCTTTTTATACAGTGCAACTCTAAGTCAAAACAATTCAAAAATGAAACTAACAACAGGAGGTCAACCTTTTGACCTCCATCAATCTTGACCTGCCACTTCTTTGTAAACAACGTCTCCAGTTGTCCAAAGTTCTCTGTTGTTTATTGAGCTGGAAGTCAGGTGGTTTCCCAGAAAGGCTTGTTTTCCTCTCAAGACCTCTCAGTGCCCCTTTTGAAAAACATTTCCAGGGACTGTTTTTCAAAGTCAAGTGGCCTTTACATGACCCATTTGAAAACCCCAAAGTTCAACATTTCTTTAATCTTTCAGAAATGAATCCTCAAAAAAATATATTTAACAAAACACAGAGGCACTTTCATAACAGTGTGTACAGGAAATATTTGTAACCCTAATGTAGTGCTTCTCTTAGCTGCGAATGTTTCCTATGTTGCAACAGTGACTACTTCAAAAACTACTTCTTTAGCTTTGGGCCATCCTGGAATTGTAAAAGGTATGGTATTAAAATGTCTTTCTTTCTTTCATCAAACTCTCATTCTCCCAGGGTAGATCTCTCTGGGCTGGTGCTCAACATAATGATGCATGCAGTGAACTGTTGGCATCCCCAGATGCTGAGGGGTCTGTTTCTTGGCCACATGTGGAGGAGGAAAAAGAAAGAGAGGTTTGAATGGTTCCTCAAAGAATGGCATGAGGGTTTCATGACATGGTTCACTGATAGTTAATGTGACGTATATTAGGAACAGAAGCAGAATGTTGTGAGGAAGCCTCAACAGGCGCATTCCCTCCCATTTGCCTCGCTCCAACACCATTGACTACCAACAAATCCTGGATGTGCATTGCTTCCTATTCTTGTGGAGGCAAAGGTTTCGGATTGGAGGTCTGTCTCCTGTAGCTGACCCCTCTCTGCTTTTATGGGCTTCCATGTCCTGGAAAAAGGCCAAAAGGCCAAATTACCTTCAGCAACTATGGGTATTTGCACGCAGTCTATAATGGCTGTGTAAATGACAAACATTATGTCCCACATAAGACTGTTTATGATCACTGCATGCAAAATTTTGAGTGAGAAAACACATCCAGGTGGAGGCTGGGGTATAGGGCACAGTTCAAACAAAGAACAGAACAAAGAACAGTACAGCACAGGAACAGGCCATTCGGCCCTCAAAGCCTGCGCCTGTCTAAACTAAAACCTTCGACTTCCTGGGCACTGAAAGTAAAGCATTCAAGTGCTTGATAGGAGTGTGAATGCCAAGCCTGCTTGGTATGGTGTGTTCTTACAAGCTGCACCCTGTCTGGCTTGATGAGATGATTAAACATCTTCCTACATTGAGTGGCAGTGCATCAGGTTGTTACTGGCATTAACACTTACTGCCCTCGTCTGCTCCTTCCACTCTCCCTGAGGGCCTCTCCTTGGTAGTTTTCACTGTCAGTGCCAAATGTCCTGTGGGAGAACTTGGACCGCTGCATCAGTGAATTAGGTGGGAGGGTGGAGGGGGTTGGGAGGGAGGAGGTTGCCCCCTATAGTAGACCTGTATGATATTTTTCACCAACAAGCCCCTGGTTTGCAGGAAACAAAAGTCTTGTGATGATGCTTGGCATTTAAACCCTGCAGCCACATATACTTTCCTGGCTTCCCAAAATGGGCAGGCTCCTAATGACTGGCATTTCCTATTTTTCATTCACCCCAAATAATATAGTAGGGCCAGTACTCATGAAAATGGATGGGCGAAAAACCCATTCCAACACATTAACGGCGGGGATTGTGCTCCAGTGAAAAATCCAAACTTGGCAGTTTGCAAGATATTCAACCAAGTGGGGTGTCACTGCCAGACCTTCACTCGTCCTCATTTGTCAGCCACAGGAGCATTTTCCAGCAGAAATCAATGAATAGCAATCACGAGCAGAAACCTCGGCTGTTTCCCCTGATATTGACACATTTCTGGGACCCTCTGTGAATACTGATAGGCTCCTGGTCACTCCTTGTAAATACTGACACACTCTTGCTGATTCCCGGTAATTGCTGCACACTACTGGGGAACCTCTGCAGATAGTAACACACTGCTGGTCGCCCCCTGTAAATACTGACACACTGGCCGGAATGTTACACCACCCCAGCGGGTCGGATGGTGGCATGGGGGCGGCGTAAAATTAAGCAGTAGGCTCCGGGAGGCCTAACCGCTCCGATTCCGCCTCCGACCAAGTTTACGGAGGTCCGGCGGGGGGCGAGGGGGCAAGAAGTGGCCCACCTGCCCAAGGCCAATCAAGACCCTTAAGTGGTCACTTAACGGCCACTTAAGGGCCCTCGCCCGCCCAGCAGTGTGCCGGAGACGTGAAAGGCCACCCAGCCATAGCTGTCGGCCTTTCCGCACCCCGGTGGGGGGCCTGGCAATTGGGCACAGGGTGCCCAATTGAGGGCCGCCCCTGCCTCCCAACCCAACCCCAGGATCCAAGATGCCCCCCACACAACCACCCTAGCCTCACCAGGGTACGACCGATTCCCCTGGTGAGGCTGCCCGAACTTACCTTCTGTCCTGGTTCCATTGCGTCCTCCTCCGTCGGCTGGGCTACAGTCTCAGCAGTGGCCACTGCTCCCGGTGGCGCTGCTGAGACTAAGAGCTGCCGGCCCGCTGATTTGCCGGCAGCTCACTGAGACTCCCTCAAGTGGGTGGAAGTCCCGCCTCGGGCCAATTGAAGCCTGGGAATCCGTAAAATACGGGACGGATCCCCAGGCTGGGCGGGAGCGGGATCGGCACCGACATTTACGTCGGAGTCTGGTTCCCGACCGCCCAGCATAAAATTCCGGCCACTCTTGCTGATCCCCTGTAACTACTGCACACTACTATCTCTGCAAATAGTAACACACTCCTGGTCACCGCCTGTAAATACTGACACACTCTGCTGATCCCCAGTAAAATATTGACGCACTCCTGGGAAACCCCTGCAAATACTGACACACTCTGGTGGCATCCTGCAAATATTGGCGCACTCCTCCGAAACCCCTGTAAACACTGACACACTTGAGGAACCACCTGAAAATAGTGACATACTCCAATAGCATTGGTTACCTGGATAAAACAATTTTCATTGTTTAGCTTCTTGTACAGCAACAGAAATAAAAATGTTAGGAAGTCAATAAATACAGAAAACATACAGACACCTGATGACAAATACAGGCATGAAAATATCTGTTTTGATTGATTTGCTTTCATCTTTCACTGGAGTTTGTTGAATAAGGAGCTAGGCTGGTGGATAACAGTAATCCAGTAGATGCAGTTTACTTGCATTTTCAAAAGGCATTTGTCAAAAGTTCCTCATGTCAGATTAGTAAAGAAGCTTAAGGAATAGATAACAAATTGTCCAGATGAATTTAGAATTGGCTCAACAACAGAAGACAGGGAATAGTGATAAATGGAAAGTCCTCTGACTTGAAGCAGGCAGCTTGCGGTGTTCAGCAAGGGTCTGTTCTGAAACCCCAGCCTATCAGAATATTTATGAATGATATGAAACAGGGTGACTGTAGTAGTATTATTACATTTGCTGAAGACACAAAGCTCTGTGGATACATAATGAGTACAAAGGAGTTTGATTTTCTTCAGAGGAACTTGGACCAGCTTATGTAAATTAGTTGTGGCAGGTAGGATTTTAATGTAAACCAGTTTATGCCGAAACACGTAACATTAAACATGTGTATAATGTGAAGGGGTCCAATCTGAAAATGTGTCAGTGGAATTGTGGGGCTCAACAAGTTTAATCCCGCTGGCATTCATAAAAGTATTTTGCCTTAAGGGGGAAAAGACCATGAAAATTCCAGGGATAAATTGAGTGAGTCCAATTTTAGGAATACAGGAATAGGAGTAGACCATTTAGCCATTCCAACCTATTCTACCATTCAATGAGATCTTGGATGATATGTGACCGAACTCCATATACCCACCTTTGCCCCATATCCCTTAATATGTTTGGCTAACAAAAATCTGGCAATCTCAGTTTCCAAATTAACAATTGACCTGGCATCAATTGCCATTTGAGGAAGAGAGTTTTATACTTCTACCACCCTTTGGCTGAGGAAGTGTTTCTTAATTTCACTCCTGAAAGAACTGGCTCTAATTTTTATACTTATGCCCCCTCCGTCCTGGACTCGCCAATTAACAAAAATAGTTTCTCCCAGTCGACCTTATCTGTTCCCTTTAATATCTTGAATACTTCGATCAAACCATCCCTTAAACTTCTAAAATTCAGGGACCACACCTTAGTTTGTTTAATCTGTCCTCGTAGCTTAACCCTTGGAGTCCAGATATCATTCTAGTAAATCTATGCTGCATTGCTGCCAAGGCCAATATATCCTTTCTTGTAGCACTCCCAGTGTGGTCCAACCAGGACTTTGTGTAGCTGAAGCATAACTTCTACCCCCTTGTATTCTATTCCTCTGGATGTAAAGGCCAGCATTGTCCTTTTTGATTATTTTCTGTACCTGTTCATGACATTTTAATGCTCTATGTGCCTTTTTTTAATTCATTCATGGGATGTGGGTGTCAGTGGCTAGGCCAGCATTTATTGCCCATCCCTAATTGCCCTTGAGGTGGTGGTGAGCTGCCTTCTTGAACTGCTGCAGTCCATATGAGGTAGGTACACCCACGGTGCTGTTAGGAAGGGAGTTCCAAGATTTTGACCCAGAGACAGTGAAGGAATGGCGATATAGTTCCAAGTCAGGTTGGTGTGTGACTTGGAGGGGCACTTGCAGGTGGTGGTGTTCCCATACATTTTCTGCCCTTGTCCTTCTAGTTGGTAGAGGTAGTGGGTTTGGAAGGTGCTGTCGAAGGAGCCTTGGTGCGTTGCCGCAGTGCATCTTGTAGATGGTGCACACTGCTGCCATTGTGCATCTGTGGTTGAGGGAGTGAATGTTTGCGGATGGAGTGCCAATCAAGCAGGCTGCTTTGTCCTAGATGGTGTCGAGCTTCTTGAGTGTTGTTGGAGCTGCACCCATCCAGGCAAGTGGAGAGTGTTCCATCACACTCCTGACTTGTGCCTTGTAGATGGTGGATAGGCTTTGGGGAGTCAGGAGATGGGTTACTCGCCTCAGGATTCCGAGCCTCTGACCTGCTCTTGTAGCCACGGTATTTATATGGCTATTCCAGTTCAGTTTCTGGTCAATGGTAACCCCTAGGATGTTGATAGTGGGGGATTCAATGATGGTAATGCCATTGAATGACAAGTGGAGATGGTTAGATTCTCTCTTGTTGGAGATAGTCATTGCCTGGCACTTGTGTGGCACAAGTGTTACTTGCCACCTATCAGCCCAAGCCTGGATATTGTCCAGGTCTTGCTACATTTCTACATGGACTGCTTCTGTATCTGAGGGGTGCTGAACATTGTGCAATCATCAGCGAACATCTCCACTTCTGACCTAATGACTGAAGGAAGGTCATTGATGAAACAGCTGAAGATGGTTGGGCTTAGGACACTACCTTGAGAAACTCCTGCAGTGATGTCCTGGAGCTCAGAAGATTGACCTCCAACAACCACAAACATCTTCCTTTGTGCTAGGTATGGCTCCAACCAGCAGAGAGTTTTCCCCCTGATTCCAGTGACTCCAGTTTTGCTAGGGCTCCGTGATGCCATATTCGGTCAAATATTGCCTTGATGTCAAGGGCAGTTACTCTCACCTCACCTCTTGAGTTCAGCTCTTTTGCCCATGTTTGAACCAAAGCTGTAATGAGGTCAGGAGCTGAGTGGCCCTGGCGGAGTGCAAACTGAGCGTCAGTGAGCAGGTTATTGCTAATCAAGTGCTGCTTGATGGCACTGTAGATGACACCTTCCATCACTTTACTGAGGATTAAGAGTAGACTGATGGGGCAGTAATTGGCCGGGTTGGACTTGTCCTACTTTTTGTGTACAGGACATACCTGGGCAATTTTCCACATTGCCGGGTCGATGCCAGTGTTGTAGCTGTACTGGAACAGCTTGGCTAGGGGTGCGGCAAGTTCTGGAGCACAGGCCTTCAGTACTAAATGACTGAAGTCCTTTTGCCCATATAAATGCGGACGCAGGCAGGTTTTGCTCGGAGAGGACGCCCCTACTAGTTGAAAAAGATTTGAGAATATCTCACCATCACACTCCTGAGAGTATATGGTCAGTGTGAAGAAGTTATCAATATTATGGAAGCAGAACAAGAGCAGGAGGAAGAGGAAATGAGAGACACACACAGCATAAAGCTACACCAACAGACAATACCAACGAGGAGATACCCTTCCACTAGATCCTTCAGACCACAGTGCTCTCTCAATGATATCTCAGAGGAGATCTGCTTAAGGAGTAACAGATCAATAAGAAGACATAGAAGGAATTCTGCTTCCTGTTGCAAACTGACCTCCAAAAATCTTCCCAGACATAGAAAATGAAGAATGCCAGACTTCATATGTACAGATATATATTTACAGTGAGTGTTTCTTATTACCACCCTGCCTACCATTGGTGCCTCTCTGTGCTATTCTTGGATTGATACCAGTGCTGCTTCAATGTCATGCCTGATAGCCACGGATACCAGTGGTGCTTAGCAACAGGATGGTGTCATGAACCTCTTGGGACTGAGGTGGCCCATATCTCAGGGCATCTGAGTCCCGGAGGACTCTTCTGGAGACTGTGTCATCACTGAGGTACATGGGAAACCTGGTCCTGAATCCTAATACTTATATGAGCTGGTATGTGAAGCAATCTGGCAAAAAGGTCACATGTGCTGTCATCAGGAGAAAGGAACAAATTAAGTCATGAAGTTGGATTCCAGGTGTGCCACTTGTATTGTGTCCTGGAGCTGAACGCTTATTGATTAACTTGAGGGGAGACCTGATGACACAAGTAAGATCCTGCAGAGCCTGAAAGATGGTGACGTGAAGCTATTAAAACAGCTTTCTGTTGTTCACCCCAAATGGTCACTTGAGGCCTGTAGCCCACTTATCGGAGATGTAACAGCCGTGGCTCAGTGGTAGCAATCTTGCCTCTAAGTCAGAAAGTTGTGGGTGCATGTCCCACTCATGTTCTCCCTGGTGGCCTGGTCAATATTTATCCCTCAACCAAAATTGATAAAATAAATTATTTTGTCCTATTGCTGTTTGTGGGGTTTTGCTATGCACAAATGGGATGCCGCTTTTTCGACTTTAAAACGGTGACTACGCTTCCAATGAAATAATTTGCTGTAAAATGCTTTGGGACATCCTGGTGTCGTATAAGACAGCATATGGAAGTTTTTCTTTCTTCCTTTCATCCTGTACAATAAAGCTTGGGAGGTCAGGCTTCCTGCTTTTGATTCACACACTCCCCGTTCATCTTTAAATATTGCCATGAGATCTTTTGAATCCACTTGAGAGGGCAGACAGTGCCTCAGTTTAATTTGACATCTGCAACATGGCACCTTGGGTAGTGCAGCACTCTCTCAGTACTGCAGTACTGGCTGGATTTTGTGCTGAAGTCTTGGGAGTGGGCATTGAACCCATGACCTTTACAATTTACAAATTACAAGCGGTAACTATAGTTCCCCTATCACCAAAAAGCTGAACTCAACACAGTCTGGGGATGAACCATGGCACCTTCATGATCTGTGTGGCTCAGTTCCTCACAATGGAATACAGTGACAGGATGATTATGGAAAATTTTGATGGGTGGGAGTTAACATTGAGAAAGGTAGCACTCATTAAATCAATGGTATTAGCAGTGTGTAACTCCAGCTCAGTAAAGTCAGATTGTTGGTGCTTCTGAAGTGTCACAGCTTGAGAAAAGAGCATCATCAAGAATGAAAGTAAAGGGAGAGAATCAAACTAAAGTGTGTGTGGTTTGTTTGCAACTTAAATTACTTTACTCGCCACCTTGCCACATAACATTGACGAGGAGGCCATAAATGTAGCTGAAGATAGAAGGGTTAATGGCACTGCCCATTTTGAAAACCACTCAATTAAACAATGCAAATGGAGTTATATTTACTGTGCCTGCCATGCTCAAGCATTCCAACAGGATAATAAAGGAAGTGAATTAATGACCTGGGAATTTTAATTAGAGATCAGCGGGTGCCAAGGGACTGTGTATAGCCAAAATGTTCCCTGTTCCAACAGTGGAGCCAAGCACAACTGCCAAGGTCATTAAGAGCAGTTTGCAGTCCTTGTGGAACAGCAAGGGGCTATTGTGTCAGGCCGTAACTTGAGGGAGTGTGGATGCAGTGTCCCTCTAGGCTGTGTGTGTTTCAGCAACCCAAACTCATTAGTACTTTTTGGGCTTTGTTGGATCGCCTTGATGGCTTTTTGCCAGCTTCACCATGTTTTGTTTCCTTTACCTTTCAGTTTTGTTTTAGGTCAGATCGGAAAGGTCTCGCAGCAGAACAGCCTGCTCAGCCCTTGATACAATTCTTTTATATTGGCCTATTTTGAGCTTAGGTTTTTAAAGGGGCCAGTGCTATCATGAGTAACAGTACCAACCAGCTCCATGATGTTAAACAATCTAAGTTAATGAGTAGACAAACTGCTAAAAACGATCATATTAATACAGTATGTCAATGCCTTCACTTGAAGTTGATCACTTTCCAATGGGAAAGTTTGCAGAACTAAATACACAGCATTTCATATTGAAGAAAAGGTGGCTTCTCAGCATGAGATTATCTGTAGCTTCTCTCCTTCAAAAGGAGGCTGTCACATAGCATTGCCATCTCCTGGAGGCTGATACACAGACAATTTGTACCCCAAGGTTGACTCTTCCCAATCTGCATTAAATTATAATGCTGTGGGCCTCCCAAGACTTTCCAAATGAGGCAGCCTGCGGTCCACAGACGGATTAATAAGTGGGCATGTTCGTAAAGAGGCAAAGCATTCATCAGTTTCCCTGTGGCAAAGAGGCAGGGGCTGGACAGGGCACTGAGCTTTTCCCGGGTGGCAGAGTTCCTGAGAGTGCAGTCCATACACTGTAAAAGTCACCAAGCTCGGCTGCCACCTCCTGCTCTCTGACGTGCCAAACAGAGTAACCCTTTTCATGCCCACCTCTTGTGGCAGAATGACCACTTTGGTAGCTGTAAAATGGAGCAGGAGACTGGGAGTTATGCCACTCCATCACTCACTCACAAACTCTAATTCACACCTTCACATTGGATTTTCTCCTACTTCATTGGTGCCTACTACTTGTTTCCTTCACCCCACACTTCTAGCAAAGGTTAATAAACATTTTGAGTCTTTGTAAAAACTCAAATTCCAGATTCCAGCCTGTATGTGACCACTTTGCTTCTTAAATGGGCACATGACTTTAAATTGAAGTTGCCAGCTAGATGCATCTGGTATACACTCCAGATGATTCACCAACACACACGCGGCCAGAAGAAAATCCTTTGTGTCTTTTTCGGTATTCGACTAATGGCACAAGAGTTCTGCTCTTCACCAGTCTGACCATGGGGCTCTCCTTTACTTGAGTGATTGGTGTCATTGAAGAGCTTTCACATGGGCATTTTTCATATTCTCTCAAGCAAGCAATGCCTCAGCTATTGTTGCAGATGGCAGAATGCCTATTTTTCCACACTCATGCACACACACGGAACATGCATGTAAACACATACACGTAAGCACATGTAAACATAAGTATACACAGTTAATAGCAACAAGACTGATGATGGTGAATGCTTCTTCCTGAAATCATAGATGGGGGAAAGGGAAGGAGTGGGTGCAGGGTTGGTGCTGAAAATACTCTGCACAGTATTCTCTTTTAATGCAGAATTGGTGCTGTGTAAGTGGAAGTTGTATTTCTTTTGAATCCAAAAGTTTCTCTTTAATTTCCCATCACGCATACAAGCATACAGAACACACATGGATCACACATGCACACAGAGTACAGAAACATGAAATTTAATTTCTGACCTAATATTTTCATTGATGCAGTGAGCTCTCAGGGAGGCAGTCTCATTACACTATATTTTCACACCACCTGCAATATGCAGTCTCCGTTCTGCTAGTTTTCAAGAGTTCCCAGATTACTCATTAGTTATCTTTGAATACTAATGCTCGCTTTTTGGTACTGCAGAGGACTCTCAGTACCCAATGTATTATACTCTAAACTACACCCTGAGACTATCACCAACCAGACTGCATAAGATATACTTTCTCATAATACATATTTGAAAAGAAGCCAAATCAGATAATAAACGGATATTCCCTTTCAAACACTGAAATAACTGTACAGAATGAAATTCTCTTCACTTTCTCTGAAGCTCCCCTCTCAGGTTCCTGCCCAATGGCACTTGCTGTTTCCCCAACCCCCCCCCCCCCCACCGCATTTCCCCCCACCCCCACAGTTGTTCACCATTTGAGAAAAATACATGATAGAAAGGGGGAAGAAAACCCAATTACTCATCAGTACACAATCAGAAGGCATGTCCTGTATTTCATCTGATTTTACAGTTTAGAAAAATAACTATGATTAACTACACATTGAATTTGAATACAGCTATTTAGGAATGAGGCACTCAGGCTTGGAGCGTGGGAAGCAGGGGTTGGAGCCAAGGAAAACAAGATAAGGGGACATGCGAGATGGAGCCAAGGCTCAGGAATTGATTTTGACAGGGATATTTTTGTACTGCATCATATAAGTGGAAATGTGTTAATAAACAGAGGATAATGTAGTCATTTTTTTTAGCAAGGTTAAAGAGAAAAAAAATCTGTGAATGATGGAAATGTGAAACAAAAACAGAAAATGCTGGAAATACACATTAGGACTCAAAGTCATCAGACTACTAATCATTACTTAGGAACAGGAGTCGGCCATTCAGCCCCTTTGAGTCTATTCTAGCATTCAATTAGATCATGACTGATGTGTACCTCAAATCCCTTTACCTGTCTTTGTTCCATATCTCTTGATAAACTTACCCATCAAAAATCTATCGATCTCAGTCTTGAAAGCTCCAATTGTCCCACCATTCACAACATTCTGGATGAAGACTTCCTATTTTCAGATGATGAAGATTGTTTGGCCCTTCTTACCTGGTCAGAATGACCTTGCAGCCTCTCCATCACAACATCAATCGTTTCTCAAATAATTTCAGACTTTTTGCTCCACTATCCTACCCAGAGACCATTCCATATGTTGATGACTCTGTACGAAGAGCTTCCTGACATCAGTCCTAAATTTGCCTTGTCCTGGTTTTAACCTGCAGCATGTTTGTCCTACTCTCATGATCTAAATTGAATTTTTTTTTGGATTTACCTTTATCTATAATACCTTAATTCAGGAGCAAAGGCAGGTAAATGGTGCTGAGACACATTTCAGCCATTATTTAATTGAATGGCAGAATAAGAGGCTGAATGGTCTATTCTTGTTCCTGTTTTCCTATGTATCTCTATAAGATCATCTCTTAGACGCCTCCTTTCAGTGCTGAAATGGCTACATTTATCCAGCCTGTCCTGCTAACTCAGACCTCTTACACTAGGGTACATCTCTGTGGCATTTCTCTGTATTTCCTCCAATGCTTAAGTGCCTCACTTGTGTCTCAGTAATTATAACTGGCCACAGTACTCAAGGTGTGGTCTGCCTTGAGCACAGTACTGTTTGTGCATGACTTTCTCTGACTTGCAGGGGTAATGAAATCGGGCAGTTCCTGTAACAGACAGCCAATCTACATCACCAATTTTACACCTGGATAGCAAGTTGAAAATTGATCCAATGGTGGCTATATAGTTGGAGCAATCTATTGGCTGCTCCGCCATGTGCTGAGCATCAAGATTACTAAGGTTCACAGGTCTCTTTCAACATTACCTTCAACTATTTTGGCACCATTCATGAAGTAGATGCGTTGCCCATATTTCTGTCCTCTCAGTAAAGAGAAAAGACTAGTTCATATCCCATATGCAGATTCTTCAATAACCTGGCATTTTAATAACGTTGAAAGATCAGAAACCATTCACAACCTTGCTAAAAAAAAGACTACAATCTCCTCTGCTTAATGGAAAACTATTTAATGATATAAACTATGTGGGTTTAACACCAGGTAGCAGCCAATCATCCATGTGCATAAACCTCTACCCAAAGGCCTACAATGACTGATACTGCTACATGTGAAAAGAGTAAAGATACATCAAGAAGATTTATGATTGGCTGACACCAAGTTTGGGTAGGACCAGATGTGAAACAAGGGAGCAAAGGAGTTCTTCAGTTCAGAGATAAAAGTGAGAAACTTGGAGGAAGCTTTCACAATGGAGGGGATGTCACCATCTTGATGCTCAGATTGCCTTTGAAATTGGTTTTTGCACCCAGCCACTGTGCCATGCAGTGGCCATTTTGGATCTGAGCCTTAACAGTGGCCATTTTTGTCCCCCTCAACAATATTCTCCTTTCATTTCTTCTCCTGACAGTGTTGATTCCTTACATAATCTATGGCCCCACAAACACTTGACACCCTCGAGTACGTAAGCCCAGTGGACATAACTCATGTGTGAGCCTTGACCATGAGTGTCAGGAAGCTATTTGATCAGAGAGGCACCACACTATGCCTGAACCGATTCTCAGCTTTTGCATGCACACTTCAACCAGGGTCTTACTGGTCTGGAATCGAGAGCTTTTTCTCCTCCACCAATTCTCGCCAAATTTGACATTTCTCTTCTTCCTCTGGTGTTCAGTCAGTGATTTGGTGAGAATAACCCTGACCCAGTTGTCAAATGAGCATCCCTGCATGGCTGTTGGTTAGTTTATGATTTGCTCTAACCTGAGGTTAGTGGTATCATTAGCCCCACCCATCAGGAAATCACCAGCAAGATGCCTATCAACAGATGGAAAATCTTGGGCGGTGCACGCACAAGTTTCCAATCGGTGAGGTTGGTGGACAAGGGTGTTGTTGATAATGTGCATTCATCAGCTGAACCGTTGGTGGTGCCGTCTTTCAAATGAGACAAACTGAGGCCCCATCTGACCTTACTGTGGGACAAGAAAGATACTATGGCATTATTTGAATAAGAGCAGGGGAATTCTCCCCTGCTTCCTGGCCAATAGTTATGCCCCAACCAACATCACTAAAACAGACTAGCTGGTCAATTATCACATTGCTATTTGTGGGATCGTTCTGTGTACAAATTCGCTGCTGTGTTTCTTATATTACAACAGTGACTACACTTCAAAAGCACTTCATTGCCTATAGAGTGCTTTGGGACATCCTGAGGTCATGAAAGACGCTTTAGAAATGCAAGTCTTTCTTTTTATGTTTGGAAACAGCAGCAGGGGTTTCCCTAGCATTTTTGGTACAATTTACCATTTGCCATGCAAAACCATAGAGGAAGGTTCCAGTTTCAATCAACAGTGTGTGCTGCATTAGCTTATCTCAGCCTGGTAGCCACATGAGTGCTACAACTGTTCAGAGCACCCCAAAGCTAGAGAGAGTAAAATATTCAGTTTTGGTCACTTATCAGTGATCACTAAATATGTAAGAATGTGCTTTTGTTTCTGGGTGGGTGCATGTGAAGTGTGGACTGGATCAAGCTTTGCTGTGATGCCATCTAAAGTTGAATAGGCCACTGACACTAATTACCTCGCCTCATGCATACACCTGGATAAGACAGCAGAGGACAACTGGCAGGTATGGAACCCCTGAGTCATCAACTTCAGTAGGAGGAGGGGAGGAAACCGGAAGGAAGGAGAAAACTGTAGCAAATTGAACAGAGTGGGTTAAAGAAAAACCTGTCTGGTCGAAACAAAAATCACATGAGTAAATGTCATAATAAAACAATTGTCATAACAATTACAGAAATGCTCAATTATATAATCTTTTTTCAATTCTTCACCCAGTCCTTGTAATACACAGGTTACTGCCTGTGCGGTGTTTGCAAGTTCTCCCTGTGACCGTGTGGGTTTCCGTCGGGTGCTCCGGTTTCCTCCCACCGCCAAAGACTTGCAGGTTGATAGGTAAATTGACCATTATAAATTGCCCCTAGTATAGATAGGTGTTCGGGGAATATAGGGACAGGTGGGGATGTGGTAGGAATATGGGATTAGTGTAGGGTTAGTATAAATGGGTGGTTGATGGTCGGCACAGACTCGGTGGGCCGAAGGGCCTGTTTCAGTGCTGTATCTCTAAATAAATAAAAATAAATAAATTATACAACAGAGACAAAATATGACTGTGCATCCACATGGTACAATGTGGGTTTGGCCCTCCGGCCCCTCCTTGTGCCAAGTTTACAGTCTTGCAACTGCCACCAGAGTGTAGGTCCCATTTAGACGTGAAGAGTTACCCTGGAGAAAGGAGGTTGGAGAATCGAGTAAACAAGGCTCCAGGGCACAGTTCCTGCATTTAAAGGGGCAGAACCAGAAAGTGAACTCTTTATGGGTGTATTTATAGTTGTAGACCTCGCTTGGCCTTGGCAGGATTGATGGAAGAAGTAATGAGTTTTAAACCCATGAACTCCCAGAGGCGAGGAGGCAATTCAGTAGCATTGAATTGATGGGGTCTGGTTTTAATCGCCACTGGAACCAAATAAAGATTATTGTAATGATATAAAGCAGCTGACATAGTAGAGTAATTACACCAGTACAGGGACATTTTTAACAATTAAAACAGTGAAGGCAGTGTTGTAGAACATTATCTACCCAACGAGTGAAGATTAAACACAAAGAATGTTTGTTTTGAGGAACCAGAGTTAATCGTGCCCTCTGCCTCTCTGCACCTCCCCCGCCCACCCCCCCTGACAGTACTCAGACCTGGATTGCTGCAGCCCAGCACCAGCTGTTTCCTGTTAACAAGAACAACCTGCCTCGAGAGGATGAGCCAACTGTTTGGATTTGACTCAGCAGCTCACTCCCCCCTACTTTGCCCCGTACTAAAGGCTGTACAGTTTTTTGTTGTTAGGAATTCTCCCTGACTGGAAAGAAGTATTCCCTGTTTGAAACAAACAGGCCAGAAATGCCTATCTTGAGCATACCAAAGCTGGCAGTGCAAATGGGACTCTGTGGCCATTTTAATGAGGACAGTGCACTTTGGAAATGTGTCAGGATTGCATGCCACCCCTCACCTAGATATCAGTTTCACAATCCCAGCATTCTCTTCACACCAATGCAACATAGTCCCATGGCGGACCACACAGAGAGTAGCCATAAAAAGGTAAATTGAACAAGCTAACTACCCACACAATTTCAGCTATATGCACAGCCCAAACAGGAGAGCTCGCTAAATGATTTGTATTTACATGCTCTATAAAATTCATGCCTGCTGGATGAGGTTAAGTATTGGCAATGCTATTAGTTGGTTAGTGTGTGACTGACACAATGATTATAATTCAGTGTTGTGAGATGCTTGCCTTTCTCTTTCAATTTAAATGTTTCAACAACAATAACAATAATAAGTATTTTTATAGCGCCTTTAACATAGTAATATGTTCCAAAGTGCTTCATAGGAGTGTTACCAAACAAAGAATGATACTGAGCTAACATAAGGAGATATTAGGGCTGATGATCAGAACTCGGTTAGAGAGATAGGTTTTAAGGAGTGTCTTAAAGGAGGAAAGAGAGGCTGAGAGGTTAAAGAGGGATTTCCAGAGCTTAGCGCCTTGGCAGCTGAAGGTATGGCTGTCGATAGTGGAGCCAAGAGGCCAGAAATAGATGTGTGCAGATATCTCAGTGGATTGTAGGGCTGGGGAAATTACAGAGATACAGAGAAGTGAGGCCACAGAGGGATTTCAAAACAAGGATGAGAATTTTTAAATTGTTGCATTGCTTAACTGGGAGCCTCCATGACATCATCTGAAAACGCAGCATCAGTTTCCACGTGTAAGCTAATGACACCCAGTTCTACCTTACCACTGCCTCTCGACCTCTCCACTGTCTCTAAATTATCAGACTGTTTGTCCAACATTCAGTACTGAATGGGCAGAAATCTCCTTCAACTAAATATTGGGAAGACTGAAGCCACTGTCATCAGTCCCTGAGACAAACTCCGTTCCTTAGCCACTGACTCCATCCCTTTTCCTGGCAACCGTCTGAGTCTGAAGCAGACTGTTTGCAACCTTGGCGTCATGTTTGACCCCGAGATAAGCTTCTGATCACGTATCCACACCACTAAATCTGCCTATTTCCGCCCATGTAACATTGCCCGACTCCGTCCCTGCCTCATCTCATCTGTTGCTGAAACCCACATCCATGCCATCGTTACCTCTAGCCAACACAGGGGTGATGGGCGAACAGGACTTGGTGCGAGTTAGGACACAGGCAGCAGAATTTTGGACAATTTCAATTTTATGGAGGGTAGAATGTGGGAGGCCGGCCAGAAATGTAATGCATTAGCCAAGTCTGGAGTTAACAAAGGCATAGATTCCAATCTGACGTAACTCTGCTGGACATATAGCTTTAGCCTACTTCTCCTCCCCTCAGTCCAATGTAAGTCTGTTGACTCTTGTCAGACATTTGAGAGGAGGGAGGTTTTTTATACCGTGCCTGTTTTTGGAGAGGACAGATAGGAATTTCTTGCTATGGTGACCTTTGTGCTTGAGAGAAATGTCAAATTTTCAGAGCCCTGGCGACCCACTGTAACCATTTTATAATGGGGTACAGGGCATCATTTTTGCTCCTTGGTGATTGGTGGAACCTCCGGAACATGAAGCCATTTTTAAAGGGATGCCGGCAGTGAGAGAATGTGTTGGGTGCACGCCTCCAATTAATTGCCTGTTGTGATCATTGAAGAGCTCATTAACAGGCTTGTCAGCAGCAGTTTTTAATTTTCAAAGGCTGGGAACATGGAGGACGCCATGTAGGGAACACAGTAGGGTATTCAAGTTGTGAGCACTGCAGGGTGCCATGAGGGCTATGGAAAAGGCTGGTTAAAATACTGCAGAGGCCACAAATTAAAGCGCAGCTGCTTCGAAAGTGCCACAGAGCGGCCACTGCTGCAGTTATAAGACTTACTTTTCTCAGTGGTGAGTGGCAGGAATCCCGAGAGGGATGTGAGACCACTGGCATCACTGGGGCAGCTGGGGTTGGCAGGGGAAGGCCTGGTGAACGCGCAAAGCCCAGCTGAGGGAAAGCTCCGTTTACAGTGTCGCATCATAAAGGTTCCAGGTCAGGTACAGCATGGGTTAGATCCAAAATATGGCTCCCTCACTGATCCATCAAACATTTCATTAGTTCAGTAACAACAGAGGTTCGAGACAGAGAGAAGCTCCCTCTGCACTGTCCATATCAAACAATCCCAGGACAAGTACTGAATGGGTTAGATACAGAGCAAAGCTCCCTCTACACTGTTCCATTAAGCACTTTGAGGTCAGGTACAGCATATTTTTGAAAGCAGTAAAACTTCCTTTACATTCTCCCCACCAAACATGCTGGGTGGGATCTTCTGATCTCAGACGTATGCAGGCGTGGGACCATTTCTGGTCCCGACCCCGCGTAGGTCTGAAGTCTGCCCTCCGGCATGATCTTCCAGGAGGCAGCCTCCTAATAGGCCACCTCTGTGTCTAACGTCCAATTAAGGATGGCGGGCAAGCTCCTGAGGCTGCAGGCCTGCTGCTCTGGTTGGCCGTCAGCCCCACCAGGAGTGGTGGGCTCTACTGAGGCCGGTAGGGGGCTGCAAGGGCACCTGCAAATGGAGACGCCCTCAGAAGTCTATAGAACAGTGTAAAATAACAACTGCCCACAGCTGGCAGGCCATCATGGTGGAGAGGGTAACCTTCTGCAGGATGGTTGCGGCCACGATTGTGGCCTTCGCATCCCAGTGGGCCCATGCTGAGGTGCTTGAGAGGAGGTGCTGCTGGCCTCCTGGCCTGCCACCAGGAGGCTGTCTCCATCTACCTGACATACTCCAGCCTCATCAGGGTGGCCCAGCTGCCATCAGGAATATCCCGACTGCGTCAGAAATTTGCCCCCAATTGGGCTGTTAATTGACTTAGTTGGCTACCCACTGCTACTGAGCAGGTGGCCACTGCTGCGTTAACCTCACCTCTGATGAGATCTCTCAGAGACGGAAATGCGATGGGGAGCCGACCCGACGCACACGTTTCCGAGTTTGGTCTTGGTCCCTACTCCAAGAGGCTGATAAGATTCCATCCTCTGAGTCATGCAGGTGACAGTTGCAATTCCTCTTGGGTTGCAGCATCATATGGAGATGGAGCAGGGGCAACAGAGAAGATAAGTTGTTGGCAGAGGGAGCAAGAGGAGGAGGAAGGGAGGAGGCATCATCCCTCCTGATGAGCTGTCCGTGAATATTTCATCAGACTCTGGTTCTCCTGAAAAAAATCCCCAGGTCACCATTGCTCCATATTTCCTCACCTTTCGAACCCTCTGTTATGGAACATCACAGGCCTGAAATAAAAGACTCCACAAAACAACCATTACATACCAACTTTATCCAACAACACTTGGAATAACACACACAATACTCAACTATTCACCCTTGTGCTTTCCCTTAGTGTCTGTCTTGTGGGTGCCATTACCTGTCCTAGTGCTACCCCAGTGGCTGCAGTATGGATGGTGGAAGGCTGCTGGGTTTGTTGTCAACAAGCAGAGATCTCAAGACCTCCATCTGAGCTTCCACTGCAGCACTGCACCATTGAATAGTTTTTGCCTCTGCTGTAACAGAAGCTGAAACATCGGTCATCAGACACTGCACAAGTGCTGTCATGGAGTTGATTGCCATTTCCACATTGGAAAGGATAAGCTCCAAGTTCTCCATGGAAACCTGTGCTAATTTGGAGCTGGACTCCTCCATACTCCTTGATAGTGACAACAAGCTGTCTGGCAGGTCTGCCAATGCACCAAGCATTTCTGTGTGCATGTCCATCTTTTCCTGTACACCACCCCATCGAAGTTCTCACTTGAGTCCTCGGCAACATGAACCCTCACCCTCCGGGGAGCTGGCCTATGTGCTAGCCTTTGCCCCTGGCCTTGCTGCAGCCTACTCATACCTGGTGTCTCATCGCATACACATCCCACCTCTATGCTACCTTCCAAGGAACACACAGTGACAGTATCTGAGCTAGTGGCTGCGTGTCAGATCAAGTGACGGTGTTTCTTCCTCAGGTGTCTACTGTTCCTCTGGGCCTTCATCCTCAAGCAGCACTGGCTGGTCAGGCGGCAGGTCTTGTCTATCTTAAAGCATAAGTGAACAAGGGGAGGGTTGGGGTCAGGGAAGAGAGGGCAGATGGAAAGCTAGAGATACATGGTTAGACCATCTGCACCTTTACATCATTCCAGATTGTAAAATGAGGGTGAAGTAGGATTTCAGAAAAAGCACAAGACAGGAACATACTGTCAGTCTGTATGTCTTCAGCGACCCAGGTTGCCATGGCCTCACTGATGGCCTGCCATAATGCAAAGAACCGTCTCCTCCAAGGAGGTGAGGACATGCAGCCGTGCCTGTCCCCCTCTGGTTCTTTGCTGTTCTACCCTGTTGTGTACCTCTTTGTCCTGCAAGACAGAGGGAAGAGCGCCAGTGAGTGCGTTGCTGTCATAACTGAATAGCTAGAAATATGTAGAAGCTGCAAGAAGTGGGTATGATGCTTGCAACAGTGCTAAGTATGTGAGGGTGGGATGGAGCATTTGAATGTTGAGAATGAGCCCTGATTGCTAGAGATTGCTGATGGGTGATTGATGGATGTGGGGTGCATTAAGCAGTTTGTGAGGTTGGAGGTGTGGTTGGTTGGAGATGGCATTTGACGATGCATTCACTGATCTTGACTACTCGTGTGAAGTAATTGAACTTTTTCTGGCATTGTATCCAGGTCCTCAGGGCCAGACTCCTGGCATTGACCTCCATGGCTATCTGATCCCACTGCTTTCGCAGTGGCCCCCTTTGGAAAGATGGCCACTCTCTTCCTTTCCACTAACTACACTAAGGCCTCCAGCATTGCATCTAAGAACATAGAAGCCCTCACTCTGGCCTGCTGCTCCATTGCTCTGGTTTCTTCCCACTCAGAAAATCTTTCCCAGCCACTTCTAGCACCTGCTTCAGCCAGAATGCACCTCTGATTTAAGAGGTGCAGGCTAGCTTTAAATGATGCTAGCTTCGCACAAACCTGGGCCCCCTGCTGAGTGTGCAGCCACTCAGCAGCATGTTTAGCACTGGGCTGCATGCCCCAGTCATGGGGATGAGCAGGAAGCATGACGGTTGTGTGCTGCATACACCACTTCCATTGGGCACAGGGTAATTGAACATCAAGATCCCTGCACCCCCAACAGGCCTTATTGGAGTTTTAGCTGCTAGAGTTTTGTTAAATGAGGACCAAGGGATATGGAACGAAGGGTAAATGGAGTTGAGGCATAGATCAGCTAGCTGAATGGTAGAACAGGCTTGAGGGGCAGAATGGCCTACTCCAGTTCCTGTAATCAATAAACGACTTCTAGAGGAGAAACATTGCAGTTCGATGTAAAGTAAAGCTCTGCCCTGATCGGTGTCCATGCCTCAGAAGATCACCAGTGGTACCAGTGTGGCATTTCCATTTTCTGCACCAACTATCTGAAGGAACGATCCCCGACGCTCAGGGGGAAAGGGCCTCTTGAGGAGTATTTTCTACATTTCCTGGCCCCACAAGGAAAATAAGATGTTGATAAACCTTTCCCCTTTAGTCCTCTTCTGGTCTGAGCTCCCCTTCCTGCTAAGTTGGCCTGGTGGTAAAGCCACAACTGCCCCGCCTGCTCAGGCCTTGGTTAAAATTGCAGTCAGTCCTCAAGTTGTCATCGGAGTCCAATCTCTATATTTAAAGAAGGACTTTGCTGGTTTCCAGTGGTTATTTTTCCCACCTCTCAGAAAAACTGATTACAATTGAAGACTTTGAAAGGGAATTCAATGTTGTTGGGTTAATTCCCCCGTCGAATTTAAATTCCCATTTTCCACTGGGCAAGTAGGGTTATAAATGCTCCTTCGGTGTCAGTTCCTGGGCATGTGTTAAAGGGAATGATGCACTCACAGAGGGAGTGTGCACCTCTGATAAAGCATGGCAAGTGTTAGTTTACACTTGGCACATTCTGTCTTTTAATGGTGCTACACCAGTCATTGGTAGAAAATGAATTAACAGCAGAAAGAGTTGGCTACAGATAAGCTGAGTTTTTTTTTCTTCAAGGTATCAGCTGTAACTCAGTTGGTAGCTTCTAAGTCAGGTGGCTACAGGTTCAAGCCCGACTCTACAGCCTAGCACATAATTCAGGCTGACACTTCAGTGCAGTTCTGAAGAAGTGCTGCACAGTCGGCGGTGAGCAGTTAAATGGTCTGCATTTTCAAATGGATGTAAAAGATCCTATGACACTGTTTGAAGAAGAGCAGGGGGGTTCTCCCGGTATCCTGGCCAATGTTTATTCCTCAACCAATACATGAAACAGATGATTTGACCATTTATTTCATTGTTGTTTATGGGAGCTTGCTGTGCACAAATAGGCTGCTGCATCTCCTGCATTACAACAATGACAACCCTTGGCTGAAAAGTATGTTGCAACATCCTGAGGTAGTAAAAGGCTCGGTAGAAATGTGGATCGCTCAAACAAAAGTGGTCTTCAACAGTAGCAGGCAAACTGAAGTGATATGCAGTTCTGAGACTAAGCGCTTGGCTATTGAGTAAGGAGGCAGTTGCTCTCCAGCCTGTAACTCTGGGCCAACATGCAGGCAATTACTTTAACAAAGATAAATTGTACCACATAGTGTCATACTACATGGTATACAGTGATACACAATTTCAGTTGGCTGTTAAGAGGTTTCTTTTGTAGCCCTTAGACCTAATTGTTTTTCTGTGCTCCTTCCCATTAGTTGGAGAAATTCCTCAAGGTTGAAGTTTCTGAGAGGGAGCAAAAGGGGGCTGAGTCAAAGGTCGTTTCAGATCTCCGCCGCCAATTTGAGGATGAAGAGAGGGTATATAGGAGAAAGCTTCAGGCATATCAAGACGGACAGCAGCGTCAGGCTCAACTTGTACAAAAGCTTCAGGTCAAGGTAGGAAGTGAACAACCTTTCAAAACAGACTCCAATTTGCACTGAGATCAAAGTTGGCTCACAAATCAGAAAATGAATGTTGGAATGGAAAGCGGGAAATTAATCTTGTCAAACTGCGGATACATTGGCCCGTGGGCTGAGTGAGGAAGGCATGAGTGTGCAGTGAAACAACTGGAATCAGTGCCAAGAAACCAGACACTGGCACGAGTCTATGCTATTGTGGGGTCTCTTGTGCATAGCAATCATCAACAACTAAAGCAGTACTTAGAACTATAGGAAAGGGACAGAGGCTTAACGAAGTCAAGTTTGGCAATTGTGCAATCAGTGGACTGCAATGCTGTCTTAATTCTGATGGGGTGGAATAGGGGAAATCTGTGGCAGAACCCAGATCACTGAGCTTCTGTGCCAACACAACCTCTCCCACAGGGCAGGGGTGGGGACCTCTGCCCAGTGCATTGCTTCAGCTCTTGGGGCATGTGTCCAGGGGTTTCCCCTAGATTTTTTTGTTTATTTGGTCTTAGGAAGTGGAAGCATTTAAGGCCGTGCCATAGTTACCCAGGTTAAGTGATTGTTTACAACTGAGTGCCTTGCTAGGCCATTTCAGAGAGCATTAAGAATTGACTACATAGTTTGAGATTGGAACTAAGTATAGTCCATTTAAAGAGCGGGCTATCTTCAACATTGACAGGGCTTTGCTTTGTTTTGTCCAGAAACTAATTGGAGTATCCTGGGAATCCCAAGGGAGTGAAATGAACTGAGAAACTGAGCTCTGAATCAGCTGAATATTTGGATCTAGTAATTTGACCAAGCCATGACCATGTTTCAGGCATAAAATAGGCACTAAAGATCCACAAAAAATATAGTAGGCGCACAGTGGAGGTGTACCACCTGCCATGTTGGCCAGGTTTGCTCAATAGGCATCTGGACCATATAGCAAAATGATTCAGAAAGCTCATTACAATATTTAAATACGTGTCCCACGTTGGCTCTAGAAGCCTTTTGTGAAATTGGTCTGTCCCGACTCCTGACTTGCCTTGTGATAAACTCACCCTAAACAATTGGCACTAACAGCCATCAGGGATAAGTTACTGCTATCAGTTGAGCATCATCTTCAAGAATATGACTGTGCAAAGTATTCATTTAATATTTCTGCCATATCCTTAGAGTCCTTTCTAAACTGTCCTTCAGCATCTTTCAGTGGCCCGATACAGTCTGTGATGGTTCACTGACTCTTCACGTCGGCTTTTCCCATTACTACCACAATTTTCCGCTATCCTCTTGTCCTTTAACTTTATAACTGATGGAATAATAAACTTAGCTTTCTTTAACTGTTCATTTCTTTGTTTGCCTGGGTATGTGCACTTTTAGTTTATATAAACATCTTTGATTGTGTCTTATTTTTCTTTGTACAGGATCAATCAGCCACCTCTGCTTCTTTTTACGACACTCCCTTTTTGACATTGGCTTTTAAGCGCTTTTTCACAGAATCACAGAATGGTTACAGCACAGAAGGAAGCCATTCGGCTTATTGTGTCTGCACCGGCTCTCCGAGTGAGCAGTTCACTTAATGCCTTCTCCCATAACCCTGTACGTTCCTCCTTTTCTAACAACTATCTAATTCCCTTTTGAGTGCCTCAACTGAACTTGCCTCCACCGCACTCTCTGGCAGTGAATTCCAGATCCTAACCACTCGCTGCATGAAAAAGTTTTTCCTCATGTCACCATTGCTTCTTTTGCCAATTACCTTAAATCTGTGCTTTCTCATTCTCAATCCTTTCACGAGTGGCAACAGTTTCTCCCTATCTACTCTGTCCAGACCCCTCATGATTTTGAATACCACTATCAAATCTCCACTCAGCCTTCTCTTCTCCAAAGAAAACAATCCCAACTTCTGCAATCTATCTTCATAACTGAAGTTCCTCATTCCTGGAACCATTCTTGTGAATTTTTTCTGTACTCTCTCCAATGTCTTCACATCTTTCCTAAAGTGCAGCACCCAGAACTGGACGCAGTACTCCAGCTGAGGCTGAATTAGTGTCTTATACGAGTTCAACATTGCCTTCTTTGCTCTTGTACTCTATGCCCCTAACAATAAAGCCTAGGTTACTGTATGCTTTATTAACTGCTCTCTTAACCTGTCCTGCCACCTTCAATGACTTATGCAATATACACCCTGGTCCCTCTGTTCCTTTTAGAGTTGTACTCTTTATTTTAGAGTTGTACTCTTTATTTTATATTGTCTCTCTATGTTCTTCCTACCAAAATACATTTCTCCACATTGAAATTCATCTGCCACTTGTCCGCCCAATCCACCAACTTGTCTATGGCCTTTTGAAGTTCTACACTATCCTCCTCACAGTTCACAATGCTTCCAAGTTTCATATCATCTGCAAATTTTGAAATTGTGCCCTGTACACCAAGGTCTAAGTCATTAATATATTTCTCAATGAAATTGATCCGGATGAAACTGACGAGCACAGCTGCCGATACTTCAATCTCCGATCCTGCTGTCTTCACAGTCCAGAGTGTCTGCAGCCACGGCATGCGGTAAGTCCATTGAGGTGAAGAAGGAGCTGCGGGACCCGAGAGAAGTCCAGAGAAAAGGTGCCCCGAACACCCAAAAAATCCACGAACGGCCCCCCCCAGCCGCAACTTCAAAGCGCCCGCGGGAGATGGCTCGGAGAGCATCTGCAGCGCACTGTCGGCAATGCTGCATGCCTTTATTTAAACCACTGCAAAAAAAAAACCCTTAGCAAATGTAATCACCTCTAAGTCTGCCAAATGATGCTTCACCTCCCGAAGGACGTGGATGAGCTTTCCGGACGTCGATGGTGGGCACTGAGGAAATGGCTTATTACCTGCACCAGCTTCCCCCCCCCCCCCTCCCCCCCCTTTACCCCCCTTCCACCCCCCCCCACCCCCGTCCCCTTCCCTGCTCCACCCTCTCAGCTCACCCCCTCACAACCCCGTCCCAGCCCGCCCCCCCCTCGCACCATCTTCACCCCGCACCCCCTTCCCCTGCACCCCCCCCACCCCCTCCCTCTATCCCTCCCCCTTGCATCCCCTCCTCCCACCGGCACCATCCTACACCTGTGTAGGGGCCCCAACAACCCCACTGCCTTGTGGGCGTCTCGGGAGAGACCAAGGCTAAGGGAGTAAACCCTGACAGAAAACCCGGAGCGGAACCCTGTCGGCGGTCATGTGTCACCTTTGGCATGTTTCCGGCAGTTCCTGCAGCCATACTGGTGCCAAACGTCGTGTCCTGCACTCCTTTGGACCCCACCAGAAAGGCCGAGAGGGGGGTTTTGACGACTGGGCAACTCTCAACCTCCATAAATTTGCCCAGGCATGCGCCATGGAGAGGTCACTCCATAGTTGCCTCACAGCGACTAAAACAACACGGAAGGCAGCAGTTACGGGTTATAAGTCCAGATAAATTGGCGTAGAAACTGGGCGCCACGGGTTGCCTTTGTCGGTGGGAGAGGTCATTGCACCTCACTGGACAGCTACCGCCCGCCTCAAACCGGGCAGCCCCCGGTCAATAAGGTTCTGTCCCGCCACAGTCTGCCTGCTTCAATGGGTGCTTGGAGCTCAGGGTCATTGCCCGAAAGGTGGACTGATACACCGCACCAAACAACATGAAAAAAGGAAAGAAGGTACCAGCCCTTCGCTTTGCAAGCTGGAACGTCAGAACTATGTGTCCTGGCCTGTCGGAAGACCTTACACAAATCAACGATTCTCGGAAGACCGCCATCATTAACAACGAGCTCAGTAGATTCAATGTGGACATTGCAGCACTTCAGGAGACTCGCCTCCCCACGAGTGGCTCTCTAGCAGAGCAAGACTACACCTTCTTCTGGCAGGGCAGGGATCCTGAAGAACCAAGACAGCATGGAGTGGGCTTCGCCATCAGAAACTCCTTGCTCAGCATGATAGAGCCTCCCTCAAATGGCTCGGAACGCATACTGTCCATCCGACTGCTCACCACCTCTGGTCCAGTACACCTACTCAGCATCTATGCTCCAACACTCTGCTCCCCACATGAAGCTAAAGACCAGTTCTATGAACAACTCCATAACATCATTAGCAGCATCCCCAACACCGAACACCTATTCCTGCTGGGGGACTTTAATGCCAGGGTTGGGGCCGACCATGACTCATGGCCCTCCTGCCTTGGGCGCTATGGCGTTGGAAGGATGAATGAGAACGGGCAGAGACTGCTTGAGTTGTGTACCTATCATAACCTCTGCATCACCAACTCGTTCTTTCACACTAAACCCTGTCACCAGGTTTCATGGAGGCACCCAAGATCACGTCGTTGGCACCAGCTAGACCTCATTGTCACAAGGCGAGCCGCCTTAAACAGTGTTCAAATCACACGCAGCTTCCACAGTGCGGACTGCGACACCGACCACTCCCTGGTGTGCAGCAAGGTTAGACTCAGACCAAAGAAGTTGCATCATTCCAAGCAGAAGGGCCACCCGCGCATCAACACGAGCAGAATTTCTCACCCACAGCTGTTACAAAAATTTCTAAATTCACTTGTAACAGCCCTTCAAAACACTCCCACAGGGGATGCTGAGACCAAGTGGGCCCACATCAGACACGCCATCTATGAGTCAGCTTTGACCACCTACGGCAAACGTGCGAAGAGAAATGCAGACTGGTTTCAATCTCATAATGAAGAGCTGGAACCTGTCATAGCCGCTAAGCGCATTGCACTGTTGAACTACAAGAAAGCCCCCAGCGATTTAACATCCGCAGCACTTAAAGCAGCCAGAAGTACTGCACAAAGAACAGCTAGGCGTTGCGCAAACGACTACTGGCAACACCTATGCAGTCATATTCAGCTGGCCTCAGACACCGGAAACATCAGAGGAATGTATGATGGCATGAAGAGAGCTCTTGGGCCAACCATCAAGAAGATCGCCCCCCTCAAATCTAAATCGGGGGACATAATCACTGACCAACGCAAACAGATGGACCGCTGGGTTGAGCACTACCTAGAACTGTACTCCAGGGAGAATGTTGTCACTGAGACTGCCCTCAATGCAGCCCAGCCTCTACCAGTCATGGATGAGCTGGACATACAGCCAACCAAATCGGAACTCAGTGATGCCATTGATTCCCTAGCCAGCGGAAAAGCCCCTGGGAAGGACAGCATTACCCCTGAAATAATCAAGAGTGCCAAGCCTGCTATACTCTCAGCACTACATGAACTGCTATGCCTGTGCTGGGACGAGGGAGCAGTACCCCAGGACATGCGCGATGCCAACATCATCACCCTCTGTAAAAACAAAGGTGACCGCGGTGACTGCAACAACTACCGTGGAATCTCCCTGCTCAGCATAGTGGGGAAAGTCTTTGCTCGAGTCGCTCTGAACAGGCTCCAGAAGCTGGCCGAGCGCGTCTATCCTGAGGCACAGTGTGGCTTTCGTGCAGAGAGATCGACCATTGACATGCTGTTCTCCCTTCGTCAGATACAGGAGAAATGCCGTGAACAACAGATACCCCTCTACATTGCTTTCATTGATCTCACCAAAGCCTTTGACCTCGTCAGCAGACGTGGTCTCTTCAGACTACTAGAAAAGATCGGATGTCCACCAAAGCTACTAAGTATCATCACCTCATTCCATGACAATATGAAAGGCACAATTCAACATGGTGGCTCCTCATCAGAGCCCTTTCCTATCCTGAGTGGTGTGAAACAGGGCTGTGTTCTCGCACCCACACTTTTTGGGATTTTCTTCTCCCTGCTGCTTTCACATGCGTTCAAATCCTCTGAAGAAGGAATTTTCCTCCACACAAGATCAGGGGGCAGGTTGTTCAACCTTGCCCGTCTAAGAGCGAAGTCCAAAGTACGGAAAGTCCTCATCAGAGAACTCCTCTTTGCTGACGATGCTGCTTTAACATCTCACACTGAAGAGTGCCTGCAGAGTCTCATCGACAGGTTTGCGTCTGCCTGCAATGAATTTGGCCTAACCATCAGCCTCAAGAAAATGAACATCATGGGGCAGGACGTCAGAAATGCTCCATCCATCAATATTGGCGACCACGCTCTGGAAGTGGTTCAAGAGTTCACCTACCTAGGCTCAACTATCACCAGTAACCTGTCTCTAGATGCAGAAATCAACAAGCGCATGGGAAAGGCTTCCACTGCTATGTCCAGACTGGCCAAGAGAGTGTGGGAAAATGGTGCACTGACACGGAACACAAAGGTCCGAGTGTATCAGGCCTGTGTCCTCAGTACCTTGCTCTACGGCAGCGAGGCCTGGACAACTTATGCCAGCCAAGAGCGACGTCTCAATTCATTCCATCTTCGCTGCCTTCGGAGAATACTTGGCATCAGGTGGCAGGACTATATCTCCAACACAGAAGTCCTTGAAGCGGCCAACACCCCCAGCTTATACACACTACTGAGTCAGCGGCGCTTGAGATGTCTTGGCCATGTGAGCCGCATGGAAGATGGCAGGATCCCCAAAGACACATTGTACAGCGAGCTCGCCACTGGTATCAGACCCACCGGCCGTCCATGTCTCTGCTATAAAGACGTCTGCAAACGCGACATGAAATCGTGTGACATTGATCACAAGTCGTGGGAGTCAGTTGCCAGCATTCGCCAGAGCTGGCGGGCAGCCATAAAGACAGGGCTAAATTGTGGCGAGTCGAAGAGACTTAGTAGTTGTCAGGAAAAAAGACAGAGGCGCAAGGGGAGAGCCAACTGTGCAACAGCCCCGACAAACAAATTTCTCTGCAGCACCTGTGGAAGAGCCTGTCACTCCAGAATTGGCCTTTATAGCCACTCCAGGCGCTGCTTCACAAACCACTGAACACCTCCAGGCGCGTATCCATTGTCTCTCGAGATAAGGAGGCCCAAAAGAAAAGAAAATATCAGGAAGAGCAAGGGTCGCAATGCTGACCCCGTGGAACTTCACTACGAACCTTCCTCCAGCCTGAAAAACATCCATTAACCACTACTCTCTGTTTCCTGTCACTCAACCAATTTCGTATCCATGTTGCCACTATCCCTTTTATTCCATGAGCTATAACTTTGCTCACAAGTCTGTTGTGCGGCATTGCATCAAATGCCTTTTGAAAGTCCACGTACACCACATCAACAGCATTTCCCTCATCAACCCTCTCTGTTACCTCCTCAAAAAACTCCAGCAAGTTAGTTAAACATGATTTTCCCTTAAGAAATCTATGCTGGCTTTCCTTAATTAACTCGCATTTGCCCATGTGACTATTAATTTTGTCCCGAATTATTGTTTCTAGACGTTTCCCCACCGCCAAAGTTAAACACTGACTGGTTTATAGCTGCTGGGCTTATCTTTACAATTTTTAATTTGCTCTTAAAACCATGCCATTTATATTCATGAATTGTGTCCCCATCAATAGAGTTGACCAATTGACTTGTTGTGGGCAAGGTGTGAGAGGCAGGGAAGTGATTGTTGGTGAGAGCAGGAGGTGCATAATGTCTGAGTAGTAGGAGAAGGAGAAAGGAATGAGGTTTTTAGTTTAGTTTTAGAGATACAGCACTGAAACAGGCCCTTCGGCCCACCGAGTCTGTGCCGACCATCAACCACCCATTTATACTAACCCTACACTAATCCCATATTCCTACCACATCCCCACCTGTCCCTATATTTCCCGAACACCTACCTATACTAGGGGCAATTGCTAATGGCCAATTTACCTATCAACCTGCAAGTCTTTGGCATGTGGGAGGAAACCGGAGCACCCGGAGGAAACCCACGCAGACACAGGGAGAACTTGCAAACTCCACTCAGGCAGTACCCGGAATCGAACCCGGGTCCCTGGAGCTGTGAGGCTGCGGTGCTAACCACTGCGCCACTGTGTTGCAGTGATTGTAGGAGGGTGAAGGGAAGCAGGGGAGGGGAGGGTTGTGAGTTGTGTAGTTGCAGGTGGTGCAGGTGTGTGGAGAGAGTAATTGCGGTGAGGGGTAGGATTCTTACTTTGACAACACTGGTGAGATTATTGAACATATTTTGGCAATGAAACCGAGTCCTGAGAGCTAGATTTCTTGCATTGACCACCTCAGTGAGCACTTCCCACTGATGATGGAGTTGTTGCATAGAGGACTTTCTGCCGTGTCATTACGAGCCCCCCTCCCCAACACTTGAGGGAGCAGGATCTCTATCCTCCTGTCCGCTGCCTGGTCCAGGGCCTCCAAAGTGACATTAGTGAACCCAGGGACATGATCTACAAGTCTAGCAGCAATTTCTCTGTGCACATGGGGTACACACATAGGGTTCCCTCCTTTGTGCATACTACACCTCCTCTCTTAGAGATGCTGGCTGTCTTTAAGTGGATTCAGAAGTGCCAGATTCTCCTCCCTTCCCTCCACCCGCTCTCCCCCCAACAGGCAGGCAGATCAATAAACAGTACAGGTAGTATTGGCTGCATGCCTGACATTGATAATGAGACCCCAGCACCAATTCAAGTGGTCACTGTGCCGACCTGAACGCCTGTTTTCAGATACGATTGAATTTCTTGGACTTGGAATCACAGACAAATGTGGCCACCTTCTGATTTAAGTTTGGAATGGCCCACTCCTTTCTGAAGTAGAAATTTGTTCTCAGAGGATTGATTGGTCAGTTCAGCTCACGTGAACCCTGTTTAACAGTCACACAAACATTTGAGCAGTTTGCAATGACAAGGCTTGGCAGCAGCAAGAGCAAGAAGGTGCTATGTTTGTGGCTGCATGGGATCTATGGTATTTGTTCTGAAGAAGGGTCACTGACCCGAAACATTAACTCTGCTTCTCTCTGCACAGATGCTGCCAGACCTGCTGAGTATTTCCAGCATTTCTTCTTTTTATTTCAGATTTCCAGCTTCTGCAGTATTTTGCTTTTATTATTATGGTAGTAATAGTTGGACTTGACCATTGACATATAAGTTGTTTAGTGGAGGGCTATACAATCAATGATCTCATAGAATGATGCAGCACAAAAGGAGACCGTTCAGCCTATCCTGCCTATGTGAGCTCTTAGAACGAACTATCCACTTAGTCCCATTCCCCTGCTCTTTCCCCACAGCACTGCAAAATGTTCCTTTCAAGTATTTATCCAATTCCAGTTTCAAAGTTATTATTGAATCTGCTTCTGCCACACTTTCAAGCAATACACTCCAGGTCATAACAACTTGCTGTGTAAAAACAGTTCTCCACACCCTCCCCTCTGGTTCTTTTGTAAATTATCTTAAATCTCTTCCCTCTGGTTACTGACTCTGCTGTCAGTGGAAACAATTTCTTCCTATTTACTCTATCAGAACCCTTTATAATTTTGAACATTTTAATCAAATCTCCCCTCAAGATTCTCTTCTATAAGGAGAACAATCCCAGCTTGTCCAGTCTCATCTAAGGGCCTCCTTCCACATTTCTCCAAAGAGGTTTTACCTAAGTTCTCAAGCCAGTTTTTACAGAATTCTGATGGGAACCATCCAAAAATCAATTGGTCTTCATTGAGATCCAAGGTTCAAATTATTCCAAGTATTCATTACTATAAAATGAAGCTGCCAGGTATGAGTGCCAGCAGTTGAACTCCCGTTGTCATCAAAGAAATGTCCCTGGATATGACAAGAGGCTGCTTTTTGCCCCGTTACTCAGCTGATAATCCATTGTGGGGCCAAGTTAAAATAGTTTAAACACTTGAAAGTGCTAAAACATTTCAAAAAATCCCAGTGTTGAATAAACAATCACTATGTTTAAGTTTGCATATTTCCAAAAGGAACTGAGTTGATCCGGGTTTCATCTAGTTTAATCCAGTCTAATCCAAATGTAACCTTCATTAAATCACCAGCTGATGTTGTGGCACAATTCTGCAGGGATTACAGTTTGCTGCTGAACAATGAGCTTTTGTGCTATTTCCATGAGTGAGATCCAGGTTGAGGCTCTGTGGGAATAACCTCCTCACTGCTTAACAAAATAAATCTGTGCTGAATAGGGAATTGTGGGAAAACAAGAGTCAATGTGGTTACGAGCTCTGAGTCTTATGAGCTAAGTTTGGCCAAAACAGTCTAAAGGATACACAGAAGGAGAGGTATATTTACAGAATATACTACAATGGAAGTATAGAGGTACATTTAATGGGTGCACTATAGGGGTATTTCTGCCACCAAATTTTTGATGAAAGGAAAGAGATGGGAGATCAGAGAAATAATGTTCGGGAGGGATCTAGAGCTGGAAGAGATTGTGAAAACAAGAAGTAGCGAAGCTATGAAGTGACTTGGAGACAAGGATAAGGATTTTCAATTTGAGGTATTGCAGGATTGGGACCAATGCAAAACTCAAAGCAGAGGGGTGATGGGTGGTTGGGACTTAGTACAGGAAAGGATGCTGAGATATAGGCGAAGGAATAGCATCTGTAGCTCAGCTCATAGTTGAACAGGAACTCAAGCTAATGGCTAATTGGAGACAGTGTCCAGGGAGGAGGATGGAATTAGTAGCAAAGGAGCGCTTTGCATTGGAGGTTAAAGATGATGGCTCAGGCTTTCCCAATGTTGATCTAGAATAAATTGACTCATCCAAGATTGGAGTTTGGACATGCAGACTAACAGCACAGAAGTAGTGGAGGGAGGAAGAGAAGTGGTTAGTGTTAGGACCAGGTGAGAAAGGTGTATGTGGGTCTTTTACTGTCTTCACCTGGTCTTATTGTAATAGGGTTTGATTTTTAAACGCACCGTGTTTTGTGCTCCCCCTTGGGTGAATCCTTGTTCACCACTTTCCAATTATAAGACAAAGAAATGAGCACACTAGGTTTTCCGAGGTTCAAAGAGGAAAAGTGAAATTTATTAAACCTGAAACTTAAACTCTAATTCAGTTAACGCTTATAGATACACGCCATGCCTCACGCGAACATGCATACGTGATACGTACATGCAAATGGAGACAGAAAGAGCAGAAGAAAAATAAAGCAAAAGAGTTTGAGGCAATCTCTGAAGAGGGGTTTTTACTGTGCTTGAAGCTCACTGTAGTCCTTGATTGTAGGTAGTTTTGCTTTTCGTTGGGGGTCAGTATTCTTCTTAAACCTTGTTTACTGAAGGAAACGTTTCTCTCTTGGGATTCATGTGTCTTCAATGGGTCTTCAGTTCTGTGAGAAAGAGATGGGAGCTCAGGAGAGAGCTCTTTTCAGTCCATGAGCAAACAGCTTTCCTCATTTCAAAATCTGCTTTTCCAGTTTAAAACTCCCCTAGTTGGCCAGCAGGTGGTCACATGACTGACTGGTTTGACTAGGTCTCTTCTGTGTATAGAGGGCAGGGACTGGATCCCCATGTAAATGTCTTTCCAGTCAGGGGCTTGCAATTTTTAAGTTTTGATGCTCATGTGGCGAAATAATGTGTGCCTCAGTTTTGGCAGGTGGGGGATTTCCCTGACATTAGGGTTAGGATTAGAGCTGGGTATCATTAAAATGCATGTGAAAATTGACTCTGCGACTGCAGTTGATGTTACTAAGAGTCAACATGTAGATGAGGAAGAGGTGGGGCCAAGGATAGATCTTTGGGGGAGTCTGGCACTGATGGTGTGGGGAAGCCATTTCTGGAGATGCTTTATACATTCAGATGGGTAGAATTGCAATCAAGTAAGGACAGTCCACTTTCCCATTCGCTTCATTCTGCACAATTTTGTTATTCAAAGAGGAGTAAGAATGCTGCAATCTGAAGAGGAAGACCACATGGTTAGAATTGGGAGAATGGTGAATTGGAGGGAACCAATGAATAGGATGGGAAATTGGCAAGTATTTGAGAACCAATTCCAGAAATGGACGCATCCTGAAATTGAATAGTTTTTTTGCCAATACAATCCCACTTAGTGCAGCCTCTAAGAACATTTCCTGAAATCCCTCAGCTTAAGCTGAATTGCCATTTTTCAGACCCCTTATCTTAGCACATAACTAGAAATCAGCATACATTGCCCTAATTTTCTCCCTGGTAAACAGATCTGAGCATCTTTAGAGACTCAGTTGGCCACCTCCTTCCAAGCTGCATGCATCATAGGCATTCACAGGAGAATGGTCTGCTGCCCAAATAGAGCCATCCTCCTTTGGATCTTACCTTGCACCAAGACCTCCACGGCATCATTAGTGAATGGGGCTGATTCTCCCCTCACAATTCACCTTGCAATCAATTGTTTCTGCAGAGTAAGCTCTCAGGGTCACAAGAATGGTCTCCCCTTTAAGGTCCAGCAGCAGCCCTTTAAGAGTTGCTTCCTGGCTGAATTTTGTGATTCCCAACCAATGACACTCCCTGGCCTGACTCCTTGCACACATTTTTCATGCATATGGTGGTACCCATTAAAATGAAGGGTTGGGGCTTATTTTGCAAACAAGTGAGACTGGCTCATCCCGATTCCAGGACTGGTATATTCGTATCATGGTGAAGTGCAGCTGAGTGCAGGACTGAGTTGCCAGAAGATACTTTGGATGGGAAAGTGCTCAGTGTGAGATAGGTGGGATTGGAGGATCCTTCATTGTCTCTGGGACCACTTTGTGCCCAGGTGTTTGCTATATATGATAAAGGATCAGAAGAAAAATACAAGCAAAAGATGGACCCAACCAAAAAATCAGGGGATTGGGAGGATGCTTAGAGCCAAAATCTTTAAGGCTCACATTGATCCCTTTATTGTGGAAGAGCATGGGAGTTTCCCAAAAATCTGTGCTCATCCAGATGAGAAGCATTAATGTTGTGGAATGTAACAGTTATTGTTTCAGGTACCCATTATTAGATCAAGCACCCCAAGTTAGGTACAAAATAATGTGCTGCAACACCAACCTCAAATATGGCACGTTTTTCAACTTCCTACATCTATCTTCCTTAGGCCTGACCTGATTGACATTGCTAATTAGTATTCAATTGAATACAGTTTTCTGCTGCAGAACCATACCCACTCGAAAGTGCCCAAAATTTAGTTTACCTAGGACACTTACAGGCAGCAGATGGATAAGACCATCAGTCCGGGCTGGATTTCAACCTAGGTCTCAGCAGTAAAAGGCCAGAATTTAATCCACTACCATAGCAGGAGTTTTCAGGATAGATGTTGCTGAAGTCCTTTGAAGGGTTAAAACTGCTACAGTACTTGGCCAAAATAATGTAATGCTTGGATCCAAGCTGTGTTTGGACAGATGACTCCAGATAAACTCAGACCTGCTCCAAGCAAGATCCTGATCTAAACACAGAATACTGACAGGGCAAACCACTTCCCATTGCATAGAATTCCCATTCCAAGAATAACAGTTAAAACACACAAACTACTGATCCAAGCAAAGAATGTTCCGGATTATCCAGCGTTGAATGGCCAGAATGTCGAACACAGAAATTCCCCAGGCACATGTCATTGAGACACAGCAGCACAGTTACAAGCCTAATCACGCTCATATCTAATAATTGAGTGCATTTCGGTTTTCCTGTTACTTGTGCTAGTCGAATGAATGAATGATTAAGGGGCCTGAACACATGGGTTGGCTAATTGGCTATTTTTATCTTCAATTTATAGAAAACTTAGTCCAGTGTTTCTTGGCAATCAAATTGTGTGTTTGTGAGAGTTTAGTAATCAAAGATTTTTATATAAAAATCAACCATTTGCTCAATTCAAACTTCCAACTTCCACCATTTTACAATATACTGAAAAAAGAGTTGCATTTATATAGTTCCTTTCATGACCTCAGATGTCCCAAAGCACTTCACAACCAATGAAGCACTTTTTGAAGTGTCATCACTGTTTAGATGTAGGAAGTGCAGCAGCCAATGTGCGCACAGCAAGGTCCCACAAACAGCAAGGTGATAATGACCAGATAATCCGTGATGTTGGTTGAGGGATAAATATTGGTCAGGACACGAAACAGAACTCTCCTGCTCTTCTTCAAAATAGTGCCATGGAATCTTTTGTGTCCCATGTTCCTGATGGAGGTTGGGTGATTGGCTTTGGGAGGGACAAAACAAGATCAAAGAAGTTGTCAATCACTTACTGGTGATTGAAAACTTGGAGCAATTTACACTTCTAGCAAGGAACTTGCCCCACTTGGCGCACGTATTAGAAACCTATAAGTGTGCCTTACACAATTGTTTGTTAGTTTAAACAGTTGGCTGATCTTGCATGGCACTCCCTAGAATTTCCAAAACATGTTGCATATTTTCATATTTGCATATTTGCAGCTCAACATCCCTGGATATAGAGTTTTCAGGCGTGATCGAGAAGGAGATTAAAAAAGAAACGGGTGTAGCATTATTAGTTAAGGAATCAGTAACAGCTTTGAGGAGGGATGATATGCTAAATGAATCATCAAACAAGGCCATATGGGTGGAGCTCAGAAATAAAAAAAGGGCAGCCACATTACTGGGAGTGTACTATAGACCCCCAAATAGTGAGAGGGAGATAGAAGAACAAATATGTAGGCAGATTTCTGAATGCAAGAACTTTAGGACAATAATAGTTGGGGAGTTAAACTACCCCAATATCAGCTGGGATACAAATAGTGCAAAGGGCACAGAGGGGATGAAATTCTTGAACTGCGTTCAATAGAAATTTTTTAGCCAGCACGTACCAAGCCCAACGAGAGGGGGCGAAATTCTAGATTTAATCTTCGGTAATGAAGCTGGGCAAGTGGATGTAGTAGCAGTGGGAGACCATTTTGGAGATAGTGACCATAATACAGTTAGTTTGAGCATAATCATGGAAAAGGACAAAGATAAAACAGGAGCAGAGGTTCTAAATTGGGGAAAGGCAAATTTTACAAAACTGAGAGGTGACCTGGCGAAAGTAGACTTGCTACAGCTACTTGAAGGAAAATCAGTGGCAAACCAGTGGGAGGCATTCAAGAGTGAGATACTATGGGCACAGTGTAGGCATGTTCCCACAAAGATTAAGGGTGGTACTGCCAAATCTAGAACCCCCTGGTTATCTAAAAGCTTACAGGGTACGTTAAAGCAAAAAAAGAAAGCTTATGATGATCACAAATATCTTAATACTTTAGAAAGCCTAGAGGAGTATAGAAAGTGCAGGGGTGAAGTAAAAAAGGGAAATTAGAAAAGCCAAGAGAGGACATGAAAAATTATTGGCAGGTAAAATCAAGGAAAACCCAAAGATGTTTTATCAGTACATTAAGAGCAAGAGGATAACTAAGGAAAGGGTAGAGCCTATCAGAGATGTACAGAGGAACTTATGCGTGGATGCAGTAGTTGTGGGCAGGGTTCTTAATGAGTTTTCTGTCTCTGTCTTCACAAAGGAGAGGGTTGTTGCAGACATTGTAGTTAAAGAGGATAAGTGTGAAATATTAGATATGATAAGCATAATGAGAAAGGAAGTGCTTAAGGGTCTGACATCCAGGAAAGTGGATAACTCACCAGGTCAGGATGGATTGCATTCCCAGGTTGTTAAAGGAAGCCAGGGAGGAAATAGCAGATGCACTGAGGATCATCTTCAAATCCTCACTAGATACAGGCGAGGTACCAGATGATTAGAGTTCTGTGAGCGTTGTACCATTGTTTAACAGAGTACGAGGGATAGGCCAGATAATTATAGGCCAGTCAGTTTGACCTCAGTGGTGGGTAAATTTTTATATCTATTCTGAGGGATAGGATAAACTGTCACTTAGAAAGGCACGGATTTATCAGGGCTAGAGAGCATGGATTTGTTAGGGGCAGGTCATGTCTTATTAACTTAATTGAGTTTTTTGAGGAAGTAACAAGGAGGATTGATGAGGGTAGTACAGTGGATGTGATTTACATGGATTTTAGTAAGGCATTTGACAAGGTCCCACATGACAGACTGGTCAGTAAAATGAAAGCCCATGGGATAGAGGGGAAGGTGGCAAGTTGGCTCAGGGACAGGAAACAAAGGGTAGTAGTCGACAGATGTTTTTGCGAATGGAAAGCGGTTTCCAGTGGAATTCCACAGGGCTCAGTGTTGGATCCCTTGCTGTTTGTGGTATATATTAATGATTTGGACTTAAATGTGGGAGGCATGATTGGTAAATTTGCTGAGCACACAAAAATTGTCCGTGTACTTAATAGTGAGGAGGAAAGCCGTGGACTCCAAAATGATATCAATGGGTTGGTTGAGTGGGCGGAAAAGTGGCAAATGGAATTCAATCCAGAGAAATGTGAGTTATTGTATTTGGGGAGGGCAAATAAAGCGAGGGAATGCATAATAAACGGGAGGATATTGAGAGGAGTAGAAGAAGTGAGAGACCTTGGATTGCATGTCCAAAGGTCCCTGAAGGTGGCAGGACAGGTAGATAGAGTGGTGAAGAAGGCACATGGATTGCTTTCCTTTATTGGCCGAGGTATAAAATACAAAAGCAGGGATGTGATGCTGTAACTGTATAGAACGCTGGTTAGGCTACAGCTGGACTATTGCGTGCAGTTCTGGTCACCACATTACAGAAAGGACATAATTGCTCTGGAGAGAGTAGAGAGATTGCAAGAGTGTTGCCAGGGCTTGAAGGTTGCAGCTATGCGGAAAGATTGGATAGGCTAGGGTTGTTTTCCCTGGAACTGCGGAGGCTGAGGAGTGACTTTATTGAGGTGTACAAAATTATGAGGGGCCTAGATAGAGTGGACAGGAAGGACTTGTTTTCCCTGGTGGGGAGGTCAGTTACCAGGGGACACAGATTTAAGGTGATTGATGGAAGGATTAGAGGGGACATGAGGGGAAACATTTTCACCCAGAGGATGGTGGGTGTCTGGAATTCGCTGCCAAGAACGGTGGTGGAAGCAGAAACCCTCACTTCTTATAAGAGGTACCTGGACATGCACCTGAAGTGCTGTAACCCTCGGGTCTATGGACCAGATGCTGGAAAGTGGAATGAGTTTGGGTGGCTAGTTTATTCGGTCAGCCATGTACACAATAGGCTGAATGGCCTCCTTCTGTGCTGTACTTTTTCTATGGTTCTATGGATCTATGTGCTCACAGTGGGTGAGACTGCTCAAAAAGAGTGAAAAATTGGGATGTTACCAGTAGGATCCCTTGTACTGGGGTGCCTGTCCAGCTAGGCTGGTAAGGTTGCAAGATAGAAGCAAGTCTCTCATATTCCAATAAGGGTTATACCTTACTAATCTTTTTGTTCTACAATTTCCTCCCATTTTTCTCTACCTTATTGACATCTCTCTCATGCTAAAAAACAGTTCTATGGGCATTGCTAGTCTTTCTACTCGACAAAATAATTCGATTTTAATATTTGCTGCTTCAATGCTGCTATGTTTTATATAAAATTTCATCACCAAAGGTGCAGAGGTCAGAGGTGAAATGCTTGTCTTGCCCCTTTCAGGTCCTGCAGTACAAGAAGCGATGTGGTGAGCTAGAACAGCAGATCCTCGAGAAGACCTCTGAGTCAGAGCAGCAGAAAGTGTCAGTAAGTAAAAATCACTAATATTTCACGCACATAGCTCAGCCTCAGCTGAAGTCTCATTATTCAAGCCCGGCAGCAAGAAAGTGCTAGAGCATGTCTGATAGTTGCTGACCTGCAGGCCTATGCCTACTCCTGCATTTACAGTCCTTTTCACCTGTGGAGCCATCAACCTTTAACAGCTGGATTGGATCAATAGTTTTGCCTTTTTATGTGACAGTATAGCTGTGTTAGAGAGACTGAGAGAGTGAACAGTTGAGAAACAGGGTTGGGGTGGGGTGGTGGAGAGAGGGAAAATGAGAAAGAGTAATCTAAAAAGAGTACAAAAGAGGGAAAGGCAGAAAAAGTGAGATTGAGGACTGGATTTTACATCGGGCATTTACACTTATATATAAATCGGTGGCGAACCCGCTTCCACCTAGCCTGGGGATCTGTCCCGCATTTTACGGCTCCCCATGCTTTACTTGTTCCGAGGCGGGACTTCTACTCGCTTGAGGGAGGAAGTCCCGCCTCATTGAGCTGCCGGCCAATCATTGGGTCGGCAGCTCTTAGTTCCAGCAGCGCCACTGGGTGGTTGGGGAAGCAGGTGCCGCCCTCAATGGGGCACCGTGTGCCCGTTTGTCAGGGCCCAACCCCGGGGTGCTGAGAGGTCGTTAGCTTTCACCGGGTGGCCTTTCCCGGCTCCAGGACGCCTGCTTGCCTCGGGTAAAATCCCCGTGGAGGTGGGCGAAGGCCTTTAAGTGGCCGTTAATTGCCAATTTAAGAGCCTTGACTGGCCTCGGGCAGGCAGTCTGTTTCTCGCCCCCCCCCCCCCACCAATCCTTCGTATAGTGGGGCAAAGGCGGAAGCGGGTCAGGAAGGCCTCCCTGAGCCTCCCGTGCCATTTTACACCACCACCCCCCGTACCCCCCCTCCACCCCCCACCACCATCCGGCTCGCTGGGGTGGCATAAAATTCCGGCCAGAGAGAGAGAGCAAAAGCATAAAAAAGAATGAATACATATGAGGAGGGAGGATGAAAGAGAAAGGTAGTTCTTCACTAACAGAGAGTGCTTTAAAGGAGGTCTGTTTATTCTTAGATACAGCCCTATTATTGATAAAATGCTCATTGTTTTGACTGATCACACAGCCCTGTGCCTAAGCTTGTCATTCTGTTGACTGTGTGCAGTGATGAGTCTAAGCGTTACGTTCACTGCAGGGTTACAAATCATTATGACCATAAACTGCGTTCAATCCCTTTTCTTAGTTTTGACTGCATGTTTATTGTTTCATACTGACTCCCTTTCCTGTTCTGCCAGAACTGCTTGGCCAGTGCATCACTGGGGTGAGAGAGAGCAGGTGGATCAGCTGATCCATTGCCTTTCAGTTCCAGATGGCAGCCCATGGTAACTGCTTGTCTCACTTGTCAAGCCTAGACCGTGTGAAAACCTCTTGTCCTGCACCATGTGGAGCAGCTTCATTTGTACACTGCTCCCATTAGCTACTCTCCATCTTTGCATTGTTTGTAGGGCACTTTGCAAGTTTGCAGTGATGCAATATTGTGCCGTAGAGCTAAACTGATGTTGCTGTGCCTCCCAGTGGAGCCCATCTCTTCAACAACTGTTTGATCCATTTTGCTCCATTTGTCCTCTCTACCTGGTTCTGCTGTCCTCTACTCATCTGTGCTGCTGCACGTGAAAATATAAAAGGACCTTTCTTCTGTATAGAAACCTGACCTGATAATGGAAACAACAACAGCAAATATCTTTTTTTGGCATCTTTCGCATAGTGAACCTCTCCAGCTGCTTCACAGAGGGTAAGTGGATGGCAAACAATGAAGGGAGGTAACTGAAAGCACAGATGAAAAATAGGCTTTCAGGTAGTTTTTAAAGGCAGGTAAGATAGATAGCAAGGGGGAGTAGATTAGAGAGGGAATTCTGTATAATCAATGTTAGAAAGCTAAAGACTAATGGTGCAGTTGAGGGCGAGGGGATGGGTAGGAGGCCAGAGGATGTAAGGCTGGAAAAGGTTGCAGAAAAGGGTGAGGGGAAATTTTAATGAAAAGGTTTTGAATTCATTGGTGCTGGTAGAAACCCCTCCGCCCACACCCCTCCCACCAACTCCTCTTCCCTCTATTGCAAGGATAAGTAGAGCTCTTGAGCCTTGGTTGCAGCCCACCAAGGAATAAGCACTCCAAAGACAGTGAGGAAGGCAATGGGAAACCATCTCAGCTAGTCTTCCCTAGTAAATGGCTCAAGAATCTCAATGTATGCAACTTGAGTTAGTACCTGCCTCAGGACAGAACTCAATGGATGGACAGATGGACAACTTGCATAGTCAGCGAGGAGCAGTCAAGCTTGGAGATAAAAACATGGATAAGGGTGTTAGCAGCAATAGAGCAAGGCAAGGAACAACACTTACACCACATGGGTGTTGTGAATGAGTAGGCCAGCGGTTTTCTAGTGAGATGCCATTCAATCACAGAGCTCCTCTTGCTTCTGGCTCACACAATCATTCGGAAATCCATGCTTTAGTTGTCACTGAGTTGGGCACTGTCATTAATTTCAGTTACAGACCCGCTTAGAAACAACAGAATCCCGCTTGAGGAGAACAGAGTATGAACACAGCACTGAACTGGAGACCACCCTCATTCGCCTGGAGGAGGAGCAGCAGAGGTGAGTGATATTTCTTCTGTTCTCCTCATCAGTACCTGGAGCTGTTGTGCATCATTCTACAGAGTGGTGAAACATGCCATGACCCTTAGCTTGCTGAGATTCCATTCTGTGCTGTGGTTGATCAACTACACTACCCGAGAAATTGAGGAAGCAAGAGATCAGAAAGGAGAAGGAAAGCTTTGCTTAATGAGGTTTGTACTCCTCAAACGGAGGGATGTTAGCACAGGAGGCTGGAACATTTCCATTTCAATATTGAACTTGTACAGCTCACAGCATAGAGTGATTACATGCTGAGTAAAGCTCCCCCTGCACTACCTCAAACCCTTGCCTCATCTCCGATGTCCAATGAGTGGCTCTCTTGCATTTATATGACATATTTGCATTTCTTACACCAGCGTTCCCTGTGTCCTCTCTGAGTAGGATTATCAATTTATTGACAGCTTAGAACTGATTTTAGAGGCAGTATGGCACTATGTGGCCATGCCTCTGAGAAGCTGGATTAATACAGTCAAATCTCATTCACACAGGAAACTTTGAATCCCTTTACAAAAAAGATTAAACCATCCCCAAATCTGGATTGCAATCAAGTCAAAGGGCAATATGTGACCCACTGCACCACCCAGGCCCAGAGTGTGAAAGGACAGTGTCTGACCCACTGCTCCACCCAGGCCCAGAGTGTGAAAGGACAGTGTCTGACCCACTGTCCCACCCAGTCCCAGAGTGTGAAAGGGCAGTGTCTGACCCACTGTCCCACCCAGTCCCAGAGTGTGAAAGGACGCTGTCTGACCCACTGTACCACCCAGTCCCAGAGTGTGAAAGGACGGTGTCTGACCCACTGTCCCACCCAGTCCCAGAGTGTGAAAGGACAGTGTCTGACCCACTGTCCCACCCAATCCCAGGGTGTGAAAGAACAGTGTCTGACCCACTGTACCACCCAGTCCCAGAGTGTGAAAGGACAGTGTCTGACCCACTGTCCCACCCAGTCCCAGAGTGTGAAAGGACAGTGTCTGACCCACTGTCCCACCCAGTCCCAGAGTGTGAAAGGACGCTGTCTGACCCACTGTACCACCCAGTCCCAGAGTGTGAAAGGACGGTGTCTGACCCACTGTCCCACCCAGTCCCAGAGTGTGAAAGGGCAGTGTCTGACCCACTGTACCACCCAGTCCCAGAGTGTGAAAGGACAGTGTCTGACCCACTGTCCCGCCCAGTCCCAGAGTGTGAAAGGACAGTGTCTGACCCACTGTCCCACCCAGTCCCAGAGTGTGAAAGGACAGTGTCTGACCCACTGTCCCACCCAGTCCCAGAGTGTGAAAGGACAGTGTCTGACCCACTGTCCCACCCAGTCCCAGGGTGTGAAAGGACAGTGTCTGACCCACTGTACCACCGAGTCCCAGAGTGTGAAAGGACAGTGTCTGACCCACTGTCCCACCCAGTCCCAGAGTGTGAAAGGACAGTGTCTGACCCACTGTACCACCCAGTCCCAGAGTGTGAAAGGACGGTGTCTGACCCACTGTACCGCCCAGTCCCAGAGTGTGAAAGGACAGTGACTGACCCACTGAACCACCCAGTCCCAGAGTGTGAAAAGACAATGTCTGACCCGCTGTACCACCCAGTCCCAGAGTGTGAAAGGACAATGTCTGACCCACTGTACCACCGAGTCCCAGAGTGTGAAAGGACAGTGTCTGACCCACTGTCCCACCCAGTCCCAGAGTGTGAAAGGACAGTGTCTGACCCACTGTACCACCTAGTCCCAGAGTGTGAAAGGACAGTGTCTGACCCACTGTACCCACCGGCCACCCCTCCAATAGTGTTAATTGAATAAGAATTTTCAAAATGGAACTTGGGTTTGGTTTGAATGGTAAGCTTTTTCGGAGACCAAGGCATGCCCAAACATGCAGCTTTTGAACTGTACAAAATAGACAAGAACCAATTAGCCACTGAATCCATATAATTACAGAAACCAGCCACCAACAGATTTGACATCTGAATCAGAATTTTACGAAACCCGCAATAAAATGGTGGTCAGAAATTTCAGCAACTCCACCTGAACTAAACGAGCCCCAGGCACAGCCCGGTAGTGTGGGTTTTATTCAGAGTCACTAACTAACCTTCTAAAACCAGTGCTACTCTGTGCGGGTGACACCTGGCTGCAGGTGGTGTTTGAATCTGATCCCTGGGGAACATTTTCTGCTTGACTCAGAGTTTCTGCTCAAATGTTGTGCTTGGCTCAGAAGGCCTGTCTGATGGCAGTGAGTGGGAAGTGGTTTGATGCACAGCTGTTGGATTGAAATTTGTGTTTATCTGGAATTGACTGTACCAGTGTGTACCTGCCTGCCTGCCTGCTTCTGGTGTCCTAATTTTTACCTACTAGCCAAGACACAGCTTGGGTTTGAGTTACAGCCCCTGCCGCATGCTTGTAGAAGTATTTTCAAAACATACGTGCAGAGTCATTGAATTTCATTCTGTTCCCTTTCATCCATAGCTTTCAACACATAATTATTTGCAAAGTATATTATAGTTTAACATGTGTCAGCTTGGGCTACATGGTAGGAGTCTCACATCTGGGCTAGAAAGTTGTTACTCCAAGGATCTGAGCACATAATCTAAGCCAGCACCAATGGAGTGCCGCATTGTAAGAGGTGCCATCTTTCAAACAAATTGTCAAAGTTTGTTCAGGTGGATGTTAAAGATCACACAGCATCATTCGAAGAAGAGCGGGGGAGTTTCTCCTGGTCTCTTGGATGACATTCCTCTCGAAACTGGAACTAGCAACAAAACATTAACTGGTCATTCACTTCATTTGCTTTATTCTAGAAAATTGCTGTCCAAAATTTGGAAAACTATTCGGTTACATAAGAGCGGTAACTGCACTTCAAAGTAATTTGTGAGATATTAAACATTTTAGGAGGTGAATGCATGTTATTGCTATTGTCTACAGGATTAAGTTCACCTCAAAAAAAAATACAGTTATACAGGACTTAAAGTTTGTGTTTCCTTTAGCAACCCATTAACACAATAATATTTGTGTAAATGAAAAAAATCTTACAGCACCAGAATATCTGAAGTGGTAACACCGTGAGCAGGGACAATGATTCATCAATCCTGCTTTACTCAACCTCGAAAACATGGTGAGAAACATCCCATTCCATGACCCAGCACCACATCCAACCTTCTGTTCCATGACCCAGCACAACCAGCAACCTCCCTCCATAACCCAGCACAACCAGCAACCTCCCTCCATGACCCAGCATAACCACCAACCTCCCTCCATGACCCAGCATCACCTCCAACATTCTCCTTCCATTACCTAGCACAACCACCAAACTCCCTCCAAGACCCAGCACAACCATCAACCTCCTTCCGTGACCCAGCACAACCACCAACCTCCCTCCATGACCCAGCACAACCACCAACCTCCCTCCATGACCCAGCACAACCAGCAACCTCCTTCCATGACCCAGCACAACCACCAACGTCCCTCCATGATACAGCACAACCACCAACCTCACTCCATGACACAGCAGAACCACGAACCTCCCCCCATGACCCAGCACAACTACCAACCTCCTCCTTCCATGACCCAGCACAACCACCAACCTCCCTCCATGACACAGCACAACCACCAACCTCCTCCTTCCATGACCCAGCACAACCACCAACCTCCCTCCATGACACAGCACAACTGCCAACCTCCCTCCATGACCCAGCACAAACACCAATCTCGTTCCATGACCCAACACAACCACCAACCTTCTCCTTCCGTGACCCAGCACAACAGCCAACCTCCCTCCATGACCCAGCACAAACACCAATCTCCTTCCATGACCCAGCACAACCACCAACCTCCCTCCATGACCCAGCACAACCACCAACCTCCCCCCATGACCCAGCACAACCACCAACCTCCTCCTTCCATGACCCAGCACAACCACCAACCTCCCTCCATGACCCAGCACAACCGCCAACCTCCCTCCATGCCCAAGCACAACCAACAACGACCCTCCATGACCCAGCACGACGTCCAAACTCCTTCCATGATCCAGCACACCCACCAACCTCCCTCCAGACCCAGCACAACCGTCAACCTCCTTCCACGACCCAGCACAACCACCAACCTCCCTCCGTGATACAGCACAACCTCCAACCTCCTTCCATCACCCAGCAGAACCAGCAACCTCCTTCCATGACCCAGCACAACCACCAACCTCCCTCCATGACACAGCACAACCATCAACCTCCTTCCATGACACAGCACAACCATCAACCTCCATCCATGACCCAACACAACCACCAACCTCCCTCCATGACACAGCACAACCACCAACCTCCTTCCATGAACAAGCACAACCACCAGCCACCCTCCATGACCCAGCACAACCACCAACCTCCCTCCATGACCCAGCACAACCACCAACCTCCTTCCATGACCCAGCACAACCTCCAACCTCCCTTCATGACCCAGCACAACCACCAACCTCCTTCCATGACCCAGCACAACCACCAACCCTCTTCCCTGATCCAGCACAACCACCAACTTCCCTCCATGACCCAGCACAAGCACCAACTTCCCTCCATGACCCAGCACAACCTCCAACCTCCTTCCATGACCCAGCAGAACCACCAACCACCCTCCATGACCCAGCACAACCACCAACCTGCCTCCATGACCCAGCACAACCACCAACCTCCCTCCATGTCACAGCAGAACCACCAACCTCCCTCCATGACACAGCACAACCAGCAACCTCCTTCCATGACCCAGCACAACCACCAACCTCCATCCATGACCCAGCACAACCACCAACCTCCATCCATGACACAGCACAACCACCAACCTCCATCCATGACACAGCACAACCACCAGCCACCCTCCATGACCCAGCACAAACGCCAACCTCCCTCCATGACCCAGCACAACCACCAACCTCCCGCCATGACCCAGCACAACCACCAATTTCCCTCCATGACCCAGCACAACCACCAACCTCCCTCCATGACCCAGCACAACCACCAACCTCCCTCCATGACCCAGCACAACCAGCAACCTCCTTCCATGACCCAGCACAACCACCAACGTCCCTCCATGATACAGCACAACCACCAACCTCACTCCATGACACAGCAGAACCACGAACCTCCCCCCATGACCCAGCACAACTACCAACCTCCTCCTTCCATGACCCAGCACAACCACCAACCTCCCTCCATGACACAGCACAACCACCAACCTCCTCCTTCCATGACCCAGCACAACCACCAACCTCCCTCCATGACCCAGCACAACCACCAACCTCCCTCCATGACCCAGCACAAACACCAATCTCGTTCCATGACCCAGCACAACCACCAACCTCCCTCCATGACCCAGCACAACCGCCAACCTCCCTCCATGCCCAAGCACAACCAACAACGACCCTCCATGACCCAGCACGACGTCCAAACTCCTTCCATGATCCAGCACACCCACCAACCTCCCTCCAGACCCAGCACAACCGTCAACCTCCTTCCACGACCCAGCACAACCACCAATCTCCCTCCGTGATACAGCACAACCTCCAACCTCCTTCCATCACCCAGCAGAACCAGCAACCTCCTTCCATGACCCAGCACAACCACCAACCTCCCTCCATGACACAGCACAACCATCAACCTCCTTCCATGACCCAGCACAACCATCAACCTCCATCCATGACCCAACACAACCACCAACCTCCCTCCATGACACAGCACAACCACCAACCTCCTTCCATGAACAAGCACAACCACCAGCCACCCTCCATGACCCAGCACAACCACCAACCTCCCTCCATGACCCAGCACAACCACCAACCTCCTTCCATGACCCAGCACAACCTCCAACCTCCCTTCATGACCCAGCACAACCACCAACCTCCTTCCATGACCCAGCACAACCACCAACCCTCTTCCCTGATCCAGCACAACCACCAACTTCCCTCCATGACCCAGCACAAGCACCAACTTCCCTCCATGACCCAGCACAACCTCCAACCTCCTTCCATGACCCAGCAGAACCACCAACCACCCTCCATGACCGAGCACAACCACCAACCTGCCTCCATGACCCAGCACAACCACCAACCTCCCTCCATGTCACAGCAGAACCACCAACCTCCCTCCATGACACAGCACAACCAGCAACCTCCTTCCATGACCCAGCACAACCACCAACCTCCTTCCATGACCCAGCACAACCACCAACCTCCATCCATGACACAGCACAACCACCAACCTCCATCCATGACACAGCACAACCACCAGCCACCCTCCATGACCCAGCACAAACGCCAACCTCCCTCCATGACCCAGCACAACCACCAACCTCCCGCCATGACCCAACACAACCACCAATTTCCCTCCATGACCCAGCACAACCACCAACCTCCCTCCATGACCCAGCACAACCACCAACCTCCCTCCATGACCCAGCACAACCAGCAACCTCCTTCCATGACCCAGCACAACCACCAACGTCCCTCCATGATACAGCACAACCACCAACCTCACTCCATGACACAGCAGAACCACGAACCTCCCCCCATGACCCAGCACAACTACCAACCTCCTCCTTCCATGACCCAGCACAACCACCAACCTCCCTCCATGACACAGCACAACCACCAACCTCCTCCTTCCATGACCCAGCACAACCACCAACCTCCCTCCATGACCCAGCACAACTGCCAACCTCCCTCCATGACCCAGCACAAACACCAATCTCATTCCATGACCCAGCACAACCACCAACCTTCTCCTTCCATGACCCAGCACAACCACCAACCTCCCTCCATGACCCAGCACAACCGCCAACCTCCCTCCATGACCCAGCACAAACACCAATCTCGTTCCATGACCCAGCAGAACCACCAACCTCCCCCCATGACCCAGCACAACCACCAACCTCCTCCTTCCATGACCCAGCACAACCACCAACCTCCCTCCATGACCCAGCACAACCGCCAACCTCCCTCCATGCCCAAGCACAACCAACAACGACCGTCCATGACCCAGCACGACGTCCAAACTCCTTCCATAATCCAGCACACCCACCAACCTCCCTCCAGACCCAGCACAACCGTCAACCTCCTTCCACGACCCAGCACAACCACCAACCTCCCTCCGTGATACAGCAAAACCTCCAACCTCCTTCCATCACCCAGCAGAACCAGCAACCTCCTTCCATGACCCAGCACAACCACCAACCTCCCTCCATGACACAGCACAACCATCAACCTCCTTCCATGACCCAGCACAACCATCAACCTCCATCCATGACCCAACACAACCACCAACCTCCCTCCATGACACAGCACAACCACCAACCTCCTTCCATGAACAAGCACAACCACCAGCCACCCTCCATGACCCAGCACAACCACCAACCTCCCTCCATGACCCAGCACAACCACCAACCTCCTTCCATGACCCAGCACAACCTCCAACCTCCCTTCATGACCCAGCACAACCACCAACCTCCTTCCATGACCCAGCACAACCACCAACCCTCTTCCCTGATCCAGCACAACCACCAACTTCCCTCCATGACCCAGCACAAGCACCAACTTCCCTCCATGACCCAGCACAACCTCCAACCTCCTTCCATGACCCAGCAGAACCACCAACCACCCTCCATGACCCAGCACAACCACCAACCTGCCTCCATGACCCAGCACAACCACCAACCTCCCTCCATGTCACAGCAGAACCACCAACCTCCCTCCATGACACAGCACAACCAGCAACCTCCTTCCATGACCCAGCACAACCACCAACCTCCATCCATGACCCAGCACAACCACCAACCTCCATCCATGACACAGCACAACCACCAACCTCCATCCATGACACAGCACAACCACCAGCCACCCTCCATGACCCAGCACAAACGCCAACCTCCCTCCATGACCCAGCACAACCACCAACCTCCCGCCATGACCCAGCACAACCACCAATTTCCCTCCATGACCCAGCACAACCACCAACCTCCCTCCATGACCCAGCACAACCACCAACCTCCCTCCATGACCCAGCACAACCAGCAACCTCCTTCCATGACCCAGCACAACCACCAACGTCCCTCCATGATACAGCACAACCACCAACCTCACTCCATGACACAGCAGAACCACGAACCTCCCCCCATGACCCAGCACAACTACCAACCTCCTCCTTCCATGACCCAGCACAACCACCAACCTCCCTCCATGACACAGCACAACCACCAACCTCCTCCTTCCATGACCCAGCACAACCACCAACCTCCCTCCATGACCCAGCACAACCACCAACCTCCCTCCATGACCAAGCACAAACACCAATCTCGTTCCATGACCCAGCACAACCACCAACCTCCCTCCATGACCCAGCACAACCGCCAACCTCCCTCCATGCCCAAGCACAACCAACAACGACCCTCCATGACCCAGCACGACGTCCAAACTCCTTCCATGATCCAGCACACCCACCAACCTCCCTCCAGACCCAGCACAACCGTCAACCTCCTTCCACGACCCAGCACAACCACCAACCTCCTCCTTCCATGACCCAGCACAACCACCAACCTCCCTCCATGACCCAGCACAACTGCCAACCTCCCTCCATGACCCAGCACAAACACTAATCTCGTTCCATGACCCAGCACAACCACCAACCTTCTCCTTCCATGAACCAGCACAACCTCCAACCTCCTTCCATGACCCAGCAGAACCACCAACCACCCTCCATGACCCAGCACAACCACCAACCTGCCTCCATGACCCAGCACAACCACCAACCTCCCTCCATGTCACAGCAGAACCACCAACCTCCCTCCATGACACAGCACAACCAGCAACCTCCTTCCATGACCCAGCACAACCACCAACCTCCATCCATGACCCAGCACAACCACCAACCTCCATCCATGACACAGCACAACCACCAACCTCCATCCATGACACAGCACAACCACCAGCCACCCTCCATGACCCAGCACAAACGCCAACCTCCCTCCATGACCCAGCACAACCACCAACCTCCCGCCATGACCCAGCACAACCACCAATTTCCCTCCATGACCCAGCACAACCACCAACCTCCCTCCATGACCCAGCACAACCACCAACCTCCCTCCATGACCCAGCACAACCAGCAACCTCCTTCCATGACCCAGCACAACCACCAATGTCCCTCCATGATACAGCACAACCACCAACCTCACTCCATGACACAGCAGAACCACGAACCTCCCCCCATGACCCAGCACAACTACCAACCTCCTCCTTCCATGACCCAGCACAACCACCAACCTCCCTCCATGACACAGCACAACCACCAACCTCCTCCTTCCATGACCCAGCACAACCACCAACCTCCCTCCATGACCCAGCACAAACACCAATCTCGTTCCATGACCCAGCACAACCACCAACCTTCTCCTTCCATGACCCAGCACAACCACCAACCTCCCTCCATGACCCAGCACAACCGCCAACCTCCCTCCATGACCCTGCACAAACACCAATCCCGTTCCATGACCCAGCAGAACCACCAACCTCCCCCCATGACCCAGCACAACCACCAACCTCCCTCCATGACCCAGCACAACCGCCAACCTCCCTCCATGCCCAAGCACAACCAACAACGACCCTCCATGACCCAGCACGACGTCCAAACTTCTTCCATGATCCAGCACACCCACCAACCTCCCTCCAGACCCAGCACAACCGTCAACCTCCTTCCACGACCCAGCACAACCACCAACCTCCCTCCGTAATACAGCACAACCTACAACCACCTTCCATCACCCAGCAGAACCAGCAACCTCCTTCCATGACCCAGCACAACCACCAACCTCCCTCCATGACACAGCACAACCATCAACCTCCTTCCATGACCCAGCACAACCATCAACCTCCATCCATGACCCAACACAACCACCAACCTCCCTCCATGACACAGCACAACCACCAACCTCCTTCCATGAACAAGCACAACCACCAGCCACCCTCCATGACCCAGCACAACCACCAACCTCCCTCCATGACCCAGCACAACCACCAACCTCCTTCCATGACCCAGCACAACCTCCAACCTCCCTTCATGACCCAGCACAACCACCAACCTCCTTCCATGACCCAGCACAACCACCAACCCTCTTCCCTGATCCAGCACAACCACCAACTTCCCTCCATGACCCAGCACAAGCACCAACTTCCCTCCATGACCCAGCACAACCTCCAACCTCCTTCCATGACCCAGCAGAACCACCAACCACCCTCCATGACCCAGCACAACCACCAACCTGCCTCCATGACCCAGCACAACCACCAACCTCCCTCCATGACCCAGCACAACCATCAACCTCCTTCCATGACCCAGCACAACCATCAACCTCCATCCATGACCCAACACAACCACCAACCTCCCTCCATGACACAGCACAACCACCAACCTCCTTCCATGAACAAGCACAACCACCAGCCACCCTCCATGACCCAGCACAACCACCAACCTCCCTCCATGACCCAGCACAACCACCAACCTCCTTCCATGACCCAGCACAACCTCCAACCTCCCTTCATGACCCAGCACAACCACCAACCTCCTTCCATGACCCAGCACAACCACCAACCCTCTTCCCTGATCCAGCACAACCACCAACTTCCCTCCATGACCCAGCACAAGCACCAACTTCCCTCCATGACCCAGCACAACCTCCAACCTCCTTCCATGACCCAGCACAACCACCAACCACCCTCCATGACCCAGCACAACCACCAACCTGCCTCCATGACCCAGCACAACCACCAACCTCCCTCCATGTCACAGCAGAACCACCAACCTCCCTCCATGACACAGCACAACCAGCAACCTCCTTCCATGACCCAGCACAACCACCAACCTCCATCCATGACCCAGCACAACCACCAACCTCCATCCATGACACAGCACAACCACCAACCTCCATCCATGACACAGCACAACCACCAGCCACCCTCCATGACCCAGCACAAACGCCAACCTCCCTCCATGACCCAGCACAACCACCAACCTCCCGCCATGACCCAGCACAACCACCAATTTCCCTCCATGACCCAGCACAACCACCAACCTCCCTCCATGACCCAGCACAACCACCAACCTCCCTCCATGACCCAGCACAACCAGCAACCTCCTTCCATGACCCAGCACAACCACCAACGTCCCTCCATGATACAGCACAACCACCAACCTCACTCCATGACACAGCAGAACCACGAACCTCCCCGCATGACCCAGCACAACTACCAACCTCCTCCTTCCATGACCCAGCACAACCACCAACCTCCCTCCATGACACAGCACAACCACCAACCTCCTCCTTCCATGACCCAGCACAACCACCAACCTCCCTCCATGACCCAGCACAACTGCCAACCTCCCTCCATGACCCAGCACAAACACCAATCTCGTTCCATGACCCAGCACAACCGCCAACCTCCCTCCATGCCCAAGCACAACCAACAACGACCCTCCATGACCCAGCACGACGTCCAAACTCCTTCCATGATCCAGCACACCCACCAACCTCCCTCCAGACCCAGCACAACCGTCAACCTCCTTCCACGACCCAGCACAACCACCAATCTCCCTCCGTGATACAGCACAACCTCCAACCTCCTTCCATCACCCAGCAGAACCAGCAACCTCCTTCCATGACCCAGCACAACCACCAACCTCCCTCAATGACACAGCACAACCATCAACCTCCTTCCATGACCCAGCACAACCATCAACCTCCATCCATGACCCAACACAACCACCATCCTCCCTCCATGACACAGCACAACCACCAACCTCCTTCCATGAACAAGCACAACCACCAGCCACCCTCCATGACCCAGCACAACCACCAACCTCCCTCCATGACCCAGCACAACCACCAACCTCCTTCCATGACCCAGCACAACCTCCAACCTCCCTTCATGGCCCAGCACAACCACCAACCTCCTTCCATGACCCAGCACAACCACCAACCCTCTTCCCTGATCCAGCACAACCACCAACTTCCCTCCATGACCCAGCACAAGCACCAACTTCCCTCCATGACACAGCACAACCTCCAACCTCCTTCCATGACCCAGCAGAACCACCAACCACCCTCCATGACCCAGCACAACCACCAACCTGCCTCCATGACCCAGCACAACCACCAACCTCCCTCCATGTCACAGCAGAACCACCAACCTCCCTCCATGACACAGCACAACCAGCAACCTCCTTCCATGACCCAGCACAACCACCAACATCCTTCCATGACCCAGCACAACCACCAACCTCCATCCATGACACAGCACAACCACCAACCTCCATCCATGACACAGCACAACCACCAGCCACCCTCCATGACCCAGCACAAACGCCAACCTCCCTCCATGACCCAGCACAACCACCAACCTCCCGCCATGACCCAGCACAACCACCAATTTCCCTCCATGACCCAGCACAACCACCAACCTCCCTCCATGACCCAGCACAACCACCAACCTCCCTCCATGACCCAGCACAACCAGCAACCTCCTTCCATGACCCAGCACAACCACCAGCGTCCCTCCATGATACAGCACAACCACCAACCTCACTCCATGACACAGCAGAACCACGAACCTCCCCCCATGACCCAGCACAACTACCAACCTCCTCCTTCCATGACCCAGCACAACCACCAACCTCCCTCCATGACACAGCACAACCACCAACCTCCTCCTTCCATGACCCAGCACAACCACCAACCTCCCTCCATGACCCAGCACAACTGCCAACCTCCCTCCATGACCCAGCACAAACACCAAATTCGTTCCATGACCCAGCACAACCACCAACCTTCTCCTTCCATGACCCAGCACAACCACCAACCTCCCTCCATGACCCAGCACAACCGCCAACCTCCCTCCATGACCCAGCACAAACACCAATCTCGTTCCATGACCCAGCAGAACCACCAACCTCCCCCCATGACCCAGCACAACCACCAACCTCCTCCTTCCATGACCCAGCACAACCACCAACCTCCCTCCATGACCCAGCACAACCGCCAACCTCCCTCCATGCCCAAGCACAACCAACAACGACCCTCCATGACCCAGCACGACGTCCAAACTCCTTCCATGATCCAGCACAACCACCAACCTCCATCCATGACACAGCACAACCACCAGCCACCCTCCATGACCCAGCACAAACGCCAACCTCCCTCCATGACCCAGCACAACCACCAACCTCCCGCCATGACCCAGCACAACCACCAATTTCCCTCCATGACCCAGCACAACCACCAACCTCCCTCCATGACCCAGCACAACCACCAACCTCCCTCCATGACCCAGCACAACCAGCAACCTCCTTCCATGACCCAGCACAACCACCAACGTCCCTCCATGATACAGCACAACCACCAACCTCACTCCATGACACAGCAGAACCACGAACCTCCCCGCATGACCCAGCACAACTACCAACCTCCTCCTTCCATGACCCAGCACAACCACCAACCTCCCTCCATGACACAGCACAACCACCAACCTCCTCCTTCCATGACCCAGCACAACCACCAACCTCCCTCCATGACCCAGCACAACTGCCAACCTCCCTCCATGACCCAGCACAAACACCAATCTCGTTCCATGACCCAGCACAACCGCCAACCTCCCTCCATGCCCAAGCACAACCAACAACGACCCTCCATGACCCAGCACGACGTCCAAACTCCTTCCATGATCCAGCACACCCACCAACCTCCCTCCAGACCCAGCACAACCGTCAACCTCCTTCCACGACCCAGCACAACCACCAATCTCCCTCCGTGATACAGCACAACCTCCAACCTCCTTCCATCACCCAGCAGAACCAGCAACCTCCTTCCATGACCCAGCACAACCACCAACCTCCCTCAATGACACAGCACAACCATCAACCTCCTTCCATGACCCAGCACAACCATCAACCTCCATCCATGACCCAACACAACCACCATCCTCCCTCCATGACACAGCACAACCACCAACCTCCTTCCATGAACAAGCACAACCACCAGCCACCCTCCATGACCCAGCACAACCACCAACCTCCCTCCATGACCCAGCACAACCACCAACCTCCTTCCATGACCCAGCACAACCTCCAACCTCCCTTCATGGCCCAGCACAACCACCAACCTCCTTCCATGACCCAGCACAACCACCAACCCTCTTCCCTGATCCAGCACAACCACCAACTTCCCTCCATGACCCAGCACAAGCACCAACTTCCCTCCATGACACAGCACAACCTCCAACCTCCTTCCATGACCCAGCAGAACCACCAACCACCCTCCATGACCCAGCACAACCACCAACCTGCCTCCATGACCCAGCACAACCACCAACCTCCCTCCATGTCACAGCAGAACCACCAACCTCCCTCCATGACACAGCACAACCAGCAACCTCCTTCCATGACCCAGCACAACCACCAACATCCTTCCATGACCCAGCACAACCACCAACCTCCATCCATGACACAGCACAACCACCAACCTCCATCCATGACACAGCACAACCACCAGCCACCCTCCATGACCCAGCACAAACGCCAACCTCCCTCCATGACCCAGCACAACCACCAACCTCCCGCCATGACCCAGCACAACCACCAATTTCCCTCCATGACCCAGCACAACCACCAACCTCCCTCCATGACCCAGCACAACCACCAACCTCCCTCCATGACCCAGCACAACCAGCAACCTCCTTCCATGACCCAGCACAACCACCAGCGTCCCTCCATGATACAGCACAACCACCAACCTCACTCCATGACACAGCAGAACCACGAACCTCCCCCCATGACCCAGCACAACTACCAACCTCCTCCTTCCATGACCCAGCACAACCACCAACCTCCCTCCATGACACAGCACAACCACCAACCTCCTCCTTCCATGACCCAGCACAACCACCAACCTCCCTCCATGACCCAGCACAACTGCCAACCTCCCTCCATGACCCAGCACAAACACCAATTTCGTTCCATGACCCAGCACAACCACCAACCTTCTCCTTCCATGACCCAGCACAACCACCAACCTCCCTCCATGACCCAGCACAACCGCCAACCTCCCTCCATGACCCAGCACAAACACCAATCTCGTTCCATGACCCAGCAGAACCACCAACCTCCCCCCATGACCCAGCACAACCACCAACCTCCTCCTTCCATGACCCAGCACAACCACCAACCTCCCTCCATGACCCAGCACAACCGCCAACCTCCCTCCATGCCCAAGCACAACCAACAACGACCCTCCATGACCCAGCACGACGTCCAAACTCCTTCCATGATCCAGCACACCCACCAACCTCCCTCCAGACCCAGCACAACCGTCAACCTCCTTCCACGACCCAGCACAACCACCAACCTCCCTCCGTGATACAGCACAACCTCCAACCTCCTTCCATCACCCAGCAGAACCAGCAACCTCCTTCCATGACCCAGCACAACCACCAACCTCCCTCCATGACACAGCACAACCATCAACCTCCTTCCATGACCCAGCACAACCATCAACCTCCATCCATGACCCAACACAACCACCAACCTCCCTCCATGACACAGCACAACCACCAACCTCCTTCCATGAACAAGCACAACCACCAGCCACCCTCCATGACCCAGCACAACCACCAACCTCCCTCCATGACCCAGCACAACCACCAACCTCCTTCCATGACCCAGCACAACCTCCAACCTCCCTTCATGACCCAGCACAACCACCAACCTCCTTCCATGACCCAGCACAACCACCAACCCTCTTCCCTGATCCAGCACAACCACCAACTTCCCTCCATGACCCAGCACAAGCACCAACTTCCCTCCATGACCCAGCACAACCTCCAACCTCCTTCCATGACCCAGCAGAACCACCAACCACCCTCCATGACCCAGTACAACCACCAACCTGCCTCCATGACCCAGCACAACCACCAACCTCCCTCCATGTCACAGCAGAACCACCAACCTCCCTCCATGACACAGCACAACCAGCAACCTCCTTCCATGACCCAGCACAACCACCAACCTCCTTCCATGAACAAGCACAACCACCAGCCACCCTCCATGACCCAGTACAACCACCAACCTCCCTCCATGACCCAGCACAACCACCAACCTCCTTCCATGACCCAGCACAACCTCCAACCTCCCTTCATGACCCAGCACAACCACCAACCTCCTTCCATGACCCAGCACAACCACCAACCTCCTTCCATGACCCAGCACAACCTCCAACCTCCCTTCATGACCCAGCACAACTGCCAACCTCCCTCCATGACCCAGCACAAACACTAATCTCGTTCCATGACCCAGCACAACCACCAACCTTCTCCTTCCATGAACCAGCACAACCTCCAACCTCCTTCCATGACCCAGCAGAACCACCAACCACCCTCCATGACCCAGCACAACCACCAACCTGCCTCCATGACCCAGCACAACCACCAACCTCCCTCCATGTCACAGCAGAACCACCAACCTCCCTCCATGACACAGCACAACCAGCAACCTCCTTCCATGACCCAGCACAACCACCAACCTCCATCCATGACCCAGCACAACCACCAACCTCCATCCATGACACAGCACAACCACCAACCTCCATCCATGACACAGCACAACCACCAGCCACCCTCCATGACCCAGCACAAACGCCAACCTCCCTCCATGACCCAGCACAACCACCAACCTCCCGCCATGACCCAGCACAACCACCAATTTCCCTCCATGACCCAGCACAACCACCAACCTCCCTCCATGACCCAGCACAACCACCAACCTCCCTCCATGACCCAGCACAACCAGCAACCTCCTTCCATGACCCAGCACAACCACCAATGTCCCTCCATGATACAGCACAACCACCAACCTCACTCCATGACACAGCAGAACCACGAACCTCCCCCCATGACCCAGCACAACTACCAACCTCCTCCTTCCATGACCCAGCACAACCACCAACCTCCCTCCATGACACAGCACAACCACCAACCTCCTCCTTCCATGACCCAGCACAACCACCAACCTCCCTCCATGACCCAGCACAACTGCCAACCTCCCTCCATGACCCAGCACAAACACCAATCTCGTTCCATGACCCAGCACAACCACCAACCTTCTCCTTCCATGACCCAGCACAACCACCAACCTCCCTCCATGACTCAGCACAACCGCCAACCTCCCTCCATGACCCAGCACAAACACCAATCCCGTTCCATGACCCAGCAGAACCACCAACCTCCCCCCATGACCCAGCACAACCACCAACCTCCTCCTTCCATGACCCAGCACAACCACCAACCTCCCTCCATGACCCAGCACAACCGCCAACCTCCCTCCATGCCCAAGCACAACCAACAACGACCCTCCATGACCCAGCACGACGTCCAAACTTCTTCCATGATCCAGCACACCCACCAACCTCCCTCCAGACCCAGCACAACCGTCAACCTCCTTCCACGACCCAGCACAACCACCAACCTCCCTCCGTAATACAGCACAACCTACAACCACCTTCCATCACCCAGCAGAACCAGCAACCTCCTTCCATGACCCAGCACAACCACCAACCTCCCTCCATGACACAGCACAACCATCAACCTCCTTCCATGACCCAGCACAACCATCAACCTCCATCCATGACCCAACACAACCACCAACCTCCCTCCATGACACAGCACAACCACCAACCTCCTTCCATGAACAAGCACAACCACCAGCCACCCTCCATGACCCAGCACAACCACCAACCTCCCTCCATGACCCAGCACAACCACCAACCTCCTTCCATGACCCAGCACAACCTCCAACCTCCCTTCATAACCCAGCACAACCACCAACCTCCTTCCATGACCCAGCACAACCACCAACCCTCTTCCCTGATCCAGCACAACCACCAACTTCCCTCCATGACCCAGCACAAGCACCAACTTCCCTCCATGACCCAGCACAACCTCCAACCTCCTTCCATGACCCAGCAGAACCACCAACCACCCTCCATGACCCAGCACAACCACCAACCTGCCTCCATGACCCAGCACAACCACCAACCTCCCTCCGTGACCCAGCACAACCATCAACCTCCTTCCATGACCCAGCACAACCATCAACCTCCATCCATGACCCAACACAACCACCAACCTCCCTCCATGACACAGCACAACCACCAACCTCCTTCCATGAACAAGCACAACCACCAGCCACCCTCCATGACCCAGCACAACCACCAACCTCCCTCCATGACCCAGCACAACCACCAACCTCCTTCCATGACCCAGCACAACCTCCAACCTCCCTTCATGACCCAGCACAACCACCAACCTCCTTCCATGACCCAGCACAACCACCAACCCTCTTCCCTGACCCAGCACAACCACCAACCTCCCTCCATGTCACAGCAGAACCACCAACCTCCCTCCATGACACAGCACAACCAGCAACCTCCTTCCATGACCCAGCACAACCACCAACCTCCATCCATGAGCCAGCACAACCACCAACCTCCATCCATGACACAGCACAACCACCAACCTCCATCCATGACACAGCACAACCACCAGCCACCCTCCATGACCCAGCACAAACGCCAACCTCCCTCCATGACCCAGCACAACCACCAACCTCCCGCCATGACCCAGCACAACCACCAATTTCCCTCCATGACCCAGCACAACCACCAACCTCCCTCCATGACCCAGCACAACCACCAACCTCCCTCCATGACCCAGCACAACCAGCAACCTCCTTCCATGACCCAGCACAACCACCAACGTCCCTCCATGATACAGCACAACCACCAACCTCACTCCATGACACAGCAGAACCACGAACCTCCCCGCATGACCCAGCACAACTACCAACCTCCTCCTTCCATGACCCAGCACAACCACCAACCTCCCTCCATGACACAGCACAACCACCAACCTCCTCCTTCCATGACCCAGCACAACCACCAACCTCCCTCCATGACCCAGCACAACTGCCAACCTCCCTCCATGACCCAGCACAAACACCAATCTCGTTCCATGACCCAGCACAACCGCCAACCTCCCTCCATGCCCAAGCACAACCAACAACGACCCTCCATGACCCAGCACGACGTCCAAACTCCTTCCATGATCCAGCACACCCACCAACCTCCCTCCAGACCCAGCACAACCGTCAACCTCCTTCCACGACCCAGCACAGCCACCAATCTCCCTCCGTGATACAGCACAACCTCCAACCTCCTTCCATCACCCAGCAGAACCAGCAACCTCCTTCCATGACCCAGCACAACCACCAACCTCCCTCAATGACACAGCACAACCATCAACCTCCTTCCATGACCCAGCACAACCATCAACCTCCATCCATGACCCAACACAACCACCAACCTCCCTCCATGACACAGCACAACCACCAACCTCCTTCCATGAACAAGCACAACCACCAGCCACCCTCCATGACCCAGCACAACCACCAACCTCCCTCCATGACCCAGCACAACCACCAACCTCCTTCCATGACCCAGCACAACCTCCAACCTCCCTTCATGGCCCAGCACAACCACCAACCTCCTTCCATGACCCAGCACAACCACCAACCCTCTTCCCTGATCCAGCACAACCACCAACTTCCCTCCATGACCCAGCACAAGCACCAACTTCCCTCCATGACCCAGCACAACCTCCAACCTCCTTCCATGACCCAGCAGAACCACCAACCACCCTCCATGACCCAGCACAACCACCAACCTGCCTCCATGACCCAGCACAACCACCAACCTCCCTCCATGTCACAGCAGAACCACCAACCTCCCTCCATGACACAGCACAACCAGCAACCTCCTTCCATGACCCAGCACAACCACCAACATCCTTCCATGACCCAGCACAACCACCAACCTCCATCCATGACACAGCACAACCACCAACCTCCATCCATGACACAGCACAACCACCAGCCACCCTCCATGACCCAGCACAAACGCCAACCTCCCTCCATGACCCAGCACAACCACCAACCTCCCGCCATGACCCAGCACAACCACCAATTTCCCTCCATGACCCAGCACAACCACCAACCTCCCTCCATGACCCAGCACAACCACCAACCTCCCTCCATGACCCAGCACAACCAGCAACCTCCTTCCATGACCCAGCACAACCACCAGCGTCCCTCCATGATACAGCACAACCACCAACCTCACTCCATGACACAGCAGAACCACGAACCTCCCCCCATGACCCAGCACAACTACCAACCTCCTCCTTCCATGACCCAGCACAACCACCAACCTCCCTCCATGACACAGCACAACCACCAACCTCCTCCTTCCATGACCCAGCACAACCACCAACCTCCCTCCATGACCCAGCACAACTGCCAACCTCCCTCCATGACCCAGCACAAACACCAATTTCGTTCCATGACCCAGCACAACCACCAACCTTCTCCTTCCATGACCCAGCACAACCACCAACCTCCCTCCATGACCCAGCACAACCGCCAACCTCCCTCCATGACCCAGCACAAACACCAATCTCGTTCCATGACCCAGCAGAACCACCAACCTCCCCCCATGACCCAGCACAACCACCAACCTCCTCCTTCCATGACCCAGCACAACCACCAACCTCCCTCCATGACCCAGCACAACCGCCAACCTCCCTCCATGCCCAAGCACAACCAACAACGACCCTCCATGACCCAGCACGACGTCCAAACTCCTTCCATGATCCAGCACACCCACCAACCTCCCTCCAGACCCAGCACAACCGTCAACCTCCTTCCACGACCCAGCACAACCACCAACCTCCCTCCGTGATACAGCACAACCTCCAACCTCCTTCCATCACCCAGCAGAACCAGCAACCTCCTTCCATGACCCAGCACAACCACCAACCTCCCTCCATGACACAGCACAACCATCAACCTCCTTCCATGACCCAGCACAACCATCAACCTCCATCCATGACCCAACACAACCACCAACCTCCCTCCATGACACAGCACAACCACCAACCTCCTTCCATGAACAAGCACAACCACCAGCCACCCTCCATGACCCAGCACAACCACCAACCTCCCTCCATGACCCAGCACAACCACCAACCTCCTTCCATGACCCAGCACAACCTCCAACCTCCCTTCATGACCCAGCACAACCACCAACCTCCTTCCATGACCCAGCACAACCACCAACCCTCTTCCCTGATCCAGCACAACCACCAACTTCCCTCCATGACCCAGCACAAGCACCAACTTCCCTCCATGACCCAGCACAACCTCCAACCTCCTTCCATGACCCAGCAGAACCACCAACCACCCTCCATGACCCAGTACAACCACCAACCTGCCTCCATGACCCAGCACAACCACCAACCTCCCTCCATGTCACAGCAGAACCACCAACCTCCCTCCATGACACAGCACAACCAGCAACCTCCTTCCATGACCCAGCACAACCACCAACCTCCTTCCATGAACAAGCACAACCACCAGCCACCCTCCATGACCCAGCACAACCACCAACCTCCCTCCATGACCCAGCACAACCACCAACCTCCTTCCATGACCCAGCACAACCTCCAACCTCCCTTCATGACCCAGCACAACCACCAACCTCCTTCCATGACCCAGCACAACCACCAACCCTCTTCCCTGATCCAGCACAACCACCAACTTCCCTCCATGACCCAGCACAAGCACCAACTTCCCTCCATGACCCAGCACAACCTCCAACCTCCTTCCATGACCCAGCACAACCACCAACCACCCTCCATGACCCAGCACAACCACCAACCTGCCTCCATGACCCAGCACAACCACCAACCTCCCTCCATGTCACAGCAGAACCACCAACCTCCCTCCATGACACAGCACAACCAGCAACCTCCTTCCATGACCCAGCACAACCACCAACCTCCATCCATGACCCAGCACAACCACCAACCTCCATCCATGACACAGCACAACCACCAACCTCCATCCATGACACAGCACAACCACCAGCCACCCTCCATGACCCAGCACAAACGCCAACCTCCCTCCATGACCCAGCACAACCACCAACCTCCCGCCATGACCCAGCACAACCACCAATTTCCCTCCATGACCCAGCACAACCACCAACCTCCCTCCATGACCCAGCACAACCACCAACCTCCCTCCATGACCCAGCACAACCAGCAACCTCCTTCCATGACCCAGCACAACCACCAACGTCCCTCCATGATACAGCACAACCACCAACCTCACTCCATGACACAGCAGAACCACGAACCTCCCCCCATGACCCAGCACAACTACCAACCTCCTCCTTCCATGACCCAGCACAACCACCAACCTCCCTCCATGACACAGCACAACCACCAACCTCCTCCTTCCATGACCCAGCACAACCACCAACCTCCCTCCATGACCCAGCACAACCACCAACCTCCCTCCATGACCCAGCACAACCACCAACCTCCCTCCATGACCCAGCACAACCAGCAACCTCCTTCCATGACCCAGCACAACCACCAACGTCCCTCCATGATACAGCACAACCACCAACCTCACTCCATGACACAGCAGAACCACGAACCTCCCCCCATGACCCAGCACAACTACCAACCTCCTCCTTCCATGACCCAGCACAACCACCAACCTCCCTCCATGACACAGCACAACCACCAACCTCCTCCTTCCATGACCCAGCACAACCACCAACCTCCCTCCATGACCCAGCACAACTGCCAACCTCCCTCCATGACCCAGCACAAACACCAATCTCGTTCCATGACCCAGCACAACCGCCAACCTCCCTCCATGCCCAAGCACAACCAACAACGACCCTCCATGACCCAGCACGACGTCCAAACTCCTTCCATGATCCAGCACACCCACCAACCTCCCTCCAGACCCAGCACAACCGTCAACCTCCTTCCACGACCCAGCACAACCACCAATCTCCCTCCGTGATACAGCACAACCTCCAACCTCCTTCCATCACCCAGCAGAACCAGCAACCTCCTTCCATGACCCAGCACAACCACCAACCTCCCTCAATGACACAGCACAACCATCAACCTCCTTCCATGACCCAGCACAACCATCAACCTCCATCCATGACCCAACACAACCACCAACCTCCCTCCATGACACAGCACAACCACCAACCTCCCTCCATGACCCAGCACAACCACCAACCTCCTTCCATGACCCAGCACAACCTCCAACCTCCCTTCATGGCCCAGCACAACCACCAACCTCCTTCCATGACCCAGCACAACCACCAACCCTCTTCCTTGATCCAGCACAACCACCAACTTCCCTCCATGACCCAGCACAAGCACCAACTTCCCTCCATGACCCAGCACAACCTCCAACCTCCTTCCATGACCCAGCAGAACCACCAACCACCCTCCATGACCCAGCACAACCACCAACCTGCCTCCATGACCCAGCACAACCACCAACCTCCCTCCATGTCACAGCAGAACCACCAACCTCCCTCCATGACACAGCACAACCAGCAACCTCCTTCCATGACCCAGCACAACCACCAACATCCTTCCATGACCCAGCACAACCACCAACCTCCATCCATGACACAGCACAACCACCAACCTCCATCCATGAGACAGCACAACCACCAGCCACCCTCCATGACCCAGCACAAACGCCAACCTCCCTCCATGACCCAGCACAACCACCAACCTCCCGCCATGACCCAGCACAACCACCAATTTCCCTCCATGACCCAGCACAACCACCAACCTCCCTCCATGACCCAGCACAACCACCAACCTCCCTCCATGACCCAGCACAACCACCAACCTCCCTCCATGACCCAGCACAACCAGCAACCTCCTTCCATGACCCAGCACAACCACCAGCGTCCCTCCATGATACAGCACAACCACCAACCTCACTCCATGACACAGCAGAACCACGAACCTCCCCCCATGACCCAGCACAACTACCAACCTCCTCCTTCCATGACCCAGCACAACCACCAACCTCCCTCCATGACACAGCACAACCACCAACCTCCTCCTTCCATGACCCAGCACAACCACCAACCTCCCTCCATGACCCAGCACAACTGCCAACCTCCCTCCATGACCCAGCACAAACACCAATTTCGTTCCATGACCCAGCACAACCACCAACCTTCTCCTTCCATGACCCAGCACAACCACCAACCTCCCTCCATGACCCAGCACAACCGCCAACCTCCCTCCATGACCCAGCACAAACACCAATCTCGTTCCATGACCCAGCAGAACCACCAACCTCCCCCCATGACCCAGCACAACCACCAACCTCCTCCTTCCATGACCCAGCACAACCACCAACCTCCCTCCATGACCCAGCACAACCGCCAACCTCCCTCCATGCCCAAGCACAACCAACAACGACCCTCCATGACCCAGCACGACGTCCAAACTCCTTCCATGATCCAGCACACCCACCAACCTCCCTCCAGACCCAGCACAACCGTCAACCTCCTTCCACGACCCAGCACAACCACCAATCTCCCTCCGTGATACAGCACAACCTCCAACCTCCTTCCATCACCCAGCAGAACCAGCAACCTCCTTCCATGACCCAGCACAACCACCAACCTCCCTCCATGACACAGCACAACCATCAACCTCCTTCCATGACCCAGCACAACCATCAACCTCCATCCATGACCCAACACAACCACCAACCTCCCTCCATGACACAGCACAACCACCAACCTCCTTCCATGAACAAGCACAACCACCAGCCACCCTCCATGACCCAGCACAACCACCAACCTCCCTCCATGACCCAGCACAACCACCAACCTCCTTCCATGACCCAGCACAACCTCCAACCTCCCTTCATGGCCCAGCACAACCACCAACCTCCTTCCATGACCCAGCACAACCACCAACCCTCTTCCTTGATCCAGCACAACCACCAACTTCCCTCCATGACCCAGCACAAGCACCAACTTCCCTCCATGACCCAGCACAACCTCCAACCTCCTTCCATGACCCAGCAGAACCACCAACCACCCTCCATGACCCAGCACAACCACCAACCTGCCTCCATGACCCAGCACAACCACCAACCTCCCTCCATGTCACAGCAGAACCACCAACCTCCCTCCATGACACAGCACAACCAGCAACCTCCTTCCATGACCCAGCACAACCACCAACATCCTTCCATGACCCAGCACAACCACCAACCTCCATCCATGACACAGCACAACCACCAACCTCCATCCATGAGACAGCACAACCACCAGCCACCCTCCATGACCCAGCACAAACGCCAACCTCCCTCCATGACCCAGCACAACCACCAACCTCCCGCCATGACCCAGCACAACCACCAATTTCCCTCCATGACCCAGCACAACCACCAACCTCCCTCCATGACCCAGCACAACCACCAACCTCCCTCCATGACCCAGCACAACCAGCAACCTCCTTCCATGACCCAGCACAACCACCATCCTCCCTCCATGATACAGCACAACCACCAACCTCCTCCTTCCATGACCCAGCACAACCACCAACCTCCCTCCATGACCCAGCACAACTGCCAACCTCCCTCCATGACCCAGCACAAACACCAATTTCGTTCCATGACCCAGCACAACCACCAACCTTCTCCTTCCATGACCCAGCACAACCACCAACCTCCCTCCATGACCCAGCACAACCGCCAACCTCCCTCCATGACCCAGCACAAACACCAATCTCGTTCCATGACCCAGCAGAACCACCAACCTCCCCCCATGACCCAGCACAACCACCAACCTCCTCCTTCCATGACCCAGCACAACCACCAACCTCCCTCCATGACCCAGCACAACCGCCAACCTCCCTCCATGCCCAAGCACAACCAACAACGACCCTCCATGACCCAGCACGACGTCCAAACTCCTTCCATGATCCAGCACACCCACCAACCTCCCTCCAGACCCAGCACAACCGTCAACCTCCTTCCACGACCCAGCACAACCACCAATCTCCCTCCGTGATACAGCACAACCTCCAACCTCCTTCCATCACCCAGCAGAACCAGCAACCTCCTTCCATGACCCAGCACAACCACCAACCTCCCTCCATGACACAGCACAACCATCAACCTCCTTCCATGACCCAGCACAACCATCAACCTCCATCCATGACCCAACACAACCACCAACCTCCCTCCATGACACAGCACAACCACCAACCTCCTTCCATGAACAAGCACAACCACCAGCCACCCTCCATGACCCAGCACAACCACCAACCTCCCTCCATGACCCAGCACAACCACCAACCTCCTTCCATGACCCAGCACAACCTCCAACCTCCCTTCATGACCCAGCACAACCACCAACCTCCTTCCATGACCCAGCACAACCACCAACCCTCTTCCCTGATCCAGCACAACCACCAACTTCCCTCCATGACCCAGCACAAGCACCAACTTCCCTCCATGACCCAGCACAACCTCCAACCTCCTTCCATGACCCAGCAGAACCACCAACCACCCTCCATGACCCAGCACAACCACCAACCTGCCTCTATGACCCAGCACAACCACCAACCTCCCTCCATGTCACAGCAGAACCACCAACCTCCCTCCATGACACAGCACAACCAGCAACCTCCTTCCATGACCCAGCACAACCAACAACCTCCATCCATGACCCAGCACAACCACCAACCTCCATCCATGACACAGCACAACCACCAACCTCCATCCATGACACAGCACAACCACCAGCCACCCTCCATGACCCAGCACAAACGCCAACCTCCCTCCATGACCCAGCACAACCACCAACCTCCCGCCATGACCCAGCACAACCACCAATTTCCCTCCATGACCCAGCACAACCACCAACCTCCCTCCATGACCCAGCACAACCACCAACCTCCCTCCATGACCCAGCACAACCAGCAACCTCCTTCCATGACCCAGCACAACCACCAACGTCCCTCCATGATACAGCACAACCACCAACCTCACTCCATGACACAGCAGAACCACGAACCTCCCCCCATGACCCAGCACAACTACCAACCTCCTCCTTCCATGACCCAGCACAACCACCAACCTCCCTCCATGACACAGCACAACCACCAACCTCCTCCTTCCATGACCCAGCACAACCACCAACCTCCCTCCATGACCCAGCACAACTGCCAACCTCCCTCCATGACCCAGCACAAACACTAATCTCGTTCCATGACCCAGCACAACCACCAACCTTCTCCTTCCATGACCCAGCACAACCTCCAACCTCCTTCCATGACCCAGCAGAACCACCAACCACCCTCCATGACCCAGCACAACCACCAACCTGCCTCCATGACCCAGCACAACCACCAACCTCCCTCCATGTCACAGCAGAACCACCAACCTCCCTCCATGACACAGCACAACCAGCAACCTCCTTCCATGACCCAGCACAACCACCAACCTCCATCCATGACCCAGCACAACCACCAACCTCCATCCATGACACAGCACAACCACCAACCTCCATCCATGACACAGCACAACCACCAGCCACCCTCCATGACCCAGCACAAACGCCAACCTCCCTCCATGACCCAGCACAACCACCAACCTCCCGCCATGACCCAGCACAACCACCAATTTCCCTCCATGACCCAGCACAACCACCAACCTCCCTCCATGACCCAGCACAACCACCAACCTCCCTCCATGACCCAGCACAACCAGCAACCTCCTTCCATGACCCAGCACAACCACCAACGTCCCTCCATGATACAGCACAACCACCAACCTCACTCCATGACACAGCAGAACCACGAACCTCCCCCCATGACCCAGCACAACCACCAACCTCCCTCCATGACACAGCACAACCACCAACCTCCTCCTTCCATGACCCAGCACAACCACCAACCTCCCTCCATGACCCAGCACAACTGCCAACCTCCCTCCATGACCCAGCACAAACACCAATCTCGTTCCATGACCCAGCACAACCGCCAACCTCCCTCCATGCCCAAGCACAACCAACAACGACCCTCCATGACCCAGCACGACGTCCAAACTCCTTCCATGATCCAGCACACCCACCAACCTCCCTCCAGACCCAGCACAACCGTCAACCTCCTTCCACGACCCAGCACAACCACCAATCTCCCTCCGTGATACAGCACAACCTCCAACCTCCTTCCATCACCCAGCAGAACCAGCAACCTCCTTCCATGACCCAGCACAACCACCAACCTCCCTCAATGACACAGCACAACCATCAACCTCCTTCCATGACCCAGCACAACCATCAACCTCCATCCATGACCCAACACAACCACCAACCTCCCTCCATGACACAGCACAACCACCAACCTCCTTCCATGAACAAGCACAACCACCAGCCACCCTCCATGACCCAGCACAACCACCAACCTCCCTCCATGACCCAGCACAACCACCAACCTCCTTCCATGACCCAGCACAACCTCCAACCTCCCTTCATGGCCCAGCACAACCACCAACCTCCTTCCATGACCCAGCACAACCACCAACCCTCTTCCTTGATCCAGCACAACCACCAACTTCCCTCCATGACCCAGCACAAGCACCAACTTCCCTCCATGACCCAGCACAACCTCCAACCTCCTTCCATGACCCAGCAGAACCACCAACCACCCTCCATGACCCAGCACAACCACCAACCTGCCTCCATGACCCAGCACAACCACCAACCTCCCTCCATGTCACAGCAGAACCACCAACCTCCCTCCATGACACAGCACAACCAGCAACCTCCTTCCATGACCCAGCACAACCACCAACATCCTTCCATGACCCAGCACAACCACCAACCTCCATCCATGACACAGCACAACCACCAACCTCCATCCATGACACAGCACAACCACCAGCCACCCTCCATGACCCAGCACAAACGCCAACCTCCCTCCATGACCCAGCACAACCACCAACCTCCCGCCATGACCCAGCACAACCACCAATTTCCCTCCATGACCCAGCACAACCACCAACCTCCCTCCATGACCCAGCACAACCACCAACCTCCCTCCATGACCCAGCACAACCAGCAACCTCCTTCCATGACCCAGCACAACCACCAGCGTCCCTCCATGATACAGCACAACCACCAACCTCACTCCATGACACAGCAGAACCACGAACCTCCCCCCATGACCCAGCACAACTACCAACCTCCTCCTTCCATGACCCAGCACAACCACCAACCTCCCTCCATGACACAGCACAACCACCAACCTCCTCCTTCCATGACCCAGCACAACCACCAACCTCCCTCCATGACCCAGCACAACTGCCAACCTCCCTCCATGACCCAGCACAAACACCAATTTCGTTCCATGACCCAGCACAACCACCAACCTTCTCCTTCCATGACCCAGCACAACCACCAACCTCCCTCCATGACCCAGCACAACCGCCAACCTCCCTCCATGACCCAGCACAAACACCAATCTCGTTCCATGACCCAGCAGAACCACCAACCTCCCCCCATGACCCAGCACAACCACCAACCTCCTCCTTCCATGACCCAGCACAACCACCAACCTCCCTCCATGACCCAGCACAACCGCCAACCTCCCTCCATGCCCAAGCACAACCAACAACGACCCTCCATGACCCAGCACGACGTCCAAACTCCTTCCATGATCCAGCACACCCACCAACCTCCCTCCAGACCCAGCACAACCGTCAACCTCCTTCCACGACCCAGCACAACCACCAATCTCCCTCCGTGATACAGCACAACCTCCAACCTCCTTCCATCACCCAGCAGAACCAGCAACCTCCTTCCATGACCCAGCACAACCACCAACCTCCCTCCATGACACAGCACAACCATCAACCTCCTTCCATGACCCAGCACAACCATCAACCTCCATCCATGACCCAACACAACCACCAACCTCCCTCCATGACACAGCACAACCACCAACCTCCTTCCATGAACAAGCACAACCACCAGCCACCCTCCATGACCCAGCACAACCACCAACCTCCCTCCATGACCCAGCACAACCACCAACCTCCTTCCATGACCCAGCACAACCTCCAACCTCCCTTCATGGCCCAGCACAACCACCAACCTCCTTCCATGACCCAGCACAACCACCAACCCTCTTCCTTGATCCAGCACAACCACCAACTTCCCTCCATGACCCAACACAAGCACCAACTTCCCTCCATGACCCAGCACAACCTCCAACCTCCTTCCATGACCCAGCAGAACCACCAACCACCCTCCATGACCCAGCACAACCACCAACCTGCCTCCATGACCCAGCACAACCACCAACCTCCCTCCATGTCACAGCAGAACCACCAACCTCCCTCCATGACACAGCACAACCAGCAACCTCCTTCCATGACCCAGCACAACCACCAACATCCTTCCATGACCCAGCACAACCACCAACCTCCATCCATGACACAGCACAACCACCAACCTCCATCCATGAGACAGCACAACCACCAGCCACCCTCCATGACCCAGCACAAACGCCAACCTCCCTCCATGACCCTGCACAACCACCAACCTCCCGCCATGACCCAGCACAACCACCAATTTCCCTCCATGACCCAGCACAACCACCAACCTCCCTCCATGACCCAGCACAACCACCAACCTCCCTCCATGACCCAGCACAACCAGCAACCTCCTTCCATGACCCAGCACAACCACCAGCGTCCCTCCATGATACAGCACAACCACCAACCTCACTCCATGACACAGCAGAACCACGAACCTCCCCCCATGACCCAGCACAACTACCAACCTCCTCCTTCCATGACCCAGCACAACCACCAACCTCCCTCCATGACACAGCACAACCACCAACCTCCTCCTTCCATGACCCAGCACAACCACCAACCTCCCTCCATGACCCAGCACAACTGCCAACCTCCCTCCATGACCCAGCACAAACACCAATTTCGTTCCATGACCCAGCACAACCACCAACCTTCTCCTTCCATGACCCAGCACAACCACCAACCTCCCTCCATGACCCAGCACAACCGCCAACCTCCCTCCATGACCCAGCACAAACACCAATCTCGTTCCATGACCCAGCAGAACCACCAACCTCCCCCCATGACCCAGCACAACCACCAACCTCCTCCTTCCATGACCCAGCACAACCACCAACCTCCCTCCATGACCCAGCACAACCGCCAACCTCCCTCCATGCCCAAGCACAACCAACAACGACCCTCCATGACCCAGCACGACGTCCAAACTCCTTCCATGATCCAGCACACCCACCAACCTCCCTCCAGACCCAGCACAACCGTCAACCTCCTTCCACGACCCAGCACAACCACCAATCTCCCTCCGTGATACAGCACAACCTCCAACCTCCTTCCATCACCCAGCAGAACCAGCAACCTCCTTCCATGACCCAGCACAACCACCAACCTCCCTCCATGACACAGCACAACCATCAACCTCCTTCCATGACCCAGCACAACCATCAACCTCCATCCATGACCCAACACAACCACCAACCTCCCTCCATGACACAGCACAACCACCAACCTCCTTCCATGAACAAGCACAACCACCAGCCACCCTCCATGACCCAGCACAACCACCAACCTCCCTCCATGACCCAGCACAACCACCAACCTCCTTCCATGACCCAGCACAACCTCCAACCTCCCTTCATGACCCAGCACAACCACCAACCTCCTTCCATGACCCAGCACAACCACCAACCCTCTTCCCTGATCCAGCACAACCACCAACTTCCCTCCATGACCCAGCACAAGCACCAACTTCCCTCCATGACCCAGCACAACCTCCAACCTCCTTCCATGACCCAGCAGAACCACCAACCACCCTCCATGACCCAGCACAACCACCAACCTGCCTCCATGACCCAGCACAACCACCAACCTCCCTCCATGTCACAGCAGAACCACCAACCTCCCTCCATGACACAGCACAACCAGCAACCTCCTTCCATGACCCAGCACAACCAACAACCTCCATCCATGACCCAGCACAACCACCAACCTCCATCCATGACACAGCACAACCACCAACCTCCATCCATGACACAGCACAACCACCAGCCACCCTCCATGACCCAGCACAAACGCCAACCTCCCTCCATGACCCAGCACAACCACCAACCTCCCGCCATGACCCAGCACAACCACCAATTTCCCTCCATGACCCAGCACAACCACCAACCTCCCTCCATGACCCAGCACAACCACCAACCTCCCTCCATGACCCAGCACAACCAGCAACCTCCTTCCATGACCCAGCACAACCACCAACGTCCCTCCATGATACAGCACAACCACCAACCTCACTCCATGACACAGCAGAACCACGAACCTCCCCCCATGACCCAGCACAACTACCAACCTCCTCCTTCCATGACCCAGCACAACCACCAACCTCCCTCCATGACACAGCACAACCACCAACCTCCTCCTTCCATGACCCAGCACAACCACCAACCTCCCTCCATGACCCAGCACAACTGCCAACCTCCCTCCATGACCCAGCACAAACACTAATCTCGTTCCATGACCCAGCACAACCACCAACCTTCTCCTTCCATGACCCAGCACAACCTCCAACCTCCTTCCATGACCCAGCAGAACCACCAACCACCCTCCATGACCCAGCACAACCACCAACCTGCCTCCATGACCCAGCACAACCACCAACCTCCCTCCATGTCACAGCAGAACCACCAACCTCCCTCCATGACACAGCACAACCAGCAACCTCCTTCCATGACCCAGCACAACCACCAACCTCCATCCATGACCCAGCACAACCACCAACCTCCATCCATGACACAGCACAACCACCAACCTCCATCCATGACACAGCACAACCACCAGCCACCCTCCATGACCCAGCACAAACGCCAACCTCCCTCCATGACCCAGCACAACCACCAACCTCCCGCCATGACCCAGCACAACCACCAATTTCCCTCCATGACCCAGCACAACCACCAACCTCCCTCCATGACCCAGCACAACCACCAACCTCCCTCCATGACCCAGCACAACCAGCAACCTCCTTCCATGACCCAGCACAACCACCAACGTCCCTCCATGATACAGCACAACCACCAACCTCACTCCATGACACAGCAGAACCACGAACCTCCCCCCATGACCCAGCACAACTACCAACCTCCTCCTTCCATGACCCAGCACAACCACCAACCTCCCTCCATGACACAGCACAACCACCAACCTCCTCCTTCCATGACCCAGCACAACCACCAACCTCCCTCCATGACCCAGCACAACTGCCAACCTCCCTCCATGACCCAGCACAAACACCAATCTCGTTCCATGACCCAGCACAACCACCAACCTTCTCCTTCCATGACCCAGCACAACCACCAACCTCCCTCCATGACCCAGCACAACCGCCAACCTCCCTCCATGACCCAGCACAAACACCAATCTCGTTCCATGACCCAGCAGAACCACCAACCTCCCCCCATGACCCAGCACAACCACCAACCTCCTCCTTCCATGACCCAGCACAACCACCAACCTCCCTCCATGACCCAGCACAACCGCCAACCTCCCTGCATGCCCAAGCACAACCAACAACGACCCTCCATGACCCAGCACGATGTCCAAACTCCTTCCATGATCCAGCACACCCACCAACCTCCCTCCAGACCCAGCACAACCGTCAACCTCCTTCCACGACCCAGCACAACCACCAACCTCCCTCCGTGATACAGCACAACCTCCAACCTCCTTCCATCACCCAGCAGAACCAGCAACCTCCTTCCATGACCCAGCACAACCACCAACCTCCCTCCATGACACAGCACAACCATCAACCTCCTTCCATGACCTAGCACAACCATCAACCTCCATCCATGACCCAACACAACCACCAACCTCCCTCCATGACACAGCACAACCACCAACCTCCTTCCATGAACAAGCACAACCACCAGCCACCCTCCATGACCCAGCACAACCACCAACCTCCCTCCATGACCCAGCACAACCACCAACCTCCTTCCATGACCCAGCACAACCTCCAACCTCCCTTCATGACCCAGCACAACCACCAACCTCCTTCCATGACCCAGCACAACCACCAACCCTCTTCCCTGATCCAGCACAACCACCAACTTCCCTCCATGACCCAGCACAAGCACCAACTTCCCTCCATGACCCAGCACAACCTCCAACCTCCTTCCATGACCCAGCAGAACCACCAACCACCCTCCATGACCCAGCACAACCACCAACCTGCCTCCATGACCCAGCACAACCACCAACCTCCCTCCATGACCCAGCACAACCATCGACCTCCTTCCATGACCCAGCACAACCATCAACCTCCATCCATGACCCAACACAACCACCAACCTCCCTCCATGACACAGCACAACCACCAACCTCCTTCCATGAACAAGCACAACCACCAGCCACCCTCCATGACCCAGCACAACCACCAACCTCCCTCCATGACCCAGCACAACCACCAACCTCATTCCATGACCCAGCACAACCTCCAACCTCCCTTCATGACCCAGCACAACCACCAACCTCCTTCCATGACCCAGCACAACCACCAACCCTCTTCCCTGATCCAGCACAACCACCAACTTCCCTCCATGACCCAGCACAAGCACCAACTTCCCTCCATGACCCAGCAAAACCTCCAACCTCCTTCCATGACCCAGCACAACCACCAACCACCCTCCATGACCCAGCACAACCACCAACCTGCCTCCATGACCCAGCACAACCACCAACCTCCCTCCATGTCACAGCAGAACCACCAACCTCCCTCCATGACACAGCACAACCAGCAACCTCCTTCCATGACCCAGCACAACCACCAACCTCCATCCATGACCCAGCACAACCACCAACTTCCATCCATGACACAGCACAACCACCAACCTCCATCCATGACACAGCACAACCACCAGCCACCCTCCATGACCCAGCACAAACGCCAACCTCCCTCCATGACCCAGCACAACCACCAACCTCCCGCCATGACCCAGCACAACCACCAATTTCCCTCCATGACCCAGCACAACCACCAACCTCCCTCCATGACCCAGCACAACCACCAACCTCCCTCCATGACCCAGCACAACCAGCAACCTCCTTCCATGACCCAGCACAACCACCAACGTCCCTCCATGATACAGCACAACCACCAACCTCACTCCATGACACAGCAGAACCACGAACCTCCCCCCATGACCCAGCACAACTACCAACCTCCTCCTTCCATGACCCAGCACAACCACCAACCTCCCTCCATGACACAGCACAACCACCAACCTCCTCCTTCCATGACCCAGCACAACCACCAACCTCCCTCCATGACCCAGCACAACTGCCAACCTCCCTCCATGACCCAGCACAAACACCAATCTCGTTCCATGACCCAGCACAACCACCAACCTTCTCCTTCCATGACCCAGCACAACCTCCAACCTCCTTCCATGACCCAGCAGAACCACCAACCACCCTCCATGACCCAGCACAACCACCAACCTGCCTCCATGACCCAGCACAACCACCAACCTCCCTCCATGTCACAGCAGAACCACCAACCTCCCTCCATGACACAGCACAACCAGCAACCTCCTTCCATGACCCAGCACAACCACCAACCTCCATCCATGAGCCAGCACAACCACCAACCTCCATCCATGACACAGCACAACCACCAACCTCCATCCATGACACAGCACAACCACCAGCCACCCTCCATGACCCAGCACAAACGCCAACCTCCCTCCATGACCCAGCACAACCACCAACCTCCCGCCATGACCCAGCACAACCACCAATTTCCCTCCATGACCCAGCACAACCACCAACCTCCCTCCATGACCCAGCACAACTACCAACCTCCTCCTTCCATGACCCAGCACAACCACCAACCTTCTCCTTCCATGACCCAGCACAACCACCAACGTCCCTCCATGATACAGCACAACCGCCAACCTCCCTCCATGACCCAGCACAAACACCAATCTCGTTCCATGACCCAGCAGAACCACCAACCTCCCCCCATGACCCAGCACAACCACCAACCTCCTCCTTCCATGACCCAGCACAACCACCAACCTCCCTCCATGACCCAGGACAACCGCCAACCTCCCTCCATGCCCAAGCACAACCAACAACGACCCTCCATGACCCAGCACGACGTCCAAACTCCTTCCATGATCCAGCACACCCACCAACCTCCCTCCAGACCCAGCACAACCGTCAACCTCCTTCCACGACCCAGCACAACCACCAACCTCCCTCCGTGATACAGCACAACCTCCAACCTCCTTCCATCACCCAGCAGAACCAGCAACCTCCTTCCATGAACCAGCACAACCACCAACCTCCCTCCATGACACAGCACAACCATCAACCTCCTTCCATGACCCAGCACAACCATCAACCTCCATCCATGACCCAACACAACCACCAACCTCCCTCCATGACACAGCACAACCACCAACCTCCTTCCATGAACAAGCACAACCACCAGCCACCCTCCATGACCCAGCACAACCACCAACCTCCCTCCATGACCCAGCACAACCACCAACCTCCTTCCATGACCCAGCACAACCTCCAACCTCCCTTCATGACCCAGCACAACCACCAACCTCCTTCCATGACCCAGCACATCCACCAACCCTCTTCCCTGATCCAGCACAACCACCAACTTCCCTCCATGACACAGCACAAGCACCAACTTCCCTCCATGACCCAGCACAACCTCCAACCTCCTTCCATGACCCAGCAGAACCACCAACCACCCTCCATGACCCAGCACAACCACCAACCTGCCTCCATGACCCAGCACAACCACCAACCTCCCTCCATGACACAGCACAACCATCAACCTCCTTCCATGACCCAGCACAACCATCAACCTCCATCCATGACCCAACACAACCACCAACCTCCCTCCATGACACAGCACAACCACCAACCTCCTTCCATGAACAAGCACAACCACCAGCCACCCTCCATGACCCAGCACAACCACCAACCTCCCTCCATGACCCAGCACAACCACCAACGTCCTTCCATGACCCAGCACAACCTCCAACCTCCCTTCATGACCCAGCACAACCACCAACCTCCTTCCATGACCCAGCACAACCACCAACCCTCTTCCCTGATCCAGCACAACCACCAACTTCCCTCCATGACCCAGCACAAGCACCAACTTCCCTCCATGACCCAGCACAACCTCCAACCTCCTTCCATTACCCAGCAGAACCACCAACCACCCTCCATGACCCAGCACAACCACCAACCTGCCTCCATGACCCAGCACAACCACCAACCTCCCTCCATGTCACAGCAGAACCACCAACCTCCCTCCATGACACAGCACAACCAGCAACCTCCTTCCATGACCCAGCACAACCACCAACCTCCATCCATGACCCAGCACAACCACCAACCTCCATCCATGACACAGCACAACCACCAACCTCCATCCATGACACAGCACAACCACCAGCCACCCTCCATGACCCAGCACAAACGCCAACCTCCCTCCATGACCCAGAACAACCACCAACCTCCCGCCATGACCCAGCACAACCACCAATTTCCCTCCATGACCCAGCACAACCACCAACCTCCCTCCATGACCCAGCACAACCACCAACCTCCCTCCATGACCCAGCACAACCAGCAACCTCCTTCCATGACCCAGCACAACCACCAACGTCCCTCCATGATACAGCACAACCACCAACCTCACTCCATGACACAGCAGAACCACGAACCTCCCCCCATGACCCAGCACAACTACCAACCTCCTCCTTCCATGACCCAGCACAACCACCAACCTCCCTCCATGACACAGCACAACCACCAACCTCCTCCTTCCATGACCCAGCACAACCACCAACCTCCCTCCATGACCCAGCACAACTGCCAACCTCCCTCCATGACCCAGCACAAACACCAATCTTGTTCCATGACCCAGCACAACCACCAACCTTCTCCTTCCATGACCCAGCACAACCACCAACCTCCCTCCATGACCCAGCACAACCGCCAACCTCCCTCCATGACCCAGCACAAACACCAATCTCGTTCCATGACCCAGCAGAACCACCAACCTCCCCCCATGACCCAGCACAACCACCAACCTCCTCCTTCCATGACCCAGCACAACCACCAACCTCACTCCATGACCCAGCACAACCGCCAACCTCCCTCCATGCCCAAGCACAACCAACAACGACCCTCCATGACCCAGCACGACGTCCAAACTCCTTCCATGATCCAGCACACCCACCAACCTCCCTCCAGACCCAGCACAACCGTCAACCTCCTTCCACGACCCAGCTCAACCACCAACCTCCCTCCGTGATACAGCACAACCTCCAACCTCCTTCCATCACCCAGCAGAACCAGCAACCTCCTTCCATGACCCAGCACAACCACCAACCTCCCTCCATGACACAGCACAACCATCAACCTCCTTCCATGACCCAGCACAACCATCAACCTCCATCCATGACCCAACACAACCACCAACCTCCCTCCATGACACAGCACAACCACCAACCTCCTTCCATGAACAAGCACAACCACCAGCCACCCTCCATGACCCAGCACAACCACCAACCTCCCTCCATGACCCAGCACAACCACCAACCTCCTTCCATGACCCAGCACAACCTCCAACCTCCCTTCATGACCCAGCACAACCACCAACCTCCTTCCATGACCCAGCACAACCACCAACCCTCTTCCCTGATGCAGCACAACCACCAACTTCCCTCCATGACCCAGCACAAGCACCAACTTCCCTCCATGACCCAGCACAACCTCCAACCTCCTTCCATGACCCAGCAGAACCACCAACCACCCTCCATGACCCAGCACAACCACCAACCTGCCTCCATGACCCAGCACAACCACCAACCTCCCTCCATGTCACAGCAGAACCACCAACCTCCCTCCATGACACAGCACAACCAGCAACCTCCTTCCATGACCCATCACAACCACCAACCTCCATCCATGACCCAGCACAACCACCAACCTCCATCCATGACACAGCACAACCACCAACCTCCATCCATGACACAGCACAACCACCAGCCACCCTCCATGACCCAGCACAAACGCCAACCTCCCTCCATGACACAGTACAACCACCAACCTCCCGCCATGACCCAGCACAACCACCAATTTCCCTCCATGACCCAGCACAACCACCAACCTCCCTCCATGACACAGCACAAACACCAACCTCCCTCCATGACAGCACAACCACCAACCTCCCTCCATGACCCAGCACAACCACCAACCTCCCTCCCTGACCCAGCACAACCGCCAACCTCCCTCCATGTCACAGCATAACCAACAACGTCCCTCCATGACCCAGCACGACCTCCAAACTCCTTCCATGATCCAGCACACCCACCAACCTCCCTCCAGACCCAGCACAACCGTCAACCTCCCTCCATGACCCAACACAAACTCCAACCTCCTTCCACGACCCAGCACTACCACCAACCTCCATCCATGATACAGCACAACCTCCAACCTCCTTCCATGACCCAGCAGAACCAGCAACCTCCTTCCATGACCCAGCAGAACCACCAATCTCCCTCCATGACACAGCACAACTATCAACCTCATTCCATGACCCAGCACAACCATCAACCTCCATCCGTGACCCAGCACAACCACCAACCTCCATCCATGACCCAGCAGAACCACCAACCTCCCTCCATGACACAGCACAACCACCAACCTCCTTCCATGACCCAGCACAACCACCAGCCACCCTCCATGACCCAGCACAAGCACCAACCTCCCTCCATGACCCAGCACAACCGCCAACCTCCCTCCATGACCCAGCACAAACACCAATCTTGTTCCATGACCCAGCACAACCACCAACTTTCTCCTTCCGTGACCCAGCACAACCACCAACCTCCCTCCATGACCCAGCAAAACCACCAACCTTCCTCCATGACCCAGCACAACCACCAACCTCCCTCCATGACCCAGCAAAACCACCAACCTCCCTCCATGGCCCAGCACAACCACCAACCTCCCTCTATGACCCAGCACAACCAGCAACCTCCCTCCACAACGCAGCACAACCACCGACCACCTTCCATGATGCAGCACAACCACCAACCTCCATCCATGACCCAGCACAACCACCAACCTCCCTCCATGACCCAGCACAACCACCAACCTCCCTCCATGACCCAGCACAACCACCAACCTCCCTCCATGACCCAGCACAACCACCAACCTCCCTCCATGACCCAGCACAACCAGCAACCTCCTTCCATGACCCAGCACAACCACGAACCTCACCCCATGATCCAGCACAACTACCAACCTCCTCCTTCCATGACCCAGCACAACCACCAACCTCCCTCCATGACACAGCACAACCACCAACCTCCTCCTTCCATGACCCAGCACAACCAGCAACCTCCATCCATGACCCAACACAACCACCAACCTCCTTCCATGAACAAGCACAACCACCAGCCACCCTCCATGACCAGCACAACCACCAACCTCCCTCCATGACCCAGCACAACCACCAACCTCCTTCCATGACCCATCACAACCTCCAACCTCCCTTCATGACCCAGCACAACCACCAACCTCCTTCCATGACCCAGCACAACCACCAACCCCCTTCCCTGATCCAGCACAACCACCAACTTCCCTCCATGACCCAGCACAAGCACCAACCTCCTTCCATGACCCAGCACAACCACCAACCCCCTTCCCTGATCCAGCACAACCACCAACTTCCCTCCATGACCCAGCACAAGCACCAACCTCCCTCCATGACCCAGCACAACCTCCAACCTCCTTCCATGACCCAGCAGAACCACCAACCACCCTCCATGACCCAGCACAACCACCAACCTGCCTCCATGACCCAGCACAACCACCAACCTCCCTCCATGTCACAGCAGAACCACCAACCTCCCTCCATGACAAAGCACAACCAGCAACCTCGTTCCATGACCCAGCACAACCAACAACCTCCATCCATGACCCAGCAGAACCACCAACCTCCATCCATGACACAGCACAACCACCAACCTCCATCCATGACACAGCACAACCACCAGCCACCCTTCATGACCCAGCACAACCGCCAACCTCCCTCCATGACCCATCACAACCACCAACCTCCCGCCATGACCCAGCACAACCACCAATTTCCCTCCATGACCCAGCACAACCACCAACCTCCTTCCCTGACACAGCACAAACACCAACCTCCCTCCATGACAGCACAACCACCAACCTCCCTCCATGACCCAGCACAACCACCAACCTCCCTCCCTGACCCAACACAACCTCAAATCTCCTTCCATGACCCAGCACAACCGCCAACCTCCGTCCATGACACAGCACAACCAGCAACCTCCCTCCATGACCCAGAACAACCTCCAACCTCCTTCCATGACCCAGCAGAACCACCAACCTCCCCCCATGACCCAGCACAACCACCAACCTCCCCCTTCCATGACCCAGCACAACCACCAACCTCCCTCCATGCCCCAGCACAACCAACAACGTCCCTCCATGACCCAGCACGACCTCCAAACTCCTTCCATGATCCAGCACACCCACCAACCTCCCTCCAGACCCAGCACAACCGTCAACCTCCCTCCATGACCCAGCACAACCTCCAACCTCCTTCCACGACCCAGCACAACCACCAACCTCCATCCATGATACAGCACAACCTCCAACCTCCTTCCATGACCCAGCAGAACCAGCAACCTCCTTCCATGACCCAGCAGAACCACCAACCTCCCTCCATGACACAGCACAACCATCAACCTCCTTCCATGACCCAGCACAACCATCAACCTCCATGCATGACCCAGCACAACCACCAACCTCCATCCATGACCCAGCAGAACCACCAACCTCCCTCCATGACACAGCACAACCACCAACCTCCTTCCATGACCCAGCACAACCACCAGCCACCCTCCATGACCCAGCACAAGCACCAACCTCCCTCCATGACCCAGCACAAACACCAATCTCGTTCCATGACCCAGCACAACCACCAACCTTCTCCTTCCGTGACCCAGCACAACCACCAACCTCCCTCCATGACCCAGCAAAACCACCAACCTTCCTCCATGACCCAGCACAACCACCAACCTCCCTCCATGACCCAGCAAAACCACCAACCTCCCTCCATGACCCAGCACAACCACCAACCTCCCTCTATGACCCAGCACAACCAGCAACCTCCCTCCACAACCCAGCACAACCACCGACCACCTTCCATGATGCAGCACAACCAGCAACCTCGCTCCATGACCCAGCACAACCACCAACCTCCCTCCATGACCCAGCACAACCACCAACCTCCCTCCATGACCCAGCACAACCACCAACCTCCCTCCATGACCCAGCACAATCACCAACCTCCCTCCATGACCCAGCACAACCAGCAACCTCCTTCCATGACCCAGCACAACCACCAACGTCCCTCCATGATACAGCACAACCACCAACCTCACTCCATGACACAGCAGAACCACGAACCTCCCCCCATGACCCAGCACAACTACCAACCTCCTCCTTCCATGACCCAGCACAACCACCAACCTCCCTCCATAACACAGCACAACCACCAACCTCCTCCTTCCATGACCCAGCACAACCACCAACCTCCCTCCATGACCCAGCACAACTGCCAACCTCCCTCCATGACCCAGCACAAACACCAATCTTGTTCCATGACCCAGCACAACCACCAACCTTATCCTTCCGTGACCCAGCACAACCGCCAACCTCCCTCCATGACCCAGCACAAACACCAATCTCCTTCCATGACCCAGCACAACCACCAACCTCCCTCCATGACCCAGCACAACCGCCAACCTCCCTCCGTGACCCATCACAAACACCAATCTCGTTCCATGACCCAGCACAACCACCAACCTCCCCCCATGACCCAGCACAACCACCGACCTCCTCCTTCCATGACCCAGCACAACCATCAACCTCCCTCCATGACCCAGCACAACCGCCAACCTCCCTCCATGCCCAAGCACAACCAACAACGTCCCTCCATGACCCAGCACGACCTCCAAACTCCTTCCATGATCCAGCACACCCACCAACCTCCCTCCAGACCCAGCACAACCGTCATCCTCCTTCCACGACCCAGCACAACCACCAACATCCCTCCGTGATACAGCACAACCTCCAACCTCCTTCCATCACCCAGCATAACCAGCAACCTCCTTCCATGACCCAGCACAACCACCAACCTCCCTCCATGTCACAGCACAACCATCAACCTCCTTCCATGACCCAGCACAACCATCAACCTCCATCCATGACCCAACACAACCACCAACCTCCCTCCATGACACAGCACAACCACCAACCTCCTTCCACGAACAAGCACAACCACCAGCCACCCTCCATGACCCAGCACAACCACCAACCTCCCTCCATGACCCAGCACAACCACCAACCTCCTTCCATGACCCAGCACAACCTCCAACCTCCCTTCATGACCCAGCACAACCACCAACTTCCTTCCATGACCCAGCACAACCACCAACACCCTTCCCTGATCCGGCACAACCACCAACTTCCCTCCATGACCCAGCACAAGCACCAACCTCCTTCCATGACACAGCACAACCACCAACCCCCTTCCCTGATCCAGCACAACCACCAACTTCCCTCCATGACCCAGCACAACCGCCAACCTCCTTCCATGACCCAGCACAACCATCAACCTCCCTCCATGACCCAGCACAACCACCAACCTCCTTCCATGACCCAGCACAACCACCAGCCCCCTTCCCTGATCCAGCACAACCAACTTCCATCCATGACCCAGCACAAGCACCAACCTCCCTCCATGACCCAGCAGAACCACGAACCTCCCCCCATGACCCAGCACAACTACCAACCTCCTCCTTCCATGACCCAGCACAACCACCAACCTCCCTCCATGACACAGCACAACCACCAACCTCCTCCTTCCATGACCCAGCACAACCACCAACCTCACTCCATGACCCAGCACAACCACCAACCTTCTCCTTCCGTCACCCAGCACAACCGCCAACCTCCGTCCATGACACAGCACAACCAGCAACCTCCCTCCATGACCCAGAACAACCTCCAACCTCCTTCCATGACCCAGCAGAACCACCAACCTCCCCCCATGACCCAGCACAACCACCAACCTCCCCCTTCCATGACCCAGCACAACCACCAACCTCCCTCCATGACCCAGCACAACCGCCAACCTCCCTCCATGCCCCAGCACAACCAACAACGTCCCTCCATGACCCAGCACGACCTCCAAACTCCTTCCATGATCCAGCACACCCACCAACCTCCCTCCAGACCCAGCACAACCGTCAACCTCCCTCCATGACCCAGCACAACCTCCAACCTCCTTCCACGACCCAGCACAACCACCAACCTCCATCCATGATACAGCACAACCTCCAACCTCCTTCCATGACCCAGCAGAACCAGCAACCTCCTTCCATGACCCAGCAGAACCACCAACCTCCCTCCATGACACAGCACAACCATCAACCTCCTTCCATGACCCAGCACAACCATCAACCTCCATGCATGACCCAGCACAACCACCAACCTCCATCCATGACCCAGCAGAACCACCAACCTCCCTCCATGACACAGCACAACCACCAACCTCCTTCCATGACCCAGCACAACCACCAGCCACCCTCCATGACCCAGCACAAGCACCAACCTCCCTCCATGACCCAGCACAAACACCAATCTCGTTCCATGACCCAGCACAACCACCAACCTTCTCCTTCCGTGACCCAGCACAACCACCAACCTCCCTCCATGACCCAGCAAAACCACCAACCTTCCTGCATGACCCAGCACAACCACCAACCTCCCTCCATGACCCAGCAAAACCACCAACCTCCCTCCATGACCCAGCACAACCACCAACCTCCCTCTATGACCCAGCACAACCAGCAACCTCCCTCCACAACCCAGCACAACCACCGACCACCTTCCATGATGCAGCACAACCACCAACCTCGCTCCATGACCCAGCACAACCACCAACCTCCCTCCATGACCCAGCACAACCACCAACCTCCCTCCATGACCCAGCACAACCACCAACCTCCCTCCATGACCCAGCACAATCACCAACCTCCCTCCATGACCCAGCACAACCAGCAACCTCCTTCCATGACCCAGCACAACCACCAACGTCCCTCCATGATACAGCACAACCACCAACCTCACTCCATGACACAGCAGAACCACGAACCTCCCCTCATGACCCAGCACAACTACCAACCTCCTCCTTCCATGACCCAGCACAACCACCAACCTCCCTCCATAACACAGCACAACCACCAACCTCCTCCTTCCATGACCCAGCACAACCACCAACCTCCCTCCATGACCCAGCACAACTGCCAACCTCCCTCCATGACCCAGCACAAACACCAATCTTGTTCCATGACCCAGCACAACCACCAACCTTATCCTTCCGTGACCCAGCACAACCGCCAACCTCCCTCCATGACCCAGCACAAACACCAATCTCCTTCCATGACCCAGCACAACCACCAACCTCCCTCCATGACCCAGCACAACCTCCAACCTCCCTCCGTGACCCATCACAAACACCAATCTCGTTCCATGACCCAGCACAACCACCAACCTCCCCCCATGACCCAGCACAACCACCGACCTCCTCCTTCCATGACCCAGCACAACCATCAACCTCCCTCCATGACCCAGCACAACCGCCAACCTCCCTCCATGCCCAAGCACAACCAACAACGTCCCTCCATGACCCAGCACGACCTCCAAACTCCTTCCATGATCCAGCACACCCACCAACCTCCCTCCAGACCCAGCACAACCGTCAACCTCCTTCCACGACCCAGCACAACCACCAACATCCCTCCGTGATACAGCACAACCTCCAACCTCCTTCCATCACCCAGCATAACCAGCAACCTCCTTCCATGACCCAGCACAACCACCAACCTCCCTCCATGTCACAGCACAACCATCAACCTCCTTCCATGACCCAGCACAACCATCAACCTCCATCCATGACCCAACACAACCACCAACCTCCCTCCATGACACAGCACAACCACCAACCTCCTTCCATGAACAAGCACAACCACCAGCCACCCTCCATGACCCAGCACAACCACCAACCTCCCTCCATGACCCAGCACAACCACCAACCTCCTTCAATGACCCAGCACAACCTCCAACCTCCCTTCATGACCCAGCACAACCACCAACTTCCTTCCATGACCCAGCACAACCACCAACACCCTTCCCTGATCCGGCACAACCACCAACTTCCCTCCATGACCCAGCACAAGCACCAACCTCCTTCCATGACACAGCACAACCACCAACCCCCTTCCCTGATCCAGCACAACCACCAACTTCCCTCCATGACCCAGCACAACCGCCAACCTCCTTCCATGACCCAGCACAACCATCAACCTCCCTCCATGACCCAGCACAACCACCAGCCCCCTTCCCTGATCCAGCACAAACAACTTCCATCCATGACCCAGCACAAGCACCAACCTCCCTCCATGACCCAGCAGAACCACGAACCTCCCCCCATGACCCAGCACAACTACCAACCTCCTCCTTCCATGACCCAGCACAACCACCAACCTCCCTCCATGACACAGCACAACCACCAACCTCCTCCTTCCATGACCCAGCACAACCAGCAACCTCACTCCATGACCCAGCACAACCACCAACCTTCTCCTTCCGTCACCCAGCACAACCACCAACCTCCCTCCATGACCCAGCACAACCACCAACCTCCCTCCATGACCCAGCAAAACCACCAACCTCCCTCTACGACCCAGCACAACCACCAACCTCCCTCCACAACCCAGCACAACCACCAACCACCTTCCATGACGCAGCACAACCACCAACCTTCTCCTTCCGTGACCCAGCACAACCACCAACCTCCCTCCATGACCCAGCACAACCACCAACCTCCCGCCATGACCCAGCACAACCACCAATTTCCCTCCATGACCCAGCACGACCTCCAAACTCCTTCCATGATCCAGCACACCCACCAACCTCCCTCCAGACCCAGCACAACCGTCAACCTCCCTCCATGACCCAGCACAACCACCAACCTCCCTCCACAACCCAGCACAACCACCAACCACCTTCCATGACGCAGCACAACCACCAACCTTCTCCTTCCGTGACCCAGCACAACCACCAACCTCCCTCCATGACCCAGCATAACCAGCAACTTCGCTCCATGACCCAGCACAACCACCAACCTCCCTCCATGACCCAGCACAACCGCCAACCTCCCTCCATGCCCCAGCACAACCAACAACGTCCCTCCATGACCCAGCACGACCTCCAAACTCCTTCCATGATCCAGCACACCCACCAACATCCCTCCAGACCCAGCACAACCGTCAACCTCCCTCCATGACCCAGCACAACCTCCAACCTCCTTCCACGACCCAGCACAACCACCAACCTCCATCCATGATACAGCACAACCTCCAACCTCCTTCCATGACCCAGCAGAACCAGCAACCTCCTTCCATGACCCAGCAGAACCACCAACCTCCCTCCATGACACAGCACAACCATCAACCTCCTTCCATGACCCAGCACAAATATCAACCTCCATCCATGACCCAGCACATCCACCAACCTCCATCCATGACCCAGCAGAACCACGAACCTCCCTCCATGACACAGCACAACCACCAACCTCCTTCCATGACCCAGCACAACCACCAGCCACCCTCCATGACCCAGCACAAGCACCAACATCCCTCCATGACCCAGCACAACCGCCAACCTCCCTCCATGACCCAGCACAAACACCAATCTCGTTCCATGACCCAGCACAACCACCAACCTTCTCCTTCCGTGACCCAGCACAACCACCAACCTCCCTCCATGACCCAGCAAAACCACCAACCTTCCTCCATGACCCAGCACAACCACCAACCTCCCTCCATGACCCAGCAAAACCACCAACCTCCCTCCATGACCCAGCACAACTACCAACCTCCCTCTATAACCCAGCAGAACCAGCAACCTCCCTCCACAACCCAGCACAACCACCAACCTCCCTCCATGACCCAGCACAACCACCAACCTCCCTCCATGACCCAGCACAACCACCAACCTCTCGCCATGACCCAGCGCAACCACCAACCTCCATCCATGACCCAGCACAACCACCAACCTCCATCCATGACCCAGCACAACCACCAACCTCCTTCCATGACCCAGCAAACCCACCAGCCACCCTCCATGACCCAGCTCAACCGCCAACCTCCCTCCATGACCCAGCACAACCACCAACCTCCTTCCATGACCCAGCACAACCACCAACCTCCCTCCATGACACAGCAGAACCTCCAACCTCCTTCCATGACCCAGCACAAACATCAACCTCCCTCCATGACCCAGCCGAACTACCAACCTCCCTCAATGACCCTGCACAACCACCTACCTCCTCCTTCCATGACCCAGCACAACCACCAACCTCCCTCCATGACGCAGCACAACCACCAACCTCCTCCTTCCATGACCCAGCATAACCATCAACTTCCCTCCATGACCCAGCACAACCACCAGCCTCCTCCTTCAATGACCCAGCACAACCACCAACCTCCTCCTTCCATGACCAAGCACAACCACTAACCTCCCTCCATGACACAGCACAACCTCCAACCTCCTTCCATGACCCAGCAGAACCACTAACCTCCCTCCATGCCCCAGCACAACCAACAACGTCTCTCCATGACCCAGCACAACCTCCAAACTCCTTCCATGACCCAGCACAACCAGCAACCTCCCTCTATGACACAGCACAATCACCAACTCCCTTCCATGACCCGGCACAAACACCAACCTCCCTCCAGACCCAGCAGAACCACCAACCACCCTCCATGACCCAGCACAACCTCCAACCTCCTTCCATGACCCAGCACAACCACCAACCTCCCTTCATGACCCAGCACAACCTACAACCTCTTTCCATGACCCTCCACAACCACCAACTTCCCTCCATGAACTAGCACAACCACCAGCCTCCTCCTTCCATGACCCAGCAGAACCACCAACCTCCCTCAATGACCCAGCACAACCACCAACATCCTCCTTCCATGACCAACACAACCACCAACCTCCCTCCATGACCCAGCACAACCGCCAACCTCCCTCCATCACCCAGCACAAACACCAATCTCGTTCCATGACCCAGCAGAACCACCAAACTCCCCCCATGACCCAGCACAACCACCAACCTCCTCCTTCCATGACCCAGCACAGCCATCAACCTCCCTCCATGACCCAGCACAACCGCCAACCTCCCTCCATGCCCAAGCACAACCAACAACGTCCCTCCATGACCCAGCACGACCTCCAAACTCCTTCCATGATCCAGCACACCCACCAACCTCCCTCCAGACCCAGCACAACCGTCAACCTCCTTCCACGACCCAGCACAACCACCAACCTCCCTCCGTGATACAGCACAACCTCCAACCTCCTTCCATCACCCAGCAGAACCAGCAACCTCCTTCCATGAGCCAGCACAACCACCAACCTCCCTCCATGACACAGCACAACCATCAACCTCCTTCCATGACCCAGCACAACCACCAACCTCCCTCCATGACACAGCACAACCACCAACCTCCTTCCATGAACAAGCACAACCACCAGCCACCCTCCATGACCCAGCACAACCACCAACCTCCCTCCATGACCCAGCACAACCACCAACCTCCTTCCATGACCCAGCACAACCTCCAACCTCCCTTCATGACCCAGCACAACCACCAACCTCCTTCCATGACCCAGCACAACCACCAACACCCTTCCCTGATCCAGCACAACCACCAACTTCCCTCCATGACCCAGCACAAGCACCAACCTCCTTCCATGACCCAGCACAACCACCAACCCCCTTCCCTGATCCAGCACAACCACCAACTTCCCTCCATGACCCAGCACAAGCACCAACTTCCCTCCATGACCCAGCACAACCTCCAACCTCCTTCCATGACCCAGCAAAACCACCAACCACCCTCCATGACCCAGCACAACCACCAACCTGCTTCCATGACCCAGCACAACCACCAACCTCCCTCCATGTCACAGCAGAACCACCAACCTCCCTCCATGACACAGCACAACCAGCAACCTCCTTCCATGACCCAGCACAACCACCAACCTCCATCCATGACCCAGCACAACCACCAACCTCCATCCATGACACAGCACAACCACCAACCTCCATCCATGACACAGCACAACCACCAGCCACCCTCCATGACCCAGCACAACCACCAACCTCCCTCCATGACCCAGCACAACCACCAACCTCCTTCCATGACCCAGCACAACCATCAACCTCCCTCCATGACCCAGCACAACCACCAACCTCCTTCCATGACCCAGCACAACCACCAGCCCCCTTCCCTGATCCAGCAGAACCAACTTCCCTCCATGACCCAGCACACGCACCAACTTTCCTCCATGACCCAGCACAACACCAACCTCCATCCATGACCCAGCACAACCACCAACCTCCCTCCATGACCCAGCAGAACCACGAACCTCCCCCCATGATCCAGCACAACTACCAACCTCCTCCTTCCATGACCCAGCACAACCACCAACCTCCCTCCATGACACAGCACAACCACCAACCTCCTCCTTCCATGACCCAGCACAACCACCAACCTCACTCCATGACCCAGCACAACCACCAACCTTCTCCTTCCGTCACCCAGCACAACCACCAACCTCCCTCCATGACCCAGCAAAACCACCAACCTCCCTCTACCACCCAGCACAACCACCAACCTCCCTCCACAACCCAGCACAACCACCAACCACCTTCCATGACGCAGCACAACCACCAAACTTCTCCTTCCGTGACCCAGCACAACCACCAACCTCCCTCCATGACCCAGCTTAACCAGCAACGTCCCTCCATGACCCAGCACAATCACCAACCTCCCTCCATGACCCAGCTCAACCATCAACCTCCCGCCATGACCCAGCACAACCACCAATACCCTCCATGACCCAGCACAACCACCAACCTCCCACCATGACACAGCACAAACACCAACCTCCCTCCATGACAGCACAACCACCAACCTCCATCCATGACCCAGCACAACCACCAACCTCCCTCCCTGACCCAACACAACCTCAAACCTCCTTCCATGACCCAGCACAACCGCCAACCTCCGTCCATGACCCAGCACAACCAGCAACCTCCCTCCATGACCCAGCACAACCTCCAACCTCCTTCCATGACCCAGCAGAACCACCAACCTCCCCCCATGACCCAGCACAACCACCAACCTCCTCCTTCCATGACCCAGCACAACCACCAACCTCCCTCCATGACCCAGCACAACCGCCAACCTCCCTCCATGCCCCAGCACAACCAACAACGTCCCTCCATGACCCAGCATGACCTCCAAACCCCTTCCATGATCCAGCAGACCCACCAACCTCCCTCCAGACCCAGCACAACCGTCAACCTCCCTCCATGACCCAGCACAACCTCCAACCTCCTTCCACGACCCAGCACAACCACCAACCTCCATCCATGATACAGCACAACCTCCAACCTCCTTCCATGACCCAGCAGAACCAGCAACCTCCTTCCATGACCCAGCAGAACCACCAACCTCCCTCCATGACCCAGCACAACCACCAACCTCCATCCATGACCCAGCAGAACCACCAACCTCCCTCCATGACACAGCACAACCACCAACCTCCTTCCTTGACCCAGCACAACCACCAGCCACCCTCCATGACCCAGCACAAGCACCAACCTCCCTCCATGACCCAGCACAACCACCAACCTCCCTCCATGACCCAGCACAAACACCAATCTCGTTCCATGACCCTGCACAACCACCAACCTTCTCCTTCCGTGACCCAGCACAACCACCAACCTCCCTCCATGACCCAGCAAAACCACCAACCTTCCTCCATGACCCAGCACAACCACCAACCTCCCTCCATGACCCAGCAAAACCACCAACCTCCCTCCATGACCCAGCACAACCACCAACCTCCCTCTTTGACCCAGCACAACCAGCAACCTCCCTCCACAACCCAGCACAACCACCAACCTCCCTCCATGACCCTGCACAACCACCAACCTCCCTCCATGACCCAGCACAACCACCAACCTCCCGCCATGACCCAGCACAACCACCAACCTCCATCCATGACCCAGCACAACCACCAACCTCCTTCCATGACCCAGCAAAACCACCAGCCACCCTCCATGACCCAGCACAACCGCCAACCTCCCTCCATGACCCAGCACAACCACCAACCTCTTTCCATGACCCAGCACAACCATCAACCTCCCTCCATGACACAGCAGAACCTCCAACCTCCTTCCATGACCCAGCACAAACATCAACCTCCCTCCATGACCCAGCCGAACTACCAACCTCCCTCAATGACCCTGCACAACCACCAACCTCCTCCTTCCATGACCCAGCACAACCACCAACCTCCCTCCATGACACAGCACAACCACCAACCTCCTCCTTCCATGACCCAGCATCACCATCAACTTCCCTCCATGACCCAGCACAACCACCAGCCTCCTCCTTCAATGACACAGCACAACCACCAACCTCCTCCTTCCATGACCCAGCACAACCACCAACCTCCCTCCATGACACAGCACAACCTCCAACCTCCTTCCATGACCCAGCAGAACCACTAACCTCCTTCCATGACCCAGCACAACCAGCAACCTCCCTCCATGACACTGCACAACCACCAACCTCCCTCCATGACCCAGCAGAACCACCAACCTCCCTCCATGACCCAGCACAACCGCCAACCTCCCTCCATGCCCCAGCACAACCAACAACGTCCCTCCATGACCCAGCATGACCTCCAAACCCCTTCCATGATCCAGCAGACCCACCAACCTGCCTCCAGACCCAGCACAACCGTCAACCTCCCTCCATGACCCAGCACAACCTCCAACCTCCTTCCACGACCCAGCACAACCACCAACCTCCATCCATGATACAGCACAACCTCCAACCTCCTTCCATGACCCAGCAGAACCAGCAACCTCCTTCCATGACCCAGCAGAACCACCAACCTCCATCCATGACCCAGCACAACCACCAGCCACCCTCCATGACCCAGCACAAGCACCAACCTCCCTCCATGACCCAGCACAACCACCAACCTCCCTCCATGACCCAGCACAAACACCAATCTCGTTCCATGACCCTGCACAACCACCAACCTTCTCCTTCCGTGACCCAGCACAACCACCAACCTCCCTCCATGACCCAGCAAAACCACCAACCTTCCTCCATGACCCAGCACAACCACCAACCTCCCTCCATGACCCAGCAAAACCACCAACCTCCCTCCATGACCCAGCACAACCACCAACCTCCCTCTTTGACCCAGCACAACCAGCAACCTCCCTCCACAACCCAGCACAACCACCAACCTCCCTCCATGACCCTGCACAACCACCAACCTCCCTCCATGACCCAGCACAACCACCAACCTCCCGCCATGACCCAGCGCAACCACCAACCTCCATCCATGACCCAGCACAACCACCAACCTCCATCCATGACCCAGCACAACCACCAACCTCCTTCCATGACCCAGCAAAACCACCAGCCACCCTCCATGACCCAGCACAACCGCCAACCTCCCTCCATGACCCAGCACAACCACCAACCTCTTTCCATGACCCAGCACAACCATCAACCTCCCTTCATGACACAGCAGAACCTCCAACCTCCTTCCATGACCCAGCACAAACATCAACCTCCCTCCATGACCCAGCCCAACTACCAACCTCCCTCAATGACCCTGCACAACCACCAACCTCCTCCTTCCATGACCCAGCACAACCACCAACCTCCCTCCATGACACAGCACAACCACCAACCTCCTCCTTCCATGACCCAGCATCACCATCAACTTCCCTCCATGACCCAGCACAACCACCAGCCTCCTCCTTCAATGACACAGCACAACCACCAACCTCCTCCTTCCATGACCCAGCACAACCACCAACCTCCCTCCATGACACAGCACAACCTCCAACCTCCTTCCATGACCCAGCAGAACCACTAACCTCCTTCCATGACCCAGCACAACCAGCAACCTCCCTCCATGACACTGCACAACCACCAACCTCCCTCCATGACCCAGCAGAACCACCAACCTCCCCCCATGACCCAGCACAACCACCAACCTCCTCCTTCCATGACCCAGCGCAACCACCAACCTCCCTCCATGACCCAGCACTACCGCCAACCTCCCTCCATGCCCCAGCACAACCAACAACGTCCCTCCATGACCCAGCACAACCTCCAAACTCCTTCCATGACCCAGCACAACCAGCAACCTCCCTCCATGACACAGCACAATCACCAACTCCCTTCCATGACCCGGCACAAACACCAACCTCCCTCCAGACCCAGCAGAACCACCAACCACCCTCCATGACCCAGCACAACCTCCAACCTCCTTCCATGACCCAGCACAACCACCAACCTCCCTTCATGACCCAGCACAACCTACAACCTCTTTCCATGACCCTCCACAACCACCAACTTCCCTCCATGACCCAGCACAACCACCAGCCTCCTCCTTCCATGACCCAGCAGAACCACCAACCTCCCTCAATGACCCAGCACAACCACCAACAACCTCCCTCCATGACCAACACAACCACCAACCTCCTTCCACGACCTAGCACAACCACCAACCTCCCTCCATGACACAGCACAACCTCCAACGTCCTTCCATGACCCAGCAGAACCACTAACCTCCTTCTATGACCCAGCATAACCACCAACCTCCCTCCACGACTCAGCAGAATGACTAACATCCCCCCCCCACCCCCCCCCCCCCCCCCCACCACCATAACTCTGCATAGTTAACAGTGTCACACTTTCATGGCTCAGCAAAATCTACATCCTCCTGTCTGTATGAGTTTTATCGTCACCTACCTCATCCCTCCATTACTCAGCACAATCACTAACATTCCCCAAGAGTCAACACAATCTCTCTCTTCACCAACTCCAAGCACAGGGGAGAACTCAACCTCAGCCATGCAAGTGAGAAGATACCACGGGAACAGTCAGAGGGTGAGTCACAACAGCCACCGTCTGGTGTCTCCTGGATTTGGCCTTCAGGGCCACATCAACAGAGGCTGAAGATGAGGTATATGTCTTCCTTTGAGCCAGGAAATAGTCTGTGATAAAGTAGCAGAAAATAATTGAAGGACTCAGTGCAAATGACAGAGTTATGAATGGAACTTCATAATTGGTTGTTTTTTATTGCTTGTAAAACATGAACATGTCATCCAGAAGCCACTGTTGACAGTTGAAACATTGAGTGAATGCATAAGGGAAGCCACAAGAGGCTTTACCCAGCATTTGTCAACGACCCAGACAATGAACAGGCAATGGAAATTGCAGCACTGCATGATCAAATTTGATATGAACTGGGAAACAATTCTGCCAAAGACTGGGAGCCATGTTTATTGCTCGATAAGAGCTCAATTCCAAGAAAAGAACAAAGAATTAAGACCGATGGATTGCAGGATGATGATTTGCTCCTATTTCAGTAGAAGACAAATGAAACACCTTGAAAAGAATAATCCTGGCCATGCAGGACAAAAACAAAGTTAATATCAGCAAGCACAGATTAAACAAGTGAGACCCTAGATTAACAAATTAAAAGTGAAATTAAGAGGATAAATAACCTCCACAAATCAGAATCGGAGTGCCATTTCTGATTCTGAGTTTGGATCGTGATTCAGTTCAGAATGTGATTTGGTTTCAGTTCAGTTTAGAATGTGATTTGGTTTCATTTCTCTGACACAGAAGCAGCAGCCTGACCCAGGTCAATGCCATGTTGCGGGAGCAACTGGAACAGGCCAACGCAGCCAATCAGAGGCTAAGTGAGGATATCCGCAAGATCACAGTTGATTTCGGCAAAGCTAGAAGTGAACTAGAGCACAGAGAAATGAAGCAGCAGTGGGAACAGGAGGTAGCTATCTGTTATGGAATTAGTCAGGGGTATCACACTTTTCCATTTCTGCATAATCTTAATGGACAATCTTATAAGTCACAAAGCAAAAATACTGCCACGGCAACCACACCTATGAAACAATGTGCTTGGCTTGTAACAGGAGGACCCCAGTGCAGGCCCAAGTTAGCTTTTTCCTTATTGCTTTTATCTGTCTTTTTTATATCGTGCTCATTGTGCTGATGGATGTTAGTGCTGGAGAATGGAATACTTTCCTGTTCCCAGTGCCAGTGTCACAGTTGGATGATGCAAGAAAATCTTTATCTTCATTCTGCCACAACAGTATTCCTCAAGCCCCTGACCTCAGAACACTTCCTGCTGCAGTTCTTCCCCTTCCCACTCCCTCACCCCGTGAATAATCCTCTGGACCTTTTTAATGAGCCTGCAATTTAAGAACTTCTCAACTGGAAGGTTCCTGGCCGAAGTGCATTTAATTTGTGAGGACATTGTCTGTGACATCCTGACATATGCTCATAATGATCAAGGCTCCTTGCTGGAAGCATGCCTTTGTAAAATTGGCCCTTATTGTCACTTCACAGCACTTTTGTACTGCAGACCAATGCCCATCGGAGACTCAATATGTGGCACGTAGGGATCGGAAAATCGTACTCCTGCCAAATTTCCGATATGGGCCAGGAAAGTGCAAGGCTCCCCATTGTTAGTATGAAATTGGAATATTCCGCACCTTTACCTGCCCAAGAGTTTTTCTGTCTTGAAATCACATTAAGCGCTTTCAATACAAATCCATTAAAGAAACTTCAACAAAGACATATGTTCATTGTCCTTTGAACAGCAATGTTGAAAGAAGCAGAAGGTACCAGAAAAAAAACTTTCCATTTTGCCTCTTTTCAGACCTTCGGCTCGCGCCCCTCTGGCGAGCATGGCAGGTTGATGGCGTTATGGCGGAAGGTGGCTACGGTCCGCAGTGACCTCACTGATCTGAGGAGCGGGACTGAGCGGTAAGTCCTGTTAGCTGACGGATGGGACCCGAGCAAATTTGTAGCAAGGAACAAGAAATCCTCCCTAATTTAGGGCCCAGGGATCAATTGCTGTAACTCCTGACTAGCATCAGTTAACACAGCACAACACGTGAGACCTTCTTGATAGGAATGTAGGAATTGCTAGATAAAAAACAAGATCCATCTAGTTCACCTTCTGTTGTGGCAGCCTAACTGAATTGATAGCACTCTCACTTCTGAGTCAGAAGGTTCAGGTTCAAGTCCCACTCCAGGACTTGAGCAAAATAAATCCAGGCTGACACTCCAATGCAGTACTAAGGGAGTGCTGAAGTGCCATCTTTCATATGAGGTGTTAAACTGAAGCCCTCTCTGCTCTTTCAGGTGTACATAAAAGGTTCCATGGCACTATTTCAAAGAAGAGCAGGAGAGTTATCCTCAGCGTCTGGCCAATATTTATCCCTCAACCCATATCACAAAAAACAGATTATCTGGTCATTATCTGGCTGTGAAGCCCTTTGAGACATCCTGTGGTCGTGAAAGGTGATATATTCTTCCCATTTTGGTATTCGCATGATACAGTGATAATGGAGTTGTTGACCAATCATAGCAATCAATCTCGATCAGTTGGTCAAGAATTGACCCAGACATGAGGCAAGAAAACCCCCTGAGATGGAGCATTTTGGGAAACATAGGTCCAAAGTCATCAGTTCCTCCCAAGCATGTGACATTTAGTTTATGTCATGTCTCAAATTATTCATATGCTGTATCCCAAAATGTTATTTTCTGAAAGAAATCTATCCAATTTTCATATGAATGAATTAGTAATAAATACTTTCACTTCTTCCCTAGCAAGCTTGTTCCATAGATTTACCACTCGCTCACTGAAATATTGTTTCCAGTTCAAGCACACTGTTATACCAATGTGCTTTGTTGAATGATAATTTTCTTTAATCCACTGACTGGAGATCTGCATTTATATATTTTTTCAAAGACACTTTTAAAAGACCAGCTAAAAGGATGATTTTGCTGGCAGCTTAAGTTGGCTACCTAATTTACAACATGGTATCCTACACTGCAATGCTTGTGAGGGGGGAGACAAGATATCTGTGCATTTCCCAGCATGAACCAAGACCCAGGAAGTTTAAAGGAACTACTGTTCTTTTTTGCAAAAGAGAAATACTGCTAACTGCTATGTTTTGAATCACTGAATGACTGTCATGTGACAAGCCCCTTCCCATCTGTGGTTTTAAATTGGTGTTTTCTCTGCAGCAGAGGAGAAGCAACTGGACTCTGACATGAACAGACCCTAACTGCGAGTTCCTCTCTCTCTCTACTTTGCAGCTTAAAAACTTTCAAGGGGAGGCAGTGGTGTAGTGGCAATGTCACTGGACTAGTAATCCAGAGCCCAGACTAATGCTCTGGGGACATGAGTTTGAATCCTACCGCAGCAGATCGTGAAATTTGAATTCAATTAATAAATCTGGAATGAGAAAAGCTAGTCTAATGATGACCATGAAATCATTGTCGATTGTTGTAAAAACCCATCTGGATAACTAATGTCCTTTAGGGAAGGAAATCTGCCATTCTTAACTGGTCTGGCCTACATGTCACTCCAGACCCACAGCAATGTGGTTGACTCTTAAATGCCCTCTGAAATGTCTGAAATGGACTAGCAAGCCACTCAGTTCAACAGCAATTAGGGATGGGCACCAAATGCTGTCCTAGTCAGCGATGCCCACATCCCACAAACAAATAACAAAAAATTCCTGCTTGTTGACTGACCACTTTGCATATTCCGGCTACAATCAGAAACCCCGTCGAAGGAAATCATCTGCCTCGCTTTCTCCAAGAGACTCACTGAACCAATCATCTACTTCTTCAAACCACTGAATTCAGCTAGAAGCCAGCCGAATCTCCAAACTCCACAGACTGTATATCTTATTTATGGACTCGAACTCAACCAATCTACCTTTCCCCACTCTGTAACCTATTTGTGTGTGTGTAAACCTGCAGAGTGTGTGTGCGAGTGAAAGTTGGTGTGTTGTTTATTATTTTTATTTGTTTGCTTTAGGTACAATAAAGTTAACCTTTTTCTTTGCTAACTCAAGAAAACCTGTCAGATTAGTTCTTGTTATGATCATAGCAAATAAGTAATCAAACACTGACTGAATTGGCCAGTACCTCCAGTTTAAGAAAGAATTAAACCTATTGTGGTCAAACAAGGAGAGGGAAAAGAGGCAAGCCCTTCGACCCCTCCTCACTTGACCGTAACAGAAATTTGGGGGCTCATCTGAGATCAAACCCAAAGACAAATGGAAATTGGAAGTGGGAAAAAAAATTGATCCCTATCAATAATTTAAAAACTTCAACATAGGTTTTCTTGTGGTTTTCAGTGCTATAGTACTAAAATGTCCACATTCGAGGCCAGTACCTTCCTAGAACAGAGTGAAGTCACTTGGACCAGGTTAATCTAGCTGGGCAGTTAGAGATTACTATCCATCGAAAAGCTAGGAAGCCTGAAATCCTAAAACCTGTGGCCAACCATTTTTAAATTGGCACTGAAGAACCAGAGATTGGCATAGAATCTGAAACAGACAAAGTAACATTAGTAAGGTACAACTAGAACAGAGGAGACTAGAATTAGAATTTCAGGAAAGAGAAAGAAAGAGCTTTCCAGGAAAGGGAAAAAGAAAGGGAGGAAAGGGGAATAGAAAGAGCTTTCCAGAAGAAGTTAAGGCAGCTCAAACTGAATAGGGGATGACCCCAATGTACCCAGTGAAGGCACCGCTAGTGAGGGAGCTACCCCTAGCTCAGGACTGGGTGCTGAGCTTTTAAAGTTCTCCCAGTTGATACCAAAGTTCAATGAAGGGGTGTGGAAGCATTTTTCATCCCTTTTGTAAAGCTTGCAAAACGGTTGAAGTGGCTAGTAGACAGCTGAACATAGTTATTGTAAAGCAAACTAACAGGAAAAGCCCATGAGTTTTATTCACTATTGTCTGATAAGAGTTCATCAGATTATGAGATGGCTAAAAATGCGCACTAGTACCGGAGGCATACCGCCAAAAGTTCCAAACTCTCCTAAAGCAGCCAGAACAAACTTACATTGAGTTCAAAAGGATTAAGCAATTCAATTTTGACCGATGGATACGGGCACTTAAGGTAGATTCACCTATGAAAACCTCAGAGAGGTGATCCTCCTCAAGTAGTTCAAAACTGACTTCCCCAGTCCATAAGAACCACATAGAGAAACAAAAGGTTCCAAGAGACAGGCAGGCAGCAATCCTGGCTGATGATTATACACTTATTCATAAGCCCTTGCCCCAAGGGAAGCTCTTTCCCAATCACCTCCAAAAACCTGAAAGGGATAGAAGGTGGGAGGGTGATAGCAGGATGAACATCCATGAGCAAGAAGGGACAGCTGGAAACACAGGTGGCCCTCCTCAGGCCAAAAAGGATGGTGCTGAGAACAGGAGTGATGCCTGAAAGCCTGTATGTTTCCATTGTAACAAGGCAGCTCACCTTTGAGTGACTGCTGTATATTACAGGGAAAACCCAAGGGTTTACTCAGGGTACACAAGACCAGTTCAGGAAAAGGGGCCCTGATGGAGAGCACAGCAGACCAGGCTGTGGCTTTAACTGCAGCAGTAAAACCCAGTAAACTTACTGCTAAGAGTGTGGGAAAACTTAACAAAATGCATGAGAGTTACCAGGATTTTGTGTGAAGGAAAAGTGACCCATACCCTTCAAGTGAGGCGAGTAAGCCCATAGTCATACTTAGGGATACAGGGGCCACCCCAAAGAGTGTATTGAATGCTAGAGTGCTGGTAAACAGTATTGGAGGAAAGTATATGCCCATACCTTTATACCAGGTGCACCTGGAGTGCAACCTTGTTTCAAGACTGGTAGATGTGGGGATTTTTTAAAAATTCATTCATGTGATGTGGGCGTCGCTGGCCAGGCCAGCTTTTATTGCCCATCCCTAATTGCCCTTGAGAAGGTGGTGGTGAGCTGCCTTCTTGAACCGCTGCTGTCCATGGGAGGTCGGTACACCCACAGTACTGTTAGGAAGGGAGTTCCAGGATTTTGACCCAGCGACAGTGAAGGAACAGTGATATAGTTCCAAGTCAGGATGGTGTGTGACTTGGAGGGGAACTTGCAGGTGGTGTTGTTCCCATGCATTTGCTGCCCTTGTCCTTCTAGTTGGTAGAGATCGCGGGTTTGGAAGGTGTTGTCAAAGGAGGCTTGGCGAGTTGCTGCAGTGCATCTTGTAGATGGCACACACTGCTGCCACTGTGCGTCGGTGGTGGAGGGAGTGAATGTTTCTAGATGGGGTGCCAATCAAGCGGGATGCTTTGTCCTGGATGGTGTCGAGCTTCTTGAGTGTTGTTGGAGCTGCACCCATCCAGGCAAGTGGAGAGTATTCCATCACACTCCTGACTTGTGCCTTGTAGATGGTGGACAGGCTTTGAGGAGTCAGGAGGTGAGTTACTCGCTGCAGGATTCCTAGCCTCTGACCTGCTCTTGTACCAACAGTATTTATATGGCTACTCCAGTTCAGTTTCTGGTCAATGTTAACCCCTAGGATGTTGATAGTGGGGGATTCAGCAATGGTAATGCCATGGAATGTCAGGGGAGATGGTTATATTTTCTCTTGTTGGAGATAGTTGTTGCCTGGCACTTGTGGGGCACGAATGTTACTTGCCACTTATCAGCCCAAGCCTGGATATTGTCCAGGTCTTGCTGCATTTCGACACGGACTGCTTCAGTATCTGAGGAGTCACAAATGGTGCTGAACATTGTGCAATCATCAGCAAACATCCCCACTTCTGACCTTATGATTGTCCCTAGTTTACCAGTGGACAGGGTCGACCTGCTCCTGGGTAATGATCTGGCGGGAGCGAAGGTGGTAGCTTTCCCAGTGGTTTTAGAAAGACCGAAAGAGGTCAAGGAGACAGAGCAGTTACAGGAAAAGGTCCCTGGCACTTTTCCTGTCTGTGTGGTGACCAGGCCAAACATGCATTGTCAGAGGAGGCTGAACTGGCACTGCAGACAGATCACCCTACTGTCTGGTTATCTGAAACTTCCTTTGGGAAGTTAGAGGATCCAAAGGAGGGGTTAAACAGGTCTTCCTTGGTTGAGGCTCAGCAAGCAACCCAGGGTTAAAAAAGTTAGCACAGTCTGCCCAAACTGAAGTTGAAGCAGAAGGAGTTCCAGAGTGCTACTATTTAAAGGATGAGGTGCTGATGAGGAAGTGGAGACAGACCTGTGGATGAAGAGTGAATAGTGGTTCACCAGGTAGTGGTGCCACCGAGGTACCATAGAGAAATATTGAGAATAGCCCATGAGATTCCAATGGCTGAACATGATGGTATCAGAAAAATCCAAGCCCACATCAGACAGCATTTTCACTGCCACAACTCCACAAGGATGTGGTGGAGTTCTGTAAGACTTGCCACGCCTGCCAGGTTGTGGGGAAGCCTCAATCTGAAATAAAACCTGCACCCCTAATTACCATACCAACTTTTGGGGAACTGTTCAGCAGAGCGCTGGTAGATTGTGTGGGGTCCCTGCCGAAAACAAAAGGGAGCTACCAGCATTTTCTCACCATTATGGATGTGACTACCCGACTTCCAGAGGCTATCCCTCTAAGAACTATCTCTGCCAAGGTAGTGGTGGAGGGGCTAACCCAATTTTTCACCCGATATGGGCTGACAGCTGAGATTCAGTCGTATCAGGGCAAAAATTTTATGTCCAGTATTTTTCAAAAGTTCATGGGAAATCTGGGCATAAGCCAGCTAAAGACCTCAGCCTATCACCCACAGTCTCAAGGGGCTTTGGAGCGGTACCACCAGACCCTAAAGACAATGATCAGGGCATACTGCTATGAGTACCCCCATGACTGGGACAAAGGGCTGGGATTTCTCATGTTCGCTACCAGACACTCACCCAATGAGTCCACTGGCTTTAGTCCCTTTGAATTAGTTTATGGACACGAGGTGAGAGGTCCTCTAAAACTAATCAAGGAGAGGTTTTTGGGACACAGGGTCGAATCCTCACTGTTAGACTACATCTCCATGTTTTGAGAACGGCTCACGAGAACCTGTGCAGTGGCTCAGGAACACTTAAAAACCTCCCAGACAGCTATGAAAAGGCAGGCAAATAAACATGCCAAGGCCAGAACATTTCAGCCCGGAGACCATGTGCTAGTGCTATTACCAATACAGGGAGAACCACTGAAAGCCCGGTTTAGTGGCCTGTACAGAGTAGTAAAGAGAATTAACGAGGTGAATTATATAATTGACACCTCATAGGAAAAAACAAAGGTTGTGCCACATCAATATGTAAAAACGGTATCACAGCCGGGAAGGGGACAAACAAGCACAGGTCTGTCAGGCAGTCAGGAAAGAAGAGGGTGAAAGGGACAGTGAGGATGAATTAGAGGGAGGCCCGGAGGATTCCCACATCAAACCCCCTACCATCCAGTTAGCTCACAGTGAAATATTAGGGAAATTAGATACCATATTCTCCTATTTAAACAGAAGAGACAGGAGACCTAACAAGACTGCTCACAGCGTTTAAAAGGATCTGCAGGGACAAACCAGGGTACACAACCCGAACCCTACATGATGTGGATGTAGGAGAGACCCCTCCCATAAAACAAAATCGCCTAGGTCCCAGGAAACTGACCCAGGTTCGGGAGAAAGTTCAAACTGAAGACCTAGAAATTAAAGATTTAAGTTCTGAAGGGAGACACAGAAAAGTTCATCAGCCAAAGGAAGACCCGAAGCCCAAAAATGTTTTTGTGGTCGATTTGGAGGGTGGTGATGGTGGTGGTGACTGCAAATCAAGTATCCTAACTGAGGAGGAATTATGGGCCATGCTGGATGAGCTGGAACAACAGGAAAAGATACAAGATTAAATTGATAGGTGGGCTCGAGCTGCAAGGATAAATATCCAGCACTGGGTTAAAGTACAAAATGACTATGAAAAACTTCAAGGCAAGCTTAAAACTTTGCCTGACAAAGTGTCTTATGATGTTATGGTACCATTTGGCCCACTTGCATTTATGCCAGGACAGCTGACCAAAAACAAATGAAGACACTGTTTTATTAGCTGACAGTTGCTTTGCAAAGTGCTCTGCTAAGCAATCTGTTGGTCTGGCGGAGCACAGGAAAAAAACATGTACAAAAAGCACTGGATGATCTTCACAGGTTATGAACAACTTTGAATCCAGGGTTGCGTTCACTAATATAGAGAAACTGGAAAAGGAAGATATTGTAGAAATACACGAGGAAATTCAGTGTATGTTGGCACAAAAGCTGATTGTGCCCAATCAAAGCAGTTGGAGTTCCCCAGTTGTGCTCGTGCACAATCCGGGATAAAAAATAAATAAACCAGAGTATGGCCATGAGACTGATAAGTGTGTGTGTACAGTTTCTTTCTAATTTGTGACCTCATAATGAAATGTTCCTGTTGTCACATTTCATTTTGTGTGGTGGGGAGAAGAGGCTTGCTACCCGACCCAAACCCAACGGGACCCGACGACATGTGTCGGGTTCGGGTTGGATTGGGCCCATCTTCTGGGGCCGGCTTTCGGGCTCGGGTCGGGTTGGGCCGAGTCCAGATCGAGTCGGGTCGGCCCGGACACACACGGTAAGTGCTCTGCTGGTAAGTATTAAAAATAAAAAAACTTACCTGAGCTGGGAGTCCGGGACAAAACTGAGTCTGTGCAGTGAGCAAGTGACGTCACTATGACATCTCGCGCATGCGCTGCAGCTTCCGCAGGTTCGATGTCAGGAAAGTAAGTGAACGGATGGTCGGGTCGGGCTGAGTAGTGGCGGGTTCGGGTCGGATCGGACTCAGGGCAAAATCGGAGGGACTCGGGCCGGGTCGGGTTCGGGCCCACTGTGGTTCGGGTCAGGTTCCTTTTCCCGACCTAAAGCAGGCCTCTAGTGGGGAGGTATTACGACAGTGTGCTTTGTTGAATGGTAATTTTCTTTAATCCACTGACTGGAGATCTGAATTTATATATTTTTAAAAAAATACATTTTTAAAAGGCCAACTAAAAGGATGATTTTGCTGGCAGCTTAAGTTGGCTACCTAATTTGCAACACTGTATCCTACACTGCAATGTTTGTGAGGAGGGAGACAAAATGTCTATGCATTTCCCAGCAAGAACCAAGACCCAGGAAGTTTAAAGGAACTGCTTGTTCTGTTTTGCAAGAGAGAAATACTGCTAACTGCTATGTTTTGAATCACTGATTGACTGTAATGTGACAAGCCCCTTACATCTGTGGTTTTAAGCTGATGTTTTCTCTGCAACAGAGGAGAAGCAACTGGACTGTGGCATGAGCAGAGACCCTAACTGGGGGTCCCTCTCTCTCGCTCTCTCTCTCTCTACATTCCAGCTTGAAAGTTTTCAAATCCTGCTTGTTGACTGACCACCTTTGCATACTCCAGCCTCAAACAGAAACCCCATTGAAGGAAATCATCTGCATCGCTGTCTCCAAGTGACTCACTGAACCAGTCATCTACCTCTTCAAACTAAAAGCCTCAGGACCACCAAATTCAGCTAGAAGCCAGCCAAATCACCAGACTCCACAGACTGTATACCTGTTTTATGGACTCTAACTCAACCAATCTATCCTTCCCCACTCTGTAACCTATTTGTATGTGTATAAACCTCCAGAGTGTGTGTGCGAGTGAAAGTTGGCACGATGTTTATTATCTTTATTTGTTCAGTTTCGGTACAATAAAGTTAACCTCTTTCTGTGCGGAAAACCTGTCCAATTGGTTCTTGTTATGATCATAGCAGGTAAGTAATCATCACTGACTGAATTGGCCAGTACATCCACTTCAAGAAAGAATTAAGCCTGTTGTAGTCAAACAAGGAGAGGGAAAAGAGACAAGCCCTTCGACCCCTCCTCACTTGACCATAACAACACACTTTGTTCGCTGGTTCTGCTGCATTGGACAAGGTGAAACAGATTGTTATGATGTACATTATCCAATCCCTTTAGTATCCTGAAAACAGCAGTCATATCTCCTCTAAATCATTTCTCTATGTGTGAGAATATGGCACATTGACATAATCTGTTCTCATAATCTAATCCCTCCATCCCCTCAATTATTCTGTATGTCTCTGCTGCTCACTGGCTAAACTTGCTGAGCCATGTGGGGGAAGGGGAGGAGCAGCGAACATGGTTTGCGGTTCCATGATTTTGACAAACACTAACAATGATTGCCTTTTGTGCTGTGATGGGCATGAGATGATTGAGGGTTTGTTTGTTTGTCGCACACCCACCCCATTCCTCAGGAGCCTTGTGGAGGTGAAGGCAGATGTTGCCCGGATGACACGACGCCTGCAGACTGCCTGCTTGAATCTGGACTCCAACTTACGCCTGTCCCAGGCGAGTACCACTTCTACTCTGGAGAAACACACAGTACAAAGTGGACGGCTCGAGCAGCAGCTCCGTGACAAGGTCAAAGAGATGATTCAACTGCAGAGCAAGTGTGACGCGGAAAAAGCGGAGCTCCACACAAGGTAGGTGACAGAACACGTGATGGTAATGTAAGTAAGGACCTTGGATGTGTTTCCTGCACAGTCTACCTTAATTCCAGCTTTTGAAAAGTTTCCCTTGAGCAGCAGCATGATCTCTCCAGGTCTCATGTCAACCACCCTGCTCCATCCTTATTAACTAGGCAGGACTGTTAATTAAGTGTCCAAGACTACTCACTGATTAATACTTTATAGATGCTGGCTATTTTGTGCTGTTAGAATTTCATATTTAAGAACCAAAACAGTGGGGGAGGGGTGGGACCCCAATCTATTATATTAATCTGTGCTGTAGTAGAATCCAGGTCTGGTGGGCAGCATTCTGATATACCTGCTGATGTATGCCTTCAAGAGAGAGCTGGACTTGTTCCTGGCTGGAGTGGAGATCACATAATATAAGAGGTAGGTACCAATTAATGTGGACTCCTGGTCTAGCGTTGACCACCTGAAGGAATCAGGGAGGAATTTTCCAGATTTGTTTTTTTTTCCCCAATTGGCATTGGGTTTTTGATCTGGATTTTCGTCTCTCCCAGGAGACTAGATGACACCTATCAGGGTAGGGAGTCTCTTGACTTGATACACATCACTACGATACAGGACAACAACAATGTTACAACCAGGTGAGAAAGGGGTCTAGTGCTCCCCTTTCAGCCTTTTCCTGGTTTGGCCATAACAGGGTCTAAGTTTTAAAACACTGTGTTTTTAGCTTCCCCTCAGTGAGTCCTTGCTCACTGCTCTCTAATTGTAATTGCAAAGAAATCAACCAGACAGGTTTTCTCAGATTTAAACACGAAAGGTGTAAGTTTATTAACCTTAAAACTCTAACTCAGTTAAAACTAGTAAGAATACACGATGCGACCACGCTAGCATTCATACGTGATAAACACACGCACAAATAGAGACAGAGGAAGAGAAAGAATTAAGGGGGAAAGGTTTTAAGTAATGGATGAAATTCAGTTACTGGTTCTGGTTTGGATGTAAAGTCTATGATTCAAGTTAAGTCTTGCAGTTTTCGTTGGGGCCCAGTGCACACTTTCAAACTTGTTTAGCTGGTGCCAGAGGGCTGCAGGAGTCTTCTGTATTAAGGCTTGAGTTACTTCTGTGGGTCCATGGAACTTTGAGAGAGACAGACACTCACAGAGAGGGAGTGCTCTTTTCTTGAAGTTCGATTGCAGTCTCTTCCAAAAACTGTTCTGTGAGCACAATTCAACTAACTCCAGGTTGGCCAGCAGGTTAGTCATGTGACTAGCTTTTTTGCTGAGACAGTCTCGCCTGTGAGGTTTATGAATGCCTCGCAGCTCAACAGACACTCTCAGTTGGGAGTGGAATGCTGGCTCTTAGATATTCAGTGACCCTCAATGCCTCTTGATCATCACTATTGAGAAAACCCACCTGGCTAATTGGATCAGGGAGTGCTCCCATTGTCTCTCCATGCAACAGTCCTTTAGAATGCAAAGGTGCAGCCATGTTTTCAGCCACTGTTCTGTGGTCTTTTTAAACAAGTTATTTCAATGTCCAGTAAACGTTCAAATAATAATGTTAATATGTCTCATTTTGGAAGGTGTGGTTTCCATCACAGCAACAATAAAAACAAAAACTAGTTATATTTATATAATGCATTTAGTAAAATGTCCAAAAGTGCGTAATGAGTGATATCAATAAAAACATTTTTGACACTGAAGGATCTATCAGGACAGATGATCAAAAGCTTGATCAATGGTTTTAAGGAGCACCTTAAAACAGGAGAGAGAGGTAGAGAGGTGGAGAGGTTTAGGGAGGAATTTCCAGAGCTTAGGGCCAAGGCAACAGAAAGCATGACCGTCAATGGTGGAGTGATTAAAATCTGGGATGCACGAGGCCGAAATTGGAGGAGCGTAGAGATGTTAAAGGCTTTTTCAAAATTTTTTCTTGGGATGTGGGCGTCGCTGATTCGACCAGCATTAATTGCCCATCCCTAATTGCCTTTGAGAAGGTGGTGGTGAGCTGCCTTCTTGAACCGCTAGCCCATGCGATGTAGGTACACCCACAGTGCTGTTAGGAAGGGACAGTGACAATGAAGGAACAGTGATATGGTTCCAAGTCAGCATGGTGTGTGGCTCATAGGGGAACTTTCAGGTGGTGGTGTTCCCATGCCTCTGCTGCCCTTGTCCTTCTAGGTGGTTGAGGTCACGGATTTGGAAGGTGCTGTCAAAGGATTCTTGGTCAGTTGCTGTAGTGCATCTGGTAAATGATACACACTGCTGCCACTGTGCATCAATGGTGGAGGGAGTGAATTTTGAAGGTGGTAGATGGGTTGCCAATCAAGCGGGCTGCTTTGTCCTAGATGGTGTCGAGCTTCTGTCATGCAGGCAAGTGGAGATTATTCCATCACACTCTTGACTTGTGTTAATTTGTTAATTGTGTATCAATTGTTTTATGATATGCAGGTGGAGGGTGTTAATTGGGGTCTTACTTGAGCACTTATAAGCAGACACTTACTGAGACTGGGGGAGGGTTTAAATGAGGAGCTATATGTTTGTAATCCTTTTACACTGTACAATAAATGTGAAACTGAAGTAAAGAAAGGCTCCAGAATTATCATTCCATAACAAGCTTTCTGGAGTTTAGCATGGTAGCAGAGGATGGTTGCCTAAAGCTGAAGGTTGGATACTAGGAAATGTTGTATTTACATAGAAAATGAAAATCTCATGGGCTATTGTGGAAAATAAGGCAGAAAGCAAGTGTAAATTCTCAGGGTGTGATTACCCTCCGATGTTCTCTGAATCTGAACGATATGACCAGTGGAAGAATGAAGTGGACACGGGTTACATCACTACCAAAGGGGAAATAAGATATGGCCCTGGCATTGTCACTTCTTACCAAAAGTAAAATCAGAAGTAAAGTGTTTTGTGAACTGGATACCCGTCAGTTGGATACTGATGAAAGGTTGGATCGTTTGTTTGAATTTTTGGATGAAATTTACAAAATTGAATGCGTATGAGGCATGGTCAGACTTTGATAGATTTCGGAAAACAGATGGTTATTCAATGGAGGAATATATCATGGACTTTAACAGACTGTACAGAAGATTGAGGAAATTCAATTTGGAGATCCCTGGTTCAGTGCTAGCTTTTAAATTGCTAGATTATGCTAGGGTGTCAAATATTGACAGGCTCCTGGTTCCAACTGGGGTTCAGTTCTTGGACAAAGACTCTCTGTTGGATCAAATGTCTGCTGCCTTAAAGAAATTCCTGGGGAAACAGTCATTTCTTGCAGCCCTGGTAGAACAAACAGGACACTCGGCGATGACACAAAGAATGGAGGAATCAATGTTTACCAGATTTTGAAATGGTCCAGATACTGGAAGCAAGCATAAGTACAATGGAAGAGTTAAAGACAGGAGGAATGAAGACAGAATTGGAACAGCAATCAGAGGTGAATGAATCCCAGGAATGCCCAAGGAACAGTTAATAGGTGCTTCAGATGTGACTCAAAGTATCATTTTGCAATCAACTGCCCTAAGTGGAAGGGCAGAGTCCTCGAAATAACACACGACACAGAGAATTCTAAGGCAGAATAGGAAGATACTGATGAATCTGAATGAATTGTGCTAGTCACAAGGATTTTTAGTCCTGTGGTGAATGTGTTGGTTGCAGATTCCTTCGACTGTGCTGTTTTCGATAGTGGTTACAATGTTATCTAGATTCACTTAGTAGTGAGGATTGACGCAACTCCTCCAAGGGCTGAGTTGACTGTGGGAGGAGAGACCAGTAGAAAAGTGGAGAAATATCTCAAATCACCCATCTTCCTTGCTGTGGACTTCACTAAAGTGTTTCCAAATGTCCACAGGATCTGGAGTCAGGAATTGTGCGAGTGCGGCTACAAACTCTTGGATTGTGAGGTATAAAAGTACTACCAGCTTTAGGTTTGGTGATGACAACACATTGCAATCATTGAAGAGAGTAGTAAAAATAGCTGGAGTAAGCCACTTTATCAGTACTGATGTAGTCTCTAGTGAGATACCTTTACTGTTGAATAAGCCTTCAATGATAAAGGCACAAATGAAACTTGATATGGACCATGATAAGGCAATTGTTTTTGGAAAGTCAGTGAATTTGCAGTTTACCCAGTCAGGGCATTATTGTATCCCCTTAACAAAACCTGAAGTTTCTAGCCAGAGTGTTAGAACAGTATTAATGGCATGGGTGTTAAGAATCAGAGAGATAAAAAGAAAATTGTCTTAAAGTTACACAGAAAGTTTTCTCACCCTTCTTGTCAGAGATTAAAAACCCTGTTAAAGAATGCAGGTGTGATTGAGGGAGAGTATACGAGGATAATAGTAGAGATTAGTGAAAAGTGTGCAATCTGTAAAAAAGTATTGGAGGACATCATCACGCCCTATTGTCAGCCTTCCATTGGCATGTGACTTTAAAGAGGTGGCTGCCAAGGATTTAAAGGTGTGTGACAAAGACAGGAATATTTTCATTCTACATTTTATAAACTAAGCAACTAGATTTAGTCTTTCCACAATAATAAGTAGCAAGGGCAAAAGGGTGATTATAGACAAAATTATGGAGAAATGGATAGGGACTGGACTTGGGGCACCAGTAAAGTTTCTGACTGATAATGGAGGGGAATTTGCCACTGACGAGTTCAGATACATGTGTGAAAACATGAACATTATGGTTATGAATACTTCAGCTGAAAGTCCATTCAGCAATGGGCTTTGTGAAAGGAATTTCGCAGTGGTCGATGAAATGTTACATAAAATCTGAGCTGATCAGCCAAACTGCAAGTTGTCAACTGCCCTGGCATGGGTGGTTTATGCGAAGAATTCGCTTCAGATGATCGGAGGATATAATCCCTATCAATTGGTCTGTGGGCAAAATCCTAAACTGCCTTTTGTACTGTGCAACAGTCCTCCTGCTCCAGAAGGTACTACAATTAGTTCCACTTTTTTCTGCACATTTGAATGCTTTACATGCAGGGAGACAGGCTTTCATTGAGGCTGAGGTCTCTGAGAAAAGTTGGAGAGCTCTGAGGCATCGTATAAGGTCATCTGATGTGGAATTTAGTTCAGGAGATTTGGTATATTATAAAAGAGAGGGTCATAGAGAATGGAAGGGCCCTGGTAAGGTAATCGGTCGTGATGTTAAGACAGTAGTTATCAAGCATGGAAATCAAACTGTTAAGGTTCATTCCTCATGATGGATTGGCGTTGATGACAAAATCCCAGAATCTGAACTGTTGATAGAGGGAAACAATGCACCTTGTACCTCAAATACTCATGTGTTTTGCAATGAAGGTCCTGAGGAACACAGTGAGGTAGATCAAGGGTTGGATAGTAATGTGAGGGATCATGACACTAAAGAAAGAGCAATCGCATCCAAAAGACAATTGCCCCGAATAGGTACTTGGGTAACATATATTCCAGTGGGGTCTAATAGATGGAGGGATGCAACAATTGTGGGCTGTGCTAGAAAATCTACTGGAAAGTTTAAATATTAGTTAAATGTTCAAGATGATGGCCAAGAAGCAAGGTCCATGTACTGGCAGAATGATGTGAAAGAGTGGAGGGTAAGAAAGCGCAGTGCAAGTTCTAATAGTGGGTCTGGAAGTGACTCTTGCGTAAGGAAGCGATCACGTACTGGAGAAATAGCCTCCGATAATGTGCGAGGGAGATCTTCTAGCATTATTCCCAACAGACATCAAAGTGTTTAGTTTAGTTTATGTTTTAGTTTAGTTTAGAGATACAGCACTGAAACAGGCCCTTCGGCCCACCGAGTCTGTGCCGACCATCAACCACCCCTTTATACTAATCCTACACTAATCCCATATTCCTACCACATCCCCACCTGTCCCTATATTTCCCTACCACCTACCTATACTAGGGGCAATTTATAATGGCCGATTAACCTATCAACCTGCAAGTCTTTGGCATGTGGGAGGAAACCGGAGCACCCGGAGGAAACCCACGCAGACACAGGGAGAACTTGCAAACTCCACACAGGCAGTACCCAGAATTGAACCCGGGTTGCTGGAGCTGTGAGGCTGCAGTGCTAACCACTGCGCCACTGTGCCGCCCTAAAGTGCTAATAGAGGCTGTTGTTTGAGCAGATTCCACAATGAAACGAAGGCTAGAGAGCAGTCTCGGAATAGAACTAGAAGCAGAAGTCCTCATGACCCAGAAGTTTTAGTGGCTGCCAATATGCTTGAGGATAAACTAATGAGAGAAGCAAAACACAAGGAATTAGAGAGTTGGAGAGAGTTTGGAGTTTATTCTGAGCTACCAGATAGGGGACAGCCAGCCTTGTCACAAATATGGACTTGTACTGAAAAAGGCTAAAGCTAGGCTCGTTGCAAGGGATTTTGAAGAGCGACTGGGTGATACCGATGTTAGAGTGGACTCTCCTAAAACGGGAAAAGTGATCTTGAAAATCTTTTTCTGTCTTTTGGCCACATATTCACGGCAGTGTAGATCCATTGACATAAAAGCAGCATTTCTGCAGGGTGATTCTTTTCAGAGATAAGTGTTTCTGAAACCACCCAAAGAGACAGTAGGTGCAGATGGAAAACTATGGAAACTGAACAAATGCATCGATGGCCTTAATGATGCTTGCAGTGTCTGGTATTTCTCAGTGAGATCTGTTTTGAAAATTGAAAGCAGATCCTGCAATGTTTTATTGGTATCATAAAGGGAAACTTTCAAACATCTTCATGATGCACGTTGATGATTTCTTATGGGGTGGTACTGCGGCTTTTGAGAAATATGTGATTAATAAGATTAGGGAAGAATTTAAGATTAGGAGTCAAGCTTGGAGGGCCTTTAAATATATTGGTTTAGATATTAAGCAAAGTTTGGAATAACTTTAAATCATCAACCCGATTTAGAGAGTGCTACTCCCATGCCGGTTAATCATGTTAGGTCATCACAGAAAATATATCTAAAGCAGAGAATGAGCAATTGCGAAGCTTGGTTGGTCAATTAAACTGGTTGTGCCCCTCGGACTAGTTTTGATGTGCTGGAGTTAAGCATGATGATGAAAGATCCAAACGTTGAGAATGTTTTAAGGGCAAATAAAACATAAAAAAAAACTCAATCTGGAGAAGTGTGTTCTGAAGTTCCCATCCTTAGGTGACCCAAAGAACATGAAACTAATAATTTTTAGTGATGCTTCACATGCTAAACTCGCTGATGGGTATTCGAGTGGAGCTAGTTTCATAATATTTCTGACAAGTGAAAATGGGAAATGTTGTCCTTTAGCTTGGGAGGCTAAGAAAATAACATGGGTTGTTAAAGGCACTTTAGTTGCAGAAACACTGGGTCTTGTGGAGGCAGTGGATGTGGGGTTCTATTTGTCAAATATTTTGGGAGAAATTCTGAACATGGGACATACTGAAGATAGGATATGTGGATAATTGAATGATATGTGGATAATCATTCTTTGTGGGACAATGTACACTCTACAAAAATTGTGAGTGAGAAAAAGCTATGTATTGACCTTCGTGGATTGAAACAAATGCTGGAGAGAAAGGAAATCTCCTAACTTAAATGGGTAGATGCAAGTCATCAAATATCCGATTGTTTTACAAAAATAAATGCTAGTACAAAGAAACTGTTAGGGGTGCTAGAGGAGAGGCATCTCACATTGTACCCAATATGGAATTTATTTGTTTTGTTTTGAAATGTTCTTTGAGCATGTTAATAGTTTGTACATAAAAACAGGTTAACAGATTCCCTTCTTTCTTTTATAATACGTAGATTAATACGCTCAAAGAACATTTCAAAATAAATTCCATATTCTTCTTCTTCTACTTTGGCCTCCTTATCTCGAGAGACAATGGTTAAGCGCCTGGAGGTGGTCAGTGGTTTGTGCAGCAGCACCTGGAGTGGCTATAAAGGCCAATTCTAGAGTGACAGACTCTTCCACAGGTGCTGCAGAACAATTTGTTTGTTGGGGCTGTTACACAGTTGGCTCTCCCCTTGCGCTTTTGTCTTTTTTCCTGCCAACTGCTAAGCATGTCTCCGCTTTAAAGATGTCTGCAAACGCGACATGAAGTCCTGTGACATTGATCACAAGTCATGGGAGTCAGTTGCCAGCAATCGCCAGAGCTGGCGGGCAACCATAAAGGCGGGGCTAAAGTGTGGCGAGTTGAAGAGACTTAGCAGTTGGCTAGGCTTTGCGGAGTCAGTAGGTGAGTTATTCCCTGCAGAATTCCAAGCCTCTGACCTGCTCTTGTAGCCACAGCATTTATATGGCTGGTCCAGTTCAGTTTCTGATCACTGGTAAACTCCACGATGTTGATATTGGGAGATTCAGCAATGGTAATGCCATTGAATGGCAAGGGGAAATGGTTGGATTCTCTCTTGTTGGAGATGGTCTTTGCCTGGCACTTTTTTGGTGCGAATATAACTTACCACTTATCAGTCCAAGCCTGAATCTTATCCAGGTCTTGCTGCATATGGACACGGACTGCTTCAGTCTCTGAAGAGTTGCGAATGGAGCTGAATACTGTGCAATCATCAGCGGCGATCACGTCTGACCTTATGATGGAGGGAAGATCATTGTTTAAGATGGTTGGGCCTAGGACATTACCCTGAGGTAGGGGCTGGAAAAGGTTGCAGAGATAGGAAGGAGCAAGGCCATGGAGGGATTTGAAATCAAGGCATTATCAGACAGTGAGCCAGTGATGGTTGGCAAACACAGAGGTAACGGGTGAATGAGATTTGGAGCAAGTTAACATACAGTCAGCAGGCTTTTGGATAAGCACAAGTTTATGTAGGGCGAAAGGTGGGAGGCTGGCCAGGAGAGCAGGAGAGCATTGGAATAGTCAAGTCTAGAGGTAACAAAGGTTTGGATGAGAGTTTCAGCAGCAGATGAGCTGAAGCATGGTCAGAGTCAAGCAATGCTACAGAAATGGAAGTAGGAAATCTTGGCAATTGTGCAGAGATATGGTCAGATTCTTATCTCAGGGTCAACACAACAGCAAGGTTGCTAACTGTCTTGTTCAGCTTAAGACATTTGCCAAGGAAGGTCACGGTGGAAGGGAACCAAGTTTTTAGTGGGGACCAATGATAATGGCTTCTGTTTTCCCAATATTTAGTTGGAAGAAAATTCTGCTCATCGAATATTGGATGTCAGCCAAGCAGTGTGACAAATCAGAGACAGTGGAGGGTATAGAGCGGTGTGGGTGAGAAAGAGCTGAGTGTCATCAGCATACATGTGGAACCTGATGTGTTTTTGGATGATATTTCTGAGGGATAGCATGAGGAACAGAAGCAACAACAACAATTTGCATTTATATAGAGCCTTTATCGTAAGGAAATGCTTAAATGTGTTTTACAGGAGCATAATCAGCCGCAGATTGACACTGAGCAAAAGAAGGAGATATTCGGAAGGGTATTAGGTTCAAAGAGGTAGATTATAAGGAGGTTCTTAAAGAAGAGTGAGAGGAGTAGGGGTTTGGGGAGGAAATTCCAGAGCTGAGTACCTAGACACCTGAAGGTATGGCCATCAGTGGTGAGGCAAAGGGAATGGGAGATGCACAAGAGGCCAGAGTTGGAGGAAAGCAGTTTTCTCAAAGGGATGCAAGGGCCTGACGAGCTTACAGAGATAGTGAGTTCATGGAAGAATTTGAACAAAAGGTTGGACTTTTAAAATTAAGGAATAGGTGTGATCAATCAGTCTTTTCGGCCGACATTTTTGTATATTCTTTTGTTGGTAAAAACGGGGCACAAATTTAAGATTATGACCAAAAGAATGTAAGGAGAGGTTAAGGAGAGTTTTTGTTTTATATGGAAGGTTATTAAGGCATGGAAACAGTAGTGGAGGCAAAATCCACAATAGCTTTTAAAAGGGAAATGATAAACTTTTTTGACAAGCAAGTTTTAAAAGGGTATGGGGATAGGGCAGGGGAATGGGACTGAGTGGAGACTGGCTGTGCTGTACAATTTTTTTTTTATTCATTCATGGGATGTAGGCATCACTGGCCAGGCCAGCATTTATTGCCCATCCCTAATTGCCCTTGAGAAGGTGGTGGTGAGCTGCCTTCTTGAACCGCTGCAGTCCATGTGGGGTAGGTATACCCACAGTGCTGTTAGGAAGGGAGTTCCAGGAATTTGACACAGCCACAGTGAAGGAACGGTGATATAGTTCCAAGTCAGGATGGTGTGTGACTTGGAGGGCAACTTGCAAGTTGTGGTGTTCCCATGTATTTGCTGCCCTTGTCCTTCTAGTTGGTAGAGGTCGCAGGTTTGGAAGGTGCTGTCTAAGGAGCCTTGGTGCATTGCTGCAGTGCATCTTGTCGATGGTACACACTGCTGCCACTGTGCGTCGGTGGTGGAGGGAATGAATGTTTGTAGATGGGGTGCCAATCAAGCGGGCTGCTTTGTCCTGGATGGTGTCGAGCTTCTTGAGTGTTGTTGGAGCTGCACCCATCCAGGCAAGTATTCCATCACACTCCTGACTTGTGCCTTGTAGATGGTGGACAGGCTTTGGGGAGTGAGGAGGTGAGTTACTCGCTGCAGGATTCCTAGCTTCTGACCTGCTCTTGTAGCCACGATATTTATATGGCTACTCCAGTTCAGTTTCTGGTCAATGGTAGCCCCTAGGATGTTGATAGTGGGGGATTCAGCAATGGTAATGCTGTTGAATGTCAAGGGGAGATGGTTAGATTCTCTCTTGTTGGAGATGGTAATTGCCTGGCACTTGTGTGGCGCGAATGTTACTTGCCACATATCAGCCCAAGCCTGGATATTGTCCAGGTCTTGCTGCATTTCTACACGGACTGCTTCAGTATCTGAGGAATCACGAATGGTGCTGAACATTGTGCAATCATCAGCGAACATCCCCACTTCTGACCTTATGATTGAAGGAAGGTCATTGATGAAGCAGCTGAAGATGGTTGGGCCTAGGACACTACGCTGAGGAACCCCTGCAGTGATGTCCTGGAGCTCAGATGATTGACCTCCAACAACCACAACCATCTTCCTTTGCACTAGGTATGACTCCAGCCAGTGGAGGGTTTTCCCCCTGATTCCCATTGACCTCAGTTTTGCTAGGCCTCCTTGATGCCATACTCGGTCAAATCCTGCCTTGATGTCAAGGGCAGTCACTCTCATCTCACCTCTTGAGTTCAGCTCTTTTGTCCATGTTTGAACCAAGGCTGTAATGAGGTCAGGAGCTGAGTGGCCCTGGCGGAACCCAAACTGAGCGTCACTGAGCAGGTTATTGCTAAGCAAGTGCCGCTTGATGGCACTGTTGATGACACCTTCCATCACTTTACTGATGATTGAGAGTAGGCTGATGGGGCAGTAATTGGCCGGGTTGGACTTGTCCTGCTTTTTGTGTACAGGACATACCTAGGCAATTTTCCACATTGCAGGGTAGATGCCAGTGTTGTAGCTGTACTGGAACAGCTTGGCTAGGGGCGCGGCAAGTTCTGGAGCACAGGTCTTCAACACTATTGCCGGAATATTGTCAGGGCCCATAGCCTTTGCAGTATCCAGTGCCTTCAGTCGTTTCTTGATATCACATGGAGTGAATCGAATTCGCTGAAGTCTGGCATCTGTGATGCTGGGGACTTCAGGAGGAGGCCGAGATGGATCATCAACTCGGCATTTCTGGCTGAAGATTGTTGCAAATGCTTCAGCCTTATCTTTCGCACTGATGTGCTGGGCTCCCCCATCATTGAGGATGGGGATATTTGTGGATCCACCCCCTCCAGTTAGTTGTTTAATTGTCCACCACCATTCACGGCTGGATGTGGCAGGACTGCAGAGCTTAGATCTGATCCGTTGGTTATGGGATCGCTTAGCTCTGTCTATCGCATGCTGCTTACGCAGTAGTCCTGGGTTGTCGCTTCACCAGGTTGACACCTCATTTTGAGGTATGCCTGGTGCTGCTCCTGGCATGCCCTCCTGCACTCTTCATTGAACCAGGGTTGGTCTCCTGGCTTGATGGTAATGGTAGAGTGGGGGATATGCCGGGCCATGAGGTTACAGATTGTGGTTGAGTACAGTTCTGCTGCTGCTGATGGCCCACAGCTCCTCATGGATGCCCAGTTTTGCATTGCTAGATCTGTTCAAAATCTATCCCATTTAGCACGGTGATAGTGCCACACAACATGATGGACGGTATCCTCAATGTGAAGGCGAGACTTCGTCTCCACAAGGACTGTGCGGTGGTCACTGCTACCAATATTGTCATGGACAGATACATCTGCGGCAGGCAGACTGATGAGGACGAGGTCAAGTATGTTTTTCCCTCGTGTTGGTTCCCCCACCACCTGCCGCAGACCCAGTCTAGCAGCTATGTCCTTTAGGACTCGGCCAGCTCGATCAGTAGTGGTGCTACCAAGCCAGTCATGGTGATGGACATTGAAGTCCCCCACCCAGAGTACATTTTGTGCCCTTGCTTCCTCCAAGTGGTTTTCAACATGGAGGAGTACTGAGTCATCAGCTGAGGGAAGGTGGTAGATGGTAATCAGTAGGAGGTTACCTTGCCCATGTTTGACCTGATGCCATGAGACTTCATGGGGTCCGGAGTCGATGTTGAGGACTCCCAGGGCAACTCCCTCCCTACTGTATACCACTGTGCTCCCATCTCTGGTGGGTCTGTCCTGCCGGTGGGACAGGACATACCCAGGGATGGTGATGGCAGTGTCTGGGACATTGTCTGTAAGGTATGATTCCGTGAGTATGACTATGTCAGGCTGTTGCTTGACTAGTCTGTGGGACAGCTCTCCCAACTTTGGCACAAGCCCCCAGATGTTAGTAAGGAGGACTTTGCAGGGTCGACAGGGCTGGGTTTGCCGTTTCCGGTGCCTAGTTCGATGCCGGGTGGTCCGTCTGGTTTCATTCCTTTTTATTGACTTCGTAGCAGTTAGGTACAACTGAGTGGCTTGCTAGGCCATTTCACAGGGCATGTAAGAGTTAACCACATTGCTGTGGGTCTGGAGTCACATGTAGGCCAGACCAGGTAAGGACAGCAGATTTCCTTCCCTAAAGGACATTAGTGAACCAGATGGGTTTTTACAACAATCGACAATGGTTTCATGGCCATCATCAGACTAGCTTTTAATTCCAGATTTATTAATTAAATTCAAATTCCACCTTCTGCTGTGGTGGGATTCTAACCCATGTCCCCGGAGAAATACCCTGGGTCTCTGGGTTACTAGTCCAGTGATAATACCACTACGCCACCATGACCCGATCCTTCTGTCTCTCAGCTTTAGTGTATTCAGCACGGAAAATTGTTCTGTGTTATTCCCCACTTGTTGGGATAGATACTGACATTGTGCAGTTGTGTTAAATGAGTGATGGTGAGTCAGCAGCCTGTTTTACATCTCTCCCAATTTTTATTTCTGTCGACTTCAAAAGAGCTGCTGATTTGCTATCACTTGTTTAACGCTATCTCACAAAGGCAAGTTGTACACCTCTTGTGATGGCAGACTGACTAAAATGATCCGGCACCTGCTCAAATGTATTTTCTTTAGTGGGGCTCCTTGGATAGTGATTCAAAGCAGGAACCTGGCAGATCATCTTCCACTCCACGCTGGCCAAGGACTCCTGAGGCCAATCTTACCACTCCATGAGTTCATTACCCGAGATCAGTTAATTCAGTGCAGACCAGGAATCAAACCTGGGGACGCTGATGTTGATTTATGCTCTGCACCACTGCAGGCATTTCATTGATCCACAGGTGAGCAACATTAAAGTATCCCAAAATGCGATCTTATCTAACCCTCTGTAATTTAGTTAACCACAGAAGCAACAAAATGTATAGTGCAAAATAAGCCCACCTGCGGAGAGAGCTGGAAAATTAGTTATCTGCACAAAATAGAACTTACAAGAAAACAACAAATTTTCCTGAGTAAAAACCGAGTGAACTTACTGCGGTAGAGTTTTACTTTGTGCAATAGTGTAAGACAGGTAATAGCGAATCAGCCAGCTTTACATCTCTCATGATTTTTATTCCCATTGACTTCATGGAAACAAAAATGGGGAGATGTGTAGAATGGGCTGCTGATTCGTTATCATCACACTAAGTCAGCGTCTGTTGAAAAGAATGGTGTTTTGATTTTCAATTAGTATAATGGGACATACACTATCCCGGTTGCAGACAACATTGCTCTTTTGTTAAAAACAGCTTAGCTGCAGGTAGAAAATGATCTAAGCAATTTCCATCCTTTTAGAAAATTTACAGCACGGGAGGAGGCCATTTGGTCCCTTCTACCTGTGTTTTCTCTTTGCTAGAGCAATCTAAAACTAACCTGCTGCCTCACTTTTTTCCATAGCCCTATGACTTGCTCTGCTTCCAATATAACCCAATTTTCCCTTAAAAGATTGTCTTTGTCTCAGCTACTCCCTGTGACAATGCCGTTCTCAAGTCATGTTGCAGACTAATTGATAGAGATCAATTGCCATGATTAGACAGCATCTCCACTATTATTGTATCATGCAACTACCAGGGTGATCAAAGGCAAACTAGATGGAGATTGGTCTTTTATCATCTTGCAATCTCTATATGCCTATCTCAGAAATTTTATTTTAATTTCATTGAAGGGAAACATTCATTTGCCAGCAGTTTGTGTAAAATGTAAAAGATTATACTACAGCTAGTCTCGTTTTGAGCACCTTAATTTAGGAAAGATGGCAAGATGCTGGAGAGGTTCCAGCAGAGATTCACATGATAGCAAACATGGGGAGGCTTTAATTCTGAGGAGAGTAGGTTACAAGGAGGTCTGATGGGGGTGTTCAAAATTGCAATGGGATTTGACAAGTTGAAAATGCAAATTCTCCTTCTACTAATCCATTAATCAGTAACTATACTTCATGAATTTAAGATCATTGACAAAATGAAAGGATAGGAAAATTTCAGATTTTACACAGAAGGTTGTTAGGATATGGAATATCCTACCAGAAACCATAATATTTGAAAAACGTTAACCAGATATAGGGAAAAGGCCAGAGAATGAACTGGATATTTCTTTCAGAGAGCTGGTGCAGGCAGAATGGGTGCAATGGCCACCTTCTGTGCTGTAAAATTTCACAATTCCATTGTTCAATCCCAGTGTGACAGAGTTTTAATGACATTTTCCAGTAACCGCAGGGAGTAATTTTTAATAGATTCCATGCATTCACAAAAGACCACTTGCACACTATAAGATGCTCTACAGTGACCATAAAAGTTACTCCAGGATGGCACATTTAACCAAATCCCTCGCTCCAGCCAACCATCCTGAGGTGGGCTTCATATTGTGGCACTGTGTGCTGATGCTCACCCGTGCCTTTATCACTGAATTCAGATAACCCCAAAAAGGAGAGATGTTGAATACTTTTGTAGGCATTCTACTCCAAGACCTGACAACACTTAGGGCTGAATTTTACACACCCCCCTGTGGGGGTGGGGGCCGGAAAATGCCTCCGGCAGAGGTCCGCTATGGGCCTCGACGCCGCGAAGGTCCGGCAGAAGCCAAATTTAAATATGTATATTAATGCAAATAAATTAATTAAGTACTTTCACACTCCTGCCATTGTCCTGGTGCGATATGTATGCTAGTGGCTGGCACTCCCGCACCTACGGGTCCCCATCCAGGTATCCGAGGCAGAACACTGGTGCTTCAGTGTGGGAGGTGAGCAACCGACGTCAGAGTCATCTCATTGGTGTAGGGGATGGTGGGAACGATTAGAGTGTAAAGTGTATGTAACATTAGTGGGGAAGGCCATGTGCACAAGCTAAGTATTTGGTGGGAGGGGGGGCAGTGGGAAAGAAGGCAGGTAATTAATTCAATGGTTATTGGGGAGTGGGAGAGGAGCAAGATACATTTATTTAATTTTTTCAAATCAATTTTACATCAATGCTTCTTCAAATATTTAAATGGAAATGTAGGGCTTGAAGCCCTTTAAAAATGGTGTCAGCACCTGTGCAAAGGCTGCTGACTCCATTGCCAGGGACGGACAGCCCACCCCCTCCACATTAGCTGGGAGGGCAGTTCGGCCCAGCAGTATAAATGAGCCGCCCTGATATTAAGTTTGGCAGCTCTACAACGTGTGGCCCGCATGGGCGGACAACCCTAATCAGCGGCGGAAGTCTAAATTTTAGCCCTTAATCATTCTGCTCAGCTCAGGAATTTTGCCACCATCCAAGTTGTATTGCCGTAGTAGTGTGCTTTTACACCACAAGAGGGCCTCACAGAGCCAGTTGAATATTAAAAACCCCTTTTATGGAAGAGGCTGGCAAGCCGGCATCTCAATTTACTCCACAGGTCTAAGAATCTTTATATTGTAGATCTCTCCAGGTCCCGATCCAAAAAAGTAGAACTCAACCCACAACACAACAATTTACATTTAGGTCTCAACTTTAAAATAGAAAAAAATGGTCCAAGCCAATTAACAAGGTTTTCATGGCCTTAGAGAGGGTGGAGATTTACTAGAATGGTGCCAGGATGAGGGACTTCAGTTACATGGAGAGATTAGCAAAGCTGATATTATTCTGCTTAAAGCAGAGAAGGTGAAGGAAAGATTTAATAGAGGTGTTCAAAATTATGAATGGTTTTGACAAAGTAATTAAGGAGAAATGGTGTCCACTGGCAGGAAGATGAGTAACCAGAGGACACAGTTTTAGGATAATTGATAAAAGAACCTGAGGAGGGATGTGGAGAATTATTTTACACAGCAAATTTTTACGATCTGGAATGCACTGCCTGCAAGGGTGGTGGAAGCAGGTTTAGTAAGAACTTTCAAAAGGCAATTGGATAAATATTTGAAAAGGAAAGTTTTGCAGAGATATTGGAAAAGAACAGGGGAGTGAGACGCATTGGATAACTTTTTCAAAGAGCTGGCACAGGCACAATGGGCGGAATGGCCTTCTGTGCTATTACGGTCAAGTGAGGAGAGGTCGAAGGGCTTCCCTCTTTTTCCTCCCCTTGTTTGACCACAAACAGGTTTATTTATTTTTTAAAGTGGGTGTACTAGTGAATTCAGTAGGTTCTTGATTACTTACTTGCTATGATCATAACAAGAACCAATCAGACAGGTTTTCTTGAGTTAGCAAAGAAAGAGGTTAACTTTATTGTACTCAAACCGAACTAACTAAAATAATAAACCAGGTGCCAACTTTCATTCACACGCACACACTAGAGGTGCACACACACAAATAGGTAACAGAGTGGAGAAGGATAGATTGGTTGAGTTAGAGTCCATATGAAAAGGTATACAGTCTGTTGTGTTTGGTGATTCGGTTGGCTTCTAGCTGAATTTGGTGGTCCTAAGGCTTTTAGTTTGAAGAGATAGATGACTGATTTGATGGGTTTCTTGGAGACAGCGATGTGGATGATTTCCTCCAAAGAGGTTTCTGATTGTAGCCAGAGTATGTAAAGGTGGCCAGTCAACAAGCAGGATTTGAAACTTGCAAGCTGGAATAGAGAGAGAGATGTGGGATCTCCACTTGGGTCTGCATGTATCAGAGTCCAGATGCTTCTCCTTGCTGCTTGTCACATGACAGTCATTCAGTCATTCAAGCATAGTAGTTAGCAGTGTATTTCTTCTTGCTAAAATAAGAGAACAGGCAGTTCCCTTAAACTTCCTGGGTCTTGGTTCTTTCGACTCCACCTCACAGGCAATGTAGGATGCAGTGTTGCAAATTAGGTGGCCATCTTAAGCTGCTAGCAAAGTCATCTTTTATCTGTGTTTTTTTAAATTTCTTTTCAAAAATATAAATTCAGATCTCCAGTCAGTGGATTAAAGAAAATTATCATTCAACAAAGCACATTGGCATAACACCTGAAAGGATGGTGGAAGCAGATTCAAAAGGAACTTTCAAAAGGCAATGGGATAAATATTTGAAATGAAAAGTTTTGCAGGGATATTGGAAAAGAGCAGGGAAGTGAGACAAATTGGATACCTCTTTCAAAGAGCTGGCACAGGCACAACAGGTGGAATGGCCTTCTGCATTCATGATTCTAACAAAGGTGTAAGGGGGAAAAAAAACTTAGCTTAGTGGAATGTCCAATCCTTAATGCAGCACCCAGAGGTTTCTTCACTGTTCCAAATTTAGGTGAAGTACATCCAACTTGTTAAGCAAGGTTTTATCTGACATTCATGAAACCTATTGTTATATTCTGTGTTCTTATTCTAGGCTTAATGAGTTATCTGTTGCCATGGAAAGGCTGAAGATACAGAATGCTGAGAAGGAGAGAACCATCACATTTCTCAACCGTACCATGGAGAAGTTGGTACGTGAGTACTGTGGCTAGTCTATGACCTTTTGCGGTTGGATGTAGCCAAGGAAAATAGGAACAGGAGTAGGTCAGTCAGCCCCTTGAATGTGTTCCCCAAAATGCTCTTGTACCAAACCATTCCAGATAATTCCAGGGCATCACTTTTAATATAGGAATAACATTCCATCATAAAGGGAAAAGGTAATGTGCAACTCACTGAAAGGGAATTCCTAGTAATTGGAGAGACTCAATGGTGCTGCAAATCCAAAATACCAGCACAACAGAAACAGTTGGTAGAAAAATGTTTTCCTTCAACCAACAGTCTTTCCTGGCAGGGATATTTTCTGCAGCATGTTGACTGCAATGGTTGATCCAGATGGCACTGTGTTGTGGTGATTCCATGTCCGGCAGGATATAGCGGGAGATGAAATAGATGGTACATTGGAGAATCAAGGTGAAACCTGCAAGGCCAGGAGGAATTAGCAGTGGAGTGATTCAACTTGCTGCCTTGTCTCTTTTAATCATAGGGTATAATTTTAACCTTGGATGATGGGGTAAAATGGGCACTATTGAATTAACCACCCATTATACACCATTTCTCATTTCCTTCACGTTTAAAGTCAAGCAAAGAGAAAATTTGACATGGTGTATATTGGACAGCCGATTAAGTATTGCACATTGTACACCTTCACCCAGTGCTACAATTACCCCCATAGTTATTCAGGCAGGTAGGCCATGATGTAGATACAGAAGCTGTGGTGGACTCGTTCCCAGCCTTTGCAATGTGCACTGGATACTGGGGAACTCCAGCAGTTTAGGCGCTATGGAGGATGATGTGCGAGATGCTGATCTTGTCTCAGTCTCCTGGTCACTGAGCAAAGAGTCTGCCATTTCTCATCAAAAATGTCTATCCCAATATGTGCCCTTCTAACCCTCACTGTCATGATTGATCCTCAATGGCTCCAACAACAACAACTTATATTTATATAGCACCTTTGGTGTAATAAAACATCCCAACGCACTGACAGGAACATTATAAAACAAAATGTGACCCTGAGCCACAGAAGGAGCTATTAGGTCAGTGACCAAAAGCTTGATCCATGGGAATTTGTATGGCTGGCACAATAATATTCCAGAAATAAAGAAAGAATGTCCTCCAACAAGGTCCGTTGTCACATGGATTTTAACAGGACGTCCACTAGTAGGAAAACGTGATGCATGTGGAAGGTGCCAAAGTAAAGCCTTTTCAGAGTGAACAGTAGGCTATCAGTTAGTTGGGCAAGGCATCAAAGACAACAAATGTCCCACTACCACGGGAGGAATGACTATAGATCATTGAATATGGGATGTTATAGATGTATGGTAATATCTATAATCCATATATAAAATGGCAAGTTTCTAATTTGGGATGAGAGTGTTAAAATCATACCCTTTGATTCCATGAAGCTATGCATATTTGACTGACAAGACACTCACTGATAAGGGGTTTGGGTGGTAGGCATCCTGGTCTGTCTTCTTGGAGAAGTCTGACAATTTGTGACCATGGTTAATCTGGACTGGAGTCAAAGAAACCAATCTGATGGAAGAAATACCAAGCCACCTCTTCTCCAACATCCTTGAGGGACATCAACATGCCTTTTTGTTTTCTAGATAATGTATCAAAGAGGCTCCACTGCACTGCTACACTATGTGAATGATGTTCAGCAGATATCAGACACCAGTGCACAATAAACAAGTCACATGAATAAAATCATTTGCTCACATGAATCAGTTTGGGCAACAATGTGTCCAGAACGTTGCTAATATTTTTGAGTTCCAGTTCAAAAGGAACATTATTCTACGTGAAACATTGCCAGCAGAAGGCTCCTGTTGACAGGAAAACTTACTGAGGGTATCTCAGTAAGATCCGTGTGGCCGTATCATAACCAGTTTTGTTGCGGTGTTGGACACTTCTTGACCCATACCTACCAGCAATATTTCTAAGATTCCTTCCCTTTTCTTTTTGATTTCTTCTGCTGCAGGTTCTAGTCACCCAGTGGGTATATACCATGCAAATTGAATGGTCCCAGGCTTGATTACCAGTTCATACTTAGTTGACTAATCTCAGTCAGCAATGGAAATTGGGTCACTAGAATTAGTCTCCATGTCTGTGAACTATGGAGGGAAAATAAATTAGCTGGGGTTCTCCACTTCTGATCACTTCAATTACTGTGCTGGAAAGTTGTAAGTGTGGTTGTTAATTGAGACCTGAATTGGGCTTGGCATTGTCGCCCTCCATGGCAAAATGACATGCAGGCATTTGCTGCTAAGCTCACCCACTTGCCCCCAGCAAGAGATGGCATGTTTTGGCAGTGGAGGAGAGAATGAACAGGAAATTTTGAGATGTGAGTGGCTCAATTCTCCTTTGTATTCCCACTACAAAATAATCCCTGCTTTTCCAAATATTTCCAAGGTATTTTTAAATTTCCTTTCATGAGACGAACAAAATCTCTGGGCTTAGAACCTTCTGTTACTGCGGCACAGATGGTTTTTCCTTGTTCTTACTACGATATGTATGTTGTTGAAATTCACTATTTTTTTTTTGATCTGATGTAACTGTTTGTCAGTCCTCTTCAAGGAATTTTTAATTAACAGTTGGGGGTGGAAGCATTTGTAACTGCTCCAACCTATCACAGATTTTCTGCTTTACATGTCAGTTCCTAATTCTGAATCTTGGCTGATCACAGGAATCCAGTAAAACTGAAATTACAAGTGAAACCTTGGAAAACGAAGCTCTAAGAACTGAGATAGAATCCTTACATCAAACGTTACACAACATTGCTCAGGTACAAAAAAAAGGGGCCAATGTGTGAAAGAGATCTTTTGATTGGCTTTTCAAAGATGCAGTAGTATGTGGCTGAGATTGGACTGGTTACAAACACTCAATGGAATGTGGTGGAGGGGGGGGGGGGGAAGAGGGTCGTTTATGGACAGCACATCAATTCAGAGTTGAATATTGGAGAGGCAAGGCTGGAGGAATATTCTAGCACTTTCCTTGTGAAACTGGGAGTATTTATATAGAACTTCCCCACAGGAGATTAAATGGGTTGTGCAGAGTCCAGGTTAGGGCAGATGGTAAATGGACTGTGGAAGGAGATTAAATGGGTGCGTTAATATTCATGATAAGGCAGATTGCATATGGACTGCAAAAAGAGTCCAGCCCAAGGGCCTCATTGAAAGTTTCCAGAAATTTGAGGTGCCTGCTCATCATGGTGTTGTATCACTGGATCTTCCTCTTCAGCAGTGACAGGCTTCCTGTTGGTGGTGGGGATCATATCAAAGGCCATCATGCATTACTCATAACCCCTGCCCCAGGAAAATTGGTCAGGGTCTTTGTGGGGATGGTGGGGCAAGTGCGGGGAGGCGAGGTGATAGTGGGAAGGAGGCAGGTGGTTAGAGTGACAGTCCCAACCCAACCCTCCTCTGAGTAGAGGAGCTAAATCCAGACAAGCATTTTCAGAAAATTTAGACCTATGACCTCTTTTTCTGATCATATTTAAAACGTGTGTAAGTATTTGTGCTGATCATTCTGCCCTTTCATTCTCAGGTTGCTGTTGCTGATGCAGAGACTGCAAGCTCCCTCTTCAGAGAAGGGGCTGCTGAAGGGACTGAGGGTGGTACTGGAAGGCTCGGGTCACCCCTCCTGTCGGGGTCCCCAGTGCTGCGCACGCCTTCCCCTCGCAGGCGCAGGTCACCTACCCGTTCTCAATCACCGCTGCGCAGCATGTCACCGTCTTTCAGTGATTCTACGTTGTCCACGGTCCAGTCAGCTCTCCAAAGACGACAGCTCCAAGTGCAGGTAAGCAGAGAGAGAATAAAGTCTTTAATCCACTAGCACAGTCAGACCACATGAAATTAGCCAGCCTGTAGAAGGTAGACACATCACACACATTGCAACGCTCATTACTGCTCTCAATTTTATCCAAATAGGTCTTAGCAGATATCATGGCCCCTGAATTTCCCTGGGTTGGGGGTTTCACCCAATCTCTTGTTATTAATTCTTATGATGTGGGTATCAATGGCAAGGCCAGCAATTGTTGTCCGTCCCTAGTTGCCTTGAGAAGGTAAGCTTTCTTAGTAAACTGCTGATAGCAGTTGATACAATTGATTTGCTTGCTGGACCACTTCAGAGTGCAGTTAAGGAGCCAACCATATTGCTGTTGGACTTGAGTCACATATAGTCCAGATGGGTAAGAACAGCAGGTTTGCTTCCCTAGTGGACACTAATGAACCAATTGGGTTATTTTGACAATCAAATTCGAATACACGGTCTCTGGATTATTAGTCCAGTAACATAACCACTACACAATTGTATTGAGTATAACTTAAGTGAGTAACTAGAGAAGTCCCCTGAGAAACTATTTATACCATTCCTTTGAGGACACCACTGATCTCAACAACAACTCGTATTCCAAAAAAAAGTGCCTTTACAGTAAAAACACCCCTTGGTGCTTCACAGGACTGTAATCAGGCAAAATCTGACACCAATCCAAAGGAAACATTAGAACATAATAAATAAAACAGAAAGTGCTGGAAATACACAGCAGGTCTGGCAGCATCTGTGGAGAGAGAAACAGAGTTAATGTTTCAGGTCTGTGACCTCTCGTCAGAACATTAGCACATGTGACCAAATGCTTTGTCAAAGAGATACCTTTTAAGGCGCATTTTAAATATAGAGAGAGAGGTGCGGAAAGGTTTAGGGAGGGAACTAACTGCCTCGATGGCTGAAGGCATGACGGCCATTGGGCAAAGGGAATTGGGGATACAAAAGAGGCCAGAATTGGTGAATCTCAGAGTATTGTGGCAGAGCTGGAGAAGGTTGCAGAGACAGGGATCTCCACACCTAGTTACACCAGGAAATCGAGAGATTACCCTCTCCCCCACCATTCCCCATGAAACATTCAGGCCTATGTTTACTGCTGGTTCTCCCATAGTGCAGCTTATCCATATAAAGTGGGCATCTCACTCTTTGGGCTGGATTTGAAGGAGCCCTTGACATCGGGATCTGTGGCAGAGGAGGGCGTAGGGCCTCAAGATGGCCCTGAATGAGGCCCACCACGGACCTAGAGGCTGGCAGAGCCTGGCCTGATCCTCCCAGAGGTGGTGGGGCACCGTGGTGGTCGCCCACCCCGCTGCTAGGCAACAGGAGCACAATCACCATATGCAAATAAAGTAAATTAATAGATTTGCATGTATTGACCATTAATCGATGTCCCGCTGTGATCTTCGGCCCGGCGGCAGGCACTCCCGTGCCTTCAGATCCCCGTCCAGGGAAACGAGGCAGAAGACTGGTGGGGAGAGGGGAGGTAAGTTTCTTAGTGCAGGAGAAGGGGTGGGGGACAGGGTCAAATTAACATCATGGGTGTAGGGGTTGGTGGGAAGGGTTGAAGTTTAAAGTTTGTGCAGTTTGTGGCGGGGGGGAAGGTTGGATGGTAAAGGTAAGTGTTTTGTGGGGGGAAAGGGCAAATAATTAATTTAATTGTTATGGGGGGGGGGGTGGGAGAGGGGAAAAAGATGTGTATTTATTTATTTTCATTTAATCTTTCTTTAAATATTTAAATATGCCGGTAGGGCTAACAGCCCTTTAAAAATGATGTCAGAGTCTGCGCTTAGGCAGCTGACGCCATTGCCGGGATGGACAGCCCACGCCCTCCCCTTGATCGGGGTGGGGGTGGGGGGGGGGGGTTGGCCGCCCCAGCTATTTAAATATTTAAATGAGCCACCGCGTTTGGAATCACGGCAGCTCTTTGGTGTGCGGCCCGATTTTTTTTGCCTGCTGCCAAAATTCAGCCCTTTGACTGGGTGGACCACAGAAGGATTTTTTTTGGAGTATTTATTGCTGAATTTCTTTTCCAGTTAATAGTTAGTTTCATCTGCAGTTTAACTGATTCTTAACTTCTCGTTGCTGTAGAAGTCTGATTTTTTTTGTGTTGCAAAACTTTTATTTGCCGCTCCTTTATTGTCCTGCACAACTGTATCAATTTCAGCTGCAATTTCACTTGCAGCAAAGAAAGTGCGCAGGATGAAAATTCCTTTGGACATTCTCATGGCACTCCAAGGTTTGGGAGAGGAGAAGAAACATCGAAGCAATTACACGCTTAGTATTTTGTACACTCCTTGCCCCAGGACTTGCATTTGGAGATAGTCCACCCTGGGCATTTTGAATAAGAAACATCTTCACCAGCTCTGCCTCACAAGTCAGGCTACTATTCAGATTTACCAGCTCCTCCAAACCACACATCTCCCACCAGGATAACCCTTCCAATTGGGAAGATGAGTAACCATTGCACCATTGGATCATTCCAAGCCACTGCCGGCTACATATGCCCATTCCGTTGATTGTCCACAGGCTCAGTTCAGTGGTATTGCAATAGTGTCCTTTTTATCTAAAACATGCTGTAACTGGCTTGAGAGTGCTCGATGCCAGCACTGGATGCCTGAAATTAGAAAATGTTCAATGCGCTCCCTGATGAGCACAAATTTCACAGCAAAAAAAGCGATGAAACGGTAACGTGACATTTGAGAGGAGAATGAGCTGCATTTTGCCAATAACTATTTGAACTCTAAGAGATGAGGGCAGGAACAGGTTAAATAGTTAATGCAGCTTATCTCGGTCTAGCTTGCTCATACCTGCTGGAAAGGAATTGTAGCTTTGCAGTGGGATTGTGTGATCCATAAACTGCTCGGATTGTAGTTCCTTCCCACCTCCACCTTTTATGTTGTTCACAGTAGTTCAAAGGCAGCCATACATACCTGTGGTTGCAAAGATGTGAAGGCCAGGAAAACATTGAAACTTTTTAACTAGTGCGACATTGTTTATAATTCTTATTGAGGGAGAAAAAAAAACGATTGCACAATAATTCTGTGAACTCTGTCCAACTGGGGTGGAGGGAAAGTGTTTGAAGTTGTCTACTCTTCAATTGCATTTAATGAGGTGAAAATGATTTAACTGATTTGATGCTCAGTCTGTTGAGTATTTTGAATTTAGAATTAGCCAAGAAGAATTATGTAGCTTGAGAATAGTACTTTGCTGGCAATTAGTGGCACATCATGCATTAATTTAGTGTGACACAGACTCGGTCCAATGGGAGTGTATATTTCTGCAGTATTTGATGTTAATCTTTAGCCGCATTGTCAAGCAAGAATCCCCTCAGCACTGAGCAGGAGACAAGGAGGTTTGTGCCTACGAGGCCATCAAAGAAGGTGCAGGGCACAGATTACTGAGGGCGTACAGTTGGGAGAGACACCCTGGGTCATCAACTTAGATAGACAACTGGAGAACCATTGGCAGAAGTCATGCAGCAGATTTCCCCTTTGGCCATGGAATGAGATGGAGGGAAGCAAGTTCAAAGCAGGAGAAAACAAGTAGGTTTGCATATCAGACCGATTGATAAAATGGCATGTCCCAGTTTAATCCCTGCCCTTGGCTGAGCTGGCAGAGTTTTAGCCAGGGTCGAAGTAGGGACGCTAACATTGACTTCAGCGCTGCTTGTCTAGAGGAGGAAAGCAATCAGCCAGGGTTTCTGCTTTTTATTACTACTCAATATGTGACTGTTGTGCAAGGACAGTTTGAGCTTCACTATGCTACATTCCATGGAGAATACCTTTGTAACATTCCTGGGATAATTTTGTCAGGCAAAACACCTGGATTGGAAACACAGTAGATGGGAAGACACAGTCAGACATAGGATTTTAACATTAGGTCAGAAGTAAGACTTTTGCAGTTGGTGGTAGATAGGAATATAACACTAGATCAAAGATAAGGCTACAACTTAGGTTAGAGATAGGTCTCTAATAATAGTGCTAGATTAATGATGAGGCTAAACCAAATGCTTTATCCCTTCATCTGATATCTGGAAACATCAGGATAGAGCTGTACACAAAAAGCTACACAAATTACAGGTTTCCCACACGTCCATTGTGTTATTGACCGCACCCGTGTCACGCTGAAGCTGCTTCACACAAAATCTAGCTTCTGCAAGAAGAGTGCAGATGGGTTAATATGTTCCCTGGGCAAAGTCTTTCAGCCCTTACTCTATAGGAGCCTACTGACCATTTCAGGAAGAAACAGCAAGTAAGTGCAGTAACAGTTTTTGAGGGTGCGAGTGCAATGAGAAAGGAAGTGCAGTGAAGTCTGTTACCTGTTGACTTATTGAGAGAGATGGATTCATAGTTTTGAAGGTAGGATCCTGCAGGGCCATGCAGAATGTATGAAATATGTTAAGGAGAGTCTTAATTTGGCAGTGCTGGTGAGATCATTGCATCTCTCTGCACGGAAACCAGCTTCTGGAGATGTTACTGATCACATTCACAGATTGTGCCACATCTGCCATGTTCATCAATTTACTGACTATCTGGAGGGTACAGGGCTTTTTTTTCTATTCCAAACATGCTGCACCAGAGAAGTATCTGAAAACTGTGGGGTCCTTTTGGATCTCTTTTTGCCCCCAGACTTCTTCTCATTGTTCCCAGTTTTGTTTCCACCATTTTATTTTTATGTCTTGGCCACAAGAAAAGCACCTCACTTTTAAGGTGCAGTAGGCTTTTAATCACTGACCTCTTGAGTAAGCTGCCTATGGGAGTGTATTTCACAATGGCAGCTCACCTGAACCATGCAAACCTGGAAACTGGGGATGGGTTCGCTGTAGACTTCGCTGGGCAAACAGTGCTCTCATCCTCGTTGGGAGATCAAAATCCACAGCAATGCTTTTTAGTGGAGTCCTGAATCCGTAACTCACTTCCAATCGGAGAACTTATGCATAATTCAAGCATTAATGATTATGTTGCTTCTCAAATCCAGCACAACAGCTACACATAACAGATCAAAATTGCAAATGCAAACTGTCAGGTGCTGATCTTTGGGGCTAGAGTGGCTGAAGGGTTAAAAAAAAAGTTGAATGGTTTCTCCAATTGCCTTGAAATCTGGCCCAGCAGTATTGTGTCTCGGGCCATTGCAACTTAGCCTTTACCTGTCAGCCCTTGTCACACAGGAGAACGAGTTATTGGAGTGGCTGCTTTGATCACAGCTGCACTCTTTATATATTTAATAGACAACAGCTCACTGAGACTGTAAGCTGCATTTCTTGGAACAAAACAAAAATCAAAAAATTTGAAGGGTCACCTCACAGTTATTATTTGTGAGTTATCACTTTACAGCGCTGTGTTGAATTATTACAGAGGGATTTACTGACGTGTGTCCCTGCCAGACTGTTGCCAGGGTAGGACACACTCAGAGTGCTCAATCACTGTGCAGGTCTCAGTTCTGGCAGGCAGGCTTCTTATTCACCTTTTGAACCCAGTGTCAGTGATAATAATAATGAAAATTGCACAGACAGTTTTAGCACATTTTAGATACAAGGCAAAACTGCTTCTACACTTGTTCCATCAAACACTCCCAGGCCAGGTATAGCAAGGGTTAGATACAGAGTAAAGTTCCCTCAAACAGACCCATCAAACACTCCCAGCATAAGTACAGCATTGGTTAGTTACAGAGGGACAAATTTTAATTCACAATGTGTTTCCATTGGGAAACTGCTCCAACAAGTTGATTTCCTGCCAGACAAAGGCAGTAGGAAACCATGTGGACTTTAATTGTAAAGCCTGACTTACTAACTGCTCCCAGGCCACTTTCTGCCCGAGGGCACAAGGAAGCTTGAGAGCAGCTGCTGGCAAGTGAAGATTGGGCAGCTGAGGGATTCCAGATAAGTAACGTGAAGGGGGTTTCTTGAGGGTCGTACAGAGGAAATGTCTAAGGCAGGGTATACCACAACTTACCCTGTGGGGCCCAAATGAACACTCCCTCCCCTCCCAATCCTGTAAAGGAAAGTTCCAGACTTAGTTGAAAGTCCAGTTCTGCCCACAGATCAACTGCAGACTGCTTTATCCTAACAGGAAAGCCATGCAATGTCCCCATTCAGGCCCCAGTTAAAACTGCATTGTGGTCCCAATCACAGAATAAGACCCCAATTTGCATGAATATAGGTAGTCGCCTCACCTGCTTGCAAAACCCTGCAAATTGATATGAGGAATGGCCAGGATCTAAGCAGGTCATAGTCATTTACGGCATAGAAGGAGGCCATTCATCCCTTTGAGTGCATGACGGCTCTCCACGAAGCAATCCAGTCAGTCCCACTCCCTCCTCGATCCCCATAGCCCTGCAAGTTTATTTCCTTCAAGTGCCCATCCAATTTCCTTTTGAAATCATTGATTGTCTCCACTTCCACCACCCTTGTGGGAAGGGTTCATTTTAACGTCCACTCGCCTGGTTTCCACTGGGCATGTGTGGTTAAAACCAAGCCTGGAATAAAGGTTCCTCTGCGTTGCCTAATAAGAAACTCTTAGATTTGGTACAGCATGGGTTAGATACAGAGTAAAGTTTCTTGTACACTGTCCCATTGTACTGGGCTTAGTGCCTAGTCACTGCTCACCTGCCTTTTACACATACTGGTCTTGTGGTGTCAGTTCAATTCCTTTTGGTAGCTAAGCTCAATAACTCCCTCAGTAGCAATAGTGAATAAAATTAATGGAGGTAGAAATTTGTGAATGTTGATCATGCTTCCTTGCAACTGCATGACTTTTAAAAAGGATTCCTGATGGTGAGAAATTTTAGAAGCTTACTTCCGTCTTTTAATGTGGTGTAAATGGTTATGAAAGATAAAAGTCAGTTTGTAATGAGTGAAGTGTGGCCATTTTTTCAGGAGTTTCGTGGAAAACTGGAAGCCGTTCAGGATGTAATCAGCTCTTTGAAGAAACAGCTGGGAGAGAGTGAGAGTGAACGGAGGCTACTGGAGCAGAAGATGGTAAAACTGAAAGATGACGCTGAGGATTCAAGCCGAGCCAAGGACGATGCCAAGAGGGATGCTGCCCGCTACCGATCCTCTCTGGAAATCATTGGAAGGTGGGCATTGACATTTTGTTTGGAGAAGGGAGGATGAACCAAACTTTGTTAGAGATGAATTCAGGGCTGTGCCATTGAGTGTTAAAGAGATGTTTCTATTTTTTTCAAGATATGATCAAAATGAGATAACTGAATCCAGATTTTATGTTTTACCTGTGTCACCATCCATTTGTGAAATGAAGACTTTGGCCTGAATTTTACAAGGTCGTGAGTACCTCGATGTCAGGGTGAAAAGTGGGTCCCAAGTCTGCACTTGCCGGCGATTTTACTGCAGGTGATCTCCTAATTGGCTGCCTGCGGGCCCACTGCCCAATTCAGGATGGTGGGTGGGCTCTCCATAGTGCTAGCTCAATCAGAGGGCCGGCAGTCCTGAAGCCTCAGCAGTGCCACCAGGAGAAGTGGTCGCTGCTGAGGTCTGCAGAAGACCTTAGGAGCTGGGCCAGGCAAAAAAAAAATTAAAAATCACTGGGCCAAGTGTCAGAGGGCAAACCTCTTTGGGGAGATCGTTGGGGTCACGGGAGCTGTCATAGCTGCCTGCGGCCCCCTCTTTGGGCCATCGAGCTTGGCCCCCAGGGTTGCCATAGGGAGGCTGCCTCCGTTTAGCTGGCAGCCTCCCCTTATGGCAGGGATCATCCCACCATCAGCAAAATGTCCCCTAATTGGGCCTTTAATTATGGTAAACTGCTACCCACCTCCTTGGAGCGGGCAGCCTCTCCACTTCCAGTTTCCAGGCAGCGAGGCCATGTAAGGGAGCCAATCCAACGTGGCTCCCTGTGATTTTACTGGCACTTTCCCACCCTCTGCCTGCCAGCTCACCTTGGGGAGGTTGGAGGGGTGGTGCAGGGGGGAAATGGCTGGGGTGGTAAAATGCTGGTCATTTAGTGTGTTTTGTAAAATGAGATTGGAGACATACAGAACCCCTATCAAATGGAAGTTCTGGGACAAGTATAACTGAATCTAGAATCTGACTTCAGCCAAAATGTGTGTCACTAATAAACCTCAACTATACTACTAAACAGAAGGTGAAATGTCCAGGGCTTTGATGTTAACAACATTCCCCCATTATCTTCAGTGAAATGATATCTGTCTTACCTGTGCTCATTCTTTCTCTCTTTCTCACGCAGACTGTTCTTAATGTTATATATTTTTCTTCATGTATTACTTCATCTAAATCTGTCAATGACATGTTATTGGTTTCCAAAATGGCTGCCTGCTGCCTTAACTGTGCTATGTCACCCTGCAAGGAAGGTGCAGGATATCAGAGAACATTAATTAAATCCCAAACAAACCTACCTCTTGTTCTGATGGGGCAAATAAAATGATATAGAAAAGGAAGGCCTTGAATTTCTATAGCACCTTTTATGACCTCAGGACACCCTAAAACACCTTACAGCATTGAAGTACTTTTGAAGTGTAGTCACTGCTGTAATGTAGGAAATGTGGCAACCAGTTTGCAGACAGCAAGGTCACACAAACAGCAGCGTGACAATGACTAGATAATCTGTTTTAGTGATGGTAATTGAGCAATAAATATAGTGATGTTGATTGAGACATAATTGCCCTGATCTTCTTAAAAATAGTGCCATGGAGTCTTTTGCATCCACCTGAGAGAGCAGATGGAGCCTTGGTTTAAGATCTCATTCAAAAGAAAACACCTCCGACAATGCAGAATTCTCTCAGTACTACAGTGCAGTGTCAGCCTCGATTCTGTGCTCAAGTCTCTGGAGTAGAACTTGGACCTGCAACCTTCTGACTCAGTGTGCTACCCACTGAGTCATGGCTGACAGCCAAAGATGGTCTCTGAATTTGAGTCCATTTCTTCCTGCTGCCCAGAAAGTTAATTGGAAGTGTGCTTAAACAGAGAATACCACTTTTTACAACCAAATAAAATTAAGGAACACATTTCCTAATAGTTTTGAGACTGTAGAGTGCATTCATGTGAATGCTTATGCATTGGTCAGGAAAAAAAAATGCTTAGTGGATGTCTGCCAATTGGAAACTCAAAGCCTCTTTGTAGAGATGGCAATGCAGCCTAATGGGTAGGAGAACACCTCGAAAGATTGTTATGTTTTGGCTCACATTCCGTCAGATTTTTTTTTATTTTTAAAGCAGTTCTGTAAAGATCCAAGGACCACTCCCATTAATAAGTAAATGTGACAAAACTGTCCATAGTTTATGGGTCCCTATCATGTGTTTCATTTCTTACCTTAAGACGGGTTTCCTTAAGAAAACACATATACAACCTCTCATCGGCAAACTTGTGCTTCCTATGAAGTGAAAAGAAACCTTGTGCTCAAAGTTATTTGCATGCCCTGGATGAGCAGCTCCATTAATTGCCTTTAGATTACACATTTGACTTCTGATACATACTCACATCACTTCTTTTCTTTCTTTCGGGCCTCCTTATCTCGAGAGACAATGGATACGCGCCTGGAGGTGGTCAGTGGTTTGTGAAGCAGCGCCTGGAGTGGCTATAAAGGCCAATTCTAGAGTGACAGGCTCTTCCACAGGTGCTGCAGAGAAATTTGTTTGTCGGGGCTGTTGCACAGTTGGCTCTCCCCTTGCGCCTCTGTCTTTATTCCTGCCAACTACTAAGTCTCTTCGACTCGCCACATTTTAGCCCTGTCTTTATGGCACATCACTACAGAAGATGTAAACAGAAAATGCTGGAAATGCTCAGCATTTGTGGAAAGAGAGAAACAGAGTTTCAGGTCGATGACACTTCAGAAGATGATCGATTTCATTTGTACCACACTTTTGTAACAGACTAACCTACCAAGCAAGTTTATCAACAGGTAGAAGCTTTTGCAGCAGCAAGCACTATCAGTTAAAGTTAGCCCAACTAATACATCGGCTTTTGAATCAATTTATAAAAGGTTTTAAAAAGATAAACCTATCAGTTGAATTTCTTTGAATTGTCTTCTTTGAATACCTTTCAATGAAAAGATTGACACATGCTGCTCAGAAAGGGAGTGACTGTCATTGCAATACCTACCAGTCCTATCTCCACATCTGTTGTGTATAGGTCAAAGCCGTACCTAACTGGCAGATCAAATGTGACTGGTCCTTATACCCAGAAAAACCTTCACACTGAACTAACAGCCTAGCTTATGAGCTTAGGCCTTGGGGTAGAATTTGAATCTACAAACTTCTTTCTCAAGAGGTTAAGGCACTGTCAAAAGAGCCAATGTACAGTCTAAGCACTCCCAGAGATTTTAGTTTAGTTTAGTTTAGAGATACAGCACTGAAACAGGCCCTTCGGCCCACCGAGTCTGTGCCGACCATCAACCACCCATTTATACTAATCCTACACTAATTCCATATTCCTACCACATCCCCACCTGTCCCTATATTTCCCTACCACCTACCTATACTAGGGGCAATTGCTAATGGCCAATTTACCTATCAACCTGCAAGTCTTTGGCATGTGGGATGAAACCGGAGCACCCGGAGGAAACCCACGCAGACACAGGGAGAACTTGCAAACTCCACTCAGGCAGTACCCAGAATTGAACCCGGGTCGCTGGAGCTGTGAGTGCTAACCACTGCGCCACTGTGCACATGCAGTCCATTATTTTCCATCTATTAAACTAAAGGCTAAAAAATCATTGGCAGTTAAGAAATCAATATTTTCTGACTCTTCCTTTTTGAGAATGCAAACAGTACCCAATCAAATCAACCCCCCCCCCCACAAGCCGATAACTGATTCAGTTAAAATCTGCGCCATTCCAGTTGATCATAAATATTATTTCTAACACTTCTCTGCTGTTAACAGTTGTAAGTCACAAGCAGTCCAATAGGTATGTTGATATGATCCATTTTAAAGGTTCTTTTCCTTTCAGTGAAAAAGGTAACTTGGAGAAGCTGGTGCATTCTCTAAACCAACAAATCGATAACTTGCAGCTGGATGTGGAGCACCTGAAAGCTGTGAATGGTGATCTGCAACGCCAGCGGGACCACCTCGAAGATGAGAAGGAGGAGTTACACAAAGACAAGGAACAAACCAAGAAAGAAGTCGAGAGAGGGTGAGCAAACAGCACTGAGGATTGTTGATCCATTAACAAGTTAATATTGATGGAGATGATAAATTTTGACTGATTGTGTGTAGTGTTCAAGTTAAAGGGAGCACAAAGTAAGAATTTAGGGAACGGGGAAATTTCCACCTGGGTCTGCTTCTGGACCCGGCATAGAACTTTATTCAGAGGTCCAGCATGAGCACGGCCCGTGTGGAGGGTCGCTCTGGCTGCCTGTTTCTCTTCCACAGTCTTGTCTGTGCCCGAGTGGCCCTGGAAAGGGAGCCTACAGCGTCCATTGGTACTCTTGGAGTGTTCTGTGACCAGTGGGTGCCATAGGGAATAGAGTGTCCAGTAGAAATGGACAATAATATTACAGTTTATTATAGGAGGCCTTCAAAGAGGAGATGGTCCATCGACAGAGTAGACACATTGCTATGAGGGGGAAAGGAAGGGCTTCCAAAGCTAAAGCTTCCTGGATGACTAAAGATATAGAGATTAAAATGAAACTGAAAAAGGAGACTTATAACAATTGTAAGGTTCATAACAGAGAACCAAGCAGAACATAGAAAGTTCAGAGGAGAACTGAAAAGAGGAATCAGGGACAAATAGAGAAAGTATGGGAATAGTTGAGTGACTGTCAAGAAAATACTATATGCCAAATTAGAAATATTAATTTCATCAGATGGAAACTTTCATTAGACTTTTAATGGATAAAATCTTGCAGTTAACTTTAAAAAAAGACTAGCAGCCAAGATGGCCATCGCAATTTGCATCTGCAACACCTTTTCATATTCAAAAGATCCACCCAGAGCCAGAGATTTGAGCAGCATGGACCCAGGGCAATGGCTTGCTCTAGTGATTGAATTAACTAAAATGGCTTCATTAGCATGGCAGTCAAGGCAATCCTAACACATTGAGTTTGAAAGAGAGCCCCCTCCAAGTGGAAATTGGCATCCTGGGACCTGTGGAGCCAATTCCTAACTTTGAATTTCATTAGAAGGTTCCAGAAAACCTGAAGCAGCCATGTGACCATCTGTCCATCTTGGTGGAAGCTGATTTTGTTTCCCTTGGACAAAGAGACAAGCAGTAACTCGGTGTGTGCAGCAGCAGAAGGCTGCGTGCTTTTCTTTCTCTCTCTCTCTCCAGAATACATCAAATTGAAAACCATCTGTGACTGTGGACCCTCCAAGCCTACAGACTGCTACAGCCAGAGACCAGGGGAGGAGAGTCAACCACAATTCTGCCTCTAAGAAATCTCTGAGCAAAGCAGGTCAATCACAAAATGCACTTTGACCAGCCGAGGACCTCAGAAAGGGAAGAAAGGGAAAAAGAGAGAGCTTTCCAGAAGGAGAAGGAGGAAAGAGAGCTCAGACAGCTTGAATTAACTAGGGGGTGACCCAGTACACCCAGTAAAGGCATGGCTAGTGAGCGACCTCTCCCAGTTGATTCCAAAGTTCAATGAAGGGGATGTGGAAGCATTTTTCGTCACTTTTGAAAAGCTTGTGAGACAGCCGAAATGGCCGGCTGAGAGCTAGACTCTGTTGTTACAAAGCAAGCTAACGGGAAAAGCGCATGAAGTTTATTCATTGTTGCCAGATGAAAGTTCATCAGATTATGAGATGACTAAAAATGCTATCCTTGGGACATATGAACTAGTACTGGAAGCATACCACCAGAAATTCCAAATCCTCTGGAAACAACCTGACCAAACTTACCTTGAATTTGAAAGAGTTAAGCAGCTTGCTTTTGACCAGTGGATAAGGGCACTTAAGGTACAGCCCACGTATGAAAACCTCAGAGCGGTGATCCTTCTCAAGGAATTTAAAAACTCACTTCCCCTTTCTATTAAAACCCACATAGAGGAACAAAAGGTTCATAGAGCCAGGTAGGCCTCAATTCTGGCTGATGAATTTACCCTTGTACACAAGTCCTTAGCCCCAGGAAACCCTTCCCCAGTCACCCCCACAAACCAGAAAAGGATAAAAGGTGGGAGGATGATTGGAGCCTTAACAGCCCCGGGTGAGAACGGAAAGCTGCACACACAGGGGGCCCTCCTCAAGCCAAAAAGGACAGTACTGAGAGCAGGAGTGACACCCAAAGACCTGTGTGTTTCCACTGTAACAAGCCAGGTCACTTCCATGCTGACTGATGCAAATTACGGGGAAAACCTGTCGGATTAATCAGAGCACATCAGAGCAGTGCAGGAAAAGGGGCCCTGATGGCAAAACACAGCTGAGTAGGCTGTGCTATAACTGCGGCAGTAAGACCCAGTAAACCTAGCACTGTGAGTGTGGGAAAATATGGCAAAATCACTGAAGGTTACCAGGATTTACAGGGGCCACCAAATCCCGTCTGCTGGGAAAAGGCATGATCTTTCCCCCAGAGAGTGCAGTGAATGCTAGAGTATTTGTGAATGGTATCAGAGGGCAGTGTATGCCCATACCTTTATATCAGGTGCACTTGGAGTGTGACCTAGTTTCAGGACTGGTAACTGTGGGGATTTTCCCTAGTTTACCTGTAGGTGGGGTCGACCTACTCCTGGGTAACGATTTTTTATTTATTTTTATTTATTTAGAGATACAGCACTGAAAAAGGCCCTTCGGCCCACCGGGTCTGTGCCGACCAACAATCACCCATTTATACTAATCCTACATTAATCCCATATTTTCTACCACATCCCCACCATTCTCCTACCACCTACCTACACTAGGGGCAATTTACAATGGGCAATTTACTTATCAACCTGCAAGTCTTTTGGAGGTGGGAGGAAACCAGAGCACCCGGCGGAAACCCACGCAGACACAGGGAGAACTTGCAAACTCCACTCAGGCAGTACCCAGAACTGAACCCAGATCGCTGGAGCTGTGAGGCTGCGGTGCTAACCACTGCGCCACTGTGCCGCCCTGATCTGATCTGATGGAGGCAAAGGTGGTAGCCTCCCTAGTGGTTTTCAAGAGACTGAAAGAAGTCAGAGAGACAGGACGGTTGCAGGAGAAGGTCCCCAGCATTTTCCATGACGGTGTGATGACTCAGTCCATGGCCAGATAAGTTCCCTCAGAGGAAGCTGAACTGGCACTACAGACAGATGACCCTATTGTCTGGTTATCTGAAAGCTTCTTTGGGAAGTTAGAGGACCCAAAGGATACATGAGACAGATCTTCCCTAGCTGAGGCTCAGCAAGCTGACCCAATATTGAAGAAGCTGGCACAGACTGCCCAAAATGAAACTGAAGCAGAGGGAAGGTGGGGATGTGGTAGGAATATGGGATTAGTGTAGGATCAGTATAAATGTGTGGTTGATGGTTGGCACAGACTTGGTAGGCCAAAGGGCCTGTTTCAGTGCTGTATCTATAAATGAAAAAAAAACTAAAGGGGACAGACAGACTCGGGTTTGACAGACAGTTAGGGTCAAAGGGGACGAAAAGGACAGGGAGGGCAGGTTAGGGGAGGGCCAGGAGGATCCCCAGTTGGAACCTCCTAGTGAAATGTTGGGAAAATTAGACCCCACACTCTCCCTACATAAATGTAGGCCAAAGAGGATCTCTACCAAGGTGGCTAACAGCATTTACAGAAGCCTGCAGGGACAACGAAAGTTCCCAAAAAGGCAAACCAACAGTGAGGATGATGCCTCACCTCGTTGAAGTGCTGCAAGGGAGTGCAGTGAAAGCTGTACAGAAACCTGTGAGCCCCAGTGTCCTAGAGGACATGGGTCAGATTAGCAAAGCCCCACAGCAAAGGGAAAACAGAAAGAAAAATGCCCTGAAGTAAATAGCACTTTTGTAACTCGCCAGAAATTGAGATCAGGGTGAATCTACCCACTGAAGAACCCAATGATCAGGGCCCAATTCAGCAAGAGCAAGGACCCAGAGAAATCTCAGAGACCTCGCAAGGGCTTAATACCAGTTTATTACCCACTACCACTATAGGGAGAAAAACCTGAATGGTTAAAGCCACGTGTTGCAAAAACAGCAGTTGAGGGGTTACAGCTTGTACATACAGGCGAATGTGCCTTAAGCAATAATGGAAACTTGCAGACCCCAAGCTTCACCAACAACCACATGTTTACAGAGATGCACGTCTCCTGGGGATCACAAATTAATACTAGAAAAACTTAACCGCATTTGACAACACATAATCATTCCATACAAACTCCAAAAAAAGGAAAATTAATTCAGCATTGCTGTTGCAGATGAAACCACTTGCAGAAGTTCTATGGTTAATGAGTGAATTTGAGAAGTGAGTGAGAATGAATGTGTTTTCTTCTTTTTCTTTTCTACCCCCTTTAATGAAATCTTCCTATAGTCACATTTCATTCCGTGTGGTGCAGATGTGTCAAGAAAATACTATATACCAAAGTAGAAATATTAGTTTCATCGGTTGGAAACTTACATTAGACTTTTAATGGATAAAATCTTGTAGTTGACTTTGAAAAAAGCGAGCAGCCAAGATGGCCATCACAATTTGCAACTGAAACAACTTTTCATATTCAAAAGAGCCATCCGGAGCCAGAGATTTGAGCAGCATGGACCCAGGACAATGGCTTGCTCTGTGATTGAATTACCTAAAATGGCTTCATTAACATGACAGTCAAGGCAATCCTAACACACTGACTTTGAGAGAGAGCCCCTCCAAGTGTAAATAGGCAGCCTGGGGCCTGTGGAGCCAATTCCTAACCTTGAATTTCGTTGGAAGGTTCCAGAAAACCTGAAGTAGCCATGTGATCGCCTGTCCATCTTGGTGGAAGCTGGTTTTGTTTCCCTTGGACAAAGAGACAAGCAGTAACTCAGTGTGTGCAGCAGCAGAAGGCTGCGTGCTTTTCTTTCTCTCTCTCTCCAGAAAACATGATGCTGTTGCGATTCCAGAGATTTGGTTGAGGGAAGGACAGGATTGGCAGCTAAACGTTCCAGGATTTAGAAGCTTCAGGCGGGATAGAGGGGGATGTAAAAGGGGTGGGGGAGTTGCATTACTGGTTAAGGAGAATATCACAGCTGTACTGCGGGAGGACACCTCGGAGGGGTCATGCAGCAAGGCAATATGGGTGGAGCTCAGGAATAGGAAGGGTGCAGTCACGATGTTGGGGGTTTACTACAGGCCTCCCAACAGCCAGCGGGAGGTAGAGGAGCAGATATGTAGACAGATTTTGGAAAGATCTAAAGGTAACAGGGTTGTAGTGGTGGGTGATTTTAACTTCCCCTATATTGACTGGGACTCACTTTGTGCTAGGGGCTTGGAGGGGGCAGAATTTGCAAGGAGTATCCAGGAGGGCTTCTTGAAACAATACATAGATAGTCCAACTAGGCATGGGGACGTACTGGACCTGGTATTGGGGAATGAGCCCGGCAAGGTGGTCGAAGTTTCAGTAGGGGAGCATTTCGGGAACAGTGACCATAATTCCATGAGTTTTAAGGTACTTGCGGATAAGAAGAAGAGTAGTCCTCGGGTGAAGGTGCTAAATTGGGGGAAGGCTAATTATAACAATATTAGGCAGGAACTGAAGAATTTAGATTGGGGGCGGCTGTTTGAGGGTAAATCAACATCTGACATGTGGGAGTCTTTCAAACGTCAGTTGATTAGAATCCAGGACCAGCATGTTCCTGTGAGGAAGAAGGATAAGTTTGGCAAGTTTCGGGAACCTTGGATAACGCGGGATATTGTGTGCCTCGTCAAAAAGAAAATGGAAGCATTCATAAGGGCTGGAAGGCTAGGAACAGATGAATCCCTTGAGGAATATAAAGACAGTAGGAAGGAACTTAATCAAGGAGTCAGGAAGGTTAAATGTGGTTACGAGAAGTCATTGGCAAACAGGATTAAGAAAAATCCCAAGGCTTTTTATACGTATATAAAGAGCAAGAGGGTAACCAGGGAAAGGGTTGGCCCACTCAAGGACAGAGAAGGGAATCGATGTGTGAAGCCAGAGGAAATGGGCGAGGTACTAAATTGAGTACTTTGCATCAGTATTCACCAAGAAGAAGGACTTGGTGGATGATGAGCCTAGGGAAGGGAGTGTAGATAGTCTCAGTCATCTCATTATCAAAAAGGAGGAGGTGTTGGGTGTCTTGCAAAGCATTAAGGTAGATAAGTCCCCAGGGCCTGATGGGATCGACCCCAGAATACTGAGGGAGGCAAGGGAAGAAATTGCTGGGGCCTTGACAGAAATCTTTGCATCTTCATTGGCTACAGGTGAGGTCCCAGAGGACTGATGAATAGCCAATGTTGTTCCTTTGTTTAAGAAGGGTAGCAAGGAAATTATAGGCCGGTGAGCCTTACGTCAGTGGTAGGGAAATTATTAGAGAGGATTCTTCGGGACAGGATTTACTCCCATTTGGAAACAAATGGACTTATTAGCGAGAGGCAGCATGGTTTTGTGAAGGGGAGGTCGCGTCTCACTAATTTGATTGAGTTTTTTGAGGAAGTGACGAAGATGATTGATGAAGGAAGGGCAGTGGATGTTGTCTATATGAACTTCAGTAAAGCCTTTGACAAGGTCCCTCATGGCAGACTGATACAAAAGGTGAAGTCACATGGGATCAGAGGGGAGCTGGCAAGATGGATACAGAACTGGCTCTGTCATAGAAGACAGAGGGTAGCAATGGAAGGGTGCTTTTCTGAATGGAGGGATGTGACTAGTGGTGTTCTGCAGGGATCAGTGCTGGGACCTTCGCTGTTTGTAGTATATATAAATGATTTGGAGGAAAATGTAGCTGGTCTGATTAGTAAGTTTGCGGACGACACAAAGGTTGGTGGAGTTGCAGACAGTGATGAGGATTGTCAGAGGATACAGCAGGATATAGATCGGTTGGAGACTTGGGCAGAGAAATGGCAGATGGAGTTTAATCCGGACAAGTGTGAGATAATGCATTTTTGGAAGGTCTAATGCAGGTGGGATGTATACAGTAAATGTCAGAACCGTTAGGAGTATTGACAGGCAGAGAGATCTGGGCGTACAGGTCCACAGGTCACTGAAAGTGGCAACGCAGGTGGATAAGGTAGTCAAGAAGGCATACGGCATGCTTGCCTTCATCGGTCGGGGCATAGAGTATAAAAATAGGCAAGTCATGCTGCTGCTGTACAGGACTTTAGTTCGGCCACACTTAGAATATTGCGTGCAATTCTGGTCGCCACATGACCAGAAGGACGTGGAGGCTTTGGGGAGGGTACAGAAGAGGTTTACCAAGATGTTGCCAGGTCTGGAGGGCATTATCTATGAGGAGAGGTTGGATAAACTCAGATTGTTTTCACTGGAATGACGAAGGTGGAGGGGCGACATGATAGAGGTTTACAAAGTTATGAGCGGCATGGACAGAGTGGATAGTCAGAAGCTTTTACCCAGGGTGGAAGAGTCAGTTACTAGGGGACATAGGTTTAAGGTGAGAGGGGCAAAGTTTAGAGGGGATGTGCCAGGTAAGTTCTTTACACAGAGGGTGGTGAGTGCCTGGAACTTGCTGCCAGGGGAGGTGGTGGAAGCAGGTTCCATAGAGATGTTTAAGAGGCATCTTGACAAAAACAGGAATAGGATGGGAATAGAGGGATACAGACCCCGGAAGTGCAGAAGGTTTTAGTTTAGGCAGGCATGAAGATCGGCGCAGGCTTGGAGGGCCGAATGGCCTGTTCCTGTACTGTTCTTTGTTCTTTGAATACCGTCTGTATCTGTGGACCCTCCAAGCCCAGAGACTGTTACCAGGAGAAGAGAGCCAACCATAATTCTGCCTCCTAGAAATTCCTGAGCAAAGTATGCCAAACACAAAGTGCACTTTGAGCAACCAAGGACCTCAGGAATGCAGCTTCATCCAAGGACTACCGAATCATCCACTCCACAGACTGAGTATTTAAGTTCCGTGTATTCTGGACTGTAATCCAACCACCAAATCTGTTTTTCCCTCTGTAATCTATTTGTGTGCGTGTGATTCTTGTGTGAATGTATAGCATTTTTAAAAATTATTTTTAAATTTGGGTTAGATTGTTAAGTATAATAAACTTACCTCTTACTTGTTTACACTCAAGAAAACCTGTCCGATTGGTTCTTTCATGATCACAATGAAGGTAAAAGGTAAAACACTCACAGAGGTGGTAAGCACAAGCACTGTTTACAAAGGAATAAATCCTGTTGCAGTCAAATATGAGGAAGGGCAAGAGGAGCAACTGTGACTCCCCTCCTCACTTGACTTGGCCGTAACAGGACCAACAGAAAAGGGAACCCAAAAGTAATTTATAAACACATAGTTAAAGAGTAGTCAAAGGAAGGGTGGGACAGATTATGGAACAAAAAGAAGATTTTCTTGTGGAGGCAGAGGACATGGCAGAGGTTGATCCTTTGGAGATGGAGGCTGATGGGGTGGAAAGTGAGGACAAGGGGAACCCTGTCATGGTTCTGGGAGGGAGGGGAAGGGGTGAGGGTAGAGGTGCAGGAAATGGGCCGGACATGGTTGAAGGCCGTGTCAACCACAGTGAAGGGGAATCCTCGGTTGAGGAAAAAGGAAGACTTATCAGAAGCGCTGTCATAGAAGGTAGCATCATCAGAGCAGATGCGACGGAGACGGAGAAACTGGGAGAATGGAATGGAGTCCTTACAGGAGGCAGGGTGTGAAGAAGTGTAGTCGAGGTAGCTGTGGGAGTCAGTGGGCTTATAATGGATATTCTTTTTCTTCTTTGTCCTCCTTGTCTCAAGAGACAATGGGTAAGCGCCTGGAGGTGGTCAGTGTTTGTGAAGCAGCGTCTGGAGAGCTATAAAGGCTAATTCTAGAGTGACAGACTCTTCCACAGGTGCTGCAGATAGAATTGGTTGTCGGGGCTGTTAGACAGTTGGCTCTCCCCTTGTGCCTCTGTCTTTTTTCCTGCCAACTGCTAAGTCTGTTCGACTCGCCACAATTTAACCCCGCCTTTATGGCTGCCCGCCAGCTCTAGCGATCACTGGCCACTGACTCCCACGATATTAGTAGACAACCTATCCCCAGACATGGAGACAGAGAAGTCGAGGAAGGGAAGGGAAGTGTTGGGGATGGACCATGTAAAGGTGAGAGAAGGGTGGTAATTAGAAGCAAAGTTAATAAAGTTTTCCAGTTCGGGGCGGGAGCAGGAAACGGCACCGATACAGTCATCAATGTACTGGAAAAAGAGTTGGGGGAGGGGGCCTGAGTAGGACTGGAACAAGGAATGTTCGACATATCCCACAAAAAGACAGGCATAACTCGGACCCATGAGGGTACCCATAGCAACACCTTTTACCTGAAGGAAGTGAGTGAAGTTGAAGGAGAAGTTATTCAATGTGAGAACAAGTTCAGTCAGGCGGAGGAGGGTGGTGGTGGATGGGGACTGGTTGGGCCTCTGTTCAAGGAAGAAGCAGTGAGCCCTCAGACCGTCCTGGTGGGGGATGGAGGTGTAGAGAGATTGGATGTCCATAGTGAAGAGGAGGCGGCTAGCACCAGGAAACTGGAAATTGTCAAAATATCGTAGGGCATCAGAAGAGTCACGGATGTAGGTGGGAAGAGACTGGATGAGCGGAGAAAAGGTAGAGTCAAGATAGGAAGAAATAAGTTCAGTGGGGCAGGAGCAAGCTGACACAATGGGTCTGCTGGGACAGTCCTGTTTGTGGGATTTTGGGAAGGAGGTAGAAGCGGGCTGTCTGGGGTTGTGGGACTATGAGGTTGGAAGCAGTCACAGTCCTGTGGACAGTAGCTTGATTGTCGGTGGTGGGGTCATGGTCCAGGGGGAGGTAGGAAGAAGTGTCTGAGAGTTGGCGCTAAGCCTCTGCAAGGTAGAGATCGGTGCACCATACAACAACAGCACCACCCTTGTCTGCAGGTTTGATGACCAGCTCGGGGTTAGACCTGAGAGAACGGAGTGCCTCAAGTTCAGAGGGGGACAGGTTAGAGTTAGTGAGGGGGGCAGAGAAATTGAGACGACCAATGTCTCGCCGACAGTTTTTAATGAAAAGATCAAGAGCGGGTAAGAGGCCAGGGGAAGGGCTCCAGGTAGAAGGAGAATGCTGGAGGAGAGCTGAATCTGCTGGTCGGGGGGAGGACTCCTGGTCAAAGAAGTGAGCCCAGAGGTGGAGGCGATGGAAGAAGAGCTCAACGTTGTGCCGAGCGTGAAATTCATTGAGGTGGAGACGTAAGGGGATAAAACTGAGACCTTTGATGAGTACAGAACGTTCAGTGTCAGACGGGGAGATCAGAGGGTATAGTGAATACACAGCAAGGGGTCAGATCAGAAGGCGTGGGGTCAGAGGGAAGTGAAGGGGAAGAGGGATCTAGAGGGGCATTAGTCCTCATCAGCTGCTGGAGCTTGCGTTCCTTGACATCTGAAAAGAAGAAAAAAAGTTTATTGTTAATGCATCAGATGAGACGAAGGATGAAATGAAACTGCGGAGTAGAACAGCTTTGAGATAAGGTGAGGCGGTGCTGCTAGAGAGATAGGTCCAGTGTGTAGATGTGGCGGTGCATGGCACTGAGTGTGGATCTCAATGCGGCAAGAATAGCAGTCCGAGGAATGTTGTATTTCTCGGAGATATCTGTAATCCTGGGTGGATTCAAAACATAATGGGTGAAACTAAAGTTGGAATCCACGTGGAATAAGTCAGAGCCGGAGACAGTCACTGAGGAAGGAGATGTGGCTGTGAAAACGAGTTTTGGTAGATACTTTATCAAACACCAGGAGGGAAATAGAAAGCAATGAAGGTAAACAAGGTAAAAGAGACAAACGAAAATCCCGTCGGAGAGAAGAGCATAACTTCTTCAAGGTAGGCATTCCTGGAAGAGAAGTGGCAGTGAATTAAACACTAAAATAAAAGCAAAATACTGCAGATGCTGGAAATCTGAAATAAAAACAAAAAATGCTGGAAATACTCAGCAGGTCTGGCAGCATCTGTGGAGAGAGAAGCAGAGTTAACGTTTCAGGTCAGTGACCCTTCTTCAGAAATGGCAAATATTAGAAATGTGAAAGGTTATAAGCAAGTAAAGTAGGGGTGGGGCAAGAGATAACAAAGGAGAAGGCGTAGATAGGACAAGGTCACAGAATAGCTGACCAGAAGGTCATGGAGCAAAGGTAAACAATATGTTAATGGTGTGTTGAAAGACAAAGCATTAGTACAGATCGGGTGTTAACGGGTTGAAAATTGAACAGCAGCAAGAACAAACATGAAAAAAAAAGTGGGTAAGCAAACTGAACAAACTAAGATGAAATGAAATAATATAAACACCCAAAAAAATATAAAAAAGAAAAAAGAACTAAAAATAAAAGTAGTGCGGGGCCCGTCACGCTCTGAAATTATTGAACTCAATGTTCAGTCCGGCAGGCTGTAGCGTACCTAATCGGTAAATGAGATGCTGTTCCTCGAGCTTGTATTGATGTTCACTGGAACACTGCAGCAATCCCCGGACAGAGATGTGAGCATGAGAGCAGGGGGAAGTGTTGAAAAGGCTAGCTGAATAAGTACTTTGCTTTTGTCTTCACTAGAGAAGAGGATGCTGCCAATTTAGCAAAAAAGGAAGAGGCATTAATGATATAATAGGATAAAAATAGATAGAGAGGAAGTATGTAAAGGTTTGGCAGTCATCAAAGTAGAAAAGTCACCCAGTTCAGATGGGATGCATCCTAGGTTACTCAGGAAGAAAGAGTGAAAATTGTGAGGCTCTGGCCACAATCTTCGAATCCTCCTCGGATATGGGGGTGGTTCCAGAACAAGGACGGATTGCAAATATTACATCCCTGATTTAAAAAGGGGAGAGAAATAAACTGTGCAACTACAGGCCCATCTGCTTAATGTCAGTGGTGGGGAAACTTTTAAAAACAATCATCCAGAATGAAAGTTACGCAGATTTGGTAAAGGCAAATTGTGTTTGACTAACTTGATCAAGTTCTTTGATGAAATACTGCAGAGGGTTGATGAGGGCACTGCAGTTGATGTAGTGTAGAAGGACTTTCAAAAGGCACTTGATAAAATACCACATAATAGACTGGATGGCAAAATTAAAGCCCATGGAAATAAAGGGGCAGATGGATACAAATTTGATTAAAGAACAGAAAGCAAAGAACACTGGCGAATTGTTGTTTTTCTGGTTGAAAGTAAGTGTACAATGATATTCCCCAGCGGTTGATATTTGGACCACTGCTCTTTTTGATATATATTAATGACCTGGACTTGGTTATACAGGGCGTAATTTCAAAGTTTGCAGATGATATGAAGCTTGGAAATGTAGTAAACAATGAGCAGGATAGTAGCAGACTGCAGGAGGATATCAAGAATGGTGAAATGGGCAGACACATGAAAGATGAAACTTAATGCAGAGAAGTTTATCGTGATACATTTTGGCAAGAAAATGAGGAGAGGCAATATGAACTAAATGGCACAATTTTAAAGGGGGTGGAGGAACAGAGAGACTTAGGTGTGTATGTACACAAATCTTTTAAGATGGCAGGACAAGTTCTGAAGACTGTTAAAAAAGTATGTGAAAACTTTGTTTTTTCATGCAGGAATAGAGAACAAAAACAAGGAAGTTATGCTAACGTTTATAAACCACTGGTTAGGTCTCAATTTTGGGTACCACCCTTTAGAACGGATGTCAAGGCCATTGGGAGGTGACAGAGGAGGTTTATTAGAATGGTACCAGGCATGAAGGACTTCATGTTATCTGGGGAGACTCGAGAAGTTGGTTTTATTCTCTGTAGAGCAAAGAAAGTTAAGGGGAGATTTAATAGATGTGTTCAAAATTATGAAAGGTTTTGATAGAGTAATTAAGGAAAAACTATTTCCACTGGTGGGATGGTCAGTAGCCAGAGGGCACAGATTTAAGATAATTGGCAGATGAACCAAAGGGGAAATGAGGGGAAAAAATTGCACAGTGAGTTATAATGATGTGGAATGCACTGTCTGAAAGGGTGGTGGAAGCAGATTCAATAGTAACTTTCAAAAAGGAATTGGATAAATCCATGAAAATAAAAAAAATGCAGGGTTATGGGGAAAGAGTAGAGGAGTGAGAGTAATTGGAAAGCTCTTACAAAGAACTGGCACATCACAATGGTCTCCTTCTGTGCTCTGTGATTCCATGGCACAGCCCCCAGGATTTGGGATGGGGTCACCCCCTAGAACATTGTTCTGCCCCACTGCAACTCTGGCATGTCAGCAATGCTGCAGGAATAATCAACTTAAGTGTGAATAGGCTTGTCACATCTAAGCCTGAACTTGTCTGAGGTTGATAGGTAAATTGGCCATTATAAATTGTCACTAGTATAGGTAGGTGGTAGGGAAATATAGGAACAGGTGGGGATGTTTGGTGGGAATATGGGATTAGTGTAGGATTAGTATAAATGGGTGGTTGATGTTCGGCACAGACTCGGTGGGCCGAAGGGCCTGTTTCAGTGCTGTATCTCTAATCTAATCTAATCTTGTCCTTGTCTGACATCCCACGTGCTTGCATTTCTCAGAGTGCTCCCTAATTAGTAACCAGGAGCTGGGTTTTGGCTGATTTTTGTTCCCTGCTCACTAGCCCTGGGGACCGAGCCCTGTTGTCTCACTTTTACTGTCTTCCTCTCATTAACTAACTCAGCAGAAACCAGAGCTGGGACCTGCCTAACCTGGATGGCTCAGTCCTGTATTGGGCATTTGCCAGTCCACCAGGGGAATAAACTACATAAACTAGGCTGACACTTCAGTGCAGTACTGAGGGAGTGCAGCACTGTTGGAGGTGTCATCTTCTGGACAAAGCGTGAAGCCGAAGCCCGTTCATCCACAGAGCTGGCCGTAAAAGATCCCGTGATACTATTTTGAAGAAAAGAACAAAGAAAATTACAGCACAGGAACATCCCCCCGGCCCTCCAAGCCTGCGCCGATCCAGATCCTCTATCTAAACATGTCGCCTATTTTCTAAGGGTCTGTATCTCTTTGCTTCCTGCCCATTCATGTATCTGTCTAGATACATCTTAAAAGACGCTATCGTGCTCGCATCTACCACCTCCGCTGGCAACGCGTTCCAGGCACCCACCACCCTCTGCGTAAAGAACTTTCCACGCATATCCTGCCAACTCTTGTACTCAATACCCCGTCCGATGAAGGAAAGCTAGCCATATGCCTTCTTGACCATTCTATTGACCTGTGTTGCCACCTTCAGGGAACAATGGACCTGAACACCCAAATCTCTCTGTACATCAATTTTCCCCAGGACTTTTCCATTTACTGTATAGTTCACTCTTGAATTGGATCTTCCAAAATGCATCACCTCGCATTTGCCCTGATTGAACTCCATCTGCCATTTCTCTGCCCAACTCGCCAATCTATCTATATTCTGCTGTATTCTCTGACAGCCCCTTTCACTATCTGCTACTCTGCCAATCTCAGTGTCGTCTGCAAACTTGCTAATCAGACCACCTATCTTTCCTCCAAATCATTTATGTATATCACAAACAACAGTGGTCCCAGCACGGATCCCTATGGAACACCACTGGTCACACGTCTCCATTTTGAGAAACTCCCTTCCACTGCTACTCTCTGTCTCCTGTTGCCCAGCCAGTTCTTTATCCATCTAGCTAGTACACCCTGGATCCTATGCGACTTCACTTTCTCCATCAGCCTACCATGGGGAACCTTATCAAACACCTTACTGAAGTCCATATATATGACATCTACAGCCCTTCCCTCATCAATCAACTTTGTCACTTCCTCAAAGAATTCTATTAAGTTGGTAAGACATGACCTTCCCTGCACAAAACCATGTTGCCTATCACTGATAAGCCCATTTTCTTCCAAATGGGAATAGATCCTATCCCTCAGTATCTTCTCCAGCAGCTTCCCTACCACTGACGTCAGGCTCACCGGTCTATAATTACCTGGATTTTCCCTGCTACCCTTCTTAAACAAGGGGACAACATTAGCAATTCTCCAGTCCTCCGGGACCTCACCCGTGTTTAAGGATGCTGCAAAGATATCTGTTAAGGCCCCAGCTATTTCCTCTCTCGCTTCCCTCAGTAACCTGGGATAGATCCCATCTGGACCTGGGGACTTGTCCACCTTAATGCCTTTTAGTCCACCTTAATGCCTTTTAGCAGGGGAGTTCTCCTGATATCCTGGCCAGTATTTATCCCTTAACAAACAACACTAAAACAGATTATCTGGTCATTATCACATTGCTGTTTTTTGGACCTTGCTGTATACAAATTAGTTGCCACATTTCCTACATGGCAACAGTTATTATACTTCAAAGTTATTTAATCGGCTGTAAAGTGCTTTGGGAGGCCTACATAACTGCAAGTTTTATTTTAAGCTATTAATTTAGAGGTAGAGGGGTTAAAAATAAGGTGTCTTGTCAATCTGTGATTAAGTTCAAAACATTTCTTCAGTAAAAATGGGTCATGATTTAGTTTACCAAACACAAACCAGGATGACAAGGCATCGGTACGTTGTTATTTAGTGGGATATTAAGACGTTTCTCCTCTTATGACTTTCTTTATTGTCGTGTGGATGTCAGCATTTGTGTTCTTACAGGCAGAAGGCATTGGAGATAATGGAAGTCAAGAACTCAAATTTGAGAAAAGAGTTGGTCATTGTTAAGGAAGCCCTGAACAAAGCTACGCTGGAGAAGGAGGTGCTACAGAATGAGAAGGCAGACCTGGCTGAGGCTCTCAGCAAGGTATGTGGTAGAGTGTGAGAACCCAAGAAATTCAGGGCATGGAATGAGAAGGGAGGGTTGATTGAGACTCTCTGCAAGGTATGCGGCAAGGAGTGTGAGAACCCAACAAATAAAGGGCATAAGGTGAGAAGGATACCTTTCAGACATTAGAATAGAATGCTTGCGCAGTTGCATGGCCACTTGAGGATTGCAATACAGTGAAAGTCACAGAATCTATCTCCTAGCTTTACACCATCTTGACAGCAAGTTAGAATGATCCTGGGAGTCAAGGATAAGAATGATGAAAACAATTAATTATAAGCGGTAGCATCTGAGACCTTAAGGGGACATTCTGGGTAGATTGACTGCACAGTGCTATTGGTGGTTGACCTGATGCTCACCATCTCTGATCCACCTGAATTATGAGTGCTGCATCTTAATTTATTTCCACTTCATCAGGGCATTCTTGTCATGGATTCAGTTTCTGAACCCCTGGATTAGCTCCTCTTTAGATTATTGTTCAATTTAGTGAGTCATTTTGTTTATTTTACTGGGATGTTGGCCACTGATATGAGCTCCCTTTAATATGGTCATACTCCCTTGTTGATGTAGTAAAATGTTGGATAGTTTAAATATTGGAATCCATATGCATATAGTCCAATAACAACTTTATTATTAAGGAAGATTATTCCTTTAGATTATTCCTGCTATTTTATGGGGGCATTGCATTTGGTTAGTTTTTCTCCTAGTTTTGTGGGTTATTTCAATAAACCTGGGCCTGCCACATTTTATAGGACTTGTGGGTACATTTCTTTTTATGTGTTGGGGGGGGGTGGGGGTGGGGTCTGGTTAAGTTTGGTCCTTTTATTTTATGGGGGCATTTGGAAAAGTTTCAGTCTATTTTTATGAAACTATTTAGGAAACATGTCCGTTCTTATATTTGGTCTTTTGTTCCTTTCTTACTTCCGCTCCCTGCCTTGGCGTGCAGCCGAGAGAACGGCCACACAATTTTCTTCTAGTCCACTGTCAGAGAGAAACAAATGATTGATCAGGATAATGTTTCCCAAAAGATTTCTCATTCCCCTCCTCCCCACATTAGGAGCCACCAAAGCTCGTGATGCCTCCCAATCAAGACACGAAGAACGTATGAAGTCATTTTATTGAATTTTCAACAGTTTCAGCTTCAATAGATTATAACAACTTCTTGTCCATTTCACAATGTGTAGCTGTATTTTTGCTCCATCACTCTGTTGGGGTAAAATTAATTGTTGTTCTTTGTGTGCTTGTAATGGATTTTTAAAATATATTGGTTCCTCCTTGTGCCTTTGTGGCTGTACATGATTGTATTTGTTATCTGTATAAATTTCTGTGTGGTTTGCTGTTCTTTTTCCTGTTAATGCATCTCTTCTCTTGGATGTTCTCCCCTTTTTGATCTTGCAGGCTGAGATGACAAGTGCAGACCTAGAGTTGTCCTTGAGCAAGCTGAAGACCGAAGAAGATGCCCTGAGGGACTCTCTTGCCAAGATGAGCGCGCTCAATGAAGGCTTAGCTCAGGATAAGGTTGAATTAAACCGCATCCTCCTCCAGGTGAGTTAACTGAACCAACCTCAGAGGATGCTCACAGAATGGCATCACTGTGATCCTAACTCGTTCTGGCTGTATGAGGGTCAGATGAGTTTACACATTCCAGGAAGTCTAACTGAAAATTGCAGCAAATAGATCACATTATGAAGGCCAGAACTGTATTGGGTTTGATTTCTGATCTTGGTTAAGGTGCCATTGTGAGATGATTTAATGCCGCAAGTGGCTTCTGCATCACGAGATGACTCAATATCCAGAATCACCTGCATGATCAAACAGAGACCACAGATTTTCTAATAACCCCTTTAATGGCCAACAATTATCTGACTATTGGACCTTTTCACTCTGCACATTGTTCACCCCTGCCAGATGCTAAAAAGAAAACATGACGAAGAGCCAAAGGTGCTCATTGCAGACTAAACCTAACCAAAAATTGGTAGGCCCTTCATTTCTATCTTGGAAGATTTGCGGCCTAAAGCCTAGAATATTAGTGAGATTTATATAGTGGTGTCAGAATTGTGATCATAACCTATTAGGATATGATATCTCAGCTGCTCTGAGTTACAAGTGTTACAGTTTCTTGGTCTGATTATCAGCTGGCTCAACGTTCACATGCAGGCTATCACCAACAATAAGAACCTGTACATTTATTCACAACACATTTCCTGTCTTTTAAGAACATAAGAAATAGGAGCGGGATTCAATGATTTGGTCCTAGGTACCTGCTCCACCATTCAATAAAATCATGGCTCATCTCTACTTCAACTCCAGCTTTCCGCACTATCCCCATATCCCTTTCTTCCCTTAGTATCCAAAAATCTATCGATCTCTGTCTTGAATGTACTCAATGACTGAGCATCCACAGCTGTCTGGAATCGAGAATTCCAAAGATTCACAACCCTTTGAGTGAAGATGTTTCTCCTCATCTCAGTCCTAAATGGCCAACCTGTTATTCTGAGACTGTGACCCCTAGTTTTTGTCTCCCCAGCCAGGGGAAACATCCTCCTAGCATCTACCCTGTCATGCCCTTTCAGAATCTTGTATGTTTTAATGAGATCATCTTTCATTCTTCTAAATTCTAGAGAATACAGGCCTTCCCTACTCAATCTTTCCTTATTGGTAATTAATAACAATGGAATCTTGCACTGAGTAAATGTCTATCATATCTGTATAAATAAGCAGGTTATTGTAAGCTTAAGTATTTTATATTAAGCACATCACTCAGTGTGTTCACCTCTGGCTCCTTCTAAGGATCAGCTGTGGACTTTGGTGGCATTTCACAAGCGGCTGCAGACCGCTACATCTCACAGGTCACTGATGCCCTTTTTGCAAAATCTAATTAGTACATACAATTTGAGACAGATGGGACCTCGCAGGCACAGAGGGCAGTGGGTTTTCCCTCCATTGCTGGATTCCTCCAGTTACAGAGCATCATTGATTGCACCCATGCGGCCATCAAGGCACTGACTGAGGCCCAGTGAGATTCAACAACAGGAAGGGCTTCCACTCCTTCAACATTCAGCTGGTGTGCGACCACAACAAAAGCTTCCTGCATGTGTGCACTTACTTTCCTGGCAACTGCCTTGACCCCTTCATCCTCTGGCAGTCCAGGCTACCACAGCTCTTCATTCCACCACCCCCCTCCCCCCAAACTCCATGGATGGATTGTAGGAGATAAGGGATATCCCTTGATGAAATGGCTACTTACCCCAATGAGAAGCCGAGACAACCAGAGCCATCTGCTCAGTAGGACAACCATTGAGCAGGCCATCGGGCTTCTGGAGTTGCATTTCCGGTGCCTAGACTAATTGGGTGGCACCGTGCAATACAGTCCTTTAAGGGTCTTGTGCATTGTGGTACACACTCCATAACATGGCCCTCCAGAGAGGTGCAGACCTTAAAAAGAGTGAGGTCCTGGAAAGACACAGCTCATCGGAGGAAGAGGAGGAGCAGGACATGGAAGAGGCAGAGGAGGAGGAAGATGCAGAACACAAAGGTGCCCCAGCTGCCAAGGTGGTGGCCGGACCCAGTGCTTGCCTCAAGGGTCTTGTCACTGTGCCATTAATGTCATGGGTCATCTGATTCAGGCTCGTTGCAGCTAAGCTCTTCTGACCCAGGAGGGACAGCATGGTCTGAAACTCACTTTGAGCTGCCTGTGAGAACACTTCTATTGAAGACACAGCTTGAAACAGCTCAACTCTTACCGCCAATGAAGGATGCACATCTGCCCAGAGGTTCCACTGTGACCAGTCACAGACCCTTATTCCCCTTCACCACTTCATCTCTCTTTTCTTGTCCCGCCATTGTTAAAAGGAAGCTCACATGTGTCAATATTTATATGGTGCTCCAAAAGACAAAAGTGCACTGTTACAGCTGCACAATGTGGAGGCCTCCCCTCACGGCCACTTCTACATGGTGCTCCCCTTGTGGCCTCGGAGGAGGTGGAGACAGCCTGCTTACCTGTCTCTGCCTGCGGCTGAGATGCACCTGGCAGGCATCCTCATCATGGAGGTGTCAGTGGGAGCACCTCCAGAGGCTGCTGCATTTGTGTCATTGCTAGGGCAGCCTCCGACATTGGGCCCTACTGCACAGATGCTCCCTCAGAGGGGTCATGGAGACCGATGATGGTGATGGCACCCTGTGAGGGGTGGTACCTTCTTTGTCCTCAGTGTCTGCCTCAGTCCTTGGCATCCGCTCCAGATGGCTAGAGAGGACCCTCAGTTGGGGTGCAACTAGCATCCCTTCCAAACATCTCTGTGCCATCAGCGCCACTGACTGGTTAAGGATACATAGTGTGGCATGTATTATGAATGTCAGCATGCAGTTCCTGCATGTACTCCATGTGCTGCCACATAAGGCTGTCCATGAGGCTGGCCACTCTCTCAATGCAGGAGCTTATGCATCCAAAGCCCTGAACCATATTGGTGCACATGAGCTGAATGGATCCTCCATTCTCATATTATGACCCCGCACTGCCTCAGGGGCTCTGACATGTGAGAGCACATCCGTTGCTCCTGATCTAAGTAGAACCTCCTTTCCTGTGACTTCTGAGGCCCTGCCTGGCTGAGCAGGGCTATGACTAACCTCCATCCTCCGAAGGGTACTTCCCACAGCTGCCTCTGCTTCTGTCACCTCCTCCTGCTCACTTGTAATGTGTTCATCACCCAGTGCCACCGTATCTATGTGCACACGAGGACTCACTGAGGTGACTGTATCTGTGTGGTGGAGAGTGCACCTGTAAGGTGTGACAGTACTTGTTCTGTGGTGTGGTCTTGCAGCACTTGGCCCGGTGAGGGTGCAGGAATCAGTCTTTGCACCTCAATGTCAGAACCCACAGGAGACACAAGGAGCTGGATTTCAATTCTGGGTTTGGAACCCCGATGTCACAGTTGTTCCCTCAACGTCACAGTCATTTCCCCGATGTCACAGTCATTTCTGGGTCCTGACCTTGCACTGCTGCGGCAACACGCACGGGTTGCAATTTTAAAATGGTAAGAGTTAATCGGCCTAGAGTTGCATTCAATGTCCAATTAGCGGTGGCAGATGTATGAAGGAGGCGGGTGAGAGGTAGCAGTGGGCCCAATTTAAAGGGCCCTTCATCTCCAGGATGCAAGGAGGAGCTGAGCAGAGGGCAGTGGGCTAGGAGGCCCCCTGTGCTAGGGCAGCCCCTCATTTTGCTAATACCTCACTTGAGATGCTACTCGAGGTGGTGACAGCATGGAGAAGCACTCTGTTTCCTGTCAGCAGCACAAGAAAGCCTACAAGACTCACCAAGAAGGGATGGCTGGAGGTGTCTCACAAGACCAGCAGCAGAGGAATGATGAGGAGGAACTGGGTCTAGTGCAGAAAACGTTTCAATGACCTGCTTAGGTCTGACAAGGTGAGCAGAGTTACTTGAGATTCTGTGGAGTTAGGGGATGAGAATGGAGGAATACATTCATCTCGTATAGTCCACAGTGCCTCGGTGATTTAAGTGCATGTGTTGCTCCATTGAGAGAGAGGCCAACCTCTTGGACAGCCATAGTCTTCCTCACTCAGAGTGGATGCAGGAACAGCCCACTGACTTGCACAGGATGCACAGTCTGTAGCAGTGACCGGTCAGTGGCATAAATAGTGAAAAAGAAGCATGGAGCGGATGCCAGCTACACCCCAGCTGATGCTCACCTTTAGCGATCAAGGGCGCCATGAAAAAGCTGAGGAGGCAACTGATGGTGATGAGAAGGTCACCCCTCACGGGGCTGCATCATCATCAGCCACCTCCATGACCCCTCCAATGGAGGAAGCATCTGTAGAGTTATACTCTGTGACAGAGGCTGCCCCCCGCCACCCCCCAACATTGCTGGTGCAGCAGACATTGGAGGTAAATTAAAAGCAAAATACTGTGGATGCTGGAAATCTGAAATAAAAATAGAAAGTGCTGGAAAGTCGGAGGTGCTCCCCACCAGCACCTCCACACCAAGACCAACCACCGCTGGCATCTCAGTCCCTGCCAGGCATGCAAGGGACTGCCTCTACCTCATCCTCAGCCAGAGGTGGAGCAACTTGTAGGAGTGGCCTTGAGTGCAGGCCACCATGTCGGTAATGTCACTTTGTGGGTCACTTGGGTGTGTCTGTTATATATGACAGCATACTGTCAAGCAATAAAGCACTGGGCATGTTGTTGCACTAGGCATACCTGTATGTTTCTGATTCATCATAGCAAGACGCGGGAGAATGGGAAATAAGGGTTGACAGAGCGGCAAAGCAATGGAGTGTTGTGGGGAAGAGTGTTTCAGGTGAGGACTCTGGAGTCTTGCAGTGTTTGTGCCATTGGAAGGTTGCTGACTTTTGCTGCTATGTGATGATTGCTCTCACTCAAATGGAGCAGACTCTGCTCTCCAAATGTCCTGCAGTCTGAGAGTCGCTCAGGTCAAAAGTCTCTGCATCAGAGTGGCCCTGACATCCCTGCCAACCTGATGAACACTCCATCTCCTGAGCCTGCCACATCCCTGCAAAGCATGGGGACCGCTCTTCAGTTTTCCTTCAGCCATTTCCTCCTCCTCGTCTTCCTCCTCCTCTTCTTCCTCCTACCAGATGTGCTGTTCCAGTGCTTCTTCCTCCTCAAAGTCCGCACCTGTCTGGAGGGCCATGTAATGGAGGGCTCAGCAGACCACCACAAAGTGCAAGACCCTTGAGGGAATGTACTGGAGGGTGCTGCCTGACCCTTAGTGTCTCTTAGCCTCTGTAGAGAGTGATGCACTAGAATCATCAGCCATCTCTATAAGGGATGAACTTCATCCACTAACATCCATCTTCACATTTCCGATGGCTCCTAAAAGAGCTGTGGCACCTGCGATTGCTGAAGGATAAAGGCATCATGGCAGCTTCCAGGATAGCGTGCACACATCTGCATAAGCGCTTGCTGTAGTCACATACCAGCTTAACATTTATTCAGGAATCACCCCGCTGTTAGTCAGTGCCTCGATGGCATATGGGTGCAATCAATGAGCTCCTGCACCTGGGGGTATCCAGCGAGGGAGACAAATTCCACTGCCCTTTGAGCTTGAGTGCTGATATCTGCCTTGAATTCGACAAAACCTCCTGTCACTCGAACAGAGCATCTGTCACCTCAGTGATGCAATGATGTAGTGCTGCCTGCAGGATGCCACCAATGTCTGCTGCTACTCCTTGGAAGGAGCCAGTTGCAAAAAAACTGCAAGGTCACCGTGACGTTTAGAGCCACGGGTAGGTCATGGCGACAGTTCCTCCAAACCCTCGGATGACCCTCAACGAGGGCACAGAGGTCAGCAACCATCTGTCTGGACAGTCGCAGCATTCTGTGGCGCTGAGGCTCCGCCATGTCCAGGCAGCTTCTCCTTTGGCGGTAGACCCTACGCTGAGGGAATGACCTTTGTTGCCTTCTGCTCCTCCTTCTTCCTCCCCATTTCAGAGCAGCTTAATCCCATTTCCTCTTATGCCCTTCCTTCTTTTCCATTGGAATGTGGAGTCTTTCTGAAACCCCATCTGTCATGAACCCATGAGACTCATAAGCAGAAGGACCCATCCACCCTTCCCCAACCCTCTGCCAGAGCCAGCCCTCCAAATTCCCTTGTCAAGAATGAAAAGATATGAGAGATAATTCTTCTCACTCAGCATAGCTAGTTGCCTGTGAATGAGGGTCTTCTCTGAGCCTTCCCTCTTTATTAGTGCCTCTTGCTGTTGTCCTGCCATTCTAAATTGCTCCCCACTGTGTCACTGCCTCCTCCTCCCTGTCATTATTGAGACTCTGTGTGGATCCTGCGCCTTGGAAATTGGTCCTTAATGAGCTGACAACCAGCTTGTTAAAAGGCTTAACAGGCCATTTATGTAGTTCGGGTGGTTTGCCTCTTCTGGCTCCCGTCGGAGGCTTTTAAACTTGGAGCCGGTTTCGTATCAGAAAACTGGCATGCCAACTCATGGGGCAGGTTTAAGTAAATGCCTGCCCCTGATCCCACCCTCTCATTCAAATAAAAATCCCACTCAAAAAGAGATGATGTGAATTAGCCTTGGAAATCAGTGCTGAGGTTTCTCAATGCAGCTAAGTCTTTGGCCCAATGTCAGACAGGCTGGAGTGCAATGTGCCCCCAGTTCCTATTCACCCTTTCCACCAGGGATGCCCATCTCGCCTTCCCTGATTTGCTGATGGTCAACGACCCTGGCGATCTCCATGGCTCCCTCTTCCATGCTGGTGATGATGTGCAGGAAGGGTGCTGTCTGTGACCTTTTGCGGGCATTGTGAGCCCATTCCTACTGCAAGGAAAAAGGAGAGATAAGGCCTCCATGGCCAATGGCAGTGACTCATTTTCATAAGAAGCTGCATGAGACAGTGTTGGCAGGACCTCAACAGCACTAGGGCTCTGAGTCTTATTGAGGAGTCACTAGTGCCCTGGGCACACATTCCTTCTATGTTCAGGAGCAGCATGCACCCAGACTCTTCAACTGATGTGGCTGCTGGAGTCCTGTCCTAAGGGTCTGGCATTGCACTCACCTTGTCAGAGCAAATAAGGCCATTGAACCTGTTCCGGCACTGGACCTAGCTCTTCTGAACCACACTGTCTGCTCACTGTCTATGCCTCCTTCATCCATGCCTACTTGGTCTGGGAGGGTGGCCTTCTCCTGCCATACACTAGAAAGAGGATTTCCCTCCTCTCCCTCAGTGCCTTGAGGAGGACCTCCAGGTTGGCATCTGGTTCCAGCACTCTGCCTCTCCTGCTCCATCAGTGATGGTACCACAGTAATTTATTGAGTAAAACAGCAACCACAGTAATGGCTGCTATGATGGGTTTAAATTGGGCCTGCTCTCTTTCTATCCTGCCTCATTTCAGACACCCCAAGGTCACTAATTGGCTGTCCAACCCGCCCTCCACCCAATTAACAGTCCACCCCCATGAAAACTGGGGGGATGTGACTGCTTCCCCCCGCGTGTGTGATTGGGGTCTGGAAACAGTCCCAATGTCAGCTTCCGGCCCCCAGAAGGAAAATCAGGTCCTGTGGTTGTTGGGTTAGGAGGTGTATAGTTGTAATGTGTAATACTGTAAATAAATGCTTATAAAATTGGCTCCAGTTCTAACCTTCACCAACTGGCTCTCTGGAATATAACACCCTGTATGAAATTCACCATTCATTTTCTATGTTCTGCTTTCTTTTATGGCTCCTTCTTGATTAGAGTCATGGAGAGATACAGCACTGAAACAGGCCCTTCAGCCCACCAAGTCTGTGCCAACCATCAACCATCCATTTATACTAATCCTGCATTAATCCCATATTCCCTACCATTACTAGGGGCAATTTACAATGGCCAATTACCTATCAACCTGCAAGTCTTTTGGCAGTAGGAGGAAACTGGAGTACCCAGCAGAAACCCACGCAGTCACAGGGAGAACTTACATACTCCACACAGGCAGTATCCAGAACCGAACCCAGGTCGCTGGAGCTGTGAGGCTGCAGTGCTAACCACTGTGCTACTGTGCCACCTGGGCTTGTTTTCACTGGAGTTTAGAAGAGTGAGGGGAGACTCGATTGAAGTATATAAGAAGGTCTTGACAAGATGGATGTGGAGAGGATGTTTCCTCTTGTGGGGGAGTCCACGACGAGGGGACACTGTTTTAAAATTAGGGGCTGCCCTTTTAGGACAGAGATGAGGAGAATTTTTTTCTCTCAGAGGGTTGTGCGACTTTGGAACTCTCTGCCTCAGAAGTTGGTGGAGGCGGGGTCATTGAATATTTTTAAGGCGGGGGTAGATAGATTCTTGTTAGGCAAGGAAATCAATGGTTATCGGGGGTAGTTGGGAGTGTGGAATTCAAGACACAAAGAGATCAGCCATGACCTTATTGAATGGCGGAGCAGGCTAGAGGGGCCGAATGGCCTACTTCTGTTCCTAATTCTTATGTTCGTGTGTAAACGTGGGAGGCATGATTGGGAAACTTGCAGATGATACAAAAATTGGCTGTGTCGTTGATAGTGAAGAGGATAGCTGTAGACTCCAGAATGATATCAATGGTTTGGTTGGGTGGGCGGAAAAATGGCAGATGGAATTCAATCCATATAAGTGTGAGGTAACGCATTTAGGGAAGGCAAACAAATCAAGGGAATACACAATAAATGGGAGGATACTGAGAGGGGTAGAAGAAGTGGGAGACCTTGGAGTGCATGTCCACAGGTCCCTGAAGGTGGCAGGACAGGTAGATAGAGTGGTGAAGACGACATATGGAATGCTTTCCTTTATAGGCCGAGGTATAGAATACAAAAGCAAGGATGTATTGCTGGAATTATATAAAATGCTGGTTAGGCCACAGCTGGAGTATTGCGTACAGTTCTGGTCACCACATTCCAGGAAGGACATAATTGCTCTGGAGAGAGTACAGAAGAGATGTACAAGAATGTTACCAACATACGAACAAGGAGCAGGAGTATTCCACTCAATCCCTCGAGCCTGCTCCGCCATTCAATAAGTTCATGGCTGAACTGATTTCTCCACATTACCACCTACCCTCGATAACCTTTCACCCCTTGCTTATCAAGAATCTATCTACCTCTGCCTTAAACATATTCAAATACACTGCTTCCACTGCCTTTTGAAGAAGAGAGTTCTAAAGACTCACGACCCTCTGAGCGAAAAAATTTCTCCTCATCTCTGTCTTAAATGGGCAACCCCTTATTTTTAAACAGTGACCCCTATTTCTAGATTCTCCCACAAGGGGAAACATCCTTTCCACATCCACCTTGTCAAGACCCCTCAGGATCTTGTATGTTTTAATCAAGTCACCTCTTACTCTTCTAAATTCCAGCGGATACAAGCCTAGCCTGTCCAATCGTTCCTCATAAGATAGCCTGCCCATTCCAGGTATCGATCTAGTAAACTATCTTTGAACTGCTTCCAACACATTTACATCCTTCCTTAAATAGGGACACCAATACTATACACAGTACTCCAGATGTGGTCTCACCAATGCCCTATATAGCTGAAGCATAATCTCCCTACTTTTGTATTCAATTCCCCTCGTGATAAACGATAATATTCTATTTGCTTTCCTCATTATGTACTGTACCTGCATACTAACCTTTTGCGATTCATGCACGAGGACACACAGATCCCTCTGCATCTCAGAGCTCCGCAATCTCTCACCATTTAGATAATATGCTTCTTTGTTATTCTTCCAGCCAAAATGGACAACTTTGCATTTTCCCACATCATACTCCATCTGCCAGATTTTTGCCTACTCACTTAACCTATCTATATCCCTTTGTAGCCTCCTTATGTCCTCTTCCCAACCTACTTTCCTACCTATCTTTGTGTCATCAGCAAATTTGGCAACCATACCTTCGGTCCCTTCATCTAAGTCATTTATATAAATTGTAAAAAGTTGAGCCCCAGCACAGATCCTTGTGACACACCACTTGTTACATCTTGCCAACCAGACCATGACCTATTTATATCTTCTCTCTGTTTCCTGTTAGCTAGTCAATCTTCTATCCATGCCAATATGTTATCCCCTGCACCATGAGCTTTTATTTTTTGCAATAACCTTTGATGTGGCATCTTATCAAATGCCTTCTGGAAATCTAAGTACAATACATCCACCAGTTCCCCTTTATCCACAGAACATGTAATTCCCTCAAAGAACTCCAACAAATTGTTTAAACTTGATTTCCCTTTAACCAAACCATGTTGACTCTGCCAGATCACCTTCAATTTTTTTAAGTGCCCTGCTATAACATCTTTAATAATAGCTTCTAACATTTTCCCTCAGACAGATGTTAAGCTAACTGGCCTGTAGTTTCCTACTTTCTGTCTCTCTCCCTTTTTGAATAAAAGAGTTACATTTGCTATTTTCCAGTCTAGCGGAACCGTCCCTGAATCTAGGGAATTTTGGAAAATTAAAACTAACGCATCAACTATCTCACTAGCCACTTCTTTTAAGACCCTAGGTTGAAGTCCATCAGGATGTGGGGACTTGTCAACCCGTAGCTCCAACAATTTGTTTAATACCACTTCACTGGTGATCGTAATTTTCTTGAGTTCCTCCCTCCCTTCCATTTCCTGACTTACAGCTAATTGTGGGACATTACTTGTATCCTCTGTAGTGAAGACCTATGCAAAATACCTTTTAGATTTAGAGATACAGCACTGAAACAGGCCCTTCGGCCCACCGAGTCTGTGCCGACCATCAACCACCCATTTATACTAATCCTACACTAACCCCACATTCCTACCACATCCCCACCTGTCCCTAAATTTCCCTACCACCTACCTATACTAGGGGCAATTTATAATGGCCAATTTACCTACCAACCTGCAAGTCTTTTGTCTTGTGGGAGGAAACCGGAGCACCCGGAGAAAACCCACGCAGACACAGGGAGAACTTGCAAACTCCACACAGGCAGTACCCAGAATTGAACCCGGATTGCTGGAGCTGTGAGGCTGCGGTGCTAACCACTGCGCCACTGTGCCGCCCCTGTTCAATTCATCTGTCATCTCCTTATTATCCATTATTAATTCCCCAGACTCACTTTCTATCGGGGCGGCACAGTGGCGCAGTGGTTAGCACCGCAGCCTCACAGCTCCAGGGACCTGGGTTCGATTCTGGGTACTGCCTGTGTGGAGTTTGCAAGTTCTCCCTGTGTCTGCGTGGGTTTCCTCCGGGTGCTCCAGTTTCCTCCCACATGCCAAAGACTTGCAGGTTGATAGGTTAATTGGCCATTATAAATTGCCCCTAGTATAGGTAGGTGGTAGGGAAATATATAGGGACAGGTGGGGATGTGATAGGAATATGGGATTAGTGTAGGATTAGTATAAATGGGTGGTTGATGGTCGGCACAGACTCGGTGGGCCGAAGGGCCTGTTTCAGTGCTGTATCTCTAAACAAACTAAACTAAACGTTCACTTTGTTAATTCTTTTCTTTATTAAATAGCTATAGAAACTCTAACTATCTGTCTTTATATTTCTAGCTAGCTTTCTCTTGTACTCTAATCTTACCTTCCTTATCAATCTCTTCGTCAATCTTTGCTGTGTTTTATATTCTGTCCAATCTTCTGACCTGCCATCCATCTTTGCGCAATTATATGCTTTTTCTTTAAGTTTGATACTATCTTTAACTGTTTTAGTTAACCATGGATGGCAGGTTGGAATTTTTCTTTCTCATTGAAATGTATCTATTCTGCGTATTCTGAGATATCCCCTTAAATGTATCTCTATTGACCTATCCCTTAACCTAATTTGCCAGTTTACTTTAGCTAGCTCTGCTTTCATTCCCTCATAATTGCCCTTATTTAAGTTGAAAATACTGGTCTTGGACTCACTCTTCTCTCTCAAATTGAATGTAAAATTCAATCATATTATGTTGCCAGGGCTTGAAAGTTGCAGCTATGAGGAAAGATTGGATCAGCTAGAGCTATTTTCTTTAGAACAGAGGAGGCTGAGGGGTGACTTAATTGAGGTGTGCAAAATTATGAGGGGCCTAGATAGAGCAGACAGGAAGGACCTGTTTCCCCTAGCGGAGGTCAATTACCAGGGGCCACAGAGTTAAGATTGGTAGAAGGATTAGAGGGGACATGAGGAAAACCTTTTCACCCAGAAGGTGGTGGGCGTCTGGAATTCACTGCCAGGAACAGTGGTGGAGGCAGAAACCCTGAACTCTTTTAAAAGATATCTGGACATGCACCTACAGCGCTGTCACCCAAGGGTATGGACCAGGTGCTGGCAGGTGGGATTAGATTGGGCAGCTAGTTTTTTTGGCCGGCACAGACACGGTGGGCTGAATGGCCTCCTTCTGTGCTGTAATTTTTCTATGGTTCTGTGGTTCTAATAATAGTGTTGCATGAAAAAGAACCATATTGAAGAGTATGGAGAAGAGAGTGGGATTCAACTAGGTAGCTAATGTGGAGAGAAACACGAGCTTAAACTTGATGGGCCTTCGGGCTTGTTTCTGCTCTGTAACATTCTGTGATCCTTTGCACTCTCAACCAGATGTCACCAATAAGTTTTGATGAATACTACATTGTATTAAGAAAGCATGCTAAAGAATATCATAGGCAGTTCAACATTATTTGAATAATAATTTGTCCACCTTGAAATCTTAGCCTAGATCTCATAATGTCATTGGAAGTATGACAAAAGCACTTCCACCCCCAGTGAAGTGACTTAGCCAATTTTCTGGGGTCAGAGAGATTTGAATAATTTTGGTGGGGTTGCTAGTTTTCACTTTGATCATATTTAGAGACAGCTAGCCTTGAAGGGCTACTGCGGCATAACATGGCCGAAAAGCCATCTGGCAATTTTTTTTTTAAAAGCATCTAAGCCTAAATAAAAGATTGCTTCGTGATTGTTTACGTAGACATTCCAGTGTTTACCACTGAAATGTCCCCATCCCCACACCTCCAATTTCATGGCAGTGCTGAACTCCAGGGACAGGCATGGATTTCTTGGACTCGGTGTTGCTTTGGTGCAAATGATGTAAAATATGTCAGATGATGTGTTTTTACCATTAGTCCGTCATTACAAAATGTCCACCCGTAGCCTTGGACTTGCAGCAGGAAATTGCTGAGATGTGAAAATGGGCAGAGCACAGTTCTGACCTATTTCATGCCCTTGCTCGTTCCGGTTCTGTCAAAAAATCGACAGCTGAAAAATGGAAAATATAAACCTTAACATCTGTTGGTGATGGCTAGTTCTTCACAGATGATGATTGTTACGAGAGCACTTCTATTTTTTATAAAGTGCGTTTTTGAGGACTTATAGTTGAATTATAGACATTGATTCATCTGGAAGCTTGAAGAGATGCTGAACTTCGTGTTTTTTTTAAAAAGAGGTCACCAGAAGGCTTCTTGGAGTTGGCTTGTAAACGAGCCCTTACTGGAAGGCACCTGTTTTCAGATAAAATTCCAGCAGGGAGCTTGTTGTATTGACTTGGAGATGATGTTTACAGAGAAGTGACAGGTCAAGATTTATAGAGGTCAGAAGGCTTGACTTCTGGAATGTTTTTGGTTTCACTTTGAATTATTAAAAATGACAGTTGGGTTTTTGCCTGCCAAGGAAACCCAGCTCATCTTTTTCTGTCCCTTTGAAATAAACCCTGCGGGTCCCATGTGTCAGTCTCCTCTTTCCTCCTATATCTGAAGAAACTCTGCATATTGAATGTGTGGGAACTAAAACCCCTGTTGCTGCATCTCTGCTGTAAGGCCTGTCTGAAACCCCTGTTGCTGCATTTCTACTGTAAGACCTGTCTGAAACCCCTGTTACTGCATTTCTGCTGTAAGGCATATTGGAAGCCTCTGTTGCTGCATTTCTTGGAAAGCCTACCCAAACCTATCTTCAACATTGCCAAGGAAGATCCCAGTGATAGCTGTCTATACACATTTGGGACGCCAAACCAGATCAGAGGACATCTTTCCATATCTTCTCATTTTTCTTTAAGAATGAGCAAGTATTCAGGATAAGTGCTTTTTTTGACTTTTTTTTGTAACAGAGCTAACTGGTGTGTGTGTAAGGTAAAATAGGAACTTTTATACTTCAATCTGTGTGTTTATGCTTTGTTTCATTACTGGTTAAGACTTGTTTTATAATAAACTGATAATTTTGTTGTTTATTAAAGAAACCTGGTTGGTGTGTTTTATTCTGGGAAAAATAGAGTATATGATTGACCATATCGGGAAGTGAGAATATTTAAATATATGCTGTGACCTGTGGAGAACTGGGACTGGAATAAACAGTGCACTCCTCCCGCCTCAGTCGTAACAAAATCAAGGGAAGATTCAGCTCTATGGGCGCAGGCAGGCTCATTGGTGGCTAAACAGTTCAATTCTAGATCTGCAGACTCTTGAGCATTTGGAGCACAGGAATTCTTGAACTGGAGGAGCCCAGGCAGCAGCAGCTTTCTTCCATGTTCAACGTTTCTCGCAAACAGCTATGCATCTTAAGGACTCAAACCTGTGCATAACATTTCTGGTTTTTGAGCGCCAATTGTTCCTGTCAGCAGCTTCCTGATCCCTCGCCTATCGTTTGATGTCAGCCAAGGAGAGCTGTTTGTTCCGCTGGTCCTTGAAATGTTTTTGCAGAGCACCTCGATTTCCCTTCCTGAGGCACAGTTCTCCAGACAGCACTGCTTTTGGCATTCTGGTGTCCCCCCCCAACTCCATGTGTGACACATGCCCTGTCCAGCACAGCTGTCCTTGTCAGAAAATGCTCTCAATGCTGGGTAAATTTTCTCTTCTAAGGACTTCAATATTTGGAATGTACTCCCACTATTTGATACTCATGATGGAGGAAAAGCAGCATTGATAGAAGCTTTCAAATAGCTTAATTTGTTTACTGTACAGGACCCATGATTCTGAGCCATACAAGATGGTAGTGACAACAACAGCTCTGTACACCTGGATTTTCATGAAAGTGCACAAGGAGTGATTTTTCCAGACTCACTTAGAGAGGTGACCAAAAGGCTTTGGACAAGCGATTATCAATGTCTTTGCTGATGGAGGCATCATTTGAAATAACACTGCCCAGATATGTGAATTGATCAAGTTTTGAGATTTTTGTCATCGATATTGATCTGTGGTGGATTGTAATTATCATGGGGTGGGTGCTGGAACAACTCTTCTATTTTCTTCAGGCTGATGGTAAGGCCGAATGCCTTTGCTGCTTCTGAGAAACAGTTCACGATGAGCTGTCGTGCTTCCTGTGTGTGGGCCACAAGGGCACAATCATCAGCAAAAAGAAGTTCCAAGATGTGCCCTTGTGTGGTCTTAGTAAGGGCAAAGAGTCGTGGTAGATTGAAAAGACTGCCATATGTTTGGAAGCGGATATAAATACCTTCTGTTAAATCTTTCTTGGCCTCCTGAAGCATAATGCTGAAGAAGATGGAAAAGAGGGTCAGTGCAAGAACACACCCTTGTTTTACACCATTGGAAATAGGGAAGCTGTCAGAAAGTGCTCCATTCAGTTTCACCTGACCTTTCTGTCCTACATGCAGCTGTCAGAGTACCTCCCGGAACTTAGGTGGGCAACCCAGTCTAGACAGTACTTCCCACAGTCCATCCCAGCTGACCGTTTTGAAGGCCTTTGTGAGGTCCATGAAGGAAACATATAGGCCCATGTTCTGTTCCCTGCAGTTTTCTTGGATCTGTCGCAGTACAAAGACCATATCCGTAGTTCTCCTGCATGACCTAGGGTTTCCTCAACGATTGTTCCTGCAATGGAGAGCAAGGTAATCCCTTTGTAATTTGAGCAGTCTGACTTTTCCCCCTTGTTTCTGTAGAGGCGACAATCACTGCATTGCGAAGGTCCTGTGGCACTGTCCCTTTCTCCCAGCAAGCCATAAACAGCTCTGTGACCTTGTTGAGAAATGCGCTTCCTCCCTGTTTGTACACCTCTGCTGGAATACCGTTGATTCCTGAGGCCTTGTGGGATATCAATAGTGTTATAGCACTTGCGATCTCTTCGCATGCCAGGCTTTCATCTAACTCAAACTTTGTTTCCCTTTGTGATATCCTCGCTATTGAAGCTTCCTGCCTCGTCCTTTCATCCCCAAGAGGCTTTAAAAGTGCTTTGACCATCAAATTACAATGGCCCCTTTGTCAGTAAGCAGGGTTGTGCCGTCAGACGATCGCAGTGGTGCCTTTGTCAGATGGAACGGTCTGTAAACGGTCTTCAAGGACTTGCAAAAAGATCTCATGTCACCTCTGTGTGTGTAACTCTGTGACTTCTCCGCCAGTGCTTGCCACCAGTCATTTTGAACGACGCGAAGTTTGGTTTGTAGGGTACTGCAGGCTTCCCTATAAGCGGTTTTTGCAGATTGGTCACCTGGTCTCACAAAAAGTTTCATATAACAGGAGCGAATCTTGGATTCCTGAGTCGTTTTCATCTGACCGTTTTCTTACTGAGTAATCGACCACTTCCACAGTTGTTTCCTGAAGAACCAATTGGAGCAACTTCCACTGTACACCCGGTCTGTTTCAGCATCTGGGAACATGCTATAGTTGAACTTAATTTCCAATTTACTCTCGAGTTCTGCTTTAACCTCTGGCAGACCTATGCAGTGAACTTGGAGTTTCTTCAATTCTGGGCCCTTTCTCTTGGTACGTAGCTTAATTTTGAGGGTGACCTTTGCTCAGACCAGTCTGTGATCGGTACTGGGCATAACTCTAGTCTGAATACATCTCTGATTTCTTGTTCCAGTTTAGAATGTTTATTTATTTATTGATACAGCACTGAAACAGGGCCCTTCGGCCCACCGAGTCTGTGCCGACCATCAACCACCCATTTATACTAATCCTACATTAATCCCATATTCCTATCACATCCCCACCTTCCCCTACCTATACTAAGGGCAATTTATAATGGCCAATTTACCTATCAACCTGCAAGTCTTTGGCTGTGGGAGGAAACCGGAGCACCCGGCAAAAACCCATGTGGTCACAAGGAGAACTTGCAAACTCTGCACAGGCAGTACCCAGAATCGAACTCGGGTCGCTGGAGCTGTGAAGCTGCAGTGCTAACCACTACGCCACTGTGCCACCTGAATGTAATCCAAGAGGTGCCAGTGTTTTGAACATGGACGTCTCCAGGTGGTTTCGAATCTGGCCTTCTGCTGGAACAGAGTATTGATGATGCTGAGTTTATGCTCAGTGCAGAATTTCAGAAGCAAATGACCATTGTCATTGCAATTGCTGATGCCATGCCCACCCCGCACGCCTTTCCAGGATTCTTAGATTCGACCAACTCTTGCATTAAAATCCCCCAGTATGATGAACCTATCATTGGCATTGGTCTTATGAAGAAGGTTGTGCAGATCGTGGTAAAATCCTTCTTTTACAACAAGATCAGCCTGTAGCGTGGGGGCATATATGCTGATGATGGTGGAAAACTGGTTGTGTTGAATTGGCAGTTGAAGGGACATGAGACAATCAGCATGACCGATGGGAAGGCCGTGGAGCTCGCTTGCAATCGTATTCTTTATCATAAAGCCGACACCGAATAGGCGTCATTCCTCCTTGGCTTTCCCTAACCAATAAACTATGTAGCCTGCGCTGTATTCTGTCAATGAACCTTGTTTTGCAAAGCAAACTTTGCTGAGTACCATGATATCAAGGTCAAGCTGAGCTAGTTCTCTGGCAACTAGCGCAGATCAGCTTGTTGTCATCTGCATCAGTCATTGTACGAACATCCCAATAGGCAAATTTCAAAATGTTCTGGCCTATTTTGTTACTTCATTCCTTTGTGCCGCTTGACAGATGCCCGTTGACCAAGGTAATCCAACCAGGTAAGGTTGAGACGAGCAATAAAAACAGAAAATGCTGGAAAACCCAGCAGGTCTGGCAGCATCTGTGGAGACAGAAGCAGAGTTAATGTTTCAGGTCAGTGACCCTTCTTCAGAACTGGCAGATATAAGAAATGTAAAAGATTTTAAGCAAGTAAAGTGGGGGTGGGGCAAGAGATAACAAAACAGAAGATGTAGATAGGACAAGGTCACTGAATAGCTGACCAGAAGGTCATGGAGCAAAGGCAAAAAATATGTTAATGGTGTGCTGAAAGACAAAGCATTAGTACAGATAGGGTGTTAATGGACTGAAAACTGAACAGCCACAAGCACAAACATGAAAAAATCAGTGGGTAGGCACAGTAGAAACAAACTGAACAACCTAAAATAAAAAAACACAAAAAAGAAAAGACAAAAGAAAAAATAACTAAAGATAAAAGTAAAATGAGGGGCCCATCATGCTCTGAAATGATTGAACTCAATGTTCAGTCCGGCAGGCTGTAGCGTGCCTAATCAGTAAATGAGATGCTGTTCCTCAAGCTTGTGTTGATGTTCACTGGAACACTGCAGCAATCCCAGGACAGAGATGTGAGCATGACAGCAACCGGAAGCTCGGGGTCATGCTTTCGGACTGAGCGGAGGTGTTCCGCAAAGCGGTCACCCAATCTACATTTGGTCTCCCCAATGTAGAGAAGACCTCATTTTGAGCAGCGAATACAGTATACTACATTGAAAGAAGTACAAGTAAATTGCTGCTTCACCTGAAAGGAGTGTTTAGGGCCTGGGATAGTGAGGAGAGAGCAGGTAAATGGGCAGGTATTACACCTCCTGCACTTGCAGGGGAAGGTGCCGTGGGAAGGGGATGAGGTGGTGGGTGTAATGGAGGAGTGGACCAGGGTGTTACGGAGGGAATGATCCTTTCGGAATGCTGACAAGGGAAGGGAGGGAAAGATGCCTTTGGTAGTGGCATCACACTGGAGGTGGCGGAAATGGTGGAGGATGATCCTTTGAATATGGAGGCTGATGGGGTGGAAAATGAGGACAAGGGGAACCCTGTCATGGTTCTGGGTGGGAGGTGAAGGGGTGAGGGTAGAGGTGCAGGAAATGGGCAGGACACGGTTGAGGGCCCTGTCAACCACAGTAGGGGGGAATCGTCGGTTAAGGAAAAAGGAAGACATATCAGAAGCGCTGTCATGGAAGGTAGCATCATCAGAGCAGATGCGTCGGAGACGGAGAAACTGGGAGAATGGAATGGAGTCCTTACATGAGTTAGGGTGTGAAGAAATGTAGTCGAGGTAGCTGATGGAGTCGGTGGGCTTATAACGAATATTAGTAGACAGTCTATCCCCAGAGATGGAGACAGAGAAGTCGAGGAAGGGAAGGAAAGTGTCGGAGATGGACCATGTAAAGGTGAGAGAAGGGTGGAAATTAGAAGCAAAGTTGATAAAGTTTTCCTCTTCGGGGTGGGAGCAGGAAACGGCACCGATACAGTCATCAATGTACTGGGAAAAGAGTTGGGGGAGGGGGCCTGAGTAGGACTGGAACAAGGAATGTTCAACATATCCCAAAAAAGACAGACATAACTAGGGCCCTTGTGGGGGTACCCATAGCAACACCTTTTACTTGAAGGAAGTGAGTGGAGTTGAAGGAGAAGTTGTTCAATGTGAGAACAAATTCAGCCAGTCAGAGGAGGGTGGCGGTGAATGGGGACTGGTTGGGCCTCTGTTCAAGGAAGAAGCAGTGAGCCCTCAGACAGTCCTGGTGGGGGATGGAGGTGTAGAGAGATTGGATGTCCATAGTGAAGAGGAGGCAGTTGGTGCCAGGTAACTGGAAATTGTCAAAATGACGTAGGGCATCAGAAGAGTCACAGATGTAGGTGGGAAGAGACTGGACCAGCGGAGAAAAGATAGAGACAAGATAGGAAGAAATAAGTTCAGTGGGGCAGGAACAGGCTGAAACAATGGGTCTGCCGGGACAGTCCCGTTTGTGGGATTTTTGGAAGGAGGTAGAAGCGGGCTGTCTGGGGTTGCAGGACTATGAGGTTGGAAGCTGCAGAGGGAAGATCTCGAGAGGAGATGAGGTCAGTGACAGTCCTGTGGACAGTCGCTTGATGTTTGGTGGTGGGGTCCGGGGGAAGTCGGAAGAAGTGTCTGAGAGTTGGCGCTGAGCCTCTGCAAGGTAGAGGTCGGTACGCCATATAACAACAGCACCACTCTTGTCTGCAGGTTTGATGACAATGTCGGGGTTAGACATGAGAATACGGAATGCGGCAAGTTCAGAGGGGGACAGGTTACAGTGAGTGAGGGGGACAGAGAAATTGAGAAATCCATAAACAGGACTGTCCCGGCAGACCTGCTGAGTTTTTCCAGCACTTTCTGTTTTTATTTCAGATTTCCAGCATCCGCAGTATTTTGCTTTTATTTGAGACAAGCAATGTTTGGATCGCCTTTTCTACACCTGTCTCCATTTGGAGCGAGCAGTGCTATTCCTAAAAAAGGCTGCTTGGTCGCTCAGAGTGCTGCCGAATGATGATGATGTCTCCAGGTCAACAGTCAGATGACCTATACTTCTGAGCTGTCTACATGCAGGATTGAGGCTGCGGCTGCCAGTGCCGTCGTGCTCCTGCAGTTATTGCTTCTCCCCCATCGCTGTAGGCCTTAGTCATCCTGCCTGCGCTTGGTTGGTTTAAAGTGAGTTTGCGCTGACTGATCTCACTCTTTAAGTTAAGGATTCCTCCGCAGTGGCTCAGCGGGCTGAGACAACCATGGCAACCACAAAGCTGTAGGCTTTACATCGGAGTTTCCTTCTCCTAACCTCTGCTGAAAGAGCCCCACCCAGAGTCATGGGTAAGTTTAAAATCAGAGTTTTCCCTCTCCTAGATGAATTGTCAACCACAGCAAACAAGATCCATCTACCTGAAGCAACTGGCTTTAGGGCACCAATTGTTGTTATTCTGAATGGTCAACCTCAATATTAAACCCCCTCTATAGATCCCTCCCCGTCTCAACATTAAACCCCCTCAGTAAATCCACACCTCAATATTAACTCCTTCAATAAAACCCCAGCTCAGGGTGAGGAGAAGCCCAAGAGCCAGGGGAGGGAGAGTCAAATTGTTACTTTACATCTATTGTTGCAAAATGAGATATGTATCACATGGAAAAATCAATCCCAACTTGACTTGAGTAGTTTCTTTGCCTGAAATAGGTTGAACCATATTGGCCAAAGGGCCATATTTGATAGAAACTGTTTCAATTTCAAATGGTTCTGATCTCAGTTTGGGAATCAGGACAGGGTGGGTTGACCCAAAAAATTTGGACAAAGTGGCTTTATCCACATCCTTTTGGAATCGGTAAGATATGTCTCTGGCTTCAAACTCGTTCTTGTTTCATTTAAACTGCCAGTTCGGAGTTGAGTGGAGCAAATAAGGCTTAAAACTTGGCAGTAATACCAGTTTGATTCTTCCATTCTCTGTTAGATGGAAGATGATAGATCAGCCCTGCAAGGACAGAAGAAAGAGATTGAAAAGGCGAAGGCTAACATCCAGGATGTGTTAGTCCGTGTAAAGCAGGAGAAAATGGAGCTGGACACGGAGAAACATGGGCTGGATCAGTCTCTGCAGATTGTGGAGGAGAGCCGGGAACAGCTGGAACATGAAATGCTGAGGCTCCAACGAGAGAAAAGTCAGCTTCAGGAGCAGCTCGGGCAGGTATGGGGGCATGAACTGGATGATAAAGTGCAGAAGCGGCACCTCTCATTGTTAATCTGTTTCGTATCTTTTATGTTGTGGTTGCTGGTGATGGTGGAAATGCTCAATGGGAACAGTGCTAAAAAAAGTGGTAATTTACCTGTAAAAAGAAATTCACCAACGCTGAAATAGATGAGGCAATCTATGAGGATTCATGTGCCTGATGTCAGGGGTGCATGTGAACTTGATATCCAGTTCAAAAACCAGGGGGTTATGGAGTCAAGTATACATCATTGAAGTTTATGGTCTTCCCATTGAAAAGCCAGATTGACCAATGACAAAGAAAGAATGATAATCCTACAGCTGGAGACCTGATGTTGAAACCTTCATCCATGTCTTTGTTATCTCTAGACTTGACTCTTCCAATGTGGTCCTGGCCAGCCTCCCATCTTTCACCCTACATGTACTTGAGGTCATCCAAAATCCTGCTGTCCATATCGTCGCTCACAGCAAGTTCCATTCGCGCATCATCCCTGTGCTCACTGACCAACATTGGCCTTCAGTCCGGCAATGACTCAATTTTAAAATTGAAATCCATGTTTTCAAATCCCTCCACCGCCTTGCTCCTTCCTACCTCTGTAACATTCTGCAGCCCTACAAATCTTCGAGATCTCTCTGCTCCTTCAATTTTGGCCTGTTGCCAACCCAGATTTTAATCGCTCTACCATTGGCAACCATGCCTTCAACTATCTAAACGAGAAGCTCTGGAATTCCCCCCTTAAACCTCTCGGCCTCTCTGACATTCTCTCCTTCTTTAAGACACTCCTTAAAACCTTTGACCAAGCTTTTGGTCACCTGTCCTAATGGGAGAGATTTTAACCTAAAAAAACAGTAGGTTTGTGTCAGGTTGGGGGCATGTGGTTAAAGAACAAAGAACAGTACAGCACAGGAACAGGCCATTCGGCCCTCCAAGCCTGTGCCGATCATGATGCCTGTCGAAAATAGAATCTTCTGCACTTCCGGGGTCCGTATCCCTCTATTCCCGTCCTATTCATGTATTTGTCAAGATGCCTCTTAAACGTCGCTTTCGTATCTGCTTCCACCACCTCCCCCGGCAGCAAGTTCCAGGCACTCACCACCTTCTGTGTATAAAACTTGCCTCGCACATCCCCTCTGAACTTTGCCCCTCGCACCATATACCTATGTTCCCCAGTAACTGACTCTTCCACCCGAGGAAAAAGCTGCTGACTATCCACTCTGTCAATACCGCTCATTACTTTGTAAACCTCGATCATGTCGCCCCTCAACCTCTGTCATTCCAGTGAAAACAATCCGAGTTTATCCAACCTCTCCTCATAGCTAATGCCCTCCAGACCAGGCAACATCCTGGTAAACCTCTTCTGTATCCTCTCCAAAGGCTCCACATCCTTCTGGTAGTGTGGTGACCAGAATTGCACGCAATATTCCAAGTGTGACCTAACTAAGGTTCTGTACAGCTGCAGCATGCCTTGCCAATTTTTATACTCTATGCCCTGACCGATGAAAGCAAGCATGCCGTATGCCTTCTTGACTACCTTATCCACCTGCGTTGCCACTTTCAGCGACCTGTGGACCTGTACGTCCAGATCTCTCTGCCTGTCAATACTCCTAAGAGTTCTGCCATTTACTGTATACTTCCCACCTGTATTAGATCTTCCAAAATGCATTACCTCACATTTGTCCGGATTAAACTCCATCTGCCGTTTCTCTGCCCAAGTCTGCAACCGATCTATATCCTGCTGTATCCTCTGACAATCCTCATCACTATCCACAACTCCACCAACCTATGTGTCGTCCGCAAACTTACGAATCAGACCAGCTACATTTTCCTACAAACAGCAAAGGTCCCAGCACTGATCCCTGCGGAACACCACTAGTCACATCCCTCCATTCAGAAAAGCACCCTTCCACTGCTACCCTCTGTCTTCTATGACCGAGCCAGTTCTGTATCCATCTTGCCAGCTCACCTCTGATCCCGTGTGACTTCACCTTTTGTACCAATCTGCCATGAGGGACCTTGTCAAAGGCTTTACTGACATCCATGTAGACAACATCCACTGCCCTTCCTTCATCAATCATCTTCATCACTTCCTCAAAAAACTCAATCAAGTTAGTGGGACATGACCTCCCCTTCACAAAACCATGCTGCCTCTCACTAATAAGTTCATTTGTTTCCAAATGGGAGTAAATCCTGTCCCGAAGAATCCTCTCCAATAATTTCCCTACCACTGATGTAAGCCTGTAATTTCCTGGATTATCCTTGCTACCCTTCTTAAACAAAGGAATAACATTGGCTATTCTCCAGTCCTCTGGGACCTCACCTGCAGCCAATGAGGATACAAAGATTTCTGTCAAGGTCCCAGCAATTTCCTCCCTTGCCTCCCTCAGTATTCTGGGGTAGATCCCATCAGGCCCTGGGGACTTATCTACCTTAATGTTTTTCAAGACTCCGAACACCTCCTCCTTTTTGATAATGACATGACCCGGACTATCTACACTCCCTTCCCTAGGCTCATCATCCACCAAGTCCTTCTCTTTGGTGAATACTGATGCAAAGTACTCATTTAGTACCTCGCCCATTTCCTCTGGCTCCACACATAGATTCCCTCCTCTGTCCTTGGGTGGGCCAACCCTTTCCCTGGCTACCCTCTTGCTCTTTATATACGTATGAAAAGCCTTGGGATTCTCCTTAATCCTGTTTGCCAATGACTTTTCATGATCCCTTTTAGCCCTCCTGACTCCTTGCTTAAGTTCCTTCCTACTTTCTTTACATTCCTCATGAGCTTCATCTGTTCCCAGCCTTCTAGCCCTTACAAATGCTTCCTTTTTCTTTTCGACTAGTCTCACAATATCCCTCGTTATCCAAGGTTCCCGAAACTTGCCTAACGTATCCTTCTTCCTCACAGGAACATGCTGGTCCTGGATTCTAATCAACTGACGTTTGAAAGACTCCCACATGTCAGATGTTGATTTACCCTCAAACAGCCGCCCCCAATCTAAATTCTTCAGTTCCTGCCTAATATTGTTATAATTAGCCTTCCCCCAATTTAGCACCTTCACCCGAGGACTACTCTTATCCTTATCCACAAGTACTTTAAAACTTATGAAATTATGGTCACTGTTCCAGAAATGCTCCCCTACTGAAACTTCGACCACCTGGCCGGGCTCGTTCCCCAATACCAGGTCCAGGATGGCCCCATCCCTAGTTGGACTATCTACATATTGTTTCAGGAAGCCTTCCTGGATGCTCCTTACAAATTCTGCCCCATCCAAGCCCCTAGCACTAAGTGAGTCCCAGTCAATATCAGGGAAGTTAAAATCACCCACCACTACAACCCTTTTGCTTTTACATCTTTCCAAAATCTGTCTACATATCTGCTCCTCTTCCTCCCGCTGGCTGTTGGGAGGCCTGTAGTAAACTCCCAACATCGTGACTGCACCCTTCCTATTCCTGAGCTCTACCCATATTGCCTCGCTGCATGATCCCTCTGAGGTGTCCTCCCGCAGTACAGCTGTGATATTCTCCTTAACCAGTAATGCAACTTCCCCACCCCTTTTACATCCTCCTCTGTCCCGCCTGAAGCTTCTAAATCCTGGAACATTTAGCTGCCAATCCTGTCCTTCCCTCAACCAAATCTCTGTCATAGCAATAACACATAGTTCCAAGTACTAATCCAAGCTCTAAGTTCATCTGCCTTTCCTGTTATACTTCTCGCATTGAAACAAATGCACTTCAGACCACCAGTCCCGCTGTGCTCAGCAACATCTCCCTGCCTGCTCTTCCTTTTAGTCTTACTGGCCTTATTTACTAGATCCCCCTCAGTTATTTCACCTGCTGACCTACTGCTCTGGTTCCACCCCCCCGCCACACTAGTTTAAACCCTCCCGAGTAATGCTAGCAAACCTCGCAGCCAGGATATTTGTGCCCCTCCAGTTTAGATGCAACCCGTCCTTCTTGTACAGGTCCCACCTGTCCCGGAAGAGATCCTAATGATCCAGATATCTGAAAGCCTTCCTCCTACACCAGCTGTTCAGCCACGTGTTTAGCTGCACTATCTTCCTATTTCTAGCCTCACTGTCACGTGGCACAGGGAGTAATCCCAAGATTACAACCCGAGAGGTCCTGTTTTTTAACTTTCTACCTAACTCCCTGAACCGCCCCTGCAGGACCTCGTCACTCTTCCTGCCTATGTCGTTAGTACCAATGTCTACCACAACCTCTGGCTGCTCACCCTCCCCCTTCAGAATGCCCCCTGTCTGTTCAGAGATATCCTTGAACCTGGCACCAGGGAGGCAACATACCATCCTGGAGTCTCTTTCACATCCACAGAAGCGCCTATCTGTGCCCCTGACTATAGAGTCCCCTTTAACTATTGCTCTTCTGAGCTTTGTCCCTCCCTGCTGAACAACAGTGCCAGCCGTGGTGCCACTGCTCTGGCTGCTGCTGTTGTTTTTCCCTGATAGGCCATCTCCTCCCAACAGTATCCAAAACGGTACACTTGTTAGAGAGGGGAATAGCCACAGGGGATTCCTGCACTGACTGCCTGCCCCTTCTAGCGGTCACCCATCTATCTGCCTGCACCTTGGGTGTAACCACTTCTCTAAAACTCCTGTCTATGACGCTTTCTGCCACCTGCATGCTCCTAAGTGCATCCAGTTGCTGCTCCAACCGATCCATGCGGTCTGTGAGGAGCTGCAACTGGGTACACTTCCTGCAGATGTAGTCGTCCGGAACGCTGGAAGTGTCACGGACCTCCCACATCTCACAGGTGAAGCACTTTACCCCTCTAACTGAGATTGCTAGCACTAATTAATAAATTAATTTAAAATAAATAATTAAATACTTATTAAATCCTTACTAAATTAAGTTACAATTAACTATATGGTCCCTAGTGCTAGATTTCTAAAATCGGAGAAATTGGTTTCCTGACACAGGTCCGCCTCCAACCTGCCTATTTCTGACTTTAACTGAGGCCAGAAAGTGGGCGAGCAATGAACCCACTCCAAGGAGGCAGGTTAGAACTTTAAATATGATAATGAGGCTGCATTGTTCAGGTTTTTGACTTTAACTGCTGTCGGCTGGGTTTCCCGAGTTTCGTAAAACTCAGCAGCGTCCTCCAGGCAAGGACATGGTGGACTCAGGAGGTAAATGCCTTCACACCCACCTCCTGGATCCAGGTGCCTGCCTGAGTAGCCTCCACAATTGGGCACCGCTCCCCTCCCCACAACACCCCGCACAACAAATTTGCCCCTGAGGCCTCCGATCTCCCCACAGATGATTAGAGCCCCGAACCCCCCTCACCTCAAGGCCTCCGATCTCCCCCTGGCCTCCAGTCCCCTTCCCCAGGCCTCCGATGCCCCTGTATCAGCCTCTGAATTGCGCTCCCCCGCCTCCCCCACCCTGAGTTGAAATTCTATAGGTAGTCGGGGAATCCTGAGTTGTGGGTTCCTCACAATTTTCTGGCCAACCTTCTTCCTGCGGTTCAGGTAAGTAAACACTCCCCTAATATCCCCTTATGTGGCTTGGTGTCAAATTTGGTTTGATAATGCTCGTGTGAAGTGCCTCGAGACATTTCACTATGTTAAAGGCGCTATCGAAATGGACATTTTGTTAAGGGCATAGGAGATTCAGGGGGTGAGGGTTGAACTCAAAGGCAACTATAAATTCAGATGGCCTCTCCTTTTAATTTATTAACCAATCACCTTTATTGAGGTAAAAATGAAACTTTGGACATCTGACCAAAAATGGAAAATACTGTAAATTCACAGCTTCTGAAGCTTCTGAAGACATGTTGGTCTATCAGTGATGAACTCTCATCAGTTCCACTGCTAGCTCCGATTCTAACTGCTAACCTGTCTTTTCCCCTTTGGAGGCTAACTGCCCTTTTGCCTCTTTCTGGCTGTCCCTGCTATTTATCTTAAATACTCTGTCCTGAGCAGGTGAACCGGCAGAAGCAATCTCTGAATGAGCGGTTGGTCCAGGCACAGCGGGACGCGGAGCTTCAGAGCGAGGGACTACTCCGAGCCAGCAAGGAGAAGGAGGAACTGATGAAGGAGAAGGCCAGCCTGGTGGTGCAGCTAACGTCTGCTGAGAAGGAGAGCAGGGCCCTGTCTGAGGAGGTAGCTGCTCTCAGGTAGGCGATTCTGTAACAAAAACAAGAAATGCTGGAGTCACTCAGCAGGTCTGGCAGCATCTGTGGAAAGAGAAGCAGAGTTAACGTTTCGGGTCAGTGACCCTTCTTCGGAACTGACAAATATTAGAAAAGTCACAGATTATAAACAAGTGAGGTGGGGGTGGGGCAAGAGATAACAAAGGAGAAGGTGCAGATTGGACCAGGCCACATAGCTGACCAAAAGGTCACGGAGCAAAGGCAAACAATATGTTAATGGTGTGTTGAAAGACAAAGCATTAGTACAGATTAGGTGTGAATACACTGAATATTGAACAGCAGCAAGTAGGCGATTCTGTATGCTGTATTTAACTTTTCATTTGTGGTGAATGTCCAATAAAATTGCTGTCTGTTGCATTGACATCAGATGTTCAATATAACATTTGTCTCTGGCTGATTGAACTGTGAGGCATATGAGGGAAGATTCTTTTGTCAATGCCATTCAATTTTCCAACAGTATTCCAGTGGGTGAATTCAGATTGAGTACAAGCCTGTTCGGGTGGACCCCATTATTAGAGGCATTTAAATGAGGTGGCAATGAAGAAGTGATGCCATGTGTTGTATTTCAGGTCATTGCTGCCTAGATAACGCAGACATGGGCAGCAGAATTTTGAATGACCTCAAGAGAGTAGAATGTGGGAGACCGGCCAGGAGTGCACTGGAAAATTCTAGAGGTGACAAAGGCATGGATGAAAAGACGAGCTGAAGCAGGGGCGAAGTCAGGCAATGTAATGGAGGTGAAAATAGGCGGTTTTAGTGAAGGCATGGATATGCGGTTGCAAATCATGGTGATCAAATTGAAAGCCCATCTCCATGGATCAGTTTAGAGTGCTGTTTCATTTCTCGTTCTGACATGTGATGGAAGAGTTCACCGATAGTGCTATCAAGCAGCACTTGTTCAGAAATAACCTGCTCACTGATGCTCAATTTGGGTTCCGCCGGGACTGCTCAGCTCCTGACTTCATAACAGCCTTGGTCCAAACATGGGCAAAAGAGCTGAGCTCCAGAGGTGAGGTGAGAGTGACTGCCCTTGACATCAATGCAGCATTTGACCGAGCAGGGCATCAGGGAGCTCTAGCAAAACTGGAGTCAATGGGAATCAGGGGGAAAGTTCTCTGCTGGTTGAAATCATACCGAGCACAAAGGAAAATGGTTGTGGATGTTGGAGGTCAATTATCTCAGTCCCAGGACATCAGTGCAGGAGTTCCTCAGGGTAGTGTCCTGGGCCCAACCATCTTCAGCTGCTTCATCAGTAACCTTCCCTCCATCATAAGGTCAGAAGTAGAGATGTTCGCTTATGATTGCATAATGTTCAGCACCATTTGTGACTCCTCAGATACTGAAGCAGCCCATGTCCATATGCAGCAAGACCTGGACAACATACAGGCTTGGACTGATAAGTGGAAAGTAACATTCGTGCCACACAAACGAAAGGCATTGACCATCTCAAACAAGAGAGAATCTAACCATCTCCCCTGACATTCAATGGCATTACCATCGCTAAACCCCCACTATCAACATCCTGGGGGGTTACCATTGACCAGAAACTGAACTGGGCCAGTCACATAAATACTGTGGCTGCAAGAGCAAGTCAGAGGCTGGGAATTCTCCAGTGAGGAACTCATCTCCTGTCTCCCCAGTGCCTGTCCACCATCTGCAAGACACGTCAGGAGTCTGATGGAATTCTCTGCACTTGCCTGGATGGGTGCAGCTCCAACAACACTCAAGAACTCAACACCATCCAAGACAAAGCAGCCTGCTTGATCGGCACCCCATCCACCACTTCAACATTCACTCCCTCCACCACCGACGTACAGTGGCAGCAGTGTGTGCCATGTACAAGATGCATTGCAGGAACTCACCAAGGCTCCTTCGACAGCACCGTCCAAACCCGCGACCTCTATCACCTGGAAGGACATGGACAGCAGATGAATGGGAACCCCAGCACCTGCAGGTTCCCCTTCAAGCCACACACCATGCTGACTTGGAACTATAATGCCGTTCCTTCACTGTCACTGGGTCAAAATTCTGGAACTCTCTTCCTAACAGCACTGTTGGTGTACCGACACCCCAAGGACTGCAGCAGTTCAAGAAGGCAGCTCACCACCACCTTTTCAAGGGCAATTAGGGATGATCAACAAATGCTGGCCTAGCCTGCGACGGCCACATCCTACGAACAAATAAAATAAAGTGTTTTTTGACTATTCATGGTGACCCTGTGATATTGCTTGCCAATCCATTACCCTGATCTCAGTTTTCATTTTTATTTTGTTTTACTTTTCAGGGCAGATAAGGAAGCTTTGGAGACCAACTTGTTTGTATCTCAGCAGCTCGTTTCGCAACTGGAGACCCGTAAGGAGCAGCTGGAAGGAGAGAACCAGACCATTCTTCTTGCTAAGGAATCACTTCTAGGTTGTGTGTGTTGTTATATATGTGACTCTGATTTTATATATGTGTGTGTGTATTTTATTTGTGTGTTTATATGTTTTTGTATGTATCTGTTTTTATATATCTCTGTGTATGTACATGCAGATTATCACATACATAAGCTTGCCCATGTATGAACAATAGGTACCAGGATAGTTTTACTCTTTGCATTCCACAGTCTTTGACCAGGTCAGATTCAGCACATAGGGTATCATACTAACTCAGGGCAACTTACCCCATTGCACTCGACAAATTTACGCCCTATCTAATAACACCCATCTACTGTAACCAATTGCACTCAACGTAGTGGCACCGATTTACTACACCAAGCAGCACTACACCCTCAGCTGAGAAACATTTACCCTGCTCTTTGGAACAAAGAACAAAGAACAAAGAACAGTACAGCACAGGAACAGGCCATTCGGCCCTCCAAGCCTGCACCGACCTTGATGCCTGCCTAAACTAACACCTTCTGCACTTCTGGGGCCCATATCCCTCTATTCCCTTCCTATTCATATATTTGTCAAGATGTCTCTTAAACGTCGCTATCGTATCTGCTTCCACCACCTCCCATGGCAGCAAGTTCCAGGCACTCACCACCCTCTGTGTAAAAAACGTGCCTCTCACATCCCCTCTAAACTTTGCCCCTCGCACCTTAAACCTATGTCCCCTAGTAACTGACTCTTCCACCCTGGGAAAAAGCTTCTGACTATCCACTCTGTCCACGCCGCTCATTACTTTGTAAACCTCTATCATGTCGCCCCTCCACCTCCGTCATTCCAGTGAAAACAATCCGAGTTTATCCAACCTCTCCTCATAGCTAATGCCCTCCAGACCAGGCAACATCCTGGTAAACCTCTTCTGTCCCCTCCCCAAAGCCTCCACGTCCTTCTGGTAGTGTGGCGACCAGAATTGCATGCAATATTCTATGTGTAGCCTAACTAAGGTTCTGTACAGCTGCAACATGACTTGCCAATTTTTATATTCTATGTCCCGACCGATGAAGGCAAGCATGCCGTATGCCTTCTTGACTACCTTATCCACCTGCGTTGCCACTTTCAGTGACCTGTGGACCTGTACGCCCAGATCTCTCTGCCTGTCAATACTCCTCAGGGTTTTGCTATTTACTGTATACCTCCCACCTGCATTAGACCTTCCAAAATGCATTACCTCACATTTGTCCAGATTAAACTCCATCTGCCATTTCTCCGTCCAAGTCTCCAACCGATCTATATCCTGCTGTATCCTCTGACAATCCTCATCATTATCCGCAACTCCACGAACCTTTGTGTCGTCCGCAAACTTACGAATCAGACCAGCAACATTTTCCTCCAAATCATTTATATATACTACAAACAGCAAAGGTCCCAGCACTGATCCCTGCAGAACACCACTAGTCACATCCCTCCATTCAGAAGAACACCCATCTACTGCTACCCTCTGTCTTCTATGACCGAGCCAGTTCTGTATCCATCTTGCCAGTTCACCTCTGATCCCGTGTGACTTCACCTTTTGTACCAGTCTGCCATGCGGGACCTTGACAAAGGCTTTACTAAAGTCCATATAGATAACATCCACTGCCCTTCCTTCATCAATCATCTTCGTCACTTCCTCAAAAAACTCAATCAAATTAGTAAGACACAACCTTCCCTTCACAAAACCATGCTGTCTCTCGCTAATAAGTTCATTTGTTTCCAAATGGGAGTAAATCCCATCCCGAATAATCCTCTCTAATAGTTTCCGTACCACTGACGTAAAGCTCACCGGCCTATAATTTCCTGGATTATCCTTGCCATCCTTCTTAAACAAAGGCACAACATTGGCTATTCTCCAGTCCTCTGGGACCTCACCTGTAGCCAATGAGGATGCAAAGATTTCTGTCAAGGCCCCAGCAATTTCTTCCCTTGCCTCCCTCAGTATTCTGGGGTAGATCCCATCAGGCCCTGGGGACTTATCTACCTTGTTGAAGGTTGATGTTTTTAGGAAGAAGTCAAAAAACAATTCGGGAGGTAAAGAGGAACTACTAAATTAGATTATCAAGGAGCAGAGAAAGGAATAATAAAGTATTCTACAGGCACATAAATTATGAAAGGAAAATCAGGATAGGGATAAGGCCACAAAGGGATGTGCAAGATAAACTCATCAGTAACAATAGGGAAATGGCAGAAGTATTGAATAGTTTGCCTCAGTATTTATCAGGAAGACAAACAAGATGGACATGACATTAGAAGAAGTGATCATAAATGATATAAAGCCATTTAAGATAGAAAGGAGAGATAATGGATTAACAAGCCATACTTGAAGATAAAACCCCTGGTCCAAATGGATTGCACTTGCACATATTAAAAGAAGTTAGAGAAGAGGTGGCAGAGCCACCATTACATGTACGTAAAAATTAATTGGGAAAGAGAATAGTGCCAGAGGACTGGCAGACAGCTAATGTAATTCCTATATTTAAAAAGGGGGATAGAACAAGAACAGGGAACTATAGACCAGTTCGCTTAAAGTCGGTGGTAGGAAAGATAATGAAACCTTGACTCAAAGATGTAGTAGAAAAACCTCGACTAATTGAAAATATAATGAAGGGCAGTCAGTTCGTTTTACTAAAGGGAAGGTCATGCTTGACCAACCTTACTAAATTCTTTGAAAAAGTAACAAGGATAATGTAGTAAATGTAATATATTTGGCTTTTCAAAAGTTTTTTGATGAGGTAACATAGTAGATTCGTGACTAATGTCAGTGTGTGTGGATTCAGGTAATAAGATAATAAATCAGGTAATAAATGCTGTTCTAGCCTGCAATGCCCACATCCCATGAATGAATAAAAAAACTTCATATCTTTGGTGATTTCAACCTCTACTCAATTCATCATGCTCTCTCTCCTCTGAGTTCACTGCCCTCCTAGCCTCCCTTAATTGCTCCCTTCACGTAAACTCCTGAACCTATATTTACAACTACATTATTGACCATGTCATCTCACATGGCCTCGCTATTCTTGTCATGTTTATTACAGATATGGCCACCTCTGGTCACTTGTATCACATTGCACCCACATGCCGCTTCCCTCTCCCAACCCTACTTCTGTATTTGCCCCTGGAAAAACTCTCTTACTCAATTCACTTACAGCTGCACTTTCAAAATCCCAGATGTTTAACCTTTGGCCCTCCATTTACCACGATATTTCTGCAGCTACTGATCTGCTCAACCACACCTTCATCTCCACCTTTGATTTCCCCATTCCCCATTAAAATCATTACTCGCTCTTATCCTGGTCATTCCGCAGGTCTAGCCCTCATCTCCATTCCCTTAACTCCAAGGGACACAGATGTAAACTGATATGATGGACAGCTGGTTGAGCCATTCATCGTCAGATCTGGCTGGATCATGTAAAGCACTATCAGATCCTGTTCTCATCTGCTAAATCTGCTCACTGGTCCAGATTCATCCTGGAATATAAAGATAACCCCCAGCTACTTTTTCACGACAGAAAACCATCTTCTTAAACCCCTATTCCCATCTCCTCTAACCTCATTTCCAACAACCAGTATGGGGAGATCATGGACTTCCTTATCATTAAGATTGAGACCATCCGATCAGCTGCCTCTGCCACTTCCCTCCCTTCCACTAGCCCACCAGGCCAAACCTCCTCTAAAGTCCTCCCTCCCTCACCCTCGTCCTGAACTCGCATCTTTCTCTAGTTTCTCTCCTATCTTCCCCTCATGCCCTCTCTGAACTCATCTTGTCCATGAGACCCAGCTCCTACTCACTTGACCCTGGTCTCACTAAATCACTCACCTTCCCCTCCTGTCCCCTTGCGAGTTGATATTGTCAACAGTTCTGTCTCCTAAGGTACTGTCCCCTATCCGTCAAATCTGCCATCGTCACTCCTCTCCTCAAGAAAAACAAGCCTTGATCCCTCCATCCTTGCAAACTACCACCCCATCTCCAACCTCCCTTTTCTCTTCAAAGTCTTTGAATTTGTTGACGCCTCCCAGATCTGTGCCCATCTTTCCCAAAACTTTATGTTTGAATCCCTCTTCTGCAGTACCGATATGGTTCTTATCAAAGTCACCAATGACATCTTATGTAACTGTGACAAAGGTAAACTATCTCTCCTCATCTTACTTGTCCTGTCTGCAACCTTTTATATGATGACCACACCATCCTCCTCCAATGCCTCTCCTCTGTCATCCAGCTGGGTGAGTTTGCACTTGTCTGGTTCCATTCTTATCTATCTAATCACAGCAAGAGAATCTCCATCAATAGCTTCTCTTCCTATTTCCTCAGTCAGCTCTGGTGTTCCCCATGGATCTATACTTGGCTGCCTCCTATTTCTCATCTACATGCTGTCCTCAGTAATATCATTTAGAAACACAGCATCAGTTTCCACCTATACACTGACAGCTCTACCTCACCACAACCTCTGTTGACTCCTCCACTGTCTGTAAATTGTCAGACTGCTTGTCTAACATCTAGTACTGGATGAGCAGAAGTTTCCTCCAAGTGAATATTGGGAAGACTGAAGCCATTGTCTTTGGTCTCCACTTCAAGCTCCGTTCCCTAGCTACCAACTCCATTCCTCTCCCAGGCAACTGTTTGAGGCTGAACCAGAATGTTTGCAACCTTGGTGTCATATTTGACCCTGAGATGAGCTTCCAACCACATATTCATGCCAACATTAAAACCACCTATTTCCACCTCCGTAACATCACCTGACTTCGCCCCTGCTCAGCTCATCTGCTGCTGAAAACCTCATCTATGCCTTTGTTACCTCTAGACTTGATTATTCCAATGCACTCCTAGCCATTATTGAGTCACAGAGTCATAGAGTTATACAGCACAGAAACAGGCCCTTTGGCCCCTCATGTCCGTGCCAGCCATCAAGCACCTATCTATTCTAATCCCATTTTCCAGCACTTGGCCCAGAGCCTTGTATGCTATGGCGTTTCAAGTGCTCATCTAAATACTTCTTAAATGTTGTGAGGGTTCCTACCTCTACCACCCTTCAGGCCATTTGGTCCAGATGCCAACCGCCCTCTGGGTAAAAAGATTTTTCCTCAAATCCCCTCTAAATCTCCTGCCCCTTACCTTAAATCTATGCCAATATAATAAAAGCAAAATACTGCAGATGCTGGAAATCTGAAATAAAAACAAGAAATGCTAGAACCACTCAGCAGGTCTGGCAGCATCTGTGGAAAGAGAAGCAGAGTTAACGTTTCGGGTCAGTGACCCTTCAACGGAACAGTTCTGATGAAGGGTCACTGACCCGAAACGTTAACTCTTAAGTCTATGCCCCCTGGTTATTGACACCTCTGCTAAGGGAAAAACTTTCTTCCTATCTATCGTATCTATGCCCTTCATAATTTTGTATACCTCAATCAGGTCCCCCCTCAGCCTTCTCTGCTCTAAGGAAAACAACCCTAGCCTATCCAGTCTCTCTTCATAGCTGAAATGCTCCAGCCCAGGCAACATCCTAGTGAATCTCCTCTGCACCTTCTCCATTGCAATCACATCCTTCCTATAACGTGGCGGACAGAACTGTACATAGTACTCCATCATAACCTCCCTGCTCTTATATTCTATGCTTCGACTAATAAAGGCAAGTATCCCATATGCCTTCCTAATCACCTTATCTACCTGTGCTGCTGCCTTCAGTTATCTATGGACAAGTAAACCAAGGTCCCTCTGACCCTCTGTACTTCCTAGGGTCCTACCTCCCATTTTATATTCCCTCACCTTGTTAGTCCTCCCAAAATGCATCACCTCACACTTCTCAGGAATAAATTCCATTTGCCACTGCTCTGCCCATCTTACCAGCCCATCTATATCGTCCTGTAATCTAAGGCTTTCCTCGTCGCTATTTACGATACCACCAATTTTCGTGTCATCTGCGAACTTACTGATCTTACCTCCTATAGTCACGTCTAAATCATTAATGTACACTACAGACAGTAAGGGTCCCAGCACCGATCCCTGCGGTACACCATTGCTCACAGGCTTCCACTTGCAAAAACAGCCCTCGACCATCACCCTGTGCCTCCTGCCACTAAGCCAACTTTGGATTCAGTTTGCCAAGTTGCCCTGCATCCCATGGGCTCTTACTTTCTTAACCAATCTCCCATGCAGGACCTTATCAAAAGCCTTACTGAAGTCCATGTAGACTACATCAGCTGCCTTACCCTCATCGACACATCTAGTCACCTCCTCAAAAAATTCAATCAAGTTTGTTAGACATGATCTCCCCCTGACAAAGCCATACTGACTATCCTTGATTAATCTCTGCCTCTCCAAGTGGAGATTAATCCTGTCCCTCAGAATTTTTTCCAATAGTTTCCCTACCACTGATGTTAGACCCACCAGCCTGTAATTACCTGGTTATCCCCGCTACCCTTCTTGAATAATGGTACCACATTCGCTGTCCTCCAGTCCTCTGGTACCTCTCCTGTGGCCAGAGAGGATTTGAAAATTTGTGTCAGAGTCCCTGCTATCTCCTCCCTTGCCTCACATAACAGCCTGGGATACATCTCATCTGGGCCTGGGGATTTATCCATTTTTAAGCTTGCTAAACCCGCTACTACCTCCTCCCTTTCAATGCTAATTTGTTCAAGTATATCACAATCCCCCTCCCTGATCTCTACACCTACCTATCCTTCTCCATAGTGAACACAGATGAAAAGTAACCATTTAAAACCTCACCTACATCCTCCAGCTCCACACACATATTGCCACTTTGGTTCCTAATGAGGATTTGAGGAACTTGAGGTCATCCAAAACTCTGCTGCCCATGTCCGAACTTGCACCAAGTTCAGTTCACCCTTCACACCTGTGCTCATTGACATACATTGGCTCCAAGTTAAACAATGTCTTAAATTTAAAATTCTCATCCTATTTTTCAAATCCCTCCATAGCCTTACTGCTCCTTATGTCTGTAATCTCCTCCTACCCCACGACCCTCTGAGATCTCTGCACTCCTCTAATTCTGCCCTCTTGATTATCCCCAATTTAAACACCATGCCTTCAACTGTGAAGGCCCGAAGCTCTGGAATTCCCTTCCTAAATCTCTCTGCCCCTGTAACTTCCTTTCTTTCTGAAAACATAAAAATTCTAGCCACAAGTGCAGTGCAGCTGATTGCAGTAAGCTTGGTGTCACTGGACTTAGCACACGTAGTATCTTGGTGCATTAGGGTAGGTGTCACTGGAAGAAAAGAAAGCATTTGCATTTATCTAGTGGCTTTGATGACCTCGACAATAACAACTTGAACTTATTTGGTATCTCTAACATTGTAAAATGTCCGAAGGCACTTCACAGGAGTGTTATCGCACAAAATTGATATTGAGCCAAATAAGCAGATATTAGGGCAAATGACTAAAGTCTTTCTACATTAAAGGCACTATATAAGTACAAGTTGTTGTTGTCCAAGTGGTGAAAGCAATTGTATAAATACAAATTATTTATTTTCCTCCTCGTGACACCTACCCTACCATCCCCAGACACACTGCACCCTCAGCCAAGTGACACCTACCCTACCATCCCCAGACACACTGCACCCTCAGCCAAGTGACACCTACCCTAATGCACCCAGATACACTGCACCCTCAGGCGAGTGACAGCTACCCTAATGCATCCAGATACACAGCACCCTCAGCCGAGTGGCACCTACCCTAATGCACCCAGATACACTGCACCCTCAGGCGAGTGACACCTACTCTAATGCACCCAGATACACTGCACCCTCAGCCAAGTGATACCTACCCTAATGCACCCAGATACACTGCACCCTCAGGCGTGTGACACCTATTCTACTGCATCCAGAGACACTACACCCTCAAGCAAGTGACACCTAACCTAATGCACCGAGATGCACTGCACCCTCAGGCAAATGATACCTAACCTACTGCATCCAGATCAGATCAGATCTAAGCTCTGCAGTCCTGCCACATCCAGCCGTGAATGGTGGTGGACAATTAAACAACTAACTGGAGGAGGTGGATCCACAAATATCCCCATCCTCAATGATGGGGAGCCCAGCACATCAGTGTGAAAGATAAGGCTGAAGCATTTGCAACAATCTTCAGCCAGAAGTGCCATAGATGATGATCCAACTGGCCTCCTCCTGAAGTCCCCAGCATCACAGATGCCAGAATTCAGCCAATTCGATTCACTCCGCGTGATATCAAGAAACGACTGAAGGCACTGGATACTGCAAAGGCTATGGGCCCTGACAATATTCCGGCAATAGTACTGAAGACCTGTGCTCCAGAACTTGCCGCGCTGATAGCAAGGCTGTTCCAGTACAGCTACAACACTGGCATCTACTCAGCAACGTGAAAAAATTGCCAGGTATGTCCTGTGCACAAAAAGCAGGACAGGTCCAACCCGGCCAATTATCACCCATCAGCCTACTCTCAATCATCAGTAAAGTGATGGAAGGTGGCATCAACAGTGCCATCAAGCGGCACTTGCTTAGCAATAACCTGCTCAGTGATGCTCAGTTTGGATTCCGCCAGGGCCACTCAGCTCCTGACATCATTACACCCTTGGTTCAAACATGGACAAAAGAGCTGAACTCAAGAGGTGAGGTGAGAGTGACTGCCCTTGACATCAAGGCAGCATTTGACCGAGTATGGCATCAAGGAGCCCTAGCAAAACTGAGGTCAATGGGAATCGGGGGAAAACCGTCCACTGGCTGGAGTCATACCTAACACAAAGGAAGATGGTTGTGGTTGTTGGAGGTCATTCATCTGAGCTCCAGGACATCACTGCGGGAGTTCCTCAGGATAGCGTCCTCGGCCCAACCATCTTCAGCTGCTTCATCAATCATAAGGTCATCAATCATAACCTTCCTTCAATCATAAGGTCAGAAGTGGGGATGTTCGCTGATGATTGTACAATGTTCAGCACCATTCGTGACTCCTCAGATACTGAAACAGTCTGTGTAGCAACACTTGGACAATATCCAGGCTTGGGCTGATAAGTGGCAAGTAACATTCGTGCCACACAAGTGGCAGGCAATGACCATCTCCAACAAGAGAGAATCTAACCGTCTCCCCTTGATATTCAATGGCATTACCATCGCTGAATCCCCCACTATCAACATCCTCGGGGCTACCATTGACCAGAAACTGAACTGGAGTAGCCATATAAATACCGTGGCTACAAGAGCAGGTCAGAGGCTCGGAATCGTGAGGCGAGTAACTCACCTCCTGACTCCCCAAAGCCTGTCCACTATCTACAAGGCACAAGTCAGGAGTGTGATGGAATACTCTCCACTTGCCTGGATGGGTGCAGCTCCAACAACACTCAAGAAGCTTGATACCATCCAGGACAAAGCAGCCCTTGATTGGCACCTCATCTACAAACATTCACCCCTTCCACCACCGACGCACAGTGGCAGCAGTGTGTACCATCTACAAGATGCACTGCAGCAACGCACCATGGCTCCTTAGACAGCACCTTCCAAACCTCTACCAACTAGAAGGACAAGGGCAGCAAATGCATGGGAACACCCACCACCTGCAAGTTCCCCTCCAAGTCACACACCATCCTGAATTAGAACTATATCACCGTTCCTTCACTGTCGCTGGGTCAAAATCCTGGAACTCCCTTCCTAACAGCACTGTGGGTGTAGTTACCCCACATGGACTTCAGCGGTTTAAGAAGGTAGCTCGCCACCACCTTCTCAAGGGCAATTAGGGATGGGTAATAAATGCTGGCCGAACAGTGATGCCCACATCCCATGCATGAATAAAAAAACCTAACCTAATGCACCCAGATACACTGCACCCTCAGGCGAGTGACACCTAACTTGCTGCACCCAGATGCACTGCACCATCAGGCGATTGACACCTAACCTAATGCACCCAGATACACTGCACCTTCAGGTGAGTGATACCTATCCAACGGCACCCTCAGATACACTACACTTGTGTCAGAATGCAGTTTTGTTGTACTTGGGCACGTCTGAAGTTTGCTGTTTCGGTGAAATGACTGCCATCCTTTTGTATATTTCAGCGGAGCTTGACCTTGCACGTAAGGAGATGGAACTGCAGCTAATCAACATTGAACGAGACAAAGAGCTGCTGCAACAGAAACTGGATCAAGTGGAGCAAGAGGCTCAGATCTCAGTGAAAAATGAAAAACTGGTCCATGAGGAGGACATTGAACGCCTACGGAAAGAAAAGGTATGTAGCAATTGGGCCAGAATGACTTGATGGTGAATTATCAGCTGGAATGTCAGGCTCTTCATTCACGTTAAACAAAGCCTGTGCTATGTAACCCATCACAGATTCTATCACTTGTTTAATCTTCTTCCACAGCCCATGTACAATCAACCTTTTCATAAATCCTACAACACATTTAATTTCCTGAGTGAAGATTTTGTAGTCATGATTCCCCCCTCCCCAAAGGTAAATGAGTAAATCCACAGAATTGTGCGTTAGGGGCTTTATGGCAACTGAATATGATCAATACCTAATTAACATAAAATGTACCCTCACACCAATCAGTCTGAAATAGGGCCTGAAATTAATATTTCCAGCATACTAGAAAAAGATGAAATCTGCAAAAAAAAGTTGAATATTTATCTCCAGGTAAATTTATTGAATCAAAGGGCTGACTTTGGTTAAGTTTATAATGATGGTGATAATACACAGAGAAAATTGATAGCTTTTGACAGGCATAAGCTGCACTCTGTGTCCACAGGACAGCCTACGCCTTGAGCTGACTACAGAGAAGGATGAGGCAGTCCAACGCTTTCAGCAAGAACGTGAAGATCTAGTCACCAGTTTTGAGGAAGAGAAAGAGGAGCTAAATGAAGAAATCCTCAATTTACAAAAAGAGAGGGATGAGAGTCTGATCCAGGCAGAGAGCATGAAACAGCAGGTAAAGATTCTTTAAGAATCGTAAGGCAAACGACAAGATACTCCATGGGATTATACTATGGGGTTATATAACACATAGTACATGGGGATAGCCAATGGGATTGAAGTGAGAGGACTATATTACTCTACAAACAAGATGTTCTAAGGATTGAAGTGATGTTACACACATTACATAGAGGATAGCACACACATGATGGAGGGTTAAAGGAGAAAAGGCCACATTTTTCCACACAGTAAAAGAGGGGAATTAGGAAGGAGTCACTCTGGTTGCTGTTGCTCATTTAATCACAGTTGGCTGCAAATCGGCTTTGTAAGATTCCTGATAGCTTCCTGCTGCCACCTCACTGAATGGAAAGTAGTGGGTTGAACTGGGACCTTCCAAGAACTGGATGTACATAAGCGTTCCAGGGGAAGTGCCCTGCGATAGGTAAAACATGCTACTGACACTCGGCTTCTGAACTACACCTGCTTGATTGCTTGTAGTTGGGTACTTTATCTCTGTAACAAAGCAACTCCATATGTGTGCTGGTGGTTATTGTTTATTTGAGCCCCACTGCTGTACTTTAATTGACCCCCGACAAGATGATTTTGAACCAAGTCTGTAGTTTCCATTGTAAATTCCAGTTTCATTTAATCACCTGTCAGCTGATCATTCTTCCAGCTCTTGTGTAAATTGTTGATTTTTTGTGCTCTGGGCAGTGTCCCTTAAAGAACTATTCCCCAGTAAATTAAACACTTAATATGAACCGGAGAACCACTCAGAAATATACTTTGTAAAGGTGTTTCTTCACTTATTCTTTAGAAAGCAACTTGTTCCGTGAAATGGCACCACCTGGTGTGGCTCCAAACAGACCAGAATGTTCCACGTTCCATCTTCGGCCACTGCTGAGCTAGCTAATCTCAGCTGTAGAGGTTATGGGGATTTACTGGTTGTGTCAGTGTACTTTGATCAAGGACAGAGTACATTAATCAGAGTTCCTGCTGTCCATTACTTCAAGATGGAGAGGTTGAGCACTCAGGATAGGAATCTGTGCTCTTGTAGCACTTATGTGGTGGGTGTCTGATAGGTCTGTGGAAATACCACCAGGTACTTGTCAGCACTTAGATAGGGGGCTGAACTCTGAGTTCTAGCAGCACTGAGGGTGGAAAACTGGCATCTATCAGCAACAGAGGGGACTAGCAGCACTGAGAGAAACAGATTGGGGACTGGAAATGAAAGAATCTGGGTACCAGATGAAAGTCCAGGTCCAGGACAGAGTCCAGATGTAGAACAGAGAGGTGTAGCTGAGGCTGAAGACTAAGGGGGAGCAAAAGTGGGAAAGTCTGAAGCCTGAACTTACAACGTGCTTTGAAGTTCCACATATATGAGATGGCACTGAGGAGCACTGATGCTTGCACATGTCTAACAGCCCAAAAAGAGGAATTGAGAGACATTCATCTCATACATGTACACAGTTCCTGAGCAGTAGTTTCATGCAAGACCCAGATCAATGGTCAGAAGTTCCAGGTACAGAGCTGAAGCCAAGCCTAAATTCCAAAGAGAGAGGGCGGCACAGTGGCACAGTGGTTAGCACCGCAGCCTCACAGCTCCAGCGACCCGGGTTCAATTCCGGGTACTGCCTGTGTGGAGTTTGCAAGTTCTCCCTGTGTCTGCGTGGGTTTCCTCTGGGTGCTCCGGTTTCCTCCCACATGCCAAAGACTTGCAGGTTGATAGGTAAATTGGCCATTAGAAATTGTCCCTAGTATAGGTAGGTGGTAGGGAAAACATAGGGTCAGGTGGGGATGTGGTAGGAATATGGGATTAGTGTAGGATTAGTATAAAATGGGTGGTTGATGGTCGGCACAGACTCGGTGGGCCGAAGGGCCTGTTTCAGTGCTGTATCTCTAAACTAAACTAAACACACTTGGGGGAAAGTTGCTGGAGAAATTTGTAACATGGGACAGATAAGATTAGTGGCTTTGTTTTGAGAAAAATTTAATTTATTTTAGTATGCTATACATTTAGCACGTTATAAATCAAAATATTAGGTGTATATAGTTGAGTGCGTACGGAATCAACATGGCTGCTCAAAAAACTTGAATTTGACGAATGTTTGCTCCACTGGTGGCGATTTGGTGAAACGGAATCCTAGCGTCAGGCTAGAGACCTTGCCCCAAATCCCTGCAATGGGGTCATTTGTATTGCTGGGGTGCGCCATCAATGCCTGCAAGGACTCATCAACTGTGCCTGTCATGTTCACCCTTGTAAGGCAGAGTAACAGACAGCCTCCATCTGACATCCCCTAAGTTACTTTTGGAAGTCGTTGGCTCTGAAAGAACTCATTCTCTTCCAGAATGGATGAATGTACAGATGAAATGATTCGTACATCGTGTGTTATAGCTCTGGGAAAATGGAAAGTATGGTCAGTTCTTAGACTTGAGATGTCTATCCCAATTTGGTCTTAGCTGCCCACTGTAACACAATCTGCACTTTAAGTTAGAAGGACAAATAAATTAAAAGCAAGTCTAACATGACTGAGGGTAGAATTACCATCTGATAACATTGTTGCATTGATGAAGTTACGTTTGTTTGGCAGGAGCCACTGAGTTGCTGTCCATCCATCAGTGCTGCAGGTGATGCCATGTGGAAAATGCAACCTGTCTGGTCAGTTAAAAAAGTTCAGTCATCAGTTGTACCAGATGGTCCTTTTTCTTTCTGTTGAATTCTTCATTCTCTTTCTTTGTCAACCATCAGCCTGTCCTATCAATCCAGCTCCTTATTATCATCTGAGCAAATGTCTTTCTTTTCAAGGCCTTGTGTCTCAAAGAGTCAGAGAAAAATATCCTCTCTGAGAAACTCAGCCATGCCCAACGTGAACTTGGCAATGCGAACATGGAGATCGACCGGGTGAAACGAGAGTTACACAGTCGACAAGAGCAGGACAAGGTGACAATCAACTTCTCATAGCTTTCAGATGTATTGTTATATTTTTTAAAATGAGTTAGTATTGATGCCAAGGCAGGCTGTGTAATCACTCAAGGCTACATTGTACAGTGACCTGCAAATGGCATATTACACAAGTTGTACAATTTGCAGAAACCAATTTCTGATATGCGATGCAGATCCCATACTTAGAGATATTTTATAAAGAATAAGACAAGAACTAATCTTTTCCTTTTTCCAGAACACAATTAACAACATTAATGCTGACCTGAAGACCTTCCGAGGTCAGTTTGAGGAAGCAGTGGCCACCCATGAGAGAGAGATCAAAGGTCTCAACGAGCAGCTTAAAGACTTGACACGTCAGAGAGAAGTGACCCTCAGGGAGGTGGGTTCAAAGGTTTCACTTCCTCAGAGTTGTGTATAATTGAATGGGTTCCTGGTGATTTTGTTTTTCTCTCTCCTACTGCACCACAGTGACACACGAAATGCCACATAGTCTGTGGTGAAACACTTTTCACGGAAAGTTCATTCAGAACTCCATAGTTTAATTCAAGAGGAGAGAGGTAGACTTAAATATTCATTACAAGCAAAGAGTTGAATTGAAGGTACTACATGACCCTCCAGTTCTGATGAAAGGTCATCGACCTTGGGTGGAATTCTACCATGGTGATTGGCTTGGAGGCAGGATGTGGGGGGGGGGGGGGCGGGGTGGGGAGGGGTGCGGTGGGCAGTAAAATTGTGGAAGAATGCATCGGAGCGGATCACTGATGTCTTCCTGCTTCCTGCCAAATTTCCCAGGGGCAGATGGGCAGCGGGATTGGGACCATGCAGGCCAGTGGCAGGCATCCAATTGAGCCTCTTAAACAGCCAGTTAGCTGTTCCACAACTTTTTGTATTTTCCATGAGGTGCACAGATCCCATGGAGCATCAGCTGCTCGCCTGCTCAAAGGAGGTGAAAGCTGAGCAGCAGGTGAATGTGGGCTGTAACTAGCAAACATTGAGTTCTGCTGCATTTACAAGCAGACAGGCTCAGGTCAGAGAATTGAAGGCTGGGAACTTTAGAGGGATTGCTGAGTGGAAGGCCAGTGCGAAAGCCTGTTAGTGGGCGCTGGTCTTCCAGGAGTGAGTACAGGCAACAGGCAACGCAAGGGGGATGAGAGTCATTGCGCCGTGCAGGCTCCAACGGGAGATCGGTGCTCTGCAATCCGAGTTTGATTTCTACAGTCAGGAAGAGGGTGAGAGAGAGAGATTGCATCAGCCACATGGGAAGGGGCAGAGGAGCACCAGCGGCATGACGCTGTGATGGGATGTGGACGTGGAGGGCACATAGGGCAGTAAGCCAGTTGGATGTTCAAAGAAGGTGGTACCAGTGCAAAGGATGTACAAACAGAGGCTTAGCTTCATGGAGATGTCAAAGCACCAATGTCCCTGAAGACTGTGTCTGTCCAGGCAGGTGGCAGTGGACCCGTGCAAATGCTGGAGGAGGAGTTGAGGTCAATGTGATGTGCTGGACACCCATTGCATGTGGCAGTGAAGGTGACAGTGGCGCTCAACTTTTTCACTACAAGGTCCTTACAGGGACCGTCTGGAAACATTCGTAGGATCTCTCAGTCAGCAGTGTATCACTGCATTAAGCAGGTGATGGATGTCTTCTTCAAGAGGACAGGGGAATACATTAGGTTTCACACCGATCAGGCCAGTCAGGCGATTGGATTCAGCCCAATGGTAGGATTTCCTCAGGTCCAAGGGGTTACAGACTGCACACATGTGACCATCAAGTCTCCCTCAGAGCAGGCAGAGTATTCATGAACAGGATGGAGTTCCACTCTCTAAATGTTTAAATTGCCTGCAACCACCGCCAAGGGATCCTCTGTGCAAGGTTCCCAGGAAGCTGCCATGACTCGTACATCCTGAAACAATCCCATGTGCCTCAACTGTTCACTCCACCAGAACGCCTTTGTGGATGGATCCTGGGTGTAAAGAGTTATCCATTAAAGACATGGCTGCTCACATCGGTGTGTAACCCCAACGCTGAGGCAATGGAAGTATATAACCTTGCCATGGCGATCACGAGCAGGCAATTGGCCATCTGAAAATGCAGTTCAGATGCCTAGACCATTCTGGGGAGCCCTCCAATACAACCCCTTAAGGGTCTCCTATATATTGGTGGTGTGCTGCACTCTGCACAATCTGGTGCAGCAGAGAGGAATTGAACTGGCGATGGACAACAATTGTGAGTGCACCGCCTCCTCTGAGGAGGAGGGTGGGAAGGAAGCGCATCTAGACCTGGCAAACAATAGCCATGCGCATATTGGGACAATGGCCACAGACGTGGCATGCATGCAAGGGAAACGCATGACTCCCTCAACTGCACACGATTCAACTGAGAATCGCTGTCATCCCACTGGGCATGAGACAGGCGTCTCCCTGTGGATACAATGGTGGCCTGTGATGAAACTCCATCACTATGTCAGGGGCCCCGTGATGAACCCATCACAATTTCTGCATTCACCATAGCCCTGTATTCACTGGTCACAATTCCATGGGCACCATCTCAAAGCCTTAACATCTGGTAATGGGCTACTGGGGTAGTAAGAAACATAGGAGCTGTTTAAGCATTGATTTCAACAAATGTTCAGGTACACAAGCAAACATGCAATGGAATATGGGAAATACCAATCACCCATTGAGACCCCATGTGTAACTAGGTGCTTTTATAAAACAGCTTCTGTATGCTCCTACACTGTGCTTTCCCAGTGGCTGGAGCTGATGTGGAGGCAGGCTACTGGTCTTGCTGCTCCAGTGCATGAGATGCCTGTGGCAGACGACCTCTGGTTTATGCAGCCCTAGTGGGGCCCGCCACATGCTGTACCAGTTTAAGAGCATAAGAACATAAAAAATAGAATCAGAAACAGGCCATTTGGCCCCTCCAGCCTGCTCCACTGTTCATCTTCATTAAGATCATAACTGATCTGATCATGGCCTCAACTCCACTCTCCTACCTGTCCCCATAACCTTGACTTCCTTGTAGATCAAAAATCTGTCTAACAGCCTTGAAAATATTCAATGATCTAGCTCCACTGCTCTCTGGGGCAGAGAATTCCAAAGATTAATGACCCTCTGAGAGAAGAAATTTCTCCTCATTTCCGTCTTAAATGGGAGACCCCTAATTCTGCAACTGCCCCCATGAGGGGAAGCATCTTCTCAGCATCTACCCTGTCAAACCCCCTCAGAACTTATATGTCTCAATAAGATCACCTCTCATTCTTCTAAACACCAATCAGTATTGGCTCAACCTGCTCAACCTTTCCTCGTAAGACAACCCCTTCATCTCAGGAATCAACCTAGTGAACTTCCCTGAACTGCCTCTAATGCAAGTCTCTCCCTCCTTACATAAGGATACCAAAACTGTACTCAGTATTCTAGGGGTAGTCTCACCAACGCCCTGCACTGTTGTAGCAACCTGTATCCGTGCAGAGGCCACCTCTGTCATCAGGGCTGGCTGCAGCATTCATGTCGCCATCAAAGGGGCTGAGGGGCTGCCGTCAACACCAGGAGCGCCTTGAGCAGAGTCCCCATAGCCTTCATCCATCTGCTCTTTAACCTTTTCACGGCCCACCTGTATTCCCTTGCTTACCAGGAATGTGATGACATCTGCCAACTGGTCCATGCGTCTCTGAGCCATATTGCTAACCACCCCTGTACACTTCTCAAGGATAAAACTGGTGCACACCTCCTGCACCCACTCGGTGGTCTGCCCCTTTTAGCTGTCCATAAGAGTTGACATTCTCTCAATGGAGGAGGCCATGGTCTCATATCCCAGAGACATGACACCACTCATGACATTGATGGACTCGTCCATCCTCCTTGCATGGGAGCAAACAACGTTTAATGCGGCTGCTCCATTATCAGCCGCTTTGCTGATGACCCCCAAGGCATCAATGGGCCGATCTTCAATGCTGTGATGGAAACTGGATGCAGTTGTCACTGCCTCCGTTACCTGCTCCAGCAAGTCTGTGCCGTGCTCACCAGCTGGTGCCACTCCTTCTAAATGCATGTCAATGCCCACCAACATGAGAGTAGCTGCACTGGTAGAGGGTGTGCTGGATCGATGTGACAGTGCATCCTGACATGGCAGATCCTTCTCTGCATTCTCAGGTGGCTCCTTGCCTGCAGAGGTACCTCAGCCACTACTGGCCCAGCAGGAGAGTGGTGTTAACAACATCCGTGTCCACCCACTTCCTCCTGCATGTTCATGAACAGGAGCTTCATGTGGTTATCAAGGGCCACAGAGGTGCCACTGCAAACACTGGTGAGATGATTTGGCACCTACAACCATTGCTTTTCTCTCTCTGGGCTCCACACTCGCTTCGCCCTCTGCAGCAGTCTGGCCTGCTGCCACCCATCCAATTCCCATCGTTACCTCCTCCATCTATGTTATTACTGTAATGAAAGGCACACCTCCTCATGTGCATCGCCGCTCTCCAGCATTATGAGCTCACTTCTTCTGCAACGACAGAAATAGAATGTCACACAAATCTCATGGCCCAGCTATGCTTGTCAGACTGTAGCACTTTAAATGGCCATCATTACTCCACTGAGAGGCCTTCTGCAAATGGTCATTCATGCTTGGCACTGCAGTAAGCACCTCTGACTGACCGTGGTCCTCTGATGTGAGGCCACTCTGCAGCTCACTGCACACAGTGATCCTTGGTGAGTCCCTGTGCATGGGTCAGTCGCATCACTTCACATCTCATGGCCGCTAAATAAGACATGCATGGCTGCCATCTTGCCATCATGCATGCTACTCACCTTGCCAGACCTCACAAGGTTATTGAAGCGCTTCTGACACTGCACCCATGTTCGCGCAACTACCCCGCTGCTGCTCACTTCCTCGGCCACCTCCAGCCAGGCTTTCCTCATGAGGCTTGCTGGCCTCCTTCTCCAGTCCACTAGGAACAGAACCTTTTCCATTCCCTTGCTGCTTCTAGAAGCATCTCTAGAAAGGCATCACTGGAGAATCCTTCCTCTCACTGCAGCCATTCCTCCACAAGTTCCCTTCTGGTGCACCCCTTCCTCAGCCTTCAGCGTGCAGCCTGGATGAAGGCTGCATACTGACCTTTAAAAATGTCACCTTTAACCTCCCTGCCTGCACTAGTTCACATCTGCCACCCATAAACTGGCTGGATCCCCTGCCAGCCAGATGCTAATTCACCACATAGCAAAAGATCGCCGCGGAGGTCCTGCCACTCCCCTGTGCAGCCAGGCGACCTGCAAATAACCCAAGCATCAGGACTTTGCGTCATTTGGTAAAATCCAGCCTGATAGCTCTGTTTCTCTCTCCACAGATGCTGACAGATCTGCTGAGTATTTCCAGCACTTTCTGTTTTTATTTCAGACTTCCAGCATCTGCAGTATTTTGCTCTTGTATTAGTTTTGAAGCTAAAGGAGGTCTACGCCATAAAAAATGTATTTTAGCAGTAAGCGTAAGTTGAGGAAGTACTCGACTAATGAAAAGATGTTAAATCGAGTCAAGGAGCAGAGGGATTTTGATGTGTGCTTACATAGATCACTAAAGGTGATAGTCTTCTTCTTCTTTGGCCTCCTTATCTCGAGAGACAATGGATATGCGCCTGGAGGTGGTCAGTGGTTTGTGAAGCAGCGCCTGGAGTGATAGTACAAGGTGATAGTACAAGGAGATAAAGGCCATAGAGAAGGTAACGAGAATCCTTAGTGAGCACTTCATTGCAGGAAGGATATAAAAATAACAGAAAAGGTGCAGTTGAGATCTATTAGGATAATATCATGAATGAAGGGTTACAAATACAAGGAGAGATTTTCAAGGTTATGCTTTTCTCAATAAAGTTGAGCAGTTTAAGGCGTAACCTGATAAGAGGGATGATTTTAACCTTACCCAGTCGGCAGAAACTGGGCATCTCAACAGTTAAAATCTCAGGATTCTTACTCACCCTGAAGCCACCAAGATCTCACTGTCTGTGATTTTAACCTGCTCTACTGAGCAGGCAGCAACGTCACCTGCACAAAGCCAGCAGGGTCCTTATTGACATATGCATGTCAGGTTTCAACTGCGAGGCCAAGCCAGGACAAAAGACAGAAACATATTGCCAGTTATTATTCAGGCTGAGGTCTTTGTGATTATGAAGGGTCAGACCAAAGAAGTTGCATCATTCCAAGCAGAAGGGCCACCCGCGCATCAATACGAGCAGAATTTCTCACCCACAGCTGTTACAAAAATTTCTAAATTCACTTGCAACAGCCCTTCAAAACACCCCCACAGGGGATGCTGAGACCAAGTGGGCCCACATCAGAGACGCCATCTATGAGTCAGATTTGAGCACCTATGGCAAAAGTGCGAAGAGAAATGCAGACTGGTTTCAATCTCATAATGAAGAGCTGGAACCTGTCATAGCCGCTAAGCGCATTGCACTGTTGAACGACAAGAAAGCCCCCAGCGATTTAACATCTGCAGCACTTAAAGCAGCCAGAAGCATTGCACAAAGAACAGCCAGGCGCTGCGCAAACGACTACTGGCAACACCTATGCAGTCATATTCAGCTGGCCTCAGACACCGGAAACATCAGAGGAATGTATGATGGCATTAAGAGAGCTCTTGGGCCAACCATCAAGAAGATCGCCCCCCTCAAATCTAAATCAGGGGACATAATCACTGACCAACGCAAACAAATGGACCGCTGGGTTGAGCACGACCTAGAACTGTACTCCAGGGAGAATGTTGTCACTGAGACTGCCCTCAATGCAGCCCAGCCTCTACCAGTCATGGATGAGCTGGACATACAGCCAACCAAATCGGAACTCAGTGATGCCATTGATTCTCTAGCCAGCGGAAAAGCCCCTGGGAAGGACAGCATTACCCCTGAAATAATCAAGAGTGCCAAGCCTGCTATACTCTCGGCACTACATGAACTGCTATGCCTGTGCTGGGACGAGGGAGCAGTACCCCAGGACATGCGCGATGCCAATATCATCACCCTCTATAAAAACAAAGGTGACCGCGGTGACTGCATCAACTACCGTGGAATCTCCCTGCTCAGCATAGTGGGGAAAGTCTTTGCTCGAGTCGCTCTAAACAGGCTCCAGAAGCTGGCCGAGCGCATCTACCCTGAGGCACAGTGTGGCTTTCGTGCAGAGAGATCGACTGTTGACATGCTGTTCTCCCTTCGTCAGATACAGGAGAAATGCCGTGAACAACAGATGCCCCTCTACATTGCTTTCATTGATCTCACCAAAGCCTTTGACCTCGTCAGCAGACGTGGTCTCTTCAGACTACTAGAAATGATCGGATGCCCACCAAAGCTACTAAGTATCATCACCTCATTCCATGACAATATGAAAGGCACAATTCAACATGGTGGCTCCTCATCAGAGCCCTTTCCTATCCTGAGTGGCGTGAAACAGGGCTGTGTTCTCGCACCCACACTTTTTGGGATTTTCTTCTCCCTGCTGCTTTCACATGCGTTCAAGTCCTCTGAAGAACTTTCCTCCACACAAGATCAGGGGGCAGGTTGTTCAACCTTGCCCGTCTAAGAGTGAAGTCCAAAGTACGGAAAGTCCTCATCAGGGAACTCCTCTTTGCTGACGATGCTGCTTTAACATCTCACACTGAAGAGTGCCTGCAGAGTCTCATCGACAGGTTTGCGGCTGCCTGCAATGAATTTGGCCTAACCATCAGCCTCAAGAAAACGAACATCATGGGGCAGGACGTCAGAAATGCTCCATCCATCAATATTGGCGACCACGCTCTGGAAGTGGTTCAAGAGTTCACCTACCTAGGCTCAACTATCACCAGTAACCTGTCTCTAGATGCAGAAATCAACAAGCGCATGGGAAAGGCTTCCACTGCTATGTCCAGACTGGCCAAGAGAGTGTGGGAAAATGGCGCACTGACACGGAACACAAAAGTCCGAGTGTATCAGGCCTGTGTCCTCAGTACCTTGCTCTATGGCAGCGAGGCCTGGACAACGTATGTCAGCCAAGAGTGTCGTCTCAATTCATTCCATCTTTGCTGCCTCCGGAGAATACTTGGCATCAGGTGGCAGGACCGTATCTCCAACACAGAAGTCCTCCAGGTGGCCAACATCCCCAGCTTATACACACTACTGAGTCAGCGGCGCTTGAGATGGCTTGGCCATGTGAGCCGCATGGAAGATGGCAGGATCCCTAAAGAGACATTGTACAGCGAGCTCGCCACTGGTATCAGATCCACCGGCCGTCCATGTCTCCGCTTTAAAGACGTCTGCAAACGCGACATGAAATCCTGTGACATTGATCACAAGTCATGGGAGTCAGTTGCCAGCGTTCGCCAGAGCTGGCGGGCAGCCATAAAGGCGGGGCTAAAGTGTGGCGAGTCGAAGAGACTTAGTAGTTGGCAGGAAAAAAGACAGAGGCGCAAGGGGAGAGCCAACTATGTAACAGCCCCAACAAACAAATTTCTCTGCAGCACCTGTGGAAGAGCCTGTCACTCTAGAATTGGCCTTTACAGCCACTCCAGGCGCTGCTTCACAAAGCACTGACCACCTCCAGGCGCTTATCCATTGTCTCTCGAGATAAGGAGGTCAAAGAAGATAAGAAAGAAAGGAAGAAAGAAAGACTTGACTTTTTATAGCACCTTTCATGATCTTCGGATGTCCCAAGGTGCTTTACAGCCAATGAAGTACTTTAGGAGTGTTCTCACTGTTCTAGTGTAGGAAATGTAATGATAAATAAGATAAATAGCAAAAGGTTGCTTCCACTAGTCAGTGAGGCAGAAACAAGACGGCACAAATTTAAAATAGTCACAATGAATTAACGAAATTAGAAGCAATTTCTTTCCACAGACGGTAGTCAGAATGTGAAACTCTTTATCACAAATGGTCGTTGAAGCAGAGCTCATAAATTATTTTCAAAAGAAATTGGGGGAAGTGGGATTGAAGAGACATCTGAGAAATTACAGATTGAGTTGAACAAGATATGTGAGTGGGCTGAACAATGTCAGATGAAATCTAATGCAGACAAATGTAAAGTGCTACATATAGGAAGGAAAATATAACAATATACCTTCTCCATGACAATGTCAAAACAATTAATCATGAAACTGAATGAGACCGAGGACTCTTAGTAGATTTGATGTTAAAAATGCTTAACTAATACAGAGCAACAATCTGTAAAGTCAATAGGATGTTGAACTACATACTCAAAGCAGTAGTCTATACAAGTCAGAGGAGTTAGTGATTAAACTCTGCAGATCACCCTTGAATCATGCATCCAGTTCTGGTCACAAAGCAATAACTGACATCAAATTGGCTGAAGGTAGCATAGAGAAAAGCCATGAGGCAGATCCTTTGTGTCAGAGGCCCAAGTTATGAGAAAAGACTGGAGAAACTTCGTTTTTCAGCCTAGAATAGGGGCATCTGGGAGGCAATCTCGTGTTAACATTGTTAAGGATATGGAAAATTTAACTTTGGGAGATCCTTAAAAAAGGTTTTCTTTTTTTGGTTATTAGATGTTTGATAAATGTAGAATTGAGCCTTGCTAGCTGTGCAGGTGATGGGACCTCTATTGTTACTGATGTACAGAAGTGATCTGGAGTAGTTTCAAATGCAAAGTAGTTTAATTTGTAAATGTCACCAAACCAGAGGGAACCATGGATTCTGAGGAAGTTGCCAAGATCATACAAAGATCTCAGCAGGTTTTGCATCTAAACAGATCAGCAGCAAATTAAATTCAACATGAACAAACTCAAGGTACAATATCAGGGAAGTTAAAAAGAGAAGATTCCCGCTCTCCACAGGTGAGAAAGAATTTTCCAAGAAGATAGTTGAAAGAGACTTGCAGCATTACTTGACTTGTCATTCTATACATTTTGAGGCCAGAATATACAAGATAAATAGGATGTTGTATTATATCAACAAATCTGTTGAGTTCAAATGCCAGAGTTCATGCTAGCCTCTTCCGATTCTCCTTGTGCATCCCCGATTTTCATCGCTCCACCATTAACGACCATGCCTACAGCTGCCTCAGCCCTAAGTCGTCCCTAAACCTCACTGTTTTTCTACCTCTCCCTCCTCCCTTAATACGCTTCTTAAAACCTACCTCTTGAACCAAGCTTTGACCTGTTCTGCTATCTCCTTTTGTGTTTTGGTGTCAAATTTTGTTTGATAACACTCCTGTAATGCCTTGGGATGTTTTATATGTCAAAGGCACTACATAAATGCAAGTTGTTATTGTTATGATACTCTATAATCAGGCTTCATCAAAAGTTCTAAATACACCATTACATAAAAGTGAAATCCATGTTATACTCCAAAAAGCCAATTGTTGAATGATGAAACTGGAGCCAATCTTTACTTAGTCTTACACTTATTTCCAGAGTAAAGATTACAAACATATAGCTTCCTATTCAAACCATCCACCCCAATTAGCATCCTCCACCTGCATATAATTAAACACACTTGATATACAACTGATACACAATTAACAATCCAAACCCTAGAGACAGTGTAGAGCAGGGATGTCCTACCTTTTCGTGAGGGGGGGCCACATTACAATTTTTGTCTTACATCAGAGGCCGGTGAGACAATTTCGAAAAGATAAAGGCATAAAAAAATTATCTTACTATTCATCAAAACAACAACAAATGTGCATTTTTGTGAAGAAGCTTTAAATGAGAAGATTAATTTATTGGCTTATCTTCTTATCACTATATTGGACACTGATTTAGCGAGATAGCTGGCATTGTTTTTTTGCTTGCACAAGTAGTCAATATTTGCCTGCACACTTTGCCGTAGCGATGCGGAGCATTCTGGATAGATGTCCATCTGTCAGGAGTGATCTTGATCACTCTCCCTTCCTCTCCCTCTCTGTCCACCCACCCCCCCTCCCCCCTCTCTCTGTTGTTATGGCCAATGCAGGAGGAGTGCACTGTCTTTTCTAGTTCCTCTACTCCACAGGTCATAACATCTATTTAAATGTTTACCCGATTACTGATACAGCCAATCATATACTCAATTTTTTATCCCAGAATAAAATACACCAACTGGGTTTCTTTAATAAACAATAAAATTATCAGATAATTATAAAACAAGACTTAACCAGTCATGAAACGAAGCATTAACACACCAATTAAAATATGAAAGTTCCCTTTTTAAAAATTCCCCAATTACACTCACACACACACTGGGAAAAATACTGAAATTCATTCTGCATAGGTCTGTTACAAAAAAGAGACAAAAAAAACCTACTTTGGCCAAATACTTGCTAATTCTTGACGAAAAAAATAAATAAGACATGGAAGGAAGTCAGTTGCCCCTTTTTTGGTCTGGCATCCGAGCATATGAAGATGGGTCACTAGGATCGTTTCCGAAGCAGTCCATTCTGGAGATGTCGAGAATTTTTCCAGTGGACTTTCCAGGAGAAACATGGCATCAAGGTTTTTCCACCAGCACACATTTGAATCACAGGATTTTCTTCAGTATCACAGGAGCTATATGGCACCAGGGGTTTTTGGTCTTCCATACTGAATCTTGGCACATTTCTTCAGAAAGGTAGAATAGGAGGTAAGCTGGATGATTTCTTTTTCCTTGACAGGAAAACACCAACTGTTTTCAAGCAATTCACACCACATCTAACTGAAAACAATGTCCAAACCTCAAACAGGGAGCCGACCTCCTGACCTCCATAAACCTTGCCATGTGGCTTCCCTGTAACCATTTTTTCCCAAGTCACCAAGGGTTCTGCTGTTTTCTGAGCCCAAATCACAGGTGGCCTCCAGCACAGGTGGTTTTCAAGCAACATCTCATCGTGTCTGCACTGGTTCTCCAAATGAGCAATTCCTTCAGTTCCATTCCCCTGCCTTCTCACCATAGCCCTGCACATTCTTCCTTTTCGTATGGCTGTCTAATTCCCTTTTGAATGCTTCAATTGAACCAGACTCCACCACTTTCTCAGGCAGCGCATTCCAGACCTTAACCAGTCGCTTCGTGAAAAAGTTTTTCTTCATGTCACTTTTGCTTCTCTTACCAAATACTTTAAATCTGCGCCCTCTCATTCTCAATCCTTTCACGAGTGGCAACAGTTTCTCTCTATCAACTCTGTCCAAACCTCTCATGATTTTGAATACCTCTATCAAATAACCTCTCTGCTCTCTTCTCCAAGGAAAACAGTCTTAACTTCTCCAATCTATCTTCATAACTGAAGTTCCTCATTCTTGGAACCATTCTCGTGAATCTTTTCTGTACTCTCTCCAATGCCCTTACGTCTTTCCTGAAGTGCGGCACCCAGAAATGGACGCAATACTCCAGTTGAGGCCGAACTAGCGTCTTATACAAGTACAACACAACCTCCTTGTTCTTAGACACTATTGCCCCTATTAATAAAGCCAAGGACACTTTTTGCTTTATTAACCATTCTCTCAACCTGTCCTGACACCCTCAATGACTAATGCACATACACAACTAGGTCCCTCTGCTTCTACACCCCCTATAGAATTGTACCCTTTATTCTATATTGTCTCTCCATGTTCTTCCTACCAAAATGAATCACTTCACATTTCTCTGCATTGAACTTCATCTGCCACCTGTCTGCCCATTCCACCAACTTGTCTATGTCCTTTTGAAGTTCTCCACTATCCTCCTCACAGTTCACAATGCTTCCAAGTTTCATATCATCTGCAAACTTTGAAATTGTTCCCTGTACACCAAGGTCTAGGTCATGAATGTATATCTGGAAAAGCAAGGGTTCCAACACTGATCCCTGGGGAACTCCACTATAAACCTTCTTCCAGCCCGAAAAACATCCTTTAACCACTATTCTTTGTTTCCTGTCACTCAGCCAATTTCGTATCCATGTTTCTACCATCCTTTTATTCCATGAGCTACAAGTTTGCTCACAAATCTGTTGTGCAGCACTGTACCAAATGCCTTTTGAAAGTCCATGTACACCACATCAACAGCATTGCCCTCATCAACCCTCTCTGTTACCTCCTCAAAAAACTCCAGCATGTTAGTTAAACATGATTTTCCCTTAAGAAATCCATGCTTTCCTTAATTAACTCGCACTTGTCCATGTGACTATTGATTTTGTCCCAAATTATTCTTTCTAGAAGTTTTCCCACCACTGATGTTAAACTGACTGGCTTGTAGTTGCTGGGCTTATCTTTACACCCTTTTTTAAACAAGAATGTAACGTTTGCAATTCTCCAGTCCTCTGGCACCACCCCAAGTCTAAGTAAGATTGAAAAATTATGGCCAGTGCCTCTGCGATTTCCACTCTCACTTCCCTCAGTATCCTTGGATGCATCTCATCTGTTCCTGGTTCTTTATCCACTTTAAGTACAGACAGCCTATCTAATACTTCCTCTTTATCAATTTTAAACCCCTCGAGTGTCTGACTTACCTCCTCTTTCTACATTGCCTGGGTTGCATCTCTTCCTTGGTAAAGGCAGATGCAAAGTATTCATTTAATACCTCAGCTATGCCCTCTGTCTCCATGTGTAATTCCCCTTTCTGGTCCCTAATAGGCCCCACTCCTCCTTTGACCACCCTTTTACTATTTATATGCCTTTTGAAAACTTTGAGATTTCTTTTAATGCTAGCTGCCAGTCTCTTTTCATGCTCTCTTTGCTTCTCTTATTTGCTTTTTCACTTCCCCTCTGGACCGTCTATATTCAACCTGGTTCTCAATAGTATTTTCTACCTGGCATCTGTCATAAGCACAATTTTTCTTCTTTATTTTAATCTCTACCTCTTTTGTCATCCATGGAGCTCTGGATTTGTTTGCCCTGCTTTTCCCCTTAGAGGGAACATACATTGACTTTGCCCGAAGGATCTCTTCTTTGAAGGTAGCCCATTGTTCAGTTTTCCTGCCAGCTTTTGACTCCAATTTATTCACCCCAGCTCCATTCTTACCCCATTGAAGTTGGCCTTCACCCAGTTAATTATTCTTACCCTGGATTGCTCTTTGTCCTTTTCCATAGTCAGCCTAAAACATATGATACAATGATCACTATCCCCTAAATGCTCTCTGCTGATACTTGAACCACTTAGCCCACCTCATTCCCAAGAACCAGTGCCTCCTTTCTCATTGGACTAGCAACATACTGTTGTAGAAAATTTTCCTGAACACACTCGAGGAACTCTTGCTCCTCAGCTACAATAGCTACAAGGCTGATCGCAATGTCTAGTGGGAAGAGGTCTGAGTGATATGATCAGCTTCAGAAAGAGACATCTCAGAATAGACCTTACAGAAATATGCACAATACTTAACGGGATAAAAAAAACAAATTCAAAACAATGCTTTTAGATACACTAGGATGGCAAGACAGGAGCTGGATCAGTGCTGAGAACTACATTTTGGACAAAGCAGGAAGACTTTCTTCGTGTCTCAGAGTGTCTGCTCTGGACCATTCTGAAAGAATTGCAATGTGCTATTCACACATGATATTTTATTGTTGGTGGACTCTTTTTGGGACTTCGTGCACTTGTCATTTTGATGAATGGGATAATCAATGGAACGTGATGATGGGTGTTCCCAGGAGCAGCAGTATAGGTTTGCAGAGCTGAAGTATGAATCTCGAAAGTATTGGAAGTTAAAATGGACAATTATGCAGCCAATTCATTGGTATGTATCTTCGGGACCCACAATTTTCAGGACAGGCTTAGAGAACTGTGACTCTTTTCATCTAAAAGTGCAGACCCTCAGGAGATATAATTGATATCTTTAAATTAATAAAGGGACTAGGTTCCATTTACATGGCTAGTTATTTAACTCGGCAGCATCAGTACACTACAAAAGCCAGAGAGTTGTTCAACATCAGGAAATTTGTCCTTTTGCAGAGTCATTAACATTGATAATAAGTTGCCAGTATATGTGATGAGTGTACATTTGTTACAAGTATTCAAAGGGAAGCTGACAAGTTTGTGTGAGTGGAAGAGATCTTAAGTTATAGAGACTACGGAGTTTGACAGGGGTAGTGGCACTACTCACTATGGTTTCCTGCACTTGCTTGATCACCAATGAGGTTGGAGGATAATTTCCCAGAGACTTTTTCTAAATTTGCCCATCTTTTACCTCTCTCAGGAGAGGCATGGCTAGGGGAAGGGGAGGGAAGATAAAGAGGTGGGTTATGGTGGGCTTAATGATATAAACAGGTGGCACCATGTGGAATGCTTTGATAAACTAGCTGCTCTTTTCCTGTCCTTTCCCATATTATGACTATGTATGTACTATGTACTACTTCTAACAGAATCCTCTTCCCCAGTATTAGAAGAGAAGCTCCAAGGCAAGTTAATAGTTCCTGATCTCCAAGATTACAAACCCTCACCTGTAGCCTAGAGAAACATTTTAGCAAGAATGTCACTTACATCTGCCCCCTTTACCATCTGGTGACTGACACAGTATGGAACCCCCTTGTTCCTACTGTTGGATCTGATGCCAACTCAGTACAGTGGTCTACAGTACTCTAGGTCCTCACAAGGCACATTTGGCAGTCATTCACTATGGTCCATAGAAACGCTTTCAACTTTGATTTATGGTAGAAATTAACCAATGGAGAAAAAGATTCGAAATGATTTTTGTGTAGTTGTGACCACAATTCAAAGATCACATGTAATTTTCCTATTGGCCCTCGTCAATACAGGACATGCTGCATCAAAATCTAACTTCACAGCAGCTCTCAGTTGTCTTGAGACTTCAGATTATTTTAAAAATCTTCTGCTTACACCTAACTGCTCTCCTACCCTTCAGAGTCTCCTTAACATAACCCCACATAGTGGATAAGCAGCTAGAAGACTCCAGCTTTAGTTTATATATGAGTTTGGCTTCAGAGCTAATCACAGGCTGTGAAGTTAGTAGTATCCTCGTGGCTGCATGCTTTGGTCTAATCACTCAGAGCACAAAGGTCATTAATAACTACAACCTCTCAATAATTCCTTATGGTAAGACCAGCATCTTGTCCAGGACAGCTAAGAGCTGCTTTATTAACAAAGAATGCCAATGGAGCAAGTTTCCCAGTGGCATTAAACAATACAGCTGGAAAGCAAAGGATCACAACTTTGTGATTGATAGCCTCTCTGAACCTCACAGTGCCTATTAGAGGCCAGAGGTGAGGGAGCACGGAATTGAGAGAGTTTGTGGGTAGAGCAGCAAGGCAGCAGGAGAATTATATGTAGCAAGTCCCTGAGAGTAGGCCTCAATCAGAAAGCCAGGAGGTCAGGGAGCGTAAGAATCAGGGAGAGAGGTAAAAAGCACCTAAAGTGATGTTAGCACAAGGGAAGGAGCTGATTGGAGAGTAGCTAGTACGTTTTTTTGGTCCAGATCAGGAACGAATCTTAAGTTTATTTCTGGTAAGTTTAGATAGTAGTGAAATAAATAGAGGCATGGCAGGGCCCCGTCGGGTTCACATTCAATGGTATCTGGGAACTCCAGGACGCTTCTCATGTCCTCTGGACAACAACAAGTGCAGGTAGTGTCTTTAGCTGGAGGAGCTCGAGCTCCAGTTTTTGGAGCTTGAGCAGTAGCTGGCATCACTGGAGTGCATCTGCGAGGCTGATACTTGGTACTTATCCTGCAGCTTAAGATTGTGCAGGCAGAGAGGGATTGGGCAATTGCTAGACAGACAAGGAGGGCCAGGCAGGTAGTGAAGGAGACCCCTGAGTGCATCTTGCTCTCTAACAGGTATTCAGTTCTGAATACTGATGATGGTGATGGTCCTTCTTGGGAGAACAGTCAGAGCCAAGTCCATGGTGCCGTGGGTGGCTCAAATGTACAGGGATGGGGAAGAGGAAGGTCAGAAAAGCAATTGTGATAGGGGATTCAGTAGTTACGGGAACAGACAGGCATTTCTGTGGCTGCAGACGTCATTACAGGATGGTATGTTGCCTCCCTAGTGCCAGGGTCAAGAATGTCACTGAGTAGCTTCAGAACATTCTGAGAGGGAGAGTGAACAGCCAGAGGTCGTGATCCATATCGATATCAATGACATAGTTAGAAACAGGGATGAGGTCCTGCAGGCAGATTTCAGGGAGCTCGGAAAGAAATTAATAAGCAGGACCTCAAAGGTAGTAATCTCCGGATTACTCCCGGTGCCACACGCTAATGAGTATAGATATAGGAGGATAGTGCAGATGAATGCGTGGCTGGAGAGATGGTGCAGGACGGAGGGCTTTAGATTCCTGAGGTATTGGGAGCAGTTCTGCTGGAGGTGGGGCCTGTGGAATCTGGACGGGTTGCACCTCAATGGGCCACGACCAGTATCTTCGTGGGGAGGTTTGATAATGTTGTTGGGGAGGGTTTATACTAACTTGGCAGGGGAATGGGAACATGAGCGTAGATTCGGTAGAGAGTGAAGCAAAGCTGGAAATGGAAGACAGAAAGTTAGTAGCCACTAAGGAAGGCAGAGAAAAAAAAGGATAGAAACTAGACAACAAAGAGGTTTGGCAGTGCTTGATGATATGTACATCAATGCAGGGAGTCTAATGAATAAAGCAGATCAAGTGAGGCTACAGATAGACACTTAGAAGTAGGATGTCATTGCAATTACTGAAACATAGCTGAAAGAAAGGCAGAAATAACTCAACATTGGTGGTTACAGAGTTTTCAGATGAGATAAAGGGGATAAAAAAGGAAGGGCATCGAAATATTGATTAAAAAAACAATCACAGCTGTAAGGAGGATTGATACGCTAGAAGGATCATCAAATGAGGCCATGTGGATTGAACTGAAGGACAAAAAGGGGCAATCACACTACTGGGAGTGTACTATAGATCCCCCAAATAATCAGAGGGAGATAGAAGAGCAAATTTGAAGGCAAATCTCTGAATAGTGCAAAAACAATAGAGCAGTATTAGTAGGGGATTTCAACTACCCTAACATTAACTGGGATAAATTCACTGTAAAAGTTATAGAGAGCATAGAATTCTTAAAATGCTTTCAGGAGAACTTTTTAAGCCAATGCATAGCAAGCCCAATAAGAGAAGGGAAAGTTCTGGCCTCTGTTTTAAGGAATGAAGCTGAATAGTTGGAAGGGGAATCGGTGGAGCAGTAGGTGCTAGTGGTGCTAATGATCACAATTCAATTAGATTTTAACATCATTATGGAAAAGGACAAAAGTAGACCAGGAGTAGAAGTTCTTAATTGGGGAAAGGCCTGTTTTACTAAGCTGAGATGTGTTTTTTTTGCAAAAGTGGGCTGGAAACAGTGACTTGAAGGTAAATCAGTGCAGAGCAGTGGGAGACATTCAAGGAGGAGCGAAAGACAGTTCAAAACAAATAAATTCCCACAAAGAAAAAGGATGGGATTCACAGCTCTAAACCTCTCTGGATGTCAAAGAGCACACAGAGTCGAATAAGGTAAAAATAAGAAGCTTATGTCAAATACTGCGAGCTCAATCTCGCAGAAAACCTAGATAAGTATGGAAAGTGCATGGGTGAAATTAGAAAGGAAAGTAAGAAAGCAAAGCAACATGAGAAAAAATATTGGCAAGTAAAATCAAAGAAAACCCAAATCTGTTTTATAAATATATAAAGAGCAAGGGCATAATGAAGGAAAGATCAGGGCCTATTGGAACCCAAAAAGGTAGCCTGTGTGTGGAGGCAAAATATGTGGGCATGGTTTGTCACAGAATCACAGAATTGTTGCAGCACAGGAGGAGGCCATTCGGCCCATAATGTCCGCACTGGCTCTCCGAAAGGGCAATTTATTTAGTGCCATTCCCCCGCCTTCTTCCTGTAACCCTGCACATTCTTCCTTTTCATATAACCATCTAATTTCCTTTTAAATCCTTCAATTGAAATTGCCTCCACCACACTCTCAGGCAGCGCATTCCAGACCTTAACCACTCGCTGTATAAAAAAGTTTTTCCTCATGTTGCTTTTACTTCTCTTACTCATTAATTTAAGTCTGTGCCCTCTCGTTCTCGATCCTTGCACGAGTGGGAGCAGTTTCTCCCTATCTACTCTGTCCAGACCCCTCATGATTTTGAATACCTCTATGAAATCACCTCTCAGCCTTCTATTCTCCAAGGAAAACAGTCCTAATTTCTCCAATCTTAATGAATATTTTGCATCTGTCTTCACAAATGAGGGAAACAACAAAGACATTGTAGTTAAGGAAGAGGAGTGTGAAATATTGGATGTGATAAATATAGTGAGAGAGGAAATATCAAGGGGCTTAGCATCTTTGAAAGTAGTTAAATCATCTAGCCTGGATGAAACGTATCCCAGGCTGTTAAAAGAAGCAAGAGGGAAACAGTGGAGGCTCTGATCATCATTTTCCAATCCTGTCTTGCTGCAGGCATGTTGCCAGAGGACTGCTAACGTTGTACCGTTGTTGAAAAAGGGAGAAAGAGATAAACCGAGTAATTATAGCCCAGTCAGCTTAACCTTGATGGTGAACAAATTATTGGAAGAAATTCTGAGTGACAGTATTCATCATCATTTAGACAGGCACAGATTAGTAAAGGACAGACAGCAAAGACTTGTTAAGGGAAGATCATGTGTGACTAACTTGATTGAATTTTTTGAGGTGGTAACAAGGAGAGTCAATGTGGGTAGTGTGTTTGATGTAGTCTACATGGATTTTAGCAAGGCTTTTGGCAAGGTACCAGAAGGCAGACTAGTCAAAAAAGTAAAAACCCATGGCATTCAAGCGAATGTGACAATTTGGATCCAAAATTGGTTAAGTGACAGGAAGCAAAGGGTAATGATCAGTGGGTGCTTTTGTAACAAGATGGCTGTTTCCAGTGGTGTTTCACAGGGCTCAGTACTGAGTCCCTTAGTTTTCATTCTGTGCATTAATGATATAGAATTAAGTGGAAGGAGTATGATTAAGAAGTTTGCAAATGATACACAATTGGCAATATGGTTGCTAGTGAGGAATAAAGCTATGGACTACAGGAAGATATCAATGGACTGGTCAAGTGTGCAAAATAGTGGCGAATGGAATTCAGTCCAGAGAAGTGTGAGGTAATGCATTTGGGGAGGACAACCAAGGCAAGGGAATACACAATAAATAACAGGATTCTAAGAAGTGTAGGTCGTGTCTGTCTGAGATCTTTGCTTATTTCCCCCTTCATGGTCCCGATGTCTGGGGTGGTGTTCAGACTATCAAATACTGAAGGTAGCAGGACAGGTAGATAAGGTAGTCAAGAAGGCATAAAGGAAAGTTTATTAACTGAGGCATAGAATATAAGAGCAGAGAGATTATGCTAGCACTGTATAAAACACTAGTTAGGCCACAGCTAGAAAACTGCGTGCACTCTGGTCGCTGCATCATATAAAGGATGCAATCGCACTAAAGAGGGTTCAAAGGAGATTTACGAGGACGTTGCCAGGAATGGAGATTTTTAGCTATGAGGAAAGATTGGATAGGCTGGGGTTGTTTTGTTTGGAACAAAAGAAGCTGAGTGGAGATTTAATTGTGGTGTATAAAATTATGAGGGGCCTAGAAAGAGTGAATAGGAAGGATTATTTCCCTTCATAGAGAGGTCAATAACCAGAGGCATAGATTTAAGGTAATTGGTAAAAGGATTAGAGGGGATTTGAGGAGAATTTTTTTTACCAAGAGTGTGAGAGGGGTCTGGAACTCATTCCCTGAAAGGGTAGTCAAGGCAAAAACCCTCATCACATTTAAAAAGTACTTGGATATGCACTTTAAGTGCTGTAACCGACAGGACGATGGACCAAGAGCTGGAAAGTGAGATTAGGCTGGAGAGCCCTTTGTTAGTTGGCATGGACACAAAGGGCCAAATGGCCTCTTTTGTGCTACAAATTTCTGTGATTCTATGAAATAATCAGTGAAGCTAAGAAGTGTAAGATTAGATAAGATAGTAGAGGTTTAATGCCCCCTACTAAGGCAGGAACAGACTTGGCAAAAAAAGCTTTATTGTGAATTGACTTTATTGAGATTACAGTTTTTTAAGTTTTCAGATAAACCATAGTCACAAACTCAGCCAGTGATTAACAGTCTAACACAGATTATACTACCCATATTAGAGACTGGATGGCACAGCGCACGACCCTTTCAGTTGCAGCTTCTGGTCCTCAAGTATTTTTGGTTGGTCTCTCACTTGTCTCTTGTTCGAAAATTATCTGCCGTACAGTGACAAAGTCAAAGCTTCTTTTATCCTGGCTGCTTTCCAATTAACCCTCCCTTCCCCAATCATGTTTAGCCTTGTGTTTAAATGATGCCTTTCTTAATCAATCAATCAAGGAAAATTCTTTGGCTGTTGCTACTTTCAGATTTACATAGGTAAATACCCCTTTGTGTTGACTATTGTATTCCATGCTTTTACATTCTGAGGTTCCTTATCTCATTATGAGACAAATCTACATTTAGTTCACACAGAAGCTGCTTTCACTGTCTTCTCTCAAGGTCTCACCCTTTTAATACAAGTAAGCATTTTAAAACTTGTCATAATCTCCCAGAATCCCTCAACCTTGACATCTTGTCTATAATGTGCCCTATTTCCTAAGTTCTCTCACTTTACCATACTACAAAGAAGGGTTCTAATAAAGCTAAATGTTAGTTTATGATAATAAGTTAGTTGTTAGTTTATAGTAGCTAAATTGTAACAACTAGAATTCTGGTTAGTAACTTTTTAGTAACCTAATTTTCCCGGTTGAGGAGAAGATACCCTTATCGACCCCTCATTAACTATTTCACTATTTTCAAGAAAAGCCATGAGCTCTAAGCTTTATGCCTTATAACACACTTGTCACACAAGGCGCCTCAAATAGCAAAGCATGCAGAGTCCTAATACTATGGTAATATAAAAGCAAAATACTGCGGATGCTGGAAATCTGAAACAAAAACAAGAAATGCTGGAATCACTCAGCAGGTCTGGCAGCATCTGTGGAAAGACAAGCAGAGTTAACGTTTCGGGTCAGCGACCCTTCTTTGGAACTGACAAATATTAGAAAAGTCACAGATTATAAACAAGTGAGGTGGGGGTTGGGCAAGAGATAACAAAGGAGAAGGTGCAGATTGGACCAGGCCACATAGCTGACCAAAAGGTCACGGAGCAAAGGCAAACAATATGTTAATGGTGTGTTGAAAGACAAAGCATTAGTACAGATTAGGTGTGAATATACTGAATATTGAACAGCAGCAAGTGCAAACCTGAAGAAAAACAACCTGAAAAAAACAGTGGGTAAGCAAACTGAACAAACTAAGATGAAATGAAATAAATGCAAAAAAAGATTGTAAAAAATGTAAAAAGGAATGTAAAAAAAAGGAAGACAAAATAACTAAAAATGACTAAAAATGAAAGTAAAGTGGGGGGCTGTCATGCTCTGAAATTATTGAACTCAATGTTCAGTCCGGCAGGTTGTAGTGTGCCTAGTCGGTAGATGAGATGCTGTTCCTCGAGCTTGCGTTGATGTTCACTGGAACACTGCAGCAATCCCAGGACAGAGATGTGAGCATGAGAGCAGGGGGGAGTGTTGAAATGGCAAGCAACCGGAAGCTCAGGGTCCTGCTTGCGGACTGAGCGGACTAATACTATGGTCTGTGTTAGTATCATAAACATGAACAGTGTCTGGAGCCATGGGTGTTGGGCTATATTATATACAGTCTCCCACCACTGGTTTTCGCCAACTGTTGTATTTCCTGCATTCTATGATCATGGTTCAGCATCATTTTTATGAACTGTTTCTATAAGGTAGTGGACCTTCCTATTCCAAGCTGCAGTGCTGACTGCTGCACCAATACCCCATTCCCCTTCCTTGATTCTGACCCGTCCAATCATGGTGGCAACATCCATGGCCCAGTCACACTGGTCACAAAAAGCATCTGATTATATTCATTACAGTAAGGTTCTCTACATCCTGCCCAAGTTGTGTGGTCAAAATCCTTCCATAATGCATAGACTTAAAAGATTCTCCAGCTCTCTCTTTGCCTGTATCCATCTTATGGATAGTTCTTGCCAAGTATTATTTTCCTAGCACTTTAACTGTCCTTCTGAATTTTAATTTTAGTCCCTCTGACCATTACCAGTGTGATTAATTTAGCCTGATTATTGTAAAGTCAGTTTCACAATGGAGTATGTGTCAATGCCTTGATAATATAAAATATTGTCTGACTCTACTGGAAACAGTAACCATTTTATGCCAAGCTGTTTGTCAAGTAGTTGCGCATGTCTGAGACCTGTTCTTCAGTGTATTTCACCATGCATTTTGCATGTTAGTTGCTTTTCATGTAACAACTCACATCTGCACACTTACACCAGTAACCTGATATCATGCCACACATTCTTGACTCTCAGGTGATCTTATCTAAAGATCATAAAAAAGGTGGTGGGGGGGGGGGGTGGTATCTGTCTGAGATCTTTACTTATCTCCCCCTTCATGGTTCCAATGTCTGGAGTAGTGGTCAGACTATCTAATGCAGTTCTTTTTTAAACAAAAACTCATAAACAAGAATACAAATATCTCCAAGAGAAATTACCAGTCTTATCTACACTTTCCTGACTTTCACTGGAAAGTTCTAGACTTCTTGGAAATTGTCCAATATATTAATTTAACAGTTTGAATTTCACCATTGTTTGTCCCCAAAATTAATTTATTAGCTCTTGCATCAGCCAGATCTAACTTGCAATTCCCATTAATTGTAATTCTATTTCATTTTTGAGCCCTGCAGAAACTTAACTGTCCAATACTCATAATACTTTAAAAAAAGAAATCAAACAATCCCATTTGATTCCAGGCATTACCAGATTTTGTTTGTTGGTTCTCTGTCTTAGATGACGTTTTAGTTTCTTAAAAGTAACTTTCTAAATTACACTGGATTTTTTGCATCTGAAAATTATCCCAAACTCAGACAGTGGTGTTGCTGGGGTGACAGATTTCTTCCCAAAATGATCTTATTTCTCGATATTCATATTCACGAAAACCACCTAGACTGTTTTTTTTTGTAGTTTTTTTCTAAATTTGATTATCCCCTTAAATTTCAAATAAACTCCCCTTTGAGTGCTTGAAATAACCACGCATATCAATTTTATTGTGTTTCTCGAATCCAATTTCTTATGCTCAGGCTTAGTGGTATTGCATGTGTTTTATATTAAAGACAGAAATGTCTTTACTAATCCAGTTCTGTATCTCGCCTTCTCAATCATTTTGTTCTGGAAGATAACAAATAATGAAAGTTTTTGAAAAGGCAAAGCCTTTAGTCCAAATATTGACTATGCTATGACATTTTATGTCTGTAGATAAGTTCTTAAATTCTCAAAGTGGCTGGATCTCTTGCTGTGTCATCAGTTCTCATGTGGCCCTGGAAACCATTGTCACTTATTTAAAAAAAGGCTGCATTTGCTGACAATGCAGCATGTGCCACTAAAACGTCACAGTCTGCGACTTCAGGCAGCTGCCAGGACTAAAGATGGCGCTGCTCAAATAATCACACGGAGGCAACCTAACCTAAACACATGGCAGCACACAATGGCCTGAGGGAGAGGGCGAGCGAGCGGGCCGGGGGTGGGGGTGGGGAGCAGAGCGGGCCGGGGAGCGGAGTGGGATGGGGGTGAGCGGAGCGGCCGAGGAGGGGGTGAGTGAGTGGGCCGGGGACGGGGTTGGGGAGCAGTGGGGGGGAAGGGGGAGCGGAGCTGCCGGAAAGAATGGAGCGGCCAGAGAGAGCGGTGCGGCCGGAGAGAGCGGCGAGGGGGGGTGCGGAGCGGCCGGAGAGAGGGGGTTAGGGAGGAGAAGTGCATTTTTCTGCGCATGCGCCATAAACTTGCAACAGCAAGACACCAAGGTCTTCGGCCGTTCGCTCCCCGTGGCTCTCTGCGGCTTCTCGCTTCCAGCCCCCGCCATCCAGCCGTTCCCTCTAGCTGCAGATCCCCCATCCAGCCAATCCCTCCAACCCAAGATTCCCCCATCCAGCCGCTCTCTCCCCTACTTCTCAACTGTACTTCAGGCATTGCAGCTCTCTGGTCCCTGCCTTTTGCATCCCCCTCTTCAGGCAGTTCTGAATTTAACTCCTCCCACTACACCCCCACCCCTCCTCTCCACCCCACCCCCCCCTCTCCCCCCCTACCACCCCCTCTCTCCCCTCTACCCCCAACGCCCCCCCCTCCAAGGACCACACCACAGTTGAATATCTGGTACAGTTGCAAAGTCGGAAAAATATCATCAAAAACCTCAACAATTCCGTGTTTAATTATTGAGAAATTTTATTAAGTACCTGCATGAAGCATTCGAGGCACTGCTGTGCATGGACATAGGTGTTGTGTCACCAGCATTCCAGTGAAACAGACAGGCCGAGTCTCTGCTCTGCAGAACTAAAGAGATTGTTCCTGGAGAAACTTGTGGTGAATGAATGCGTGGCTCTCTATTCCACTACTGTATTGTCCATGTGAAGAAGGCAAAGTCACAAGAGTCTGAGCTCAGTCTATTCTTGGTGAATGTTCCCCAAATGCATCCCAATGTGCGCTCCCACTTCATCCATAAATGCAAGGTTCCTTTCCACATCGTGACAAGCTCCGCAGCATGATCCAGTTGCCTTCGTTGCTTGAATGCTGACCTTAAGTCTCAAGGATTGTTTTCTTGACAGCATGTTTTACATGAAAAGAAATAAAGAAAGAAAATCAGTGTTAGAGCTTCCCTCCCTCCATCCACTGAAATTACTGTTGCGCACACCTTTTTAGGTTCTGCATGAAGGCCCCAATTGATAACGTCGCCAATGAAGCACTTATTACCCACCTCAGATGCAGGAATCAGCACATCCTTGCATCCTCTCCTGCACTGCCTCCGTTGCTTGAATGCCGTCCTTAAGTCTCAAGGATTGTTTTCTCAAGGGCATGTTTTACATGAAAAGAACATCAGTGTCAGAGCTTCCCTCCTCCAGTGAAATTACTGTTGAGCATGCTTTATGTTCTGCAGTAAAGGCATGTACTGATAACACCGCCAATGAATCACTTAGTACCCACCTCAGCTGTAGGAGTCAGGATGAAGTTACTGCCCCTATCTCGTGATGGTTCAATGCTGCTCTCAGGGACAACATGAATGATGTGAGGGTGCTGGAAAAAGAAGCACATTTCTTTTGGACTATGAACATAAAGCAGGCCATTTAGCCCAGCTGTTCCCTGCTAGTGGTTATGCTACTCCTGCGCCTTCCCATCCGCTCCCATTTAATCCTGCCTACTACTATCAGCATCACCTTCCATTTCTTTCGCTCTTATCTACCTTTGCCTGAAAGCAACATTGGGGATGGAGAACGGTGTGGCTGCACTCACACCTCACCAGTTGTGTACTCAGCAAGAGCATTCACATTTGTGCTACCACTGGACACGGCACACTTGTTTCTTTTAGTGCTCAGTCTCCTCTTGCTGAATGTTCCCGAAGTGCTTGACCCCTTTGGACGCCCTCTCTGCTTGACAGGCAGCAGCTGGCAATTGCGAAGTTTCACAAGGCTTTGCATGGTTGTTTTAAGGGTGGATGGGGAAACAGGGGGCTGTGTGTCCATGTGCACTGCTCTGATGGGTGCAGGAACAGGTGGCTGAATATCAGTGTTCATCGGTACGGTGATTGGCTCTGCAGTGTGACTGAACAGCAAGGAGAGGGTCCCGCAGGTGGGGGAAGTGGAGCTGTGAACAGGCAGGCGTGCGTCTGGTCCATCAGCTCTTTAGACCAGGGGGTGAAACGCTCAGGGTCCATGGATTGTGGCACACGACTGATGTCCAGCTCGTGGCCACCTCCATCCGAAGGTGCCTCCGGGCAACTGTTGTGCAAATTAATTGGCTGCTTCTCATCGGCCAGTCCTTGCTGCCAGCGGAGAGTCTGTTGCCGCAGCCAGTCCAGTTTCCACATGAATGATGCCGTTCCACTCTGCAGAACGTCCTGTTGTAGCTGATACAATTGATCTGAAAGCAAGCGGTATTTTCCATTGTAGCTGAGGGGCCTTGGCTGTTCCTCTGCAATCACAATGGCAGCAGCCATGCCTGTCCTCGTGGGTGTCTGAGATGCACGCCAGCGACAGTTGAGGGCCAGCCTCTGCAAAGACAGACTGAGATGCCTCTGCACAACAACAGGATGTTTGCAGGGCAACAAAGTCTGAATGGAGAAGATGCAGCTGCAGGTAGCCAGGCCATCATGTATCTGCAGTGTGTACTATTTGGCACCAGAAATCACAGTCACTGTGCCTTTGTCCTGCTGCTTGACATTTACTCGATGAATGAGGCTATGATCCTGATGCATCAGCTTCACAGTGTGACTGGGTGAATCCTGTGTAAAATGATTGTAGATCTGCTGGTGCCTCTGCGATGTACTTGAAAGAGGCTCCCTGCAGGTGGAATAGGAGCGCTCCCGATCCAGGATACTATTGTGGAAGATCAGCGCTCATCATACATTCCTTCATGGATGAGGAGGAGTGGAGCAGGTGCTTTATCTTGCCATTCTGGTGCGCACCTGTTTCACAGTGCAGAGGAGATTGTGCAGAGGTGGTCAACCAGCCATTGCTGCATCCAGGAAATCACAACGAAGGCAGTCCGTAGACACTTAAACTGACCCTGTGGGTGGGGCATACACGTGGCTTTGTGGGCGCAGGATCTCACTGACGAGATGTATTGATACTGCAAATCTAATCTTGATTCAACAGCGTTACAGGACTGACACGCTACACAAGTGGAAATGTAATGACCGCAGCACCTACCTCTGATTCGGTCTCACCCCAGTAGAACGGATGCGTGGCTGCCCATAGTGTACACAGCACAGCCTCACCGAGGCATACTTAAAGTGGATGGGAATTTCGATTCGCCGTCTCTTGTTCTCCCTCTCAAGTGTATGGGTGCTCACTTTTTTAAATAGACTCCCCGTTGCCTGTAAGCACAACAGCAAATCGCATTTAAACAGCATTGTTAACACAGTAAAACATAACAAGGCACATCACAGGATGTGCCTGCATACCATGCTACCTGTTGAAACATCTCCAGTCTACTGCTGAAGTCGTCATAACTCTCGAACTCCTGGGTTGTGAAGGTGGCAAGGAACTGCTCTGTGGAATCTACTGAAGTAGCCATCATCAACATTTGGAGTTCAGGAAGGCTATTAAGGGACCACATGGGAAACATGAGATGAGATAAGAAATACAGAAGGCACTCCATGGAAACGTCATCGGCGCATGCACTAACCAGTCCTGACAAGTCAGAACGCAGCGCATGCACAGAGAGCAGGAGCCCGTCTGCACCTGTGCGCACTGTGGCGCAGCCTGATGATGTCAGTGGCCGGCTGCGTTGTCAGGAATCACTTTGTTAAAAAAAACACAAAGAATCCATTGTGGCTCTGCGCCAGAGCCCAGTGAGTTAATTCGTCTACTTTCTTTTTCTTCTTTCTTTCTTTGGCCTCCTTGTCTCGAGAGACAATGGATAAGCGCCTGGAGGTGGTCAGTGGTTTGTGAAGCAGCGTCTGGAGTGGCTATAAAGGCCAATTCTAGAGTGACAGACTCTTCCACAGGTGCTGCAGATAAAATTGGTTGTTGGGGCTGTTACACAGTTGGCTCTCCCCTTGCGCTTCTGTCTTTTTTCCTGATACTGCTAAGCCTCTTCGACTCGCCACACTTTAGCCCCGCCTTTATGGTTGCCCGCCAGCTCTGGCGAACGCTGGCAACTAACTCCCACGACTTGTGATCAATGTCACAGAACTTCATGTTGTGTTTGCAGACGTCTTTAAAGCGGAGACATGGACGGCCGGTGGGTCTGATACCAGTGGCGAGCTCGCTGTACAATGTGTCGTTGGGGATCCTGCCATCTTCCATGCAGCTCACATGGCCAAGCCATCTCAAGCGCCGCTGACTCAGTAGTGTGTATAAGCTGGGGATGTTGGCCGCCTCGAGGACTTCTGTGTTGGAGATATAGTCCTGCCACCTGATGCCAAGTATTCTCCGGAGGCAGCGAAGATGGAATGAATTGAGACGTCGTTCTTGGCTGACATATGTTGTCCAGGCCTTGCTGCCATAGAGCAAGGTACTGAGGACACAGGCTTGATACACTCGGACTTTTGTGTTCCGTGTCAGTGCGCCATTTTCCCACACTCTCTTGGCCAGTCTGGACATAGCAGTGGAAGCCTTTCCCATGCGCTTGTTGATTTCTGCATCTAGAGACAGGTTACTGGTGATAGTTGAGCCTAGGTAGGTGAACTCTTGAACCACTTCCAGATATGCACACAGAACAAAATAGCATGTGTTTTTTTAAAGGAAAGGTAAATTACATCATTTTTCTTGTTCTTGCTTCAGGCAAAACTATAGACAAAGAACAAACTAAAGAAAAAGTTACTTAACATTGTTGCAGCAAAAGACTTAACACCAGCCTCATAAACAAACTTTAAACAGACAGAATCTTTCCCATATCTCCTTTATTTATCCTTTCTCTTCCTTAAACCAATTTCCAATCCATGCTACTCTAAAACAGTCAGTAACATATGTCTTTAACTTAAACTGCAAAAAAGCAATAGCAGATTTTAAACTCTTGTCCAATTAAAGCAAAGTATTTTAAAACTTATAATTGGATTTCTGCCAGACATCTTCAAGGCTGAAGCTTATCTCTTACAAAATTGTTCATTGCCTTTTCACTGTTGCGTAACCAACCTTTTAAATAACAATAAAACATTACACCAACATCTTTAATTTAAATTATAATTCAGTTTTATGTCCCATTTCTGGGTGCACAATCTTGAATTGAAATGAACACACTCAACAATCACATTCATACTTTCTTTATTCCAAACAACTTAGAAATATTGATTCCTCTAATGGGTTATGAATTCAAAGTACCAAAAAGCTGCGCTATATTCCTTGTCCCGAGCCCAAGAAACACACAGGTTCAAGTACTTCACAGCCAAACATGACTCAGAAATATAGGGCTGAATTTTACCAGCCCCTCAACGCCATGGGTCGCAACGGGGGGGCGGGGGGGGGCCGTAAAACTCTGCCTGGAGAGGCCCGTCTCAACCCCCGATGTCGAGAAGGGCCCGCTGAATATTATCAGTGGCGGGGGGGGGGGGGGGGGGGGGCCGCACTGAGGCCCCCCGTGCCTTCATCTAAATATTCAAATGAACATTAATAAGATGCAAATGACCTTACCTGCTGGCAGCGGTTGTCCCACGCCGATTTAATGGCCGCCGATCGCAACCCACGCGCCTGAGTTCCGAGGCGAGCAACTGGTGGGGGTGGGGCACTAAAACTATTCGGGCGGGGGGGAGCGGGGAAAATGTTTTTTATTGGCTGTGGGATGGTGGGAATGGGTTGAAGGGCAAAAGTGACGAGGTTGGTGGGAAAGTTCACAATGTCAGTAAAGTTAATTCAGGGTCGCTGGCCCTAAAATAAACATTGGGGGATGGGTTGAAAGGGCCTCCAGGTTCCAATAAAATTTTAAAAGAGGTTTTAACCAATTTCCCCTTTAAATATTAAAATTTCATCTAAGGGCATCAAAGACCTTTAAAAATGAAACCGGTGCCTGCGCAGTGGCGCCAGACACCATTGCTGGGGACGCGACGGCTGCCCCCTCTACGTCATCAGGGATGACTGCTCTGCCCCCTCTATTTAAATGAGCCCCCGCACATAATATCTCAGGGGCTCGGTGGCGGCACTTCCGTGTCGGAGGGCCACCGCTTTCACAGCGCGCTGCCGCGGAGCGTGGTACGCTGATAAAATTCAGCCCAGAGAAATAACAGAACAAGTAACAGACTCATGCTTTCAACATTAAAGCCAGACTACAGAGGGTTAATGATTGTTAACTCTACAGAACACAAGCTACAGAGCGAAGAACATTCATTCATGGAAGTTTCCAACATTAATACAGACTCGAATAAAAGACACAGTAACTTGCTTTTACTCACTTTAATTTTTACTAAAGGCATCTTGTTTAAATTGTCCCTCTTTCCTCAACCTGATACCTCTCACTTTCCCACTGCGGCTTTCCCCAATCTACGATCCACCACTGTCCGCAGGCCAGGAGAGTGCCTCCCATGGTCACTGCAGACACAATTGCCTGTTGTCTCCCCAAACGTTCCTGCAGTTGCAGTTTTTTTTTTAACACTCATTCCCTTCCTCCTGATGTTTCAACTGACTTTTAACTTCCTAAGTGTCAATCATGGCTGCACTAGTGTTCAGGTTAGAGGCATGCTGCTGTTGTAACATGGCTAGTCAGTTACGCTGGGCGGGCCACATTGTCTGCATGCCTGACACAAGACACCCAAAACAAGCCTTCTACTCCGAGCTCCATCACGGCAAAACGCTACCAAGAGGGCAGAGGAAATGCTACAAGGATGTTCTTAAAACCTCCCTGACAAAATGTGACATCTCCACCGATTCATGGGAATCTCTTGCCCGAGACTGCCCAAAATGGAAAAGCAGCATCCATGAGGATGCCATCCAGTTCGAACAATGTCGACATGCCCAGGCAGCGACCAAGTGCAAACAGCGGAAGGAGTGTTCGGAAATTCGAGCATCCCATTCACTCGCCTCACCAAACAGCACCTGCGCCACCTGTGGTAGAGTGTGTGGATCCAGAATTGGACTATTCAATCACCTAAGGACCCACAACCCTGGAGCGGAAGAAAGTCATCCTTGTTCCCAAGGGACTGCCTAAGAAGAGGAGAACAGAGCAGTCGTACGCTTGTGACACAGCTCCAAATCTTGAACCCGCTGGTTCAGTCGCTCAACCTGTTTATCTTTGTGAGTAGCGGCCTCTTGGATCTGCTGAGTGCTGTACGCCAGAAGGTTTTTTGCCTTCTTTATCTTTAACTTCTTCTGGCCTATCTTATCTTGCATGAACTCTATAACTTGCTTGTATTTCTGCTCGAAGACCCGTTTAACATTGTTAGACCCATAACTTCATTTATTCTCTTTATATTCTCGTATAAGTGCCTTTGATCATTGGTGGGTCTGTTAAGATCTTCACATTCCCCAAAAGGTTTTCCCTCCCAAGCCACGTGTTGGCCAGACTCACAAACTCGAGATCCTTCCTTTCTCTCAAAAAGCATTGACAGTGTGCCACGTCCTGCTGCGATCGCCAGATGTAAGATTATATAATAGTGGGGGGTTGGGGGAGGGGTTTAATGCCCCCTGCTAAGTTAGGAACACACTTGGCAGCAAAAGCTTTATTGTGAATTGACTTTATTGAGCTAAAGATAAGAACAAGTTTATTAAGTTTTCTAATAAACCCAGAGTCACAAACTCAGCCAGTGATTAACAGTCTAACACAGATTATTCTACCCGTATTAGAGACATGATAGCAGAGCGCACGATTCTTTCAGTTGCAGCTTCTGGTTTTCAAGTATTTTTGGTCAGTCTCTCTCTTTCTTGTCTCTCATTGTTGGAAAATGATCTGCTGTCCAGTGACAAAGTCAAGGCTTCTTTTATCCTGTCTACTTTCCAATTAACTCTCCCTTCCCCAACTATCTTTAGCTTTGTATTTAAAGGATGCCTTTCTTAACCAATCAAGAATAATTATTTGGCTGTTGCTAACCTTTCAGCTTTACATGGGTGTAACACAACCCTTCGTGTTGACTATTGCATTCCTTGCTTTTACATTCTGAGGTTCCTGATCTCATTACGAGACAAATCTACATTTAGTTCTGACAGAAGCTGTTTTCATTGTCTGCTCTCAAGATCTCGCCCTTTTACTGCAAGTAAGCATTTTAAAACTTGATGTAATCTCCCAGAATCCCTCTCCCTTGTTATCTTGTCTATAATGTGCCCTATTTCCAAGTTCTCCCACTTTACCATACTACAAAGAAGGGTTCTAATAAAGCTAAATGTTAATTTATGATAATAAGTTAGTTGTTAGTTTATAATAACTAAATTGTAGCAATTAGAATTCTGGTTAGTAACTTTTTAGTAACCTAATAATCTTACAAAAGGAAGCAGAGAGTAATTTTGTGAGAGGAATTTGCACCACCTCTGAAGCTCCAGGCTTGACATAGCCCAGCTAGCCAGGATACTGTTCTGTATGGTCATCCATGCCCTGAAACCTACTTACAGTCTTGAGGGTCCACCTTCTGAGGTACGTTCATGAATCCCTCAAGGCAAGGATTAAAACCCCTTGAAGAGCGCCCTTGCTGAAAGATGCTCAAGCATACCTGACTTCCACTGCAAATAGATCTGAATCAAAGATCCAAACCCCAATCCAAGCTGTACCCTCTTCAGGGATTGAAAGGACAGCATACCCCATCCCATCTTGGCTCTTTCACACCAACCTCTCATAGATGCACTTGTGGTCTGGCGGAACAATCAACAGAACATCATAGAAAGACAGAACTCCAGATCAGGCAGCACTTCCAGGAGCACTCAAAGTGACTTCACAGATGCCATTGTCTGTCAAAGGGTTAAAATGGTTGGCACTGAATTAAAAGAAAAACAAATCCGTTAAACCATGACCGATTATTTTTGTTGGCAGTTACACCAGCCTCCATGACTGATGTATGGACCACACAGATAACTGATTTCTCATTGGTGATTACATTTGTTTGTGTACGTCCCCTCATAGACTAAGTGCTCAAGTTAATCCCTTTGTTTACTCTTTATTAGTTTATTATATGAGAACTTGGTCGAGTAAAATATCCCTATTTCCACCCACAAAACCAAATCAGCTTGGCGCCAGCCAAGATCCTGCTTATCTCAGAGGGAACAATAAAGTTTTTATAGCCCGTTTCACACTGGGAATAATCTGAGAACATAGTATTTATTTTATAACTGTGGAAAAGTGCTTGCAGCTGCTACAGAAATGTCTTTTTGAGTGTCAAGCTATTGTAACAATGGAGGGGAATGTATATTTATTGACTTGGGAATTTGAGGCTTGTGCAGAAATGGGAAGCTTGTTCAAATGAAACTTAAAGGTATATGTTTGATTTTGTTCTCAGGTCCTGAGGACAAATGGTGGGTTCTTATTATTCCAATCATTGATCTGGTATTTCCAAGGCAAATCTGAGAGCACCTCATGGCCCTGTGCTGTTCAACGCTATTGGTTCACCAGACTAATCCGGAGGTTCACCAGACTAATCCCTGGGATGGTGGGATTGTTTTATGAGGAGAGATTGCAGAAATTGGGTCTGCATTCTCAAGAGTTTTGAAGAATGAGAGGTGACCTCATTGAAATTCACAAAATTCTTACAGGGCATGACAGGGTAGATGTGGATAGGATGTTTCTCCTGGCTGGTAAGTCTAGAACCAGGGGACAGAGTCTCAGAATAAGGGGCAGGCCATTTAAGACTGAGATGAGGAGGAATTTCTTTACTCAGAGAGTGGGGAATCTGCGCAAGTCTCTACCCCAGAGGGCTGTGGAAGCTCAATCATTGAGCATGTTCAAGACAGAAATCGATAGATTTCTGGAAAAACAATGACATCAAGGGATAGGGGGGTAGTGGGGGAAAATGGTGTAGAAGTAGATGATCAGCCATGATCTGTTTGAATGGCAGACCAGGCTTGATGGGCCAAATGGCCTACTCCCGCTCCTATTTCCTATGTTCCTATGTGCCTAACAGTAGAATGAAATGAAAAGGTGTCAGACCAAAATCTACATTCAAACTTGCTGGAGATTTGAGTTATTCTGGCTTGCCACCCTTGTTCAGGATGCAGGGTATTTTCATTTGCAGGGTGCTAAATACGCAATGTATGGCCTCAGCCCTGCAGACAGAGTAAATGAAGCAAGAATCCAATGCTAATTGTAAATCCATGGCCTCTGCTGAAAATTACAAGGCTGTAATTGTTGGATAGGGACAGTCTGTGTTGCCCAACCCTACCACTGATTAAAAATGAAAAGTGCTGGAAATACTAAGCAGGTCAGGCTGCATCTGTAGAGAGAGAAACAGAGTTAACATATCAGCTCAATTACGTTTTGTCATGACTGAATAATCTGTCAAAGCCCCTGTCAAAGCTCCCGTATGAAGAGTGACTCTTTGAATGAGGTGCTGGAGAGCAGCTAGTGTCCATGGACCCTTCTTCAGCAAAAGTAAATAACTTCAAGGGGGTAAGGAAGGAAAATTGAAAAGAGGACAATAAAATACATTTACAATTGGCCTTACTGAAGATATTGGGTAACATTTCATTGGCACTACCAATGTTGACAGCTGTACTGAAAATTTTTACCTCTCCTTCATCTACCTCATTTCTATGTCCCCAGTGTATTCCTTGCTTAAATCTCCTCCCCCTTGTCCTTACTCAGCTTTTGCACTATAATTCCTTCTTCTCGGTGACTTTAAACTGAACCTTAACTGACCCAGTCATGTCTTGTTGTATTTATCTGTTCTTTAACCTCTTCCACTATATAGACTCTCTTACCCACGCCACTACAAGATCACAATTACCAGCAGAGCCATCTCTCATCATTTCTTGATCTCTATCTCAGTTCACATTCACCTGACAAACTCAATCTTCTTTTACCCTCTCTTTCTGCCTTGGTGTTAACTCGCTCACCATGACCCTTTCTAACTCCTTACTCCAATTCACTGTCCACATTGCCATTGATCTACTCAACAGCTACCTTTCCTTAATTTCTGCTGATGTCATCCATACTGGATCCTGAACTGTGTCCAATTTGCACCCCCACTGCTCCCTCAGTATATTAGGAACCTAGGTTGAATTGAGTCCATATGCTGCAGACTAGAGCATATGTGGTATGTAACTGACTAGGCTGTCCACCATTGGATCTAGTCTAAGCCCCTCAAGTAGATTTTCTGTGTGAAAATCTTCCTATTGCTCCAGGAGAGTTTGAAACTCCTCCCCTGCTTTACAAGCTGTCTCTTTTGATCTATTTCCTGCATACCTTCCAGCTTCATCTATGAGAATAAACATGAGAGCCTTATGGACTTCTTTATATCCACAATCACAGACACTGACTGGAGAGACCTCTCATTTGTCCCTCACCCAATCCTACAGCTAGTCTTATTAATCTCCAAACCCAACCAAATCCTTCCCCTGAACACCATTTCCTTCCACACAGCCCTCATCAAGTTCATTTCTTCCATGGAGTCTGCCATCTGCTTCCTTGATTTACTTTTACTTCAGCTCCTGACTATTCGCCTTTCCTTTCTTGACCCCTTTGCTTGCCATTATTGTCAATGACTCCTCATTCTGGGGAACCTCTCAAGTTCAGCATCATCACCCCATCGTTAAAAAATGCTCCCTTGATATCTTGTCTGCACAAACTGTCTTTAAATTGTGCTTCCTTCAAGTTCCAGGCCAGGTCGTTGGCACATGTTCAATAACTACTGCCCATTTGAGTCTTCCAATCTGGTGTCTGCTCTGCTTGAGATCACCAACTCAAACCACTGTCTCTGCCTCCTTTAATGTTGTTGGACACCCCATTTTCTTTAATTGACTCTCTGCCTTGGTCCACCACTGTGGCATCATTATCAATTGTTCCAGCCTACCTATCTCAGAGCAACCATTACATCGCCACAAATAAATTCTTCTCCTGTGCCCCCATGGCCATCTCCACGGTGCCCAAGACTCCAAGGGCGAGGTCAAGACTTGGTCGTTCCTATTCAACATCTACATGCTAGCCCTCGGTAGTATCATCTATAAGCAGTATATCAGCTTTCATAGATAAGACTTATTACCCCGCTCTCCCTCTCCATCTCTCCCATTGACCCGAAGGTTTCTGCTATTCTATTTGGCTGCTGATCCAATATCAAATCCTATTAGGGTTAAAACAAAGCTGAATCTATCCTGGTCAGTTTTCAGTAGCATCTACATGCCTGTGACACCAGCTCCAACAACCTTCCATAATGTTTGCTCAGACTTAACTGCTACTCACCAAATCATACCTTACAGCCAATGTCCCAGACTTCTCCATCACCATTCCTGGGTATGTCTTATCCCACCAACAAGACAGACCCCACCAGAGGTGACAGCACAGTGATATACAGTCGGGAGGGAGTGGCCCTGGGAGTCCTCAACATTGGTTCTGGATCCCATGAAGTCTCATGGCATGAGGTCAAAAATGGGCAGGGAAACCTGCTGCTGATGACCACCTACAGCCCTCCCTCAGGTAATGAAACAGTGCACTTCCATGTTGAACACCACTTGGAGGAAGCATTGAGGATATCAAGGGCACAGTATGTACTCTGGGTTAGGGACTTCAATGTCCATTATCAAGAGTGGCTCAGTAGTGCCATTACTGACTGAGCTGGCTGAGTCCTGAAGGACATACCTGACAGACTGAGTCTGCGGCAAATGGTGAGGGAACCAACAAGAGGATAAAATCTAATTGACCTCGCCCTTGCCAATCTACTTGTTGTAGATGCATCTGTCCATAAAAGTACTGGTAGGAGTGACCACCACAAACTCCTTGTGGAGACAACGTCCGGTCTTCACACTGAGGATAGCCTCCATTGTGTTGCGTAGCACGACCACCGTGCTAAATGGAATAGATTCAGAACAGATCTAGCAACTCAAAACTGGGCATCCATTAGGTGCTGTGGGTCATCATCCGCAGCATATGAATATACGAACATATGAATTAGGAGCAGGAGTAGGCCACTCGGCACTTCGAGCCTGCTCCACCATTCAATAAGTTCATGGCTGAAGTGATTACTCCACATTTCCATCTACCCCCACTAACCTTCCACCCCCTTGCTCATCAAGAATTTATCTACCTCTGCCTTAAAATTATTCAAAGACTCTGCTTCCACCGCCTTTTGAAGAAGAGAATTCCAAAGACTCACGACCGTCAGAGAGAAACAATTTCTCCTCATCTTTGTCTTAAATGGGGGGGCACCTTGTTTTTAAACAGTGACCCCTCATTCTAGATTCTTCCACAAGGGGAAACATCCTTTCCACATAGACCCTGTCAAGACCTCCCAGGATCTTATATGTTTCAATCAAGTCGCCTCTTATTCTTCTAAATTTCAGCGGATACAAGCCTAGCCTGTCCAATCTTTCCTCAGTAAGACAGCCCGCCAATTCCAGGTGTTAGTCTAGTAAACCTTCTCTGCCTCCAACACATATACATCCTTACTTAAATAAGGAGACCAGTACTGTACACAGTACTCCAGATGTGGTCTCACCAATGCCCTGTATAGCTGAAGCATAACCTCCCTACTTTTGTATTCAATTTCCCTCGCTATAAACAATAACATTCTATTAGCTTTCCTAATTACGTGCTGTACCTGCATACCAACCTTTTGCAATTCATGCACTAGGACACCCAGATCCCTCTGCATCTCAGAGCTCTGCAAGCTCTCACCATTTAGATAATATGCTTTTTTATTCTTTCTGAACAAATTCACACTTTCACACATTATACTCCATTTGCCAGGTGTTTGCCCACTCACTTAACTATCTATATCCCTTTGTAGCCCCCTTAGGTCCTCTTCACAAGTTACTTTCCTACCTATCTTTGTCTCATCAACAAATTTAGCAATCATAACTTCGGTCTCTTCATCTAAGTCATTTATATACATTGTAAAAAATTGAGGCCCCAGCATCGATCCCTGTGGTACACCACTCATTAAATCTTTCCAACCAGAAAATGACCCATTTATGCCTACTCTCTGTTTCCTGTTAGCTGGCCAATCTTCTATTCATGCCAATATGTTACCCCCTACACCATGAGATTTTATTTTCTGCAATAACCTTTGATGTGGCACCGTATCAAATGCCTTCTCCGAATGGCCTATTCCCCCTCCTATTTTCTATGTTTCTATGTATGTTTCTGGAAATTTAACTACAATACATGCACTGCTTCCCCTTTACCCACAGCACATGTAACTCCCTCAAAGAACTCCAATAAATTGGTTAAACATAATTTACCTTTCACAAAACCATGTTGACTCTGCCTGTTTACCTTGATTTTTTCTGAATGCCCTGCTATAACATCTTTAATAATAGCTTCTAACATTTTCCCTAAGACAGATGTTAAGCTAACTGGCCTGTAAATTCCTGCTTTCTGCGTCCCTCCCTTTTTGAATAAAGGAGTTACATTCACTATTTTCCAATCTAACGGAACCTTCCCCGAATCTAGGGAATTTTGGAAAATTAAAACTAACACTTCAACTATCTCACAAGCCACTTCTTTTATCACCCTAGAATGAATTGTATTCAATCACAATTTGTAATCACATGACCCAGCATATCCATCTCTCTACCATTACCATCAAGCCAGGGGATCAACCCTGGTTCAACGAAGAATGCAGGAGAACATACCAGGAGCAGCACCAGGCAAATCAAAAAATAAGGTGTCAACCTATTGAAGTTACAATATAGCATGCTAAACAGCAGAAGCAGCAGGCTACAGACAGAGCAAAGTGATCCCACAACCAATGGATCAGATCAAAGCTCTGCAGTACTGCAGTCATCCAGTCATGAATGGTAGTGGGCAATTAAATAACGAACAGGAGGAGGAGGCTCCACAAACATCCCCATCCTCAATTATGGCAGAGCCCAGCATGTCAGTGCAAAAGACAAGGCTGAAACATTTGCAGCCATCTTCAGAGAGAAGCCCTGAGTGGATGACCCATCTCAGCGTCCTTCTGAGGTCCCAGCAACACAAATCAGACAATTTGATTCACTCCACGTAATATCAAGAAACAGATGAAGACACTGGATACAGCAAAGGCTATGAGCCCTGACAACATTCTGGCTGTAGTACTGAAGACCTGTGCTCCAGAACAAGCCACGCCCCTAACCAAGCTGTTCCAGTATAGCTACAACACTGGCATCTACCCAACAATGTGGAAATTTGCCCAGGTATGACCTGTCCATAAAAAGCAGGAAAAATCCAATCCAGCCAATTACGTCCCATCTGTCTACTCTCACTCATCAACAAAGTGATGGAAGGAGTCATTGATAGTGCTATCAAGGGCGCTTACTCAGCAATGACCTGCTCACCGGTGCTCAGTTTGGATTCTGCCAGGATCACTCAGCTCCAGACCTTATTACAGCCTCGGTCCAAACATGGACAAAAGAGCTGAATTCCAGAGGTGAAGTGAGAATGACTGCCCTTGACATCAAGGCAGTATTTGACCAAATGTGGCATCAAGGAGCCCTAACAAAATTCATGTACATGAGAATCAGGGAAAACTCTCCATTGGTTGGAGTAATATATAGCACAAAGGAAGATGGTTCTGGTTGTTGGAGGCCAATCATCTCAGCCCCAGGACATCGCTGCAGGATTTCCACAGGGCAGTGTCCTTGACCCAACCATCTTCAGCTGCTTCATCAATGGCCCTCCCTCCGTCATATGGTCAGAAGTGGGGATATTTGCTAATGATTACACCGTGTTCAGTACCATTCACAGCTCCTCAGATACTGGAGCAGTCTGTGCCTTCATCAGCAAGACCTGGACAACATTCAGGCTTGGCCTGATAAGTGGCAAGTAACATTCATGCAAGTGGCGGGAAATGACCATCTCCAACAAGAGAGAATCTAACCATCTCCCCTTGAGGTTCAACAGCATTACCATCACTGAATCCCCTGCCATTAACATCCTGGGGTTTACCATTGACCAGAAACGGAACTGGAGTAGCCATGTATATACTGTGGCTACGAGAGCAGGGTCAGAGGCTGGGAATTCTGTGACAAGTAACTCACCTTCTGACTCCCAAACACCTGTCCACCATCTACAAGGTACACGTCAGGAGTGTGATGGAATATCTCCACTTGCCTGGATGAGTGCAGCTCCAACAACACTCAATAAGTTCGACACCATCCAGGACAAACCAGCCTGCATGATCGATACCCCATCCACCACCTTAAACATTCACTTCCTCCACCACCAGTGCACAGTGGCAGCAGAGTTTACCATATACAAGGTGCACTGCAGCAATTCACCAAGGCTTCTTTGATGGCATCTTCCAAACCCATAAGCTCTACCTCCTGGAAGGGCAAGGCCAGCAGACACATGGGAACACCACCACCTGCATGTTTCCCTCCAAATCACACACCGTCCTGACTTGGAACTATATTGCCATTCCTTCACTGTCACTGGGTCAAAATCCTGAAACTTCCTCCCCAACAGCACTGTGGGTGTACCTACTCCACGTGGACTGCATCGGTTCCAGAAGCCAGCTCGTCATCACCTTCTCAAGGGTAATTAGAGATGGGTAACAAATATTGGCCTTGCCAGTGACGCTCGCATCCCATGTACGAATAATAAGTGTGTGACCTCAATGTTCTATTAAATCCTAAGTTCATAGTTCATCCTCACATCTGGTCTATCACCAAAATTGCCTTCTTTCATCTTATAGACATTGCCCACTTCTGTCTTTACCTCTCCCCAGCCCACCTCACTCAGGCTTTCATCACTTGGTGGATCAATTCCCCTGATGCTCTCCTTTTTTGCCTATATATTCCCATCCTTCATACATTCCAGCTAATCCAGGTCTCTTTTGGCTTAAATCAAATCCTGCAGAAAGTCTAGTAGACCATCATCCATCACATACAGTACAAACCCCTGATGCTCCACATCATGACCCTGCACAATTGTGAAGTTCCATTGGGTCCTACATTTTCATCACTCCATCATTGGTGGCTATGCCTTCAGCTGCCTAGGCTCTAGGCTCTGGAATTCCCTCCCTGAACCTCTCCACCTTTCCACCTCTCTCCCCTCCTTTAAACCTACCTATTTGGCCAAGCTTTCGGTCACCTGTTGTAATATCTCTTAATGTGGCTTGCTGTCAAATTTTGTTTGATAACGCTACTGTGAAGCACCTTGAGATGTTTTACTATGTTGAAGGTGCTCATCATCATCGTCAGTCCCTCATATTGATGATGATACTTCTTTGCAGATGGCTAGGTGGAAGAGAGATGCTAGTGCTGGTTGTGGTTTCACAAATGGCAGATGAGCCCTATCGCAGCCTTGCAGATTCTTCCACAGTGAGGACAATGGTTGTCGGCTGTTACAAGTGGTGACAGATTGTTGGCTCGAGCAGCTGCCCTCGCCTTCCGTGTCTCGCCATTCTCTCTGTGTGGCTGCTCTTGTTGTTTGGAAGGTCTTGATATCATTTTTGATGATGGATTGCCATTTTGTTGCAATTGGGCATCTGCTTCCCATGTGTTGATGTTAATAGAGCAGACCTTCATGGAGGCTTTGAGATTGTCTTTGAAACATTTCCTTTGGCCCCCGTGTGAACAGGCTCCTTGGAGTAGCTCTGAGTAGTGCACCTGTTTGGGCAGTCTTGAGTCAAGTATTCTGTCGACATGTCCGCAATCATCCCCACTGATGTGAAACTATCATGGCCTCTATATTTGGCATGTCTGTGTCTTGGAGGATGTTCATGTTTGCTCTTTTGTCCTCTCACTTGATTCGCAGGATCCTTCTAACACATCATTGATGATGTTGTTCTAGCGTCTTGCTATGATGTCTATAAGGTATCCAAGCTTCAGCACTGTAGAGAAGCATGGGGAGAACCACTGCCTGATAGACTTCGAGTTTAGTGTCGGGTCTGATATCACGATTCCCCAAACTCGAGTATGTAATTTACCATAGGCTGACCTAGCACATTAGATTCAGTGGTGTACCTCTTCAGCTTTTTATGATAAATAGATTCCAAGATATGGGAAAGCGGGACATTTTCCAACACTTCATGAATCTTGATTGAAGGCATTGGATTTAGTTCATTTGGCATGGGTTGATAGAGGACTGTGGTTTTCCTGCTTTTTAGGGCAAGTCCCATGCTGTCTTAGGCTTCAGTGAATACATCAACTATCGATTGTATTTCATCTTCGGAGTGAACACTAACTTGTGCATTGTCAGCATACTGTAGTTCTATTATAGAAGTGGTTGTTGTCTTGGTTTTGGCCTTCAGCTGGTTGAGGTTGAAGAGTTTACCATCAGTTATTCCACACCTGGTGGGGGGGGGGGGGGGGGCTATCAGTAGTAAGTTGCAGCGTTGCTGCAAGAAAGATTGGAAATAGTGTTGGTACAATGACATACCGCTGTTTGATGCATGTTTTGGCAGGTAAGGGATCTGTGATGGAGCCATTGCATGTTACTGTTATTTGCATATTGTCATGTAAGAGACGGATGATGTCTGTTAACTTAACTGGGCATCCATATCACTGTAGCAACTTCCAAAGGGCAGTTCAATTCACCAAGTTGAAGACTTTTTTGAGAGCGAAGAAAGCCATGTATAAAAGGATGTTCTGCTCTTTGCGCTTTTCCTGAAGTTGGCGTGCTGTGAAGATCATGTCGATTGGTCCTCTGGTAGTTCGGAAGCCACACTGGGACTCTGGAAGGACCTCCATACAGTTGGCGAGAGGCAATTATGAAGTATCCTAGCTAGGACTTTGTCAACTGTTGAAAGCAATGCTATGCCCCTGTAGTTGCTACAGTTCAACTTGTCTCCAATCTTGAAGGCACTATATAAATGAAAGGTGCTATTTTTTGAAAAATATTATTGTCCTCATTTTTGAAATCCCTCCATCTTTGTTTGAGCTGTACACACTAGTCCACACCATTGTTTCTCTGACATCTGATTACTGGTTGTGCCCTACTTCCTCAGCTCAGCCCTTAGAGCTCAACCTTCCAGCCATTATGTCCTGCTCTCTGGAACTGTTCCAAGTCATCCTTCTTTGTTTCTCTCCTTGCCTCTGAAGCTTCCTAGAACCTATCTCTTTGACTGTGGATTTGCCGAATATTGTCTTCCCCCTTTTGTTCATAAACAGGTGGAGGAGTTAAAGACACAACTTCGCATGGTTGAGGATTCACGAGATGGAATTCGTCGAGACCTCATCGAAGCTCACAGGAAGATCCGAGAGAATGAGGAAGCTCAGGAGGTGCAGCGGAAAGAGAACCTAGAGCTCAAGCGCATTCTTAATGATGAAGTCCGAGAGAAGGAAGCCATCCAGAACTCAAATGAGGAGCTCAGGAATAATATCAAAAAGATTGAAAGTGAAAGAATCAGGTATTACACATCCAGGAATCACAGTCAGGAATGGTCTTTTAATACACAATACTCACCCAACCCCCTGCAAGTCCACAAACCCAAACTTCCCCCCAAAAAATTCATAATCCACACACTCAAAGCATCCAAAACTGTACCCTAAACCCACTGCCAAAACTGTATCCTAAATGCATACTGCTAAAACCTGCAGCAAATATTCATCGGCATCCAACCCTTCCCAAAACTATATCCTGAATACCCTGCCAATACTGCACACTCCCAGGCCTACCACCCAGACTACCAGCCCATTCCCTCTAATTGTTACTGTATTTGACTCTATGCATTTATTATGTTTCTGATTGATAAGAACTGGCTAAGTATATATGTCACCAGTTTAAAGAGGGCAAACGAGGAGAAGGAGCAGAAGATCAACATCTTGGATGAGGCCAAAACAGCTGTTCAGAATGAGGCAGGAGAACTGCGCTCAAACCTCAGGGAAGTTGAAAAATCAAGACTGGAGGCCCGAAGAGAGTTGCAGGAACTTCGACGTCAGGTGAGGAAAGGAGACTCGGAGAGAACAGTCAATGTTAAGCTCATTCCCTGGTAATCTTTAAATTTCTGCTTTCAGAACCTAGATTATACATTGGCAGTACAACGCAAAGGGTCAGAAAAAAACCTGCCATAATCTAATGCCTGTACAATAATTAGCAGTCAGGAGATTTTGCTTTGAACTGATAAATCGATTCAGTTTTGTAAAGGAATGCAGATTAGAGTTTATTTGCCCCTCTTCAAGCAAAGGTAGCTTACAGCATGCATTAGGCAGTGTGTTCCTTTCCTTTCCTACTTCTCAGCACGTGCTTCCAAAATTAGCTGAATAAATATCTGGCACTAGGATTGGAGGTTATAGGGTTAAGTACACACTGAGAGCATAATATGCTCCACTTGGACATGATAGTTGCTGGGCAGAGGAAGGGGTCAGTATCTACAGAGTATCGGTGCAGGACTGGGTTTAATAGCATCAGAAAAGAGGAAGAATGCATTATCTTTGGAGTGTAGTAGGACTGGGTGTAATAGGCAGCATCTGTGGAGAGAGAAACAGAATTAACGTTTCCAGTCTGTGACCTTTCATCAGAACTGAAAGGACGCAGATCTGAAATGTTAACTCTGTTTCTCTCTCCACAGATGCTGCCTGACATGCTGAATAATTCCAGCACTTTCTGTTTTTATTTCAGATTTCCAGCATCTGCATTATTTTGCTTTTATTTCTGGGTTTAATAGTGTCTGGACAAAGGAAGAGGGCAGCATCTGTGCAGGGTAGTAGGACTGGGTTTCATAGTGTCTGACCAGAGGAAGGGACAGTATCTGTGGAGGGCAGTCCACTGGTTTTAATAGTGTCTGATCAGAGGAAGGGACAGTATCTGTGGAGAGAGGTGGTAGGACTCAGTTTTATAGTGTCTGATCAGAGGAAGGGACAGTACCGCTGGAGAAAGGTAGACTGGGTTTTCTCGTGTTTGATCAGAGGAAGGGACAGTATTTGTGGAGAGAGGTAGGACTGGGTTTTATAGTGTCTGATCAGAGGCAGGGATAGTATTTGTGGAGAGAGGTAGGACTCGGTTTTCTCGTGTCTGATCAGAGGCAGGGACAGTATCTGTGGAGAGAGGTAGGACTGGGTTTTATAGTGTCTGATTATGGGAAGGGACAGTATCTGTGGAGGGCAGGAGGACTTGTTTGAGAAGTAGACATGGGACGGCGGAATAATTTGCAGTTTTGTTTGATCACTTTTGGGGATCAGGGAAAATTTATGTGCAACTTTCCCTCAGGAGATTAGGTGGACTGGTAAAATCTGTGATAGGGTACATTGTTTTTGATCTAAGAGTGTGATGGGCCAAATTATCTTTTCTCTGTCCACACCTGCTTAACATTTCAACAATCTGTTGTTAACTCGATACTAACTCAGGAAGTGCCTCGATACGAGTCTTTAAAGTAAATTTCTTTACATGAATGGCCAGTCTAAGACTTGACGTTAAGGACATTGATGAAACTGCAAGACAAGTCCAGAAACTGGCTTCCACACCGGCTCATTGTTGCCCATTGTGCTGTCCATTCAGGTGAAGATGTTGGACAGTGAGAACGCAAAGAAGAACAAGGAAGTAGCGGAACTGCAATCCCAAGTGGCGTTGAATGAACAGCATGGGGAGGAGAGCAGGCGGGAATCCTTTGGCCTGAAGCAGAAGATTGTGGAGGCAGAAGCTGGCCGTGAATCAGCTCGCAAAGAGGTGAGAGCTGAGCAGTGTAAGATCGTTCATTACTGATACAGCAGCAACACGCTTAGAGGGAAATAATTCAAAACTTTTACAGCTTTTGTTGGGCAATTTCAAATTTTGCCCCTTTTCAAATAGTTCCATGGTATCTTTGCACCCACCTGAATAGACAGATAAAGACTTGGTTAAACACCTCATCCAAAAATGCGAACCTCCATCAGTGCCGTGCTCCCTCAGCACTACATTGGAATATCAGCAGGATTATGTTCTCAAGCCATAGAATGGGACTTGAATTCATACCTTTTGATTCAATGGCAAGGGTGCTATCAGCGACCCCAACTAACAGAAACTTTAACATTAGGTTACCTGGTGTCTCAGAAGCTTGAAAAACCAATGTGTTGAGTCAGACAGTGATGTCACATGGTGGGTTCACACCTTAGGATTAATTTTTGAAGAAGGCCACCTAGGTGCAGATCTGGAGGCTGACAAAAACTCCAGCCACCAACTAGTTCTTCCCATGAACCTCTCCCAAATTCCAGGGTCACAGGAAATTGGACCTGCAGCATTAATGGCACATCTGAGGCATCGCCTCAAGAACATCATTATGGGTGTGGTGTAAGGGTGCCGAGCTGAAGATAGTTAAAGAAAATCTTCTCTTTTTTAATGGGTCAGTGTCCATATTGTCATTGGAAGGTGGAATATACTGGATGAAACTGGACCAAGGTCCATCTACTTACCTTCTACCATCCTGGTAGTCGCATGATACAATGACAATGAAGTTGTTAACAGATAAAAGCACTGAATCTTTATCAATTAGTCTACAATAGGCAGGGAAATCCCCAGTGATGGAGAGCTTTAGGAACCATAGGTCCAAAGTCAACAATTTCCTTCCAAGCATGCTATATTTATCATATGTCATATCTCAAATTACCCTCGTACTGTATCCTGAAATGATATTTTTTGAAAAAAATCTATCTAATTTGCATTTCCATCAATACTAACAACTTCCACCATCTCCCTCGGATACCTGTTCCATAGATTGACTACTTGCTCACTGAAATACCGTTTCCGCAGATCAGTTCTGAGTTTGTTATTTGCCACCCGCGCCTCTCTTCTAACAGTTAACATTTCCGGTCGATGACTTTCCATCAGAACTGGGAAACGTTAGAAATGTAATGGGTTTTAAGCAGGTGAATTGGGGGAGAGTGGAAAAAGAGCAAAAGGGAAGGTCTGTGATTGGGCGGAAGATGGGAGACATTAAATGACAAAAGAGTTTGTGGTTCAGGCCCAAAGGGAGTGGTAATGGAACAAGTAAAGAAACAAAAGATGTGTCTAGAGGAGGTGTGAATGGCAGAATAACGAACAACTGCTGTCCGAAAGTAAAATCAAGGGAAAAACAAGAGTAAGACCAAAACACACAAAGAAATGGAAACAAAATGGGGGCAGAAATTATGGTCTGAAATTGTTGAACTCAATGTTAAGTCTGGAAGGCTGTAAAGTACTTAATCAAAAGATGAGGTGCTGTTCCTCGAGCTTGTGTTGAGCTTCATTGGAACACTGCAGTAGGCTGAGGACAGAGAGGTCAGCGTGAGAGCAAGGTGGAGAATTAAAATGACAGGAAGCTCAGGGTCACACTTGTTCCAAAGAAAAAGGGTCATCTAATCTGCATTTGGTCTCCCCAATGTAGAGTAGGCCGCATTGTGAGCAACGAATACAATATACCAAATTGAAAGAAGTTCACATAAATCACTATTTCACATGGAAGGAGTACTGGGGCCTTGGACGGTGAGGAAAGAGGAAGTTAAAGGGCATGTTGCATCTCCTGCAGTTGCATGGAAAGGTGTCGCGGGAAGGGAACAGGGTGTTGTGGGTGATTGAGGAATGAACCAGGCCGTCTCAGAGGGAATGGCCCCATCAGAATGCTGAAAGGAGAGGGGAGGGGAAGATGTGTTTGGTGGTGACATCATGATGGCGGCGACGGAAATGGAAGAGGACGCTCTGTTTAATATGAAGGCTGGTGGATTGGAAGGTGAAGACAAGGAGAACCCTATCGTGGCTCTGGGAGGGAGGGGAAGGGCTGAGAGCAGAAGTCTGGGAAATGGGATGGACAAGGTTGAGGACCCTGTCAACCACAGTAGGGGATTCCTCGGTTGAGGAACAAGGAAGATATATCAGAAGCGCTGGTATGGAAGGTTGCAGTGTCCAAACAGATGCAACAGAGACAGATGAACTGGGAGCGTGGAATGAAGTCTTTACAGGAAGCATGGTGTGCGAAAGTGTACTGATGTAGCTGTGGGAGTCACTGTTGATAACCTATCCCCAGAAATGGTGACAGAGAAGTCAAGGAAGTGAAGGGAAGTGTCAGAGAAGGACCATGTGAAGGTGAGAGGAGGGTGGAAATTGGAAGCAAAGTTGACGACGTTTATCAATTCAGGGCAGGAGCAAGAAACGGCACTGATACAGTCATCAATGTACTGGAAAAAGAGGTGAGGGAGGGAATCCGAGTAGGACTGGAACAAGGAATATTCCACATATCCCACAAAAAAGGCAGACATAGCTAGGACTCATATGGATACCCATAGCACCACCTTTTAGAGGAAGTGAGTTGAGTTAAAGGAGAGGTCGTGAGAACATGTTCAGCCAGGTGGAGGAGGGTGGTGGTGGATGGAGACTGATTGGGCTTCTAGTCAAGGATGAAGCAGAGAGCCGTAAGACTGTCCTGGAGGGGGATGGAGGCGTAGAGAGATTGGATATCCATAATGAAGAGGAAACAGCTAGGACCAAGAATTTGGAAACTGTTAAAGTTATGGAGGGCATCAGAAGAGTCAAGGATATAGCTGGGAAGAGGCTAGACAAGGGAAGTAAAAATGGAGTCAAGATAGGAAGAAATCAGTGCAGTGGACAGGAACAGGCTGAAATTATAGGTCTACCAGGGCAATCTTGTTTATGGATCTTGGGAAGGAAGTAGAAGTGGCTGTACTGGGTTGGAGAACTATGAAGCCATAGGAAGCCGTGAAGGGAAGATCTCCAGAGGAGCTGAGGTCAGTGAAAGTCCTGGAAACAGTGGCTTGATGCCTGGTGGTGGGGTTGCATTCAGCTTCTGTTAGGTAGATGTTAGTTCTTCAGACAACAACAGCACCACCCTTGTCAGCAAGTTTGGACCTGAGGGAACGGAGTGCAGCAAGTTCAGAGGGACATAAGAACATAAGAAAAAGGATCTGGAGTAGACCATACAGGCCCATCGAGCCTGCTTCAGTATTCAATACAATCATGGCTGATCTTTGGCTTCACCTCCACCTTCCTGCCCTTATCCCTTGATTCCCTGAGAGATGAAAAATCTGTTTATCTCACCTTAAGTAATGGATCATCCACACCCTTCTGGGGTAGAGAATTCTAAAGATTCACAATCCTTTGAGTGAAGAAATTCCTCCTCATCTCAGTTCTAAATGATCAGTCCCTTATCCTGAGACTGTGTGTCCATGTTCTAGATTCCCCAGCCAGAGAAAACAACCTAACCCTAACCCTGTCAAGCCCCTTAAGAATCTTATATATTTCAGTGAGATCACCTCTCATTCTTCTAAACTCCAGAGAATATTGACCTAATTTATTCATCCCATCACCATAGGACAGCCCTCTCATCCCAGGGACGAATCTAGTGAACCTCCAGGGTCCTGCCTCCAGGGCAAATATATCCTTCCTTAGGTATGGAGACCAAAACTTGTACACAGTAGGTGTGGTCTCAACAAAGCCTTGTATAATTGTAGCAAGACTTCTTCATTCTTTTACTCCAATCTCCTTGCAATAAAGGCCATCATGACATTTGCCTTCCTAATTGCTTGCCGTACCTGCATGCTAACTTTCTGTGTTTCTTGTACAACTACACCAAAGTCGTTCTGAGCATCAACATTTACAAGTTTTGTACCTTTGAAAGTATTCTACTTTTCTATTCTTATGACCAAAGGGAATAACTTCACACTTCCCCACATTATACTCCATCTGCCACCTTGTTGCCTACTCACTTAACCTGTCTCTATCTCTATACAACATCTCTGTATCCTCCTCACAGCTTACATTCCCACCTACTTTTGTATCATCAGCAAACTTAGATACAATACGCTCTGTCTCTTTGTCTAAGTCATTAACATAGATTGTAAATAGCTGAGGCCCCAGCATTGATCCTTGCAGCACTCCACTTGTCACAGCCCGCCAACTTGAAAGCGCCCCTACTCTTTGCTTCCTGCCATTAACCAATCCTCTATGTATTACCCCCAACTCCATGAGCCCTGATCTTATGTATTAACCTTTTGTGTGGCACCTTATCGAATGCCTTTTGGAAATCCAGGGATACTACATCTACTGGTTCTCCTTTATCTACCTTACTGGATATTTCTTCAAAAAACTCTAAGAAATTTGTCAAACATGATTTTCCTTTTGTAATAACTTGTTGACTTTGTCTGATTACACTTGATTTTCTATGTGCATTGTTAAAACTTCCTTAATAATAGATTCCAGCACTCTCCTGATGAGGCTAACTGGGCCTGTAGTTCCCTGTTCTATCTCTCCCTCCTTTCTTGAATAGTGGTCTTACATTTACTAACTTCCAATCTGCTGGGACCATTCCAGAATTCAGGGAACTTTGGACAATCATAACCAGCACATCCACTATCTTTGCAGTTATCTCTTTTAGAACCCTAGGATGTAGGCCATCAGGTCCTGGGTATTTATCAGATTTTAGTCCCTCAAGCTTCTCCAATACTTTTTCCTTGCTGATATTAATTACCTTAATTTCCTCACTCTTTTTAGTCCCCAGGTTACTCTCTCAGTCCCCAGGTTACCTCTATCTTCTACTGTGAAGACAGACACAAAGTATTTGTTCAATGTCTCTGCCATTTTCTCATTCCCCATGATAATTTCTCCTGTCTCTGCTTCTAAGGGACCAACATTTACTTTAGCTACTCTGTTCCTTTTTTGTATACTTGTATCAGTTCTTACAGTCTGTTTTTACATTCCTGACTAGTTTACTCTCACGCTATCTTTTCCCTTTTAATCAACTTTTTGGTGGCCCTTTTCTGGTTTCTAAAATGCTCCCAACCCTCAGACTTACTACTATTTTTTGCAACATTATAAGCCTTTTCTTTTAATCTAATACTATCCTCAATTTCCTGAGTAAGCCACAGATGGATCTTTCTCACTGAGTTTTTGTTTTTCAGTGAAATATATTTCTGTTGAACATTTTCAATTGTTCCTTTAAATGTTTCCAACTGTTTATTCACCACCATTCTTTTTAGTCTATTTATCCAATCATCCTGAGCCTCCCCTCATACCTATGTAATTGGCTTTAAGTTTAAGATTCTTGTTTGTGATTTGAGTTTGTCTTTTTCAAACCTAATATGGAATTCAATTGTATTATGATCACTATTTGCCAGTGGATCTTTTACTATGAATTTACTAATTAACCCTGCCTCATTACACAATACTAGATCTAAAATAGCCTTATCCCTAGTTGGTTCCACAATGTATTGCTCCAGGAAACTGCCACAAAAGCATTCTACAAACTCATCTTCCAGACCACCTTTGTCAATTTGATTGGTCCAGCCTATATGAAGATTAAAATCACCCACAATTTTTATATTGCCTTTGTTACAAGCTCCAGTAATTTCTTGTTTAATACTCTGTCCAATGGTATAACTACTTTTGGTGGGCCTATAAAATACTCCCACCAGCATTTTCTGGCTCTTGTGAATCCTGATCTCCACCCATACCGATTCTATTTCCTGAACTTCTGTGCCAAGATCCTTTCTCACTAATGTCCTTGCATCATCCTTTACTATCAGGTCTACCCCTCCTCCCTTTCTATTCTGCCTGTCTTTTTGAAATGTTGTTATCCCTGGAATATTTATTTCCCAACCTTGGTCACCTTATAACCATGTCTCTGTAATGGCAATTAGATCTAAGCCATGTATCTCTATTTGTGCCACTTGTTCATCTATCTTAATGTGGATACTTCATACATTCAGATAAAGAGCCATGAATTTTTTTTTTACTTCTGTTACCTGCATGGACCTTGCTCACGGATGCACTGTTACCATTACTCTCTGTCCCTTCCTGTCCCGCTCTGATTGTCTTCACCCACATTACTATACTGTTCTATTGCCTCAACTTTTCTCCCATCACCCGAACCTTCCCCACCACCTCCCCAGTTAGTTTAAAGCTGTATGCAGAGCCCAAGTTACATGATTCGCCAGGACACTGGTCCCATCCCTCTTTAAATGGAGCGCATCCTAAAAGAACAGCTCCCTCTTTTCCTGAGTACTGGTACCAGTACCCCTTGAATCAAAATCCCTTCTTCCCATGCTACTCTTTGAGCCATGGGTTTAATTCTAATCTGCTTGACCCTATGCCAATTGGCATGTGGCTCAGGTAACGATCCAGAGATTATCATCTTTGAGGTTCTGCATTTTAATTTGGACTCTAACTCCTCAAATCCTCTTAGCAGAACATCATTCCTAGTTCTACCTGTCAGTTCCTACGTGGACCACAACAACTGGATCCACCTCCAATCTATGGTGAGATGGTAGCATAGTGGTAATGTCACTGAACTTATAATCTAAAGGGCCAATTTAATACCCTGGGGGCATGTGTTCAAATCCCACCATGGCAGCAGGTGGAATTTAATCCAATTAATTAACAAAAATCTCGAAGTGAATGTTAGTCTCACTAATGGTGCCATGAAAATATGACCATTTATTGTAAAAACCCACTAATGTCCTTTAGGGAAGGAAATCTGCCGTCCTTACCTGGCCTGGCCTACATATGACACTAGACCCACAGAAACGTGGTTAATTCTTAACTGCCCTCTGAAATGGCCTAGCAAGCCACTTAGTTGTCAAGGGCAATTAGGGATGGACAACAAATGTTGGCCTTGCCAGCGATGCCCACATCCCACGAAAGAATAAAAAACAATCCAAATTCATCTCCAGCCACAAGGAGATGTCCTTAACCCTGGCACCGGTCAAGCAGCACATCCTTTGGAGCTCCCGTTCGCGGCTGCAGAGAACAGTATCTATTCCCCTGACTATACTGTCATCTATCACTACCAGATTCCTTTTTGCTCCCCCCCCGCAACCCCACTTGAATGACTTCCTGCACCATGGTGCCATGGTCAGTTTGCTCATTCACCCTGCAATCCTTGCTTCTCATCCACATAGGTAGCAAACACCTTGTACCTGTTGGTCAAAGTCAAGGGCTGAGGCTTTTCCATCACTACATGCTGGATCCCCATACCTGCTGAGTCACAGTCACAGCCTCCTGTCCCTGACCATTGACCAACTGGAAAGTTCTACCTAATCTAAGGGGTGTGACTGCTTCCCAGAACAGAATGTCCAGGTAACTCTCCCCCTCCCTGATGGGCCGCAATGTCTACACCTCAGACTCCAGCTCAGCAACGCAGAGCTGAAGTTGCTCAAGCTGCAGGCACTTCTGCAGATATGTTGTCCAGGACTGTAATGCATTCCACAGATTCCCACATGTCTCAGTCATGGCACATCACCATCCCTGCCATGTCTGCCTAACCTTATTTATTTAAGCTTATTTATTTAAATAGTCAATTAATTATTAATGTAGTCATCTAAAGTAATAGTAAGTTACAGTCTCTTAGCTTGGAGACAAAAGAAGAACACTCACCAACTACTGGAGGTTGAAAAAATGTATAAAAGCAGCACCTCCTTCCCCCTCTGCACCAATTTCTGACCTGCACCAAATTCCCCACTTAGCAGTTGGTTCATGAAGCACTCTAACCTCAGATCGCTCTGTTCTTCCTCACTCTCAGGAGACAGGTTAGAGTGAGTGAGGGGAGCAGAGAAATTAAGTTGGCCAATGTTAGGCCGGCAATTCTCAATGAAAAGATCACGAGATGGTAAGAGGCCAGAGGGAGGGGTCCAGGTGGAGGGAGAATACTGGAGATGGGTAAAAGGGTCCACTCTATGGGCGCATCACATCTGACGAAAGAAATAGGTGTGGAGGCAAAGGTGACAGAAGAAGAGCTCAGCGTCATGCGGAGCTTGAAATTCATTGAGCTGCAGGTGTAAGGATAGGAAGCTGAGACCTTTGCTAAAGCCAGATCATTCAAGTTCAGAGAGAGGAAGGTCGGAGGGTAAGGGGTGATATTAGAAGAATGGATGGGGTCAGAAGTAAGTGAAGGGAAAGAAAGATCTGGAGGTGCGTTGGTACCCATGAGTTATTTGAGCTTGCGATCCTTCACACACAAAAGGAAGGAAACATTTTTTTGTTAAGGTGTTGACTGAGACAAAGGATAGGGCGGCACAGTGGCGCAGTGGTTAGCACTGCAGCCTCACAGCTCCAGCAACCCGAGTTCAATTCTGGGTACTGCGAGTGTGGAGTTTGCAAGTTCTCCCTGTGTCTGCGTGGGTTTTCTCCGGGTGCTCCGGTTTCCTCCCACAAGCCAAAAGACTTGCAGGTTGGTAGGTAAATTGGCCATTATAAATTGCCACTAGTATAGGTAGGTGGTAGGGAAATATAGGAACAGGTGGGGATGTGGTAGGAATACGGGATTAGTGTAGGATTAGTATAAATGGGTGGTTGATGGTCGGCACAGACTCGGTGGGCCGAAGGGCCGGTTTCAGTGCTGTATCTCTAAACTAAACTAAACTAAACATAAAATGAAACTGCGGATTTGGAGAAGCTACAAGATAGAGGGAGTCGCTGCTGCTGAAGAGAGAGGTCAAGAGTGTGCATGTACCGGCAAATGGCACTGAGTGTGGATGTCGGGATGCAAAGAGAACAGCGGTTCAAGGAACGCTTCTCTGAGATACTGTAATCATAGGTGGATTTGAAACATGAAGGGTGGAATTTTAGTTGGAATCCACGTGGAATAAGTCAGAGCAGGAGACAATTGCTGATGAAGAAGATGGGGCTGTGAAAGTGAGTTTTAGTGGATATCTGATCAAACACAAGGGAGAAAGAAACAAATGAAGGGGAACAAGGTAAAAGGGATCAACATCCTGGGGGTTACCATTGACCAGAAACTTAACTGGACCAGCCATATAAGTACTGTGGCTGCAAGAGCAGGTTAGAGGCTGGTGACTCTGTGGCTGGTGACTCTGGTAACTGACCTCCTGACTACCCAGAACCTGTCCACCATCTACAAGTCAGGAGTGTGATGGAATACCCTGCACTTGCCTGAATGAGCACAGCTGCAACAACACTCAAGAAGCTTGACATCATCCAAAACAAAGCAGCCTTCTTGATTGGCACCCCATCCACCACCTTAAACATTCACTTCCTCCACCGCTAGTGCACAATGGCAGCAGAGTGTACTACCTACAAGATACACTGCAGCAACTCGCCAAGCTTCCTTCGACAGAACCTTCCAAACCCATGACCTCTGTAGTATAAGGGTTTGAAGGGTGAATGTTTGAGATAGTGTGAGGAATAACTCCCACCATGATGATGTAAGAGAACACATGTGAGAGAGATTGGAGGGAGAAGCAGCATGGCTTCAGAGGAGTCATGCAGACTTATGTAAAGTTAAAATGCAATAAAAGGAGTTAATGTTAAAATTAGCTCAGTAATCTCTCCTAGCTAGACTAACCAAATATACAAACGGTGGCAGACTAACCAAACATACAACAGCCTCTACCACCTATAAGGACAAGGGCAGCTGATGCATGCAATTTCCCCTTCAAGCCAAACACTATCCTGACTTGGAATCTATATCGCCGTTCCTTCACTGTCAAAAACCTGGAAGTCCCTTCCTAACAGCACTGTGGGTGCACCTACAACAAACACATAGACTGCAGCAGTTCAAGAAGGTGGCTCATTACTGCCTTCTCAAAGGCAATTAGGGATGAACAACAAATGCTGGCCTTGCAAGCGATGCTCAAATCCCATGAAAGAATTTAAAAGTAGACAAATTGAAATACTGTCAGAGAGAAGAGTAGAACTTCTTCAAGGTGATCATTCCTTGAAGTGGCAGTGAAATAAACACAAATACAAAAGCAAAATACTGCAGATGCTGGAAATCTGAAATAAAAACAGAAAATGCTGGAAATACTCAGCAGGTCAAGTAGTATCTGTGAAGAGAGAAACCAAGTTAACATTTCAGGTCAATAACCTTTCATCAGAACTGAGTACTTGCAGCATTTTATGTTTTTATTTCAGGTAAAAGGGTTAATTCATGCCCATCTGCGTACCGAATGTCTGATGTGTGTCTTAGGGCAGAATTTTCTCAGTCCCATGGAGGTGGAAATGGAGGCAGGGGGCCGGTAAAATGGTATGGGGCTGCGTCGGGCAGGCAACACGACACCTTCCCACCGTCTCCCAGTTTTAATAGATGCAAGTGGCAGCACGGATCAATGGCTAACATATTGGTGGCAAGCAGGTAATTAAGCTCATTAAACAGCCGATTGTCAGGTATTTTCTGGCCTTTTTCTAATTTTATCAACAGCACATGGGATGCACGGAGGATCAGTGGTTTGTGTACTCAAAAGAGGTGAGATCTCAGCAGCAGCTGAGTTGTGCAGGGAATGGGCAGCCATACTGTGAAGCTGTCTGCAGGCTCTGCGTTGAAGAAGGAACATGATCAAGTTTGGAGGCACTGCAGAGGGTGGGACCAAAGTGAAGTGCTGTCAGTAGAAAGTTATCTCCCAGATCCACAGCAGCCACTGGAGGCAGGACAAGGTTCTTGAGAGGCTGATCGCTGTGGAGGCTTCAGCTGGTTATGGGGTCAATGCTTTCAGACTCTGACTCCTCCAGTGAGGAGGGTGGCAAAGAGATGGGGATGCAGCCATATGGAGCAGCTGTGCAGTGACCAGGGGAGCTCCAGCGGCCTGAGGAAGCCATTGGACATGAATGAGGAGGGCACAGTGGGCGAGAGGGCAGCCTCATGTATGCAAAAAGCACCACCCAGCTCAGAGGCTCAGCTCCATAGCGATATTGAGCACCAATGTCTCTGAAGACTGCATCTCTCCAGGTAGGTGGTGCTGGAGCTATGGCATATGGGGAAGCAGGAGTTGATGCCAGTGGGAAGTGGTGGACACCCAATGCCTGTAAGCCTTAAAGATGACATTGGCACTCAACTTTTTTGTGTGTAGTTTTTTCCAGGGATCGTCTGGAGATCTATGGGGCATCTCTCAGTCAGTGGCTCATCACTGCATAAAGGAGGTCACAGATGCAATGTATGGTTGGGCTGGCCAGTATTTATGACCATACGAATTAGGAGCGGGAGCTGTCCAGTCTTCATACTGAGGATAGCCTCCATTGTGTTGCGTAGCACGACCATCGTGCTAATTGGAATAGATTCGGAACAGATCTAGTAACTCAAAACTGGGCATCCATGAGGTGTTGTGGGTCATCGTCAGCAGCATACAAACATACGAATTAGGAGCAGAAGTAGGCCACTCGGCCCTTCAAGCCCGCTCTGCCATTCAGTAAGTTCGTGACTGAACTGATTACTCCACATTTCCATCTACCACCGATAACCTTCCACCCCCTTGCTTATCAAGAATCTATCTACCTCTGCCTTAAAAATATTCAAAGACTCTGCTTCCAACGCCTTTTGAGGAAGAGAGTTCCAAAGACTCACGACCGTCTGAGAGAAAAAATTTCTCCTTATCTCTGTCTTAAATGGGCGACTCTTTATTTTGAAACAGTGACCCCTAGTTCTAGATTCTCCCACAAGGGGAAACATCCACCCTGTCAAGACCCCTCAGGATCTTATATGTTTCAATCAAGTCGCCTCTTACTCTTCTAAATTCCAGCTGATACAAGCCTAGCCTGTCCAATCTTTCCTCGTAAGACAGCCCACCCATTCCAGGTATTAGTCTAGAAACTTTCTCTGCACTGCCTCCAACGCATTTACATCCTTCCTTAAATAAGGAGACCAGTACTGTACACAGTACTCCAGATGTGGTCTCACCAATACCCTGCATAGCTGAAGCATAACCTCCCTACTTTTCTATTCAATTCCCCTCGCAACAACAATAACATTCTATTAGCTTTCCTAATTACGTGCTGAACCTGCGTACTAACCTTTTGCAATTCATGCACTAGGACGCCCAGATCCCTCTGCATCTCAGAACTCTGCAATCTCTCACCATTTAGATAATATGCTTTTTTTTTATTCTTCCTGCCAAAGTGGACAATTTCACACTTTCCCACATTATACTCCATTTGCCAGGTCTTTGCCCACTCACTTAACCTATCTAGATCCCTTTGTAGCCTCTTTATGTCTTCTTCACAAGTTACTTTCCTACCTATCTTTGTGTCTTCAGCAAATTTAGCAACCACACCTTTGGTCCCTTCATCTAAGTCATTTATATAAATTGTAAAAAGTTGAGGCCCCAGCACAGATCCCTGTGGCACACCACTCATTACATCTTGCCAACCAGAAAATGAACTATTTATGCCTACTCTCTGTTTCCTGTTAGCTAACTAATCTTCTATCCATGCCAACATGATCTTTTATTTTCTGCAATAACCTTTGATGTTGCACCTTATCAAATGCCTTCTGGAAATCTAAGTACAATACATCCACAGGTTCCCCTTTATCCACAACACATGTTTTTATTTTTAAAAAAAACATGTAACTCCCTCAAAGAACTCCAATAAAATGGTTAAACATGATTTCCCTTTCACAAAACCATGTTGACTCTGTCTGATTACCTTTAATTTTTCTAAATGCCCTGCCATAACATCTTTAATAATATCTTTGAACATTTTCCCTATGACAGATGTTAAACTAACTGGCCTGTAGTTTCCTGCTTTCTGTCTCCCTCCCTTTTTGAATAAAGGAGTTACATTCGCTATTTTCTAATCTAGAGGAACCTTCCCCGAATCTAGGGAATTTTGGAAAATTAAAACTAGTGCATCAACTATCTCACTAGCCACTTCTTTTAACACCCTAGGATGAAGTCCATCAGGGCCCAGGGACTTGTCAGCCCGCAGCTCCATGTTCACAACCATGCAGGCCAGCCGGGCTGACAGGGCAGTTGGCTTCAGGACCGTTGCTGGATTTCCCCAGATGCATGGGCTTATTGACTGTACTCGTGGCCATCAAGGCTCCCTCAGCGCAGCCACATGCCTTTGTAAACGGGAAGGGGTTCCACTCCCTCAGTGTTCAAGTCATCTGTGACATTAAGTGGTTCATGCAGGTCTGAGCTGCCACGACTCCTACGTCATTAGGCAGTCCCAACTGTATTCTCTATAGTTTTGAAGAATGAGAGGCAATCTCATTGAAACCTACAAAATACTTAAAGAGATAGACAGGGTAGATGCAGGTAAGATATTTCCCCTGGTTGGGGAGTCTAGAACCAGGGGACACAATTTCAAAATCAGGGGGAAGGCACGTAAGACCGAGATGAGGAGACATTTCTTTACTCAGAGAGTTGTGAATATTTGGAATTCTTTACCCCAGAGGGCTGTGGAAGCTCAGTCATTGAGTATATTTAAAGCAGAGATTGACAGATTTCTAAATACCAATGACATAAAGGGATAAAAAGATAGTGTGGGAAAAGTCATTGAAGTGGATGATCAGCTCTGATCTTATCGAATGGCAGAGCAGGCTCAATGGGCTGAATGGCCTACTCCTGCTCCTATGTTCCTGAATGAGGGTTCCAGCAGCAGATAAGCTGAGACAGGGTCAAAGTCAGGCGATGTTATGGAGGTGACATTAGGTGGTCTTAGTGATGGTGTGGAAGTGTGGTAGGAAGCTCATCTTGGCATCAAATATAATACCAAGTTTGTGAACAATCTGGTTCAAACTCAGACCATTGACACACATAAGTTTGGCATGTTGTATGCTGTTTGCAGGTTGCCAACCTCCAGAAGAAGATAATGGATGTGGAAAGCATGTTCAAAGGGCGTGAGAAAGAGCTCCTTGAACAGCTGGAGGATTGTCATGCGAATGAGAAGAAGTTCCAAGACAACAGCCGCAATCTGGAAATGAAGTGCCAACTTGCCAAGGGGGAAGCAGATGAGTTAATTCTGAAGATCAGTGCCATGGAAGGCCGTGTAACTGGTCTAGAAACAGAGCTGGCCAAAGTGGAGACCGCCAAGAGAGACATGGAGTGCAAGTTGGGTAGCTTGCACTCCACACTACGCAGAACTCTTGGAATTGGTCGTTCTGGACGCACACAGAGCCCGGGCTTTTCCAGTCGTAGCCCATCTCCACGGAGACCACTCTCTCCCACTAAAGGTATGAAATGGGGAGCAAGGCGTATTTCAACATATTCAGTAATTCTGAACATGTTTACTGATTGGTCCATGAGGTTACTATGTGGTTACTATCAAATGGCCTCGAATGTACCTGTTCTGGCACAGGGATTGTTCCCTGCACTCAGTTTACACTGGCAATTTGGCATTATCCAATCTCGCGCCCTTACCTTTCTAAAATCTGGCGTTCTAGTTTTCATACTGATTTTTTCCCTTTCTAGTTGGATCTTAAACCTTATATTGTGGTCACCCACATTTAGCTGATCTACCTGATCTATTTCATTACTGATAGCCAGTTCTAGCAATGCCTCCAACCTTGTAGCCTGACTAACACTCTTCTTGAGGAAGAAGTCCTGTACATATTTTAGGAATTCAATTCCCTTTATACCATTTACTCCATCTTTGTCTGAATCCATAAGTGGATAACTAAAATCACCCAGAATAACAATTTTGCTGTTACGATTTATATGTCTATTGCAACCTTAAATATTGTAACCAGTCCTTTTTTTACCTTTGAGCTCCAACAATGTTGAGTCTGTCTGTACCCTTTCATTGTCTACATCAATTTCTCTGGAGCATGTATTCCCTCTAGAATGTTGGAAGGAAGTTGAAGAGGAAATCTGCAGTCAGATTAGAGCAATGAATTGGCATAGAAAAATTATTGTGCCATTGTAAATGGGTTGGAATGTAAAATGAGCTGCTGAATCACTGTAGCCTGCTTTATTCTACTGCAGAAGACTAACTTTACCCACATTAATTAGAGTGTTTCTGTTCTGTAATCCCCAGGTTTTGATAACACTTTCACCACCACCACAAATGGACGGGGCAGTCCAATTCCACGAACTGGATCTCCCGATCGCAGCCACTCCAGCTCTCCTTACCGCTCCGTGTCACCTGTCCATAGTGAACCATACATGGTTGACATCGATCCTGAAGTAGTTAAAGGTGCCCTGCAAGATTTCCTGCAGGAGCTTCGTGACACACAGAGGCACAGGGTCAAGTATCTTAAAGCTCTGTGCTGTGTTCAACTGTTTTCATTCTACTACTTATTTCCTATAAATTAATCTGTACTTATATGTAATTGTTACAGGTGATCCAATAGCAGCAACTTGTGATGTCTTTAACATAAAAAACAATCCAAGAGTATTCACAATTAGAAATAGATAGAAGAAAAGTTACCAAGTATGAATGGGTTTTGAGAGATTTTGAAAACAAGAGCAAGAATACTGGATAGAGGTTTAGAGAGAGTGTCTAAAAAGTGAGAATGAGAAGCTGAAGACTGCTACCCATGGTGGGATAAAGTGAGGTGGTGGGGGAGGGGTACAGGCATTGGTAGAACATATGTAAGGACAAAACTGGGATTGAAGTATACAGGAAAGATTTAAGGCTGGAGGACATGGCAGAGATAGAGTGGGATGAGGCTGTGGAGCGATTTGAAAATGAGAATATTAAATTTGATGCCTTTGGGGATGGGAAATACATAAAGGTCAGCAGGGGTGGAGCTGATGAGTAAATGCACTTAGTGCAGGAGGGCGATGAGATAATGAATTATAGAGGTGCAGATAAAAGAGGGGGAGAGAAAGAGCTGTGAGAAGGGTGAGACAGGCAATATTGGAGAAGTACAAATAAGCAGTCTTAGTGATGGATTGGGGAGGATCTTGAAGCTCACCTCAGGGTTGAACAGGACCCCAAAGTTTCTGCATAACCTGGCTCAGCTAGAACAAGTGTGAGGGAGTCAATGGCAAGAGAGTGAAGTTGAGGGTGCATTAAATCGATAGCTTTGGTCTTCCCATCCTCCATGGACATTGCTTCTGCATATCACACCAGATCACACTGTCCATAAGTAAATGAAATCTGAACCAAAACTCTCCAGTATGAGTCTTTGGATGGAGCAGAATAACATCTCCCATTCCTACCTCCTTACTGGAGAGCCTGCACTAACAATAGGGTAGGAATTCCTCTAGGTATTAATTAGTGCCGTTGTTACTCACATAAGTTAAAATGAAGACAAATTTGATGTGGGTGTATTAATAGTTTGTAAAGAGAACAAAGCTGATCACAATTTTTCCCTTTACATGCCCACCTAGTATTGCGTAGCTCATTTGTAGATAAGCAGTGTTTAATGTATTTTTGGGAATATTGTTCAACAAGTTATTTACAGCCAAGTCAGAGTTGGCTGTTTGATAACACAGTGCTAAGTCAAGATGGCTTCTAGAGGCCAAAGGTAAAGGATTGTTTTTGGGTGTCAAGAATAGTCAGGGGCCACATTGAAGCATCACACTCTACATGGGATGCCCTTTTGATTCCTCCATCTTTGAGCCTCATGTGTCAGTCTAGATTCCTCTTGAGGTTTTATGAATAAAACACTTGTCCTCCTGTGGTACTGATGTGAGGTCAGTTTGTGGTCGAGGGGTTCCAGAGCACAAGCAGTGGCGCAGTGGTTAGCACCGCAGCCTCACAGCTCCAGGGACCCGGGTTCAATTCTGGGTACTGCCTGTGCGGAGTTTGCAAGTTCTCCCTGTGACCACGTGGGTTTTCGTCGGGTGCTCCGGTTTCCTCCCACTGCCAAAGACTTGCAGGTGATAGGTAAATTGGCCATTATAAATTGCCCCTAGTGTAGGTAGGGAATATGGGATTACTGTAGGGTTAGTATAAATGGGTGGTTGTTGGTTGGCATGGACTCAGTGGGCCGAAGGGCCTGTTTCAGTGCTGTATCTCTAAAATAAAACTCAATCTTCTTTTAGTGGTGTGAAAGAAGGGGAAGGGAAAATGTTTTCATCTTCTACCTCAACATAATCAGACCTGAGTGCTTCTTTTATTGGGAAGGGAAAAGGTCCATGGTGCAGGATACCACTAAGGTTCAAAGGAGTAGGAAAGAAACTGAGGTAAATCAAGAGTTCATATTGGATGATGAAAGATTGGATTTTAAAAGCTTGCTGATTGCAGAAGGGACATCTGAAGGCTTACACCCAGTTCCAGTGGTTTTCTTTCTCAGGTAGCACTACAGATATACTACTGGTGACTCCCACGCTCAAAATCTGCTGTACCATATTTCCCAATCTCAGCTGGACATTTCTGGACAGGTACTGAATGCCACTCAGTTTCCATTCAAGTAGGAGTCAATTGAGAAGAGAATTTTTACTAGTCTCACTGCCTACCCGCACCTCCCCCCTCCCCTGCAGGACTCACATGCCTCCTGATGGCCAACCTCAGAGCAACATCAGCAGAGGATTGGGTAGAGGTCACAGTCTCAGCAGTGGATAAGCAAAATGTGTGAAAGCAACAGCAACTTATAGTTATATACCACCTTTAACATAATAAACCACTCCAAGGTGCTTGACAGGAACATATAAAACAAAATATGACACAGAGCCACATAAGGAGATATTAGGCCAGATGACCAAAAGTTTGGTCAGAGAGGTTTTAAGGAGTGTCTTAAAGGAGGAAAGTGAGGTAGAGAGGCGGGGAGGTGTAGGGAGGGAATTCAAAAGCTTAGGGCCTTGGCAACTGAAGGCTCAGCCAGCAGTGGTGGAGCGATTAAAATCGGGGATGCTCAAGAGGATCAGACTTAGATGAGCTCTGAAATCTCAGAGGGTTGTGGGACTGGAGAGGATTTTTGAGATAGGGTGGTGGGAGGCCATGGAGGGATTTGAAAACAAGGAAGAGAATTTTAAAATCTTGATGTTGCTTGACCGGAAGGCAATGTAGGTCAGCGAGCACTGCGATGATAGGTGACTGTTACTTGGTGCAAGTAAGGACACAGGCAGCAGAGTTTTGGATGACTTCAGGTTTATGGACCATAGAATGTGGGAGACCAGCCAGGAGTGCATTGGAATAGTCAAGTCTAGAGGTAACAAAGGCATGAATGAGGATTTCAGCAGTAGTTGAGCTGAGACAGAGATGAAATTTAGCAATGTTACGCAGGTGGAGATAGGCGGTCTTAGTAATGCTGTGACTATGTGGTCGGTAGCTCATCTCAGGGTCAAATATGACACCAAGGTTGCGAACAGTCTGGTTTAGTCTCAGAAAGTTGCCAGGGTGAGAAATGAAATCGGTAACTAGGAAACAGAGTTTGGAGCAGGGACCGAAAACAATGGCTTTCGTCTTCCCAGTAGCTGATTGGAGGACATTTCTGCTCCTCCAGTACTGGATGTCAGACAAACAATCTGATAATTTAGCAACAGTGGAGGAGTCAAGAGGGGTGATGGTGAGGTACAGCTGGGTGTTTTCAGTGTACATGTAGAAACTGACATTTTTTTCAGATCATGTTGACAAGGGCAACATGTAGATGAGACATAGGAAAGGACCAAGAATAGATCTTTGAGGGACACCAGAGGTAACAGTGCAGGAGCAGGAAGTAAAGCCATTGCAAGTGATGCTATGGCTATGATTAGATAGTTAAGAATGGAACCAGGCAAGAGCAGTCCCACCCAGCTGGAAGACAATGGAGAGGCGTGGAGGAGGATGATGTGGTCAACCATGTCAAAGGCTGCAGACAGGTCGAGAGGGATGAGGGGGGATTGTTTACCTTTCTCAAAGTCACATAGGATGGCATCTGAGACTTTTACTTGATATTGCGAGATGGACAAAAACCCGATTGGAGAGATTCAAACATGGATTTCTGGGAAAGATTGACATAGATTTGGGAAGCAACAACACATTCAAGGACTTTGGAGAGGAAAGGGAGGTTGGAGCTGGGATAATAGGATAGTAGTTGGCAAGGAAACTGAGGTCAAAGGTTGTTCCTTGAGGAGAATTGAGATGATGGCAGATTTAAAGGAGAGTGGGACAACACCTGAAGAGAGAGAACTGTTAACAATATCGGCTAACATGGGCACCAGGAGGGGAAGTTGGGTGATCAGCAGTTTAGTGGGAATAGGATCGAGGGAGCAGAAGGTGGGTCTCATGGGTAAGATGAGCTTGGAGAGGGCATGAGGGAAGAGAGGAGAGAAGCTAGAGAAAGATGTGTGTCCAGGGCTAGGGCAAGGCAGCATTTTAGAGGAAGTTTGGCCAGTGGAAGGGAGGGGTGCGGCAGAGATAGCTGGTCAGATGGTCTCAACCTTCGTGACAAAGAAGTCCATGAGCTCCTTACACTTATTGTTGGAGGATTTTCCCAAATATCTGCAAGGAGACATCTGCTCTGCACTTCCCAAGACAGTGTAGCTCAGATTAGAGTTAGGAATGGAAGCAACCAAGATTCACTACACCACTTTCCTTCCACCTGGAGTACCACAGAATAGGATTATATTGCTTCTATTCCTTGCTCCAATCTGAGCTACAGTGTCTTGGGAAGGGCAGAGCAGGAATATAGTGTCTTCATGCAGATGTTTGGGAAAATCATCATAGGAGCCTTCAGCAAGCCTCCGTCATTTACCCTGTTTCTAGGCAAATGGTAGCTTGCAAAGTAACAGATGTCGTCGGACTATTATTTGTCTGTCTAGGGAGAAGAAACCTTGGGATGGAAACCCTGAGAGACACATCCTTATTGGGAGAGGGAAAATACCTTTGGAATGTTCTCAGGATAAAAAAAAATACCTTTAGAAAAGGCAATGAAGGAAATAACTTATATGGCACCTCAGCACATCCCAAAGTGTTTTATTATCCAGAAAATTACTTTTTGAAGTGGCGACACTGTTGTTAGGCAGGCAAATGCATCATCCAATTTTGAACACAGCAAGATCCCAGAATAACAAATTACTTGAATAATCAGTAAATTTGTTTTTCGGTGAAGTTGGTTGAGGGAGGAATTTTTCCCAGAACATCAGGGAGAACGCCCTGTTCTTCTTTGAAGCTTGCCCACTAACTTGACACAGTGCCTGTTGAGTGATGAAAATTGTGGGTTTGATAATGTTCTGCCCAGCTTCTGCCAGTGCATGCAGTCAGGTTCTGCATGTCCCACTCCAGAACACGCATCAAGTTAAGAGGGGGTTTTAAGAGTTGGTCATTTTCTTTTCACTTTAGGATGAGGCTCACATTCAGCTGGCAAATCTGGCACGGAAGCTGGCAGAGATGGAAACAGAGCGGGACCGGACAAATGCACGTGTTCAGCAGCTCCAGAAATCCTTCACTGAGGCAGAGGAAGGTCAGTCATGCGAAGTGTGAACTGTAGATGGTAATGCTAATTGGCAGAAGGGTGCCAGTGTGAGTGTTGGGATTCAGATACATTTTATCACAGAGTGATGCTGTGCCAGGCAGTACTCATGATCCCTCTCACATATTCAGTTCCTACTCTCAACTATGCCTTTGAGTGAAGGGTGCCACACAAAGGGAAGGTGTTACTCAAAAGGATGCAGAGAAATTCAAAGGGAGAGTCACAGAGACCACTGCCTGGCATGTTCAAACAGTTGGTCTTGCAATGGTATTTACATAGTTTCCCTGCCAGTTTTCCATTCTGGAGGGTATGTGAGATGACCAAGAAAATGGGAAGCAGGGTATAATCTGTTTATAAAGATCCTCATCGTCAATGAGTGTGGAATCCCATCACTGGGAGGTGTGCAGAGAGAGCAGCCTTACTCCTGTTCCTCAAATCTATTGGTGTATTTAGTCCCAGGGTACCATTAACAGGTGGTGATATCATAGAATTATAGAATGGTTACAGCAGAGGAGGTGGTCATTCGGCCCGTCGTGTCCATACCGGCTCGCTGCAAGATCAAATCACATTGTCTCGCTCCACCGCCTTTTCCCCAAAGCCCTGCAAATATTTTCTCCTCAGATAATTATCCAATTCTCTTTTGAAAGCCTCGATAGAATCTGCCTCCACCACAGTCTTAGACAGTGAATTCCAGATCCTAAGCACTCACTGCGTAAAAATGTTTGTTGAGTTGCCTTGTGGCGTATATGATAGGATTCATCCTCATGGTTCACTGTGTCCAAGTATGTACGGGCTGCTCAAGGCACACAAAAGTGATGTCCCATTATGCCCTATCTCATTTAGGACTGGTTCTGCACAACATCAGTTGACCAAATGGTTGAGTGAATTGCTACAGCCAGTTCTGAGTGAGTTTTCCACATACACAGTGAAGGATTCCTTCACCTTTGCAAAGACAATATGCGATGTGCATATCGATGGCAGTGTCGTATCTATGTGCTTATTCGACATTGCGAGCCGAATCACTAACCTACTACTCAAGGAAGCATAGAAATTTGCGCCACCTCACCATATCATGGCAATCTAGACATCTCGCCGTTTTCTGAATCTGTATTCATTGAACTTATGAACTTAGCAACTCGCACAGTTGAGTTCAACTTTAATGACACCATGTATGCCGAAATAGATGATGTTGCCATGGAATCTCCTCCAGGACCAACTCTCGCCAACATTTTTGTCAGTTTCCATGAGAAATGCGTTTTCTATGGAATGATCCCTAACCTCATATCCCTTGCATATTTCCTATGTGTAGATATGTTTGTTATATTTGGATCTGCAGCTGCATGCAAGAATTTCCTTACACACCTTAATGCGCTCCATTCCATGCTCAAATTCACCTTTGAAATGGAGCAGTCTAATGAGTTCCCTTTCCTTGGCTAGTTGAGAAATCCACTAATGGGGTCTCTACCACTAGCTACCGCAAGCCTACTTTCATTGCTCAATAGACGTGTTGAGATTCCTACAGCTCCACATGCTATCTTCTTCTTTGGCCTCCTTGTCTCGAGAGACAATGGGTAAGCGCCTGGAGGTTTAGAGAGATACAGCACTGAAACAGGCCCTCCGGCCCACCGAGTCTGTGCCGACCATCAACCACCCATTTATACTAATCCTACACTAATTCCATATTCCTACCACATCCCCACCTGTCCCTATATTTCCCTACCACCTACCTATACTAGGGGCAATTTATAATGGCCAATTTACCTATCAACCTGCAAGTCTTTGGCATGTGGGAGGAAACCGGAGCGCCTGGAGGAAACCCACGCAGACACAGGGAGAACTTGCAAACTCCACACAGGCAGTACCCAGAATTCAACCCGGGTCGCTGGAGCTGTGAGGCTGCAGTGCTAACCACTGCGCCACTGTGCCGCCCTGGTTTGTGGAGCAGCGCCTGGAGTGGCTATAAAGGCCAATTCTAGAGTGACAGGCTCTTCCACGGGTGTTGCAGAAAAATTTGATTGTCGTGGCGGTTACACAGTTGGCTCGCCCCTTGCGCCTCTGTCTTTTTTCCTGCCAACTGCTAAGTCTCTTCGACTCGCCACACTTTAGCCCCGCCTTAATGACTGCCCGCCAGCTCTGGCGGATGCTGGCAACTGACTCCCACGACTTGTGATCAATGTCACAGAACTTCATGTCGCGTTTGCAGACGTCTTTGAAGCGGAGACATGGACGGCTGGTGGGTCTGATACCAGTGGCGAGCTCGCTGTACAATGTATCTTTGGGGATCCTGCCATCTTCCATGCGGCTCACATGGCCAAGCCATCTCAAGCGCCGCTGACTCAGTAGTGTGTATAAGCTGGGGGTGTTGGCCGCCTCGACACTTCTGTGTTGGAGATACGGTCCTGCCACCTGATGCCAAGTATTCTCCGGAGGCAGCGAAGATGGAATGAATTGAGACGTCGCTCTTGGCTGACATATGTTGTCCAGGCCTCGCTGCCATAGAGCAAGGTACTGAGGACACAGGCTTGATACACTCGGACTTTTGTGTTCCGTGTCAGTGCGCCATTTTCCCACACTCTCTTGGCCAGTCTGGACATAGCAGTGGAAGCCTTTCCCATGCGCTTGTTGATTTCTGTATCTAGAGACAGGTTACTGGTGATAGTTGAGCCTAGGTAGGTGAACTCTTGAATCACTTCCAGAGCGTGGTCGCCAATATTGATGGTTGGAGCATTTCTGACGTCCTGCCCCATGATGTTCGTTTAGTTGAGGCTGATGGTTAGGCCAAATTCTTTGCAGGCAGCCGCAAACCTGTCAATGAGACTCTGCAGGCACTCTTCAGTGTGAGATGTTAAAGCAGCATCGTCAGCAAAGAGGAGTTCCCTGATGAGGACTTTCCGTACTTTGGACTTCGCTCTTAGATGGGCAAGGTTGAACAACCTGCCCCCTGATCCTGTGTGGAGGAAATTTTCTTCTTCAGAGGACTTGAACGCATGTGAAAGCAGCAGGGAGAAGAAAATCCCAAAAGGTGTGGGTGCGAGAACACAGCCCTGTTTCACGCCACTCAGGATAGGAAAGGGCTCTGATGAGGAGCCACCATGTTGAATTGTGCCTTTCATATTGTCATGGAATGAGGTGATGATATTCAGTAGCTTTGGTGGACATCCGATCTTTGCCAGTAGTTTGAAGAGACCACGTCTGCTGACGAAGTCAAAGGCTTTGGTGAGGTCAATGAAAGCAATGTAGAGGGGCATTTGTTGTTCGCGGCATTTCTCCTGTATCCGACGAAGGGAGAACAGCATGTCAACGGTCGATCTCTCTGCACGGAAGCCACACTGTGCCTCAGGGTAGACGCACTCGGCCAGCTTCTGGAGCCTGTTTAGAGCGACTCGAGCAAAGACTCGCCCCATTATGCTGAGCAGGGAGATTCCACGGCAGTTGTTGCAGTCACCACGGTCACCTTTGTTTTTATAGAGAGTGATGATATTGGCATCGCGCATGTCCTGAGGTACTGCTCCCTCGACCCAGCACTACATGAACTGCTATGCCTGTGCTAAGAGTATAACAGGCTTGGCACTCTTGATTATTTCAGGGGTAATGCTGTCCTTCCCAGGGGCTTTTCCGCTGGCGAGAGAATCAATGGCATCACTGAGTTCCGATTTGGTTGACTGTATGTCCAGCTCATCCATGACTGGTAGAGGCTGGGCTGCATTGAGGGCAGTCTCAGTGACAGCATTCTCCCTGGAGTACAGTTCTAGGTAGTGCTCAACCCAGCGGTCCATATGTTTGCGTTGGTCAGTGATTATGTCCCCTGATTTAGATTTGAGGGGGGCGATCTTCTTGATGGTTGGCCCAAAAGCTCTCTTAATGCCATCATACATTCCTCTGATGTTACCGGTGTCTGAGGCCAGCTGAATATGACTGCATAGGTGTTGCCAGCAGTCATTTGCGCAGCACCTGGCTGTTCTTTAGCAGTGCTTCTGGCTGCTTTAAGTGCTACGGATGTTAGCTCGCTGGGGGCTTTCTTGTAGTTCAACAGTGCAATGCGCTTAGCGGCTATGACAGGTTCTAGCTCTTCAAAGTGAGATTGAAACCAGTCTGCATTTCTCTTCGCACGTTTGCCGTAGGTGGTCAAAGCTGACTCATAGATGGCGTCTCTGATGTGGGCCCACTTGGTCTCAGCATCCCCTGTGGGAGTGTTTTGAAGGGCTGTTACAAGTGAATTTAGAAATTTTTGTAACAGCTGTGGATGAGAAATTCTGCTTGTGTTGATGCACGGGTGGCCCTTCTGCTTGGAATGATGCAACTTCTTTGGTCTGAGTCTGACCTTGCTGCACACCAGGGAGTGGTCGGTTTCGCAGTCCGCACTGTGGAAGCTGCGTGTGATTTGAACACTGTTTAAGGAGGCTCGCCTTGTGACGATGAGGTCTAGCTGGTGCCAACGACGCGATCTTGGGTGCCTCCATGAAACCTGGTGACAGGGTTTAGTATGAAAGAACGAGTTGGTGATGCAGAGGTTATGATAGGTACACAACTCAAGCAGTCTCTGCCCGTTCTCATTCATCCTTCCAACGCCATAGCGCCCAAGGCAGGAGGGCCATGAGTCATGGTCGGCCCCAACCCTGGCATTAAAGTCCCCCAGCAGGAACAGGTGTTCGGAATTGGGATTGGCCTTATCGGCAATCTGATAATTAGAGCCCAAGCCATTTGCTCACCGGGCAAGCTTGATGCTGAAATAGGACACATCAATGCTATCCTGCAGGATAATGGCATCCCTGATCAGATCATTGCTCATTGTGTATCGCGCATACTCAGGAATGGGCCTAAGACCACCACTTACAGATCTGAAAAATGCCAGCCTACCTCAAATTACCCTGGAAGGGTAAGGTATTTCAAAAATGTGAGCAATCGGCGAAGCTAGCCAATTCACACTGCTACTATGCATTAGCAACACAAGTGGTATTTTCCACTAACAGGATGCTGCTGTCAAGCCAAAAAGACCTTCTGCTTACCACAGAAATGAGTAATATGGTATCTGAATTCCAGCATCACTGCGATGCCAGGTACGTAGGCCTTACGTCCCAACGACTGGCGAATCGTATCAAAGAGCATGTGCCTTTGGCTGTTCGCAATAGGCTGAAAGCCAACCGTACTCAACCAGCCCGTACTTGCAAAACCCAGAACACAATGTGATTCCACGATTGGACAGCACTTACTGAATAATCCCAAGTGTTCTAAGAATTATACTAACAACCAATTTAAGATCATCAGTCGGGCTTGCAATGTGGCTCACTTATAGTTGCTAGAACTATATATATTCATACGCTGGGACCTGTCCTCTGCAGGCAAAAGGAACATGTTCAGGCATTGCTTCTGTTTTGAATTTTAAAAAAAGCATCGGGCACAATAGTTCCCTGATGCATTCTCCATGGCAATGCCTTGACCAATCAGAGTCCACTTGTCAACCAATCAGCACCCTTTTTTCATGCAGTATAAATTGTTGCTCCCTTTGAAATTTGGCATTTTTGTGTCTGTCCTGATGAGTGCAAGATGAAAAGCTTCGACGGCATGTCTCTTTTTTCAGCAATACTCAAAAATGTTTTCCTCAAGTCATCATTGCTTCTTTTTCCAATCACCTTAACTCAGTGTTCTCTGGTTCTTGACCCTTCTGCCAATGGGAACAGTGTCTCCCTATCTACTCTGTCCAGACCCCTCATGATTTTAAACACCTCTATCAAAACTCCTCCTAATCTTCTCCATGGAGAATAGCCCCAGCTTCTCCAACCTATCGTCATAACTAAAGTTCCTTATCCCTGTAACCATTCTTGTGAATCTTTTCTGCACCCTCTCTAATGCCTTCACATCCTTCCTGAAGTGCAGTGCCCAGAACTGGACACAATATACTACAGTTAAGGCCACACCAGTGTTATATACAGGTTTATCATAACTTCCTTGCTCTGGTACTCTATGCCCCTAATTATAAAGCCCAGGATCCCATATGCTTTATTAATCACTTTCTCAACCTGCCCTGAAACGTTCAATGATTTGTGCACATATACCCCCAGGTCCCTCTGCTCCTGCACTCCCTTTAAGAATTCTACCTTTAATTTAGATTGACTCTCCTCATTCTTCCTACCAAAATGAATCACTTCACACATCTCTGCATTAAATTTCATCTGCAACCTGTCTGTCCAATCCACCATCCTGCCTATGTCCTCTTGAAGTTCATCACTATCCTCCTCACAATTCACAATACTTGCAAATTTGGTGTCATCCCTAAATCTTGAAATTGTGCCCTGTAAACACATATCTAGAGTTATTTACAGCATAGGAGGAGGTCATTCAGTCCAGCGAATCCATGCCAGCTCTCCATGAAGCTGTTGAGTCAGTCCCACTCCCCCACTCGATCCCCATAGCTCTGCAAGTTTATTTCATTCAACTACCCATCCAATTTCCTTTTGAAATCATTGATTGTCTCCACTTCCACCACCCTCGTGGGCAGCCAGTTCCAGGACATTACCACTCGCTGCGTAAAAAGGTTCTTCCTCACATTCCCCTGCATCTCTTGCCCAAAACCTTCAAGCTGTACCCCTTAGTCCTTGTACCATCAGTTAATGGTGTTACGGCCACGTGGTGTGACATGGGTGGTTCCCACTGTTCAACTCCCCACCTGACCACAGTAAGTGTATTTGTATTAGAGTTTAGCCCCTTGATATTTTATCTTTCAAATAAACAGACAGTGACAGGTTTTCTTGTAGGTTTTTAAAAAACAAGAAGGTCAATTGTTTATTGATCAATACGCCTGATCCTGAAATTGTTGCAACCGCATCCACTTATACACACACACGCGCGCGCGCACACGCACACACACGCACGCACACGCACGCACGCGCACGCACGCACGCACACGCACGCACGCACACGCACGCACGCACACGCACGCACACACAAACAGATTGAGAAGGGAAAGAGGAAGGTGGGTTTTTAATAGGGGGGGGAAAGTTACGATAAACCTGTTGAATTCCCTTCAGAATCAAGTTCTAGATGGATGCAGACCTGAAATGATTGTAGATTTCTCTCTTGGATTCTGTTGAAAATGGTGGGTTACTTCTAGCTCTCATTGTTGTATACTATAGATGTAGGATTTTTTTTCAGCAGGGCACTGTGCTTCATGGCCTGGCTAGAACACAAGCTGTTACCAGTAGCTTCACTTTCTGGGTCTGTCTCTCTCTCTCTCTCTCTCTGGCTGTCTTTTTGTAAGGTAAAACTGTGTCACCTCTCACCTCCTGGTAGGCGACATTCTCATCTCTTCCCCATGGTGATTGCACAATGGCCCAGGATGTGACAACTTCATACTTCCTTTGTTTCAGAAGAAGACATTCAATTACGGAATGTTTTTTAGGATAGGTACAAGATGGGTTCCATTAACATCTTTCGGCTTTGAAGATTTGTGTTTTGTCTTTGTCAGACTGTTTGAATACACAAAAGGCCAATCTCCTTTTCTTTGGTGGTCATTTTAGACCATTGTACACTTTTAAAAATATAGGTTCATTTTTTAAAGACAAAGTCCTTTTTTCATAACTCTTCAGAGTTAGTCCAGTTTTGTTGTATCATTGCACTTCTGGTGTGCATGATAATGGGAACAATTTTTCCTTGACTAACTTATCTACGCCTGACGTAATCTTGTGCATCTCGATCAAATCTCCCCTCTGTCTCCTTTGCTCCAGGAAGAACAACCCCAGCTTTTCAACCTAACCTTGTAACCGAAATCCCCGCATCCCTGGAACCATTCTGGTAAATCTCCTCTACACCCTCTCAAGGGCCCTCACATCCTTCCCAAAGAGCTTTATAAAGATTCAGCATAACCTCCTTTATTTTGTTCTCTTTGCCTCTATTTATGAAGCCCAAGATCCCATATGCTTTACTAACCACTCTCGCAATTTGTTCTGCCACCTTCTGTGTCCCTCTGTTCCTGCACACTCTTTAGAACAGTGCCATGAAGTCTATATTGCCTCATCTTATCCTTTCTGCCAAAATGCATCACTTCACACTTGTCTGTATTAAAATCCATCTGCCACTAGCCTGCCCATTCTGCTAGCCTATCTATGTCCTGCTGCTGGTGGTTCGTATCATTTTCACTGTTTGCCACTCCTCCAAGTTTGGTATTAACAGAAAATTTTGAAATTCTACTCTTTTTCAAGATCCAAGTCATTTATACATGGCAAAAAAAAAAAGGTGGTCCTAGCACTGACTCTTGAGGAACACCACTGTCTACCATTCTCCAGTCTGAATCATAGAACCATATAAAAGTTATGGCACACAGAGAGACCATTCAGCCCATCAAGTCTGCATGGCTGAAAAAACTAGCCACCCAATGTAATCCCACCTACCAGCACCTTGTCTGCAGCCTTGCAGATTACAGCCCTCCAGGCGCAGGTCCAGGTACCTTTTAAATGAGTTGAAGGCTTCTGCCTCCACAACCAATCCGGACAGTGAATTCCAGACACCCACCCTCTGGATGAAAAAGATTTTCCTCATGACCCCTCTAATCCTTCTACCAATCACCTTAAATCTGTGCCCCCTGGTAAATGACATCTCCGCTAGGGGAAACAGGTCCTTCCTGTCTGCTCTACCTAGGCCCCTCATAATTTTGTACACCTCAATTAAATCACCCCTTAGCCTCCTCTGTTCAAAGGAAAACAACCCTAGCCTATCCAATCTTTCCTCATAGCTGCAATTTTTAAGCCCTGGCAACATTCTGGTAAATCTCCTCTGTACTCTCTCCAGAGCAATTATGTCCTTCCTGTAATGTGGTGACCAGAACTGGACACAATATTCCAACTATGGCCTAACTGGCGTTTTATACAGTTCCAGAATTACATCCCTGTTTTTGTATTCTATACCTTGGTCAATAAAGGAAACATTCCATATGCCTTCTTCACCACTCTATCTACCTGTCGTGCCACCTTCAGGGACCTGTGGACATACACTCCAAGGCCTCTCACTGCTTCTACTCCTCTCAATATCATCCCATTTATTATGTATTCCCATGCTTTATTTTCCCTTCCCAAATGCATTTGTTACTTCATCAAAAAATGCAATTAGATAAATCAAACTTTTACAAATCTGTGCTGGTTATCCTTAATTAACTCAAACCTCTCCAAGTGCCTGTTGATTTTTTTCCCCTGATTATAGTTTCTAAAATCTTACCCACCACTAATGTTAAACTAACTGACCTGTAGTTGCTAGGACAGTCCTTACTTGAATAAAGGTGTCACATTTACCACACTGCAATCTTCTGGCACCTCCCCCATATCTAGGGAAGATTGGAAGATTATGGCAAGCCCTTCTGCTATCTCCATCCCCACTTCCTTTAGCAACCTGGGATGGAAGCCATCTGGACCAGGTGACTTATCTACCCACAGCATAGCCATCCTTTCCAGGACCTCCAACCTCTCAATTTTTACCCTATCCATTGCCTCTACTCTCCCAACTTTTACCAAAATGTTGACAGATTCCTCTTCCTTAATAAACATTAGTATATATCAAGAAAAGCAGTGGCCCCAACAGCAACCCCTGGGGAGCCCCATTATATACCTTCCTCCAATCCGAAAAAGAACTGTTCACAATTACACTCTATTTCCTGTCACTTAGCCAATTTCGTATCCATACAGCTCCTGTCCCTTTTATTCCATGGGCTAAAATTTTGCTAACAATCCTGTTATGTATCACTTTATCAAATGTCTTTTAGAAGTCCATGTACACTACATCAACCAACACACCCTCATCAACCTTCTCTGTTACCTCATCAAAAAACTCAAACAACTTAGTTCAGCACAATTTGCCTTTTACAAATCTGTGCTGGCTTTCCTTGGTTAATCCACACTTGTTCAAGTCACTGTCAATTTAGACCCAGATTGTCATTTCTAAAAGCTTTCCGAGCACCAAGGTTAAACTGACTGGCCTGTAGTTGCTGGGCTTATCCTTACACCCTTTTTTGAACAAGGGTGGAACATTTGCAATTATCCAGTCTTCTGGCACCACCCCTTTATTTCAGAAGGATTGGACGATTATGGCCAGTGCCGCCATCATTTCCTCCCTTACATCCTTCAGTGTCCTTGAATGCATCTCAACTAGTCCTGGTGACCGTTCAATCTTAAGTATAGCCAGCCTGTCTAATACTTCCTGTTTATTAATTTTTAGCTCATTTTGTGACTCAACTACCTCCTCGACTTGGGCAGCATCTTCTTCCTTGGTAAAGACAGATGCAAAGATTTCATTTAGTACCTTAGCCATGCCCTTGCCTCCATGCGTAAATCCCCATTTAGGTCCCTAATCGGCCCCACTCCTCCTTTTACCTATCTTTTACTATTTATATGCCTTTTCCCTTTTATATTAGTTGCCAGTCTCTTCTCATACTCTCTGCTTCTCTTATTTGTTTTTCACTTCCCGTCTGAACCTTCCATATTCAGCCTGGATCTCAATTCTATTATCCACCTGACATCTGTAATATGCATCGTTTTTCATTTACTCGCCCTCTTCCGTCATCCAGAGAGTTCAGAATTTGTTTACCCTACTTTTCCCCCTCATGGGAAGGTACCTTGACTGTACCCAAATTATCTCTTTAAAGACAGTCCATTGTTCAGTTGCAATTTTGCCGGCCAATCTTTGATTCCAACTTACCTCGGCCAGATTTGTCCTCACCCCATTGAAGTTGACCCACTCCCAATTAATTATTTCCACTCTAGATTGCTCCTTGTCTTTTTCTATTGCTAACCTAATCCTTATGATGCCATGATCACGGTCCCCTAAATATATCCCCACTGACACTTGATTCACTTGACCCACCTCATTCCCCAGGACCAGATCCAGTAATGCCTCCTTCCTTGTTGGACTGATGCACAGAATAGATTACATATGTCTGTGTAATAACGATGTTGTGTGCTATGTGCATGGAAACTGAGTGCTGGTTTTAGGGTTCCTGTGCTCATCTGGTACAGATAATTGCAGGCCGTCAGCAGCACAGCTTACCTACACTGAAACTTCCATTTCTCCATCATACAGGATGCACAATACAGAATATTGCATATAGAAGAGGTTAACTGAGATATGTACAACCTGACCCCTATTATCTGCTGTACACAGAGCATGTACAGTAACAGATATTGAGACACACATGAATTGTACAGTACCAGAGTGAATCAACCTGCTGAGTATTTAAATGCGTAGTGAGACATAGATAAACTGGCTAGTACCAGGCAGGTGCTCTTTTACCCTGTGTATTTTACATAGAAACATAGAAAATAGGAGCAGGAGTAGGCCTGCTCTGCCATTCAAAAAAGATCATGGCTGATCGTCTAATTCAGTACCCTGTTACCGCTTTCTCCCCAAATCCTTTGATCCCTTTCACATTAATATATCTATCTCCTTCTTGAATATATTTAATGACTTGGCCTCCACTAACTTCTGCGGTCGAGAATTCCACAGGTTCATTACCCTCTGAGTGAAGAAATTTCTTATCTCGTCTTTAAATGGCATATCCCATATCCTGAGACTGTGACCCCTGGTTCTGGACTCCCCAGCCATCAAGAACATCCTCCCTGCATCTAACCTGTTGAATTTTATAGGTTTCTTTGAGATCCCTTCTCATTCTTCTAAACTCCAGTGAATATAGGCCTAGTTGACCCAATCTCTCCTCATACGTCAATACTGCCATCCCAGGAATCAGTCTAGTAAATCTTCTTTGCACTCCCTCCATGGCAAGAACATCCTTCCTCAGATAAGGAGGCCAAAACTGCATACAATACCTTCTCCATGCCACCGAATCATTGATTTGCTGGTACATTTTGAGATGGCTATGCTGAAGTGAAGGACCCCTGAGAAGGTACAAGGCTGATTTTCATGGGTGAGCTCTGTTTGGAGGGCAATGTGTACTGCATCTTGGAAAGTAATGGACCATTGAAATTTGTCACCAGCGCTTATTATAATGAAGAGTAAATACTTCAGGGTCGGTTGGAGTTGTTTTCTTGGACACTCGGCTAGAGTGTCAGTAGAGAACATAACAATTGCCTCCGCATCTTTGGCCTAGGGAAGGGAAACTCAATTCTGATGTGTGTACATGTGTCTGAGCTGTGATACCATCCACAAGTGTACAGCCAGTATACATTCATTGCGCAGGCTCAGCCGCAAATAAGATTCTCTCATATTTTACTCTGTCATATTGATTGGTCTGTTTTTTAAGTGTACCCTTTAAAGTTCTCAAAGTTCCAAAGAGTTCTCTTGAAGAACTGAGCATCTACTTGCTTTAGTTTTGCACCTGAGCATAATTGTAAACCGAGCCCTGCCAGGCTGAGAAGAACAAAGCTTCAAAACATTAATGGAACTGGAAGTGATCCTTCCGGGGTGATGTACTTGGTTATAATATTCTCCTTTAACATCTGGGTCCTGGGTTCAAAGAAGATTCAGAGTATAGGGATAAAATTCTCCAGTGACTGTGCTGTCCTAATGTAGGCTGAGTTTGCAGAAGTCTGAAGTCAGTGCCCAGTGATTATTGGAATCTAAATGATAAAAATGTCCTCAGTAACTCACCAGCACTATATTAGCACAGAGGTAATAGAATGGCTAGTGTGGAGAATGAAAATGCTGTACAGATGCACTCAGAGATATTCTTGTGAGGTTCAGATTTATTTATGCAATTGAAGTAGTCAGATTTTTATTCTGTATCTAATCCTTCCTGCATCTGACCTGAGGACAGTTGCTGGAACAATGTAAAAGGACCAGGGCAGAGAGGAGTGCCCTTCATCTATTCCAAGCAGCACCTGACCTGGAAGCGCTTAATGCTGACCCTGAGTGCAAAGCGTGTAAATTTCCCCCACCCCAGCACCTAACCTCCTTCACTGTCAGATTACAGAATACAATATCAAGCCTCATAGGCCTCTGTGAAAGCACTGTCAGATAAAATGAGACTTGCATTCTGACACATTGGACCATAACATACAGATTTTTAATCTCTATATTGTATTTTAAAGGGAAGCGTGGATTGGATGGGCGGCTGAACAATGCTCAAACTGCACTCATGCTGCAAGATGAGACTATCAGACGTGGAGAAAGAGAAAGGAAGGCCTTGGCTGAACAGGTGACCACGTTGGAACGGAGTTTGCAGTCGTCTGAGGGAGAGAAGAGAGCACATCAGGTAATGGCTCTTGAAGGGAAAGTTGGCCAGAATTGGTGGTCAGTGCACTTTAACCAATACAGATGGTAACCTTCAGTGTATTAAGACTGACGATCAGAACTCATACCCATGTCAGTCCTTCAATGTTTCACAAGAAAAGTCAATGTTTTTTTTCACTACCATTGAAGATTGTCAGTACTGACCAATAAAATCATTTGGAAGATGGCACTGGAAGCTATCAGAACCAATCCAACTGGTTAGAGGACAGGACTGAAGGCTGTCGGAACCAGTCCAATCTTTGCTTTCTCCCATTTTTGGCCGCACACAAATTTGACACAGGAAAATTTTAAATGCACTGATGATTTCTAAGCATTGCAGTAACTGTTTTTTTTATTTCAGTATTTGTCCTTAAAATAGGTTATATAATAAATAAGCTACTAAAGTGCAGCTTTTAAATTTTTCTCATTTTCAAAACAGGAGTTTTCCAAGCCATGTTGCCTTGTGTGAAGGTTTATTTTCTTCAGGACTGCTTTCAGGCACTTTTCTGAGGAAAGGAGTGTGTTAGCTTGGTGCAAATGCATGGTTTGCAAACTAAATGGAGAGTAGGGTTGGAGTGGTTATGAGTTTAGTTTCACAAAAAAAACCAAACTTTACACTTAAAATTATGGTAATTGCCAAAATCCAGGAAAGTGAACAAAATCAAGTATCCAAATTTCCTGTTAGTGCGGGATATGTCCAAGACCCTCTGGCCCCAGGAAATACATCTCCTGCATTCAGTACTCACATCCTCCTCCAGTCATTTTGGAATCGATCATTGGCTATATCTTTGTTTTTGTGTACTGCAGTAAGAGTGATTAATTTATTTATTTAGAGATACAGCACTGAAACAGGCCCTTCGGCCCACCGAGTCTGTGCCGACCAACAACCACCCATTTATACTAACCCTACAGTAATCCCATATTCCCTATCACCTCCCTACACTAGGGGCAATTTTACAACGGCCAATTTACCTATCACCTGCAAGTCTTTTGGATGTGGGAGGAAACCGGAGCACCCGGCGAAAACCCACGCAGACACAGGGAGAACTTGCAAACTCCGCACAGGCAGTACCCAGAATCGAACCCGGGTCCCTGGAGCTGTGAGGCTGCGGTGCTAACCACTGCGCCACTGTGCCGATGAACTTATTGTCCTCACCCAGCTTAAGTTATTTTTTAAAAAATCTGATGATCAGCTTTTGTTCGTTTCCTTGATCAGTTTGTATGAATCAAAGTTAGAATCGAACTGTTATTCCAGTTGCTGCAGCTCTCCCATATATGACAGCGTGACAGGGCACTGGCTCATTGCCATGGTTTCACACATCTCAATATTGCCCATAGCATTGAGAGGAGTCCCAAATAAGAACCTGATATTTTCCAATCGGAGATTGACTCTGGGCCACTCTTAGTCAAGTAGAAGCGTTGGGAGAGGTTAAAAACCAGGTTAGCTCCTGACTTCTCTTGGCTCAAGAAGGATGATTGGCACAAGGAAACCAAAAAAGAAGCAAGATACTGGAGGGACCAAAACACTGCATTTAAGAAAGACGGAAAAGGGCAAATGATGCAGGGGAGGGAAGATGCCTTTTAAGTACACAATGCTGGTGATGCTAATGCGGTTGTAGCTCAGTGGTGGAGTGCAGGCTTTGTATATAATGAGATCCTGTGTTTCAAACCTTAACACCACCAAGTAATACTGTGAATTTTGGATACAATTGTGAAGAGATTCTCTTGGCCTCTTCTTACCATCACTCTAAAGAACAGATGAGATTTTCTTAAGAGATGCAGGGTGGATTGGAAGAAGAACTTTATTACACAGCGAGTGGTAATGACCTAGAACTCACTGCCTACGAGAGTGGGTGGAAGAGGAGACAATGAATAATTTTAAAAGGAATTTGGACAGGCACTTGAGGGAAATAAACTTACAGGGCTGTAGAGATAGAGCCGTGGGATGGGACTGATTGGATTGCTCTACAGAGAGCCGGCATGGACCCAATGGGCCGCAATTATGACTCGATGACTCTGATGCTGGGGATTGACATGAAGTCTGCACAACTGGGGTATATATGCAACCTCCAGGAGATTATAAGTGTGAGGTTCATTTCTAGAATTTGTCCGTTGCAGGAGAAGATTAATAAGATGAAGGCAAATGAGACAAAGCTGGAGGTTGACAAGCGCAAGCTGAAAGACATGCTGGAAGCATCTGAGAATCGTATCACCAAGCTGGAGCTATTACGGCGCTCCTATGAAGGGGAGCTGCAGCGAGTGCAGTTGACGCTGAACGACCGCGAAACAGAGGTCCAAGTTCTTCAGGACCGAATTGAGATGCTTCAGCAGCAGGTGGCTGACAGCGAGACGAAGGCCACCTCTCTCCAGCTTACCCTTGACCGGCTGTCGATGACCCTGGCCAAGACAGAAGAAGGCGAGAGCCACCTGAAGGACAAGGTGCAGAGTCTGTCACTGACTCTCTCTGATACAACCGCTGGTGCAGCAGTGCTACAGGATAGGATTTCTCAGCTTCAGAAAGCACTAACGTCGAGTGAACAGGACCGACGGGTACTTCAGGTAAAGATCAGTCCATTCCACAGTAAAACGTAAACTTGTAATACTTTCATATCCCCTCTCAATATACAGAAATTCCATGCTTTTGTTACCTCTAGACTATTATTCGAATACTCTTCTGGCTAGCTACCATCTGTCTCTCCCACACCGTGTAAACTTCAGCTCATCCAAAACTCCACTGCCCCGATCCTGACTTGCATCAAATTTTGTTCAGTCATCACCCCCTTGCACGCTGACCTGCATTGGTTCCCAGTCCAGCATTGCCTCAATTTTAAAATTATTATCCTTGTGTTCAATCCATCCATGCTTTGCCCCTCCCTACCTCTGTAACCTCTTCCAGCTGTACACCTGTCCGAGGACTCTGTGTTCTTCCAATTCTGGCCTCTTAGGAATCTCCAACTTTAATCGCTCCACTATTGATGGCTGCACCTTCAGCTACCTCAGCCCTAAACTGTGGAATTCACTTCCTCAACCTTTCCACCTCTCTGCTCCTTTAGGACACTTTTAAAACCCATCTCTTTTGACCAAGTTTTTGTTCACCCGTTCTGATTTCTCTTTATGTGGCTCAGTGACAAATGTATGCTGATAATGCTCCTGTGAAGCTCCTTGGAAGATTTTACTAAGTAAGGCACGACACAAATGCAAGTTGTTGTAGTTATAGGCCAAGCATTGAGTGCTGAACCAGAAAACACAGATTCAGAATGATTAATGCTTCAGCAGTTCTGGAGATCAGAAAGTATTTCTTCACAGACTAGTGCCTCGTGGAATAGGCTCCTAGCAACAACAGTTGATGCTGGAAAAGTGCCTGACTGACAATGGGAACAAAAAAAAAAACTGCAGGCACTGGAAATTGAAAAATAAAAACAGAAAGAAATCTAAACTCTTCAGCAGGTCAGGCAGCATCTGTGAAGGAACAGAATTCAGTCAGTTCACATTTTGGGTACTAGACCTTACCTCAGGACAATCATTCAAAATCAATGACGGTGTGTGGGCTGAGGTCATTGTCACCTGTGGACAACATCAAGCCAGAGGTAAATGGTTGAGGTGCTTGTTTATCTTTGGGAGTCAGTGGGTATTTGTACAGAGCTTTTCCTTTGATCAAATAGTTGAGGTAGAGTCCACAAAAGCTTACATTATACATGGTCTTTTCACACTCCATACATATCCTGTTGAGAAGCACAATTCAGAAATCAAGGTGATAACAGTTTATATGAGCAGTGTTCTGATGGGTTGACAGTTGTCCAATTAGTTAGCTTTGTTTTAGGGTGTATTGATTGTACTTTATTGCCATTCGTCTCAGACTGAGTGAAACTGGCAAGACTGGAGGTATGCTGAACCTGCCCCACTTTCCCTGCTGGTAATGAACACTTCCTCAGAAAAATAAAAAGACTTGATTTAAAAGTTTTATGGACCCAAGAGATCCAAGCTAGAGCTTCAAACTCAGCTTCACTTAAAACTGAAGTTAAGCCTCATTCAGTACAAAGTCCAATTTGTGTGATCACTAGAAGAAAGAGAAGTTTGAAGCTTTGGATGTCGGACTGTTTTCCTTTCCTCATCAGACCCTGGAAGACTGCAAGTGAACTTTAATCAGAGAATTGTTCATTGGGTAGCGTAAATCTGCAAGGACACTCATTTTTCCCATTTCTTAAATGTTGTTTTTATCTTAGTAGTTTTTAAAATTTAGTTTTTTCTAATAAACAGTTAATTTGTTGATCTAAAGACACCTGGTTTGGTTCGCCTCAGTCAGGGGTTAATAGATGGTTCAATTCGGCTGTGGTTTTCTTTAATTTGGAATGCTTAAAGTGATATGTTCGGTGATCTGTGGAGTGACAGGACTGAATTGACAGTGCGTTGCTCCCCCCACAATCGGAATCATATATTTTGACTGGGGGCTTTGTTTTGAGCTGTCCTGTCACAGCACCCTGCATATTTTTAATCTTCAGGTGCCTATCCAATTCCCTTTTGAAAGCTACAGTGCAGCATTCCCTAGGTAGTGCAGTGGAGTTTCAGCCTAGATTTTGTGCTCAAGTCTCTGGAGTGGGGCTTTGTGAGAGATGGGCTCTTAGAGTTTCGAGTGTTTGGGAGTCCAGACAGTATCCAACTCCTGAGCATGACTGCCATATTTGGTTGATGTGCGCCCAAAACCAATTTGCATTGTATTACCATTGTATAATGCAGCCTTCTTTCTATCAACCTATCCGTCTAATCTTCCTGTTACACTTTAGCAGTCAGTCTTTACTGTATCTTCTGACTTCAATGCAATGCTTCAGGAGATCTGCTAGTATTTATATAAAGGTACGAGGGCAAATATTACAAGCTCCACCACTAGTGTAAAGTCTTGCAAGGTGCCATGTGCAGGTCGCAGAGAGATCTACAAAATTGCAACCAGATTCCAAGCTCCTCTCCCATCTGGCTGCACATGGAGACTACATTGCTAGCAACAGGGTCTTCTCGTTCCTGTTCAGTAATTCCATTCCGCACTGGATTTCTTTGAAATTGTATTTCTCTTCACCTTTAGGCTTTGATTTTGTTAGCTGTAACTCAGTTGGCAGCGCTCTCTCGCCTCTGAGTCAGAAGGTTTTGAGTTCAAGCCCCATTCAGAGACTTGAGCACAGAATCTAGGCTGACACTCCACTGCACTACCTAGGGAATGCTGCACTGTAGCTTTCAAAAGGAAATTGGATAGGCGCCTGAAGATTAAAAATGTGCAGGGTGTTAGGACACAACGGCTCAAAACAAAGCCCCAAATCAAAATATATGATTCTGATTGCGGGGGGAGCAACGCACTGTCAATTCAGCCCTGTCACTCCACAGATCGCCTAACATATCACTTTAAACTTTCCAAATTAAAGAAAACCACAGCCGAATTGAACCTTCTATTAACCCCCAACTGAGGCGAACCAAACCAGGTGTCTTTAGATCAACCAATTAACTGTTTATTAGAAAAAGCTAAATTTTAAAACACTACTAAGATAAAAACAACATTTTAAAAAATGGGAAAAATGACTGTCCTTGCAGATTTACGCTACCCAATGAACAATTCTCTGATTAAAGTCCACTCGCAGTCTTCCAGGGTCCGATGAGGAAAGGAAAACAGTCCGGCTTCCAAAACTTCAATCTTCTCTTTCTTCCAGCGATGACGACAGCAAATCAACAACTTGCAACCACTTTCAATAGAATCAATCTGGCTTTAGAATTTTGAGGGATAATAAAAAAAATGTCAGATCTCTGTTCAGTTCATGCTGGCTCAGCTGTCCATGTCTGTTAGAAAAGTCTGTCGCAACAAAAAGCCAGTTTAAAAATTAATCACAACATTGTATATTAATCCTCAGTCTCTGAGTGGCTGTATCCAACAGCAACCAAAATGCACCTTCTCGGTAACTCCTGAGGCTTGTTTATTCTTAAAGCAGTACTGCTCCTTTGCTAACTTAAAGACTTATTGCATATTTCCCCCCCCCCCCAAAAAAAAACAGTATGATGACAAGAGTTACGGGGAAAGGGCAGGGACTGGAACTAGCTGAATTGCTCTTGCAGAGAGCTGGCGTGGATTAGATGGGCTGAATGGCCTCCATCTGTGCTGTAACCATTCCATGATTCACTGTTGGAGATGGTGTCTTTCAGATGAGATGATAAATTGAGGCCCCATCTGATGTCTCAGGTGGATGTAAAAGATCACATGGGACAATTTCTCCAGCCAATATTTATCCCACAACCAACATAACTAGAACAAATTATCTGATCATTATCTCTGTGCTGTTCGTGGGCCCTTGCTAGGTGCAAATTTACTGCCACATTCCCCTACATTACCATGGTGATGACATTTCAAAAGTACTTAATTAGCTGTAAAACAATGAAATGAAAAAGAATCGGGGGGATACTCCACTAATTGGAGTAAAACCTAACACAAAGGAAGATGGCTATGGTTATTGGAGGCCAATCGTGTCAGCCCCAGGACATCGCTGAAGGAGTTTTGCAGGGTAGTGTTCTAGGCCCAACCATCTTCAGCTGCTTCATCAATGACCTTCCCTCCATCATAAGGTCAGAAGTGGGGACGTTCACTGATGATCGCAGTGCTCAGTACCATTTGCAAATCCTCAAATACTAAAGTTGTCCATGCCCGCATGGAGCAAGACCTGGACAACACTGAGCTTTCGTGGCAAGTATCATTTGCATCGCGCAACTGCCAAGCAATGGCCAGCTCCAATAAGAGAGAATCTAACAATCTCACTTGACATTCAACAGCATTACCATTGCTGAATCCTTCACCATCAACATCCTAGGGGTCACCATTGACCAAAAACTTAACTGGACAAGCCAGATAAATAATGTGGCAACAGTTGAGGGCGGCACAGTGGCGCAGTGGTTAGCACCGCAGCCTCACAGCTCCAGGGACCCGGGTTCGATTCCGGGTACTGCCTGTGTGGAGTTTGCAAGTTCTCCCTGTGTCTGCGTGGGTTTTCTCCGGGTGCTCCGGTTTCCTCCCACAAGCCAAAAGACTTGCAGGTTGATAGGTAAATTGGCCATTATAAATTGTCACTAGTATAGGTAGGTGGTAGGGAAATATAGGGACAGGTGGGGACGTTTGGTAGGAATATGGGATTAGTGTAGGATTAGTATAAATGGGTGGTTGATGTTCGGCACAGACTCGGTGGGCCGAAGGGCCTGTTTCAGTGCTGTATCTCTAATCTAAAAAAAAAGGTCAGAGGCTGGGAATTCTGCCACGAGTAACTCACCTGACTTCCCAAAGCCTATCAACCATCTACAAGACACAAGTCAGGAGTATGATGGAATACTTTTCACTTCCTTAGATGAGTGCAGCTGCAACAACATGGAATAAGCTCGACACCATCCAGGGCAAGGCAGCCTGCTTGACCGGCACCCCATCCACTACCTTCAACATTCATTCCGTCTGCCACCAGTGCACAGTGGCAGCAGTATGTACTATATATAAGATGCACTGCAGCAACTCGCCAAGCATCCTTCGACAGCACCTTCCAGATCCTCAACTTCTACCACCAGAAGAACAAGGGCAGCAGTAGCATGGGAACACCATCACCTGCAATTTCCCCTCCAAGCCACACACATTCCGACTTGGAACTATATCGCTGTTCCTCATTGTCACTGGGTGTACCTACACCACATAGACTGCAGCAGTTCAAGAAGGTGGCTCACTACCATCTTCTCAAGGCAATTAGGGATGGGTAACAAATACCAGTCTTGCCAGCAATGCTGACATCCCATGAACGAATAAAAGAAAACACTTTGGGATGTCTTGAGGTCATGAAAGATGCTATTTAAATACAAGTTCTTCTTCTTGTCACTTGTGGGATAGCAGCAGGAACAAAATGACCATAAAGTCTCTAGATTGTTGCAAAAACTCAATGGGTTCACTGATGTCCTTCAAGGAAGGGGATCAGCCACCTCCTACTCAGTAAATTTGCACACATGTAGTTCCAGCTCCACACTGTATAACTTGAGTCACTCAGTTATCAAGGCAACTAGGGATGGGTAATGTCTTGATTGTGCCTTCCTCTTGGGTGCTGTGCTGTATACCAGATGCATTTTGGCACACAAGAGAGCAGCACTCAAAGTGTTAATGTTCTGCACCAATAGAAATCCTAGCCCAATAATGACTGTAGAATATGCTTCACGTCACATGGGGGTGGGGGGGGGTGGGGAGGGGTCCATGTTAAGTCAGATTTTCTGAACCCATTTATGTTCATCCCAGCAGACCAAACATGGCTGATTTCACTCAAACAACTGCTGCCACGTAAATTCTGTTGTGGAGCTGAAGTTTAAGCTCTCCAAAGGCAAAGTCCCTATGTTTTCATCTTTGTTGTTTCAACTGGCAGCCAGGATTTGAATAAAACATTATTTGAATTCATTGCAGGGTTAGTGTGGGCAGAACGGATAAACCTGAATGAATTCTAGACAGCAACAATCTCATATAGAGGACAGATTTTGGCTTTGTGCTATAGTGTAAAATGGCGGAAGTAAATCGGCAGCATGGTTTACATTTCTCCCAATTTTTATTTCTACTGACTTCAGTGGAAATAAAAATCAGAAACGTTATCACCCATTTTATATTGTCACCCAATATCAGAATTACCCCTGCTGATTCCTGAAAACTAACATGCACCCAGCCATTTCCAGGGCAGTGACCTCACAATTGTTCCGTCCCAGTGGATTATTCCCATTCTACATCCTTAAAAATAAAACAAGAGTTGAACCGAAACCATCAGCAGGAGTTGATGGATCATTATGCTGTCCCTGAGTTTGAGTTAGACACAGGTTGTTACCTGCCAATCTCCATGCTATGACCTCTGGGTCTTGCCCATATTACTGAGGAACACCAAGCCATGGGTCAGTTCTTTTACCACAGATATGTAGAGAAAATTGGGATGTGTTATCTTTGACTCCAACTGCTTCCATTAAAGCATGCAAATTAATGGAGCAACTCCCTGCCTTTTGAGCTGCAAGATGACACAGAGGCCTCAAGACGAGAAGAGTGGTTAATTTTCACATCAAAAATAACTCAGTGCAGTAGAATCAAAGAATGGTTACAGCACAGAAGGTTAAGTAATGTTTTAGAACCTTCCAGTAAAAACCATTCTTCTTCCTCAATTATCAAGCTTAACCTTGTTTGGCAGCTACCCATGTGGATCCTGTCAGTAATGCTGAAACAGACAGACAAAAACTCTTTCTAGAAACATCTTTGTTTCTAGGCTGCTGGTACTAATTGTGTCTCTGTGCCAGCAACAAAGCAAATCCAATTCTTTTTGGGTATTTTGAAGTGGCTTCTGGCCAGATTCAGAGCTCCAAGTTTAGGGAAGACCCAAAAGGCGAGGAATGGGAAAAGCAGCACAATAGCACCAGCTGCATTCAATTACCCTTGTGACCCTGTACAACCTTCACTGAACATGGTGTGACGATAACTAACTTTGAGCAAAATAACATAAGTCCTGAGCTTGAGCATTATAAGCACAACATATATATACACACAGGAACACAGCACTTAGGAGCAGGGGTAGACCATTCGGCCCTTCAAGCCTGCTGTGCCATTCAATAAGATCATGCTGTTCTGGTTGTGGTCTCAATTCCACTTTCATGTCTGCCCCCCCTGCCCCCATAATCCTTGACTCACTTGTCTATCAAAAATCTATTGAACTTCAGCCTTGAATAAATTCAATGACCCAGCCTTCACTGCATTCTGGGGATGAGAATTCCACAGACTAACGACCCTTTGAGAAACAAAAATCTCCAGATCTCTATCTTAACAGAATCCTCTTATTCTTAAACTGTGTCCCCCAGTTCTAGTCTCCCCCACAAGAGGAAACATCCTCCTGGTACCCACTCTATCATGTACCCTCTTGTATGTTTCAATAAGATCACCTCTCATTCTTCTAAACGCCAATGGCTATAGGCTCAACCTGTTCAACCTTTCTTCAGAAGATAAGCCCTTCATCCCCGGAATTAGTAGAGTGAACCTTCTCTGAACTGCTTCTAATGCAATTATATCCTTTTTCAACTAAGGAGACCACAGCTCTACACAGTACTCCAGTTGTGGTCTCACCAAGGTCCTGCACGGCTGCAGTAAAATTTCCCTACTTTTATACTCGATTCCCCTTGCAATAAACACCAACATTCCATTTGCCTTCCTAATACTACATACTAACTTTGTGATTTATGTACCAGGACACCCAGATCCCTCTGTACCATTGAGTTCTGCAATCCCTCTCCACTTAAATAGTATATAGCTTTTCTATTCTTCGTCAAAGTGGACAAGTTCACATTTTCCCACATTATACTCCACCTGCCAAATTTTTGCCTACTCATTTAACCTTCTCTATCCCTTTGAAGACTCTTTACCTCCTTTTGACAACTTACTTTCCTTCCTATCTTGGTGTTATCAGCAAATTTAGCTACCATACATTCAGTCCCTTCATCCAAGTTATTGATATAATTTGTAAATAGTTGAGGCCCCAGCACTGATCCCTGTGGCACTCCACTAGTTACAGCTTGCCAACCCGAAAAAGACCCATTTATCCCTACTCTGTGCTTCCTGTCAGCTAACCAATCCTGTATCCATGCTAATATGTTACCCCTACACACTGTGCTCTTATCTTGTGTTGTAACCTTTGATGTGACACCTTATCAAATGCCTTTTGGAAGTCCAAGTACAGCACATCTACAGGTTCCCCTTTATCCATCTTCCTTGTTACTTCCTCAAAGAACTCTGATAAATTAGCTTAAACTCTTAAAACCATGTTGACTCTGGTCCCATTATGATTTTCTAAGTATCCTGCTATAACCTCCTTAATAATGGATTCTAGTAATTTCCCTATGATAGTTGTTAGGCTAACTGGCCTATAGTTTCCTGCTTTCGGTCTCCCTCCTTTCTTGAATACATTTGATGTTTTCTAAGGGTGGCACAGTGGTTAGCAGCGTAGTGGTTGGCACTGCAGCCTCACAGCTCCAGTAACCTGGGTTCAGTTCTGGGTACTGCCTGTGCGGAGTTTGCAAGTTCTCCGTGTGACTGTGTGGGTTTCCTCCAGGTGCTCTGGTTTCCTCCCACATGCCAAAGACTTGTGGGTTGATAGGTAAATTGGTCATTGTAAAAAATTGCCCCTAGTGTAGGTAGGTAATAGAAGAATTGAGGGAAGGTGGGGATGTGAGAGGGAAAATGGGATTAATGTAGGATTAGTATAAATGGGTGGTTGATGGTTGGCATGGACTCAGTGGGCCAAAGGGCCTGTTTAGGTGCTGTATCTCTCTATGATGCTGTAATCCATGCGACCCTTCCAGAATCTCAGGAATTTTGAAAGATTATAACCAAAGTCTATACTACTTCTGCAGCCACTTCTGTTAAGCCACTAGGATGCAGGCCATCTGATCCTGGGGACTTGTCAGCCTTTAGGTCTATTAGTTTTCCCAGCACCATTTCATGATGATGGTGATTGTTTTAAGTTCCTCCCTCCCTTTTACCTCTTGATCTTTAAGATGTTTTCCAAGTCTTCTACAGTGAAAACAAACACAAAATACCTGTTCAATGCGTCTACCATTTCCTTGTTTTCCATCATCTATTCCCCAGACCCACTCCCTAGAGGATCAACACTAGCTTTAGTTACTCCTTTCCTATTTAAATACTTGTAGAAACTCTTACAATCTGTTTTTCTATTACTAGCTAGTTTTCTGTCAGACTCTACTTTCTCCCTTTATTCTTATTTTCATCATTCTTTACTAGTTCTTAAAATCTGTCCAATCTTCTAACCTACCACTAATCTTTGCAGATTTCTACAGTGTTTTTCAATTTGATACTATCCTTAACTTCCTTGTTTAGCCACAGATGATGCATCCTTCTCAAAGAATATTTCCTTCTCACTGGGATAAATCTTTGCTGAGAGTTAGTAAATATCTCCTTAAACGTCTGCCACTGCATCTCTACTGTCCTATCTTTTAATCTAGTTTTCCAGTTCACTTTAGCTAGCTCTGCCTTCATACCCATGTAATTACCTTTATTTAGATTTAAAACACTAGTCTTAGACCCACACTTCTCCCCTTCAAACTGAAGTGAAATTCTATCATGTTACGATTGCCATCGCTTCGATGCTCCTTTATCATGAGGTTATTGATTAATCCTTTCTCATGAGACATTACCAGGTCTAAAATAGCCTGCTACCTGGTTGGCTTTGGAACGTACTGCTCTAAGAAATTGTCCCGAATGCACTCTATGAACTCATTTTCCAGGCTACCTTTACCAATCTGATTTGTCCAATCTATATGTAGATTGTCACCTATGACCATTGTGGTACCTTTCTTACAAGCCCCATTTATTTCTTCCTGTGTACTCTGTCCTACAGTGTAGCAGCCATTAGGGGGCCTATAAACTACTCGCAAATGTGCCCTCTTACTTTTCCTATTTCTTATCTCGACCCAAACTGATTCTGCATCTTGCTTTTCTGAGCTAAGGTCATCTCTTGCTACTGTACTAATGACATCCTCAATTAACAAAGCTACCTTGTCTTTTTGAAATGACAAATACCCTTCAATATTCAGGTCCCAGCCTTGGCCACCTTGCAACCATGTCTCTGTAATGGCTATCAGGTCATACATGCTTATTTCTATCTGTGCTGACAATTCATCCATTTTGTTACGAATGCCGTGCGCAGTCAGATACAGAGCCTTTAACTCTGTCTTTTTACCATTTCTGCAATCTTTGGCCTTATCTGCTGGTACACTCTTCCTGCTCTGTCCCTTCCTGCCACACTCTGGTTATCATTACCCAAATCTCTACCCTGCTGTATTACCTCATTGTTTCCCTTTGATTTACCACATCTTCTCTCACATGATCCCTTCCCCCCACTATTTAATTTAAAGCCCTCTCTACCACCCTAGCTATATGACTCGCCAGAACACTGGTCCCAGCACGGTTCAAGTGAAGACTACTTTCCCCAGTACTGATGCCAGTGTCCTATGGATCAAAATCCATTTCTCTCAAACCAACCTTTGAACCATACATTTAACTCCCTAATTATTTACCCTATACCAATTTGCTCATGGCTGAGGTAATAAACACTTGTGGATGTTCCAATGGCTTATGTAATGTCCAATCTCTGTAATGATAACTCTTAAATCTAGACTTAAGATCCTTCTCTACAAAAAGCCAAATGGAACATAAATTCATTTCATTTATCCCTCCACCTCCCAATCTTCAGTTAGCCATTCATCCTTCTCTGATTCTTCAGTGCATCTGTCCCTCCATCTCTGCTCTTTCAGTGTGTCATTCCCTTTATCTCTGCTCCTTCATTGTGTCATTCTCTCCATCTGACTTTTCAGTGTGTCTGCCCCTCCATATCAGTCTATTTAGAGATACAGCACTGAAACAGGCCCTTCAGCCCACCGAGTCTGTGCCGACCATCAACCACCCATTTATACTAATGCTACACTAATCCCATATTCCTACCACATCCCCACCTGTCCCTAGATTTCCCTACCACCTACCTACACTAGGGGCAATTGCTAATGGCCAATTTACCTATCAACCTGCAAGTCTTTGGCATGTGGGAGGAAACCGGAGGACCCGGAGAAAACCCACGCAAACACAGGGAGAACTTGCAAACTCCACACAGGCAGTACCCAGAATTGAACCCGGGTCACTGGAGCTGTGAGGCTGCGGTGCTAACCACTGTGCCACTGTGCATAAATTTGAGACTCAATCAGGCACAGTCACGTAGTGAAATAATTATTGAGATTCCTGCACATGCTCATGCCCAACTCATACATGCACAGATGATGTCAGATAGGGACTGTCAAAAAGAGACTCAGTTTTAATTGGAAACAAGCCTTAGTCTGCAAGGGGAAATTATTCCAAAGTGGATAGGGAAAAGAGATTGAGGAGGGAGTGTAACAATAACAATACTGAAAGCCTCCTGAAGTGTGGATAGACAGCAGCATCAGGTGTAATCTGACTGTGTGGTGTCTGTGACATTGTGCAAAGCTGAGGATGACTCCTCTGGTGCTGTTATCTCTGCTCAGACAAGGAGAGAGCTTTTTGTGTGTTTGTTTTGGCAGACAGCCGGTATACCAAGCATTGTAATAATCCTAACAGGGTTTGCTTAATAGAGAGCAGCATCAGAGACTTGAGTGGGAACATGGGGAGAGCCTTGGTTTGGAAAGAATTTGCCACCTTTCAGTCAAATAATGCAGTCTTAACTCCACTATTGCTGAATTGTGTTCAGGAAACCAGTCACCAAATTTTCCATCCCGGTGTTGTATTTAGCAAGAAGTGCATTGCAAGAAAGTCTTGATATGGCGAAGGAGGCCTCAGCACAGTAGCGAGGCAGATCACAGCACAGCAATGGAAGCTCAATGCAGGACAGCTCAGGAAGGCCTCTTTTCCAGCATCGGTTGTTTCTGAAGTGGTGCAGGATGATCCACCATCAGTACAGGAGACTCTTGATGCGTGCAAATTGTTAAGAGACTAGAGTTCACCATTAGCGCTTGTTATAAATCTGCAGGTTTTCTGGTAAATATTGTTTCAGATTCAGCAGCAATGGTCCCTCCTACTAGCGGAATTCATATCCCCTAAGATCTGATGCACACCTTTATCTGCCCTATATCTAGTTAAGTGATAGTGGGACCTGAGGTGCAACATAAAATCCTTTCTGAATATACTGGCAACTGTAATCTCGCATGTGCCACTTTGTGAATTCTCCTGCCTTCATTGAAGGCAGACTAAACTGCATTATAGTGGGATGAGGCACAAATGCAAGCCAACAAACTGGTTTATTTTGTATGAAAGTCATAATTGAACAAAATGCAGTTTTCACAGTAAGATTTCCATCACTTCCATCAATTCCTCATTCCATGAAAAGGATGTGATTCTACTGACAGTCTAGATGAAAGCTTACTTTCAAGCTAGCTATTGCCAGGTTAACTGGTCCTAGTTTCTGGTACGAGCTGCCAATATTAACAATATTCTGATGTCTCTAATTAAGGGATTGAGAGAGAGGGAAAGCAAAGTACCTTTAAGACCTTGAGGTCAGGGAGGGGGTTGGCCTCCTGAGTTGCCAATCACCATCAGCTTCAAATTAGACCTAATCATTAAACATTGTGGAAATATTGGGATCAAAAATCCATAGCCTTCCTGGCACATTTTTACCATGGTCGAGCAAAGTGCAACAGAACAGCTAAAAACTAAGTGAGCAACATCAGATGAGGCGAGGCAGAAATTTCCTCAACCCGAAGACCTTTAATAAAAAAAAAAGTTGGTGTCGATGCAGTGCAAGAGATTCTAGATACAGAGTATTTGATCTTGGTCTAGTTCACAAGATTCTTGGTACACCAGTACATTTTATTGGGCAGCTACCTCCAAATATATCAAGTCCTTTTTCACTTTTTTCTCTGGCCATATGTGGAAGAGATAACGGAGCATAAAACTAAAGCCTGCCGCTATTCCCAAACCCTCTTTCCCAGGAAATAGCCAGCCTGATCAGCTTTCTTCTGAGGTGGCAGCATTCTTTATTCAGGAATGGAAGCCACGGATGACATTTCCTCTCCCTAGCCCAGTGACAGAGTAGCAGATTTTAGTGTCATCAACAGAGTAACGCCAGAGGAAGGTGGGCATGAGGCAGACTAGGCGGAGCCATCATCATGGCTGATAAAGCCAGGTTAGTTACACTAGAATTTTCTGCTAAAGTTCTTTTGAAACAAACTGTAAATGTTTCTACCCCCGAATCTGACTCAATAATGGACAAGGCTGCTGATATTTACCTGCTATGTTCTGAAAGATTGAACTGACTGGGCTCTTTTCCATAGAAAAGAGAAGACTGAGAGGTGACTTGGTGGAGGTCTTTAAAATTATGAAGTGTTTCGATCAGGTAGACATCGAAAAAATGTTTGCACTTGTGTAATGGTTCAAAACTAAGGCTATAAATATAAGGTAGCCACTGAAAAGCAAATAGATAATTCAGGAGAAACGCTTTTACCCAGAGAGTGGTTAGAAAGTGGAACTCACTACCACAAGGAGTAATTGAAGTGAATAGCACAGATGAATTTAAGGGGAAACTAGATAAACACATGAGAGAAAAAGGAATAGAAAGATATGCTGATAGGGTGAGATGAAGTAAGATGGTTGGAGGCTAGTGTGGTGCATTAACACCAGCATAGACCAGTTGGGCTGAATGGCCTGTCCGTCTGCTGTAAATACTGTGTAATTCTATGTAATGTTCAAGTGCGCACGCATCACCTGCCTTTTGAGAGTGTAGTTTATTTGTTTGTGTATTTGCTGCAGGAGCGGCTGGACACCATCCGTCAGGAGCTCTCAGGCACTAAAAAGAAGAACCGTGCCTTGGTGGAACGTGTGCAGTTGATGCAGAACGCACAGGCAGATCTGGAGCTGAGGCGCTTGGAGCTGGAAGGACAGAACCGGCAACTCCATGAGGTAGGCGACAGAAACTGGGGGGCATTACCGGCACCAAAGTTTGATTTGTGTATTTCAAGGGTCAGACCCTCATCATCATTTGTAGTGCAGGTGGCACCATCAGTAGGACCCCATGCTGATAAATCAAACAGCTACAAAATGATCACTTTTGTGATCAAACTTTGGATTTATTCCGGTTTTTGTCCTCTCCTTCCCTGAAGATGCTCACCCAGACTGGGTGGTGTCTGATTTCATAGACACCAGCTGTCTTGCATTGTTTGGGTACCTCTTCCTTGCAGGCAGTTACGAGCAGCACAGTTAAGCCCAATCCTCTGCTCGACTGGCATCTACCTCTGCTCTTCCCAGCTAGAAGCACTGGATAGTGTTTGGGAGCAGGAATTCTGGCTGACCTTTGTTTTCCTTTTCTTCCCCCCCCGCCCCCCCAGCTCAAGGAAACTGATGCCAACCATAGCACATAAACCTCTGAGATCAGTTAACACAGTCTGGAGATTAAACCTGGAAACTCACTAGTTTGTTGTAGCTGACTACTACACCAGACAGTGCATTCACCCGCTGAAATATCAGGCGAGCTTTACATCTATTCCTAAATTATACCCATTTCTAAATTATATGAAAGGTAATCGAGGAAGAAGCAATTGCTGATGCTAGGCAGCTGGATTCCCATTAGCTTCTGTTAACATCATGGACACCATCATAATGTCACCAGTGTTGAAAAGGAATAATCAGAATATTGCAATGTATGAAAGTTCAGGCCATCACTTCATAATGCTTTGATTTCAGGAATGATGAGACTACTTTAAAGCACTTAGGATTGCAATTTTGGGTTTTCTGCCAATGCCTTGTCACTATGAGTCTAAACTAATTAGTTTTATCCCTGCTCTCTACGTGTAAAATCCACCTGATGTAGCACTTTGGGAATGAACAGGAATGGGAAGCTGAAGGAAAACTTCTGACTGTTCTTGCCTGGGCTGTGCTCTGGAAATACAGCCTCAGGGTTGTCTTCATTGTTCTGTTTTGACTGGATTCTGTTGGAAAGTTTCAGTAAATACTGTTCAGTGTTCATCAACTAGAATTCATCTTTTCACTAAAATTCTTTAAACCACAATTGTTGTCATCTTTCATACCTGACCATGGATTTTTGGATGTTTTCTAACAATTCCATCTCGCCCATGCAAGCACAACACATGGTTCCTCCTTCCCCTAGGAGAAAAATTGGATCAGGGCCAATTTAGGAACTAATTTGACTCTCTTCTGCTTGTCCCCGTGCCTGAGAATCACGCAGCATGGGGCCGACCTCCTGAGATTTGTTTCTCTCATAAACTGACGACTGGGTCTTCTATATGTCCTCTTGATTCCCCTTGTTCCCATTCACTAAAACAGTTCTACTTCTTGATGTACTGCAGCACACGTTATAGTAAACCAAGGCTGAGAGATTATCTGCTTAAATAAAGTGTGATACAATACAACACAACACCGAATATGAGCCAAAATCTAGTGGATAGGATACAATGGAAGATGGCAACATCCTACTTGAAACTTGCAGTTGGTCCAATCAGACAGACAAAGCTGATGACAGTCATCCTTTCCAGTTACCATTCAAAAACCACGCTCATACCAAGTGGTGCTCCAGGCATGTTAACTATTGTCTCTTTGAGTGGGCAAAATTCATTGATAGAGCTAAATAGATAATATTAGCCTATAATAAAATATAGTGAATGTTGGACAACCTGCTCCATTAAGAATGATTCAGAGCGTGCTTGTGTTCCAGGGTTGTCTGAATCTGCACTGGATGACAATAGATGATAGTTTGGTACAAAGTGCACAAGTATTTGTAAAATGTAAAGTAAGCAGTATGAGTAAGAAACACCAATTTGTTGAAGGAAATAAATATTCCCCCAGGTCTGAAACCTGATGCATCAATGCATCTTGTACATCTTCAGGATGTCCCAATGCACTTCACAGCCAAGGAATTACATTTGAAGTCATTGTTGTGTAGGCTAACACGACAGCCAATTTGTGCAGAGCCAGGTCCCACAAGCAACAATACAATGAATGATGCTAATCTGTTTTGATTGTATTGCTTGAGGAATAAATGTTGATTGGGACACTGGGAGAAACTCCATTGCTCTTCTTTGAATAGTGCTATTTGGAGGTGGGAGGGTAGCATTTCAAAAAAGTTTGGCTCGGTTATCTATGGTAACTTCAACAGAAGATCAGCAGAAATCCTAGAGCAAGGACATAAGCAGCCATTTGCACCATTATTCCACTCCCTCTGTATTGCACTGTTATGTCTTCCCAGTTCTCATTTTCAAGTCTCTAGAGTGGGCCTTGAATGCATAACCGTTTGATGCAAGAGTGCTACTACCAATCAAAGCCGACAGTATGAAGGAATTGAGAGTCCTTCCACCATTTAATAAACTACAGCTTGTGAGGCTGAAGTCTGAAACTGTGTGCTGGGTTCTAGAGATGTCCACATGTGCCTTACTCTCATCCCCATCATTACCCCTTGACGATGGAAGGTTCTCCTTAGCTGGGCAGACAGGAGTAATGTGGGGCTACCTACTTAAGCACTGCCAAATGGAAAGTAGGACATATTGTGGGGGACTTGAATCTTTATATCGAGTGGCAAGGTTGGTCAGGAAGATACATTTGTGGAATGCGTTCGTGACAGTTTCCTGGAGCAATATGTTGTGGAACCAACTAGGGATAAAGCTATTTTAGATCTAGTATTTTGTAATGAGGCCGTGTTAATTTAGTAATCTCATAGTAAAAGATCCACAGCGAAATAGCGATAATACAATCGGAATTCCATGTTAAGTTTGAAAGCAACATACTCCAATCACAAACAAGAATCTTAAACTTAAACAATGCCAATTACATAGGTATGAGGAGAGAGCTGGCTGAGGCTGATTGGGTAAGTAGACTAAACGGTATGGCAGTAAATAAACAGTGGGAAGCATTTAAAGAAAAATTCAAAATGTTCAACAAAAATACATTCCATTGAAAAATAAAAACTCAACAGGAAAGATCCATCGATGGCTTACTCAGGAAGTTAAAGATAGTATAAGATTAAAAGAAGAGGCTTATAATGTTGCAAAGAATAGTAGCAAGTCTGAAGATTGGGAGTGTTTTAGAAACCAGAAAAGGAGCACCAAAAAGTTGATTTTAAAAAGGAAAAAATAGAATACGAAAATAAACAAGCCAGGAATAAAACAGATTGTAAGAGTTTTTGCAAGTATATAAAAAGGAAGAGAGTACCTAAAGTAAATGTTGGGCCCTTAGAAGTAGAGACAGGAGAAATTGTCATGGGAAATGAGGAAATGGCAGAGACATTGAACAAATATTTTGTGTCTGTCTTCACAATAGAAGATCACAAGTTACATACCAGAAATAAAGATTAACCTAGGGGCAAAAAGAGTGAGGAAATTAAAGTAATTAATGTCAATAGAGAAAAAGAATTGGAGAAACTTAGGGGACTAAAATCAGACAAATACCCAGGACCTGATGGCATATATCCTAGAGTTCTAAAAGAGATAACTGCTAAGATAGTGGATGCACTGGCTATGATTTTCCAAAATTCCTTAGATTCTGGAACGGTCCCAGCAGATTGGAAGTTAGCAAATGTAACACCACTATTCAAGAAAGGAGGGAAAGAGAAAACAGAACTACAGGCCAGTTAGCCTGACATCAGTCATCGGGAAAATGCTGGAATCTATTATTAAGGAAGTCTCAACAACGCACTTAGAAAATCATAGTATAGTCAGATAAAGTCAATGTGGTTTTACGAAAGGAAAATCATGTTAGACAAATTCATTAGTGATTGTGGAGGGTGTAACTAGTAGTGTAGATAAAGGGGAACCAGTAAATGTAGTATACCTGGATTTCCAAAAGGCATTTGATAAGGTGCCACACAAAAGATTAATTCACAAGATCAGGACTCATAGAGTTTGGGGTAATATGTTAGTATGGATAGAGGACTGGTTAACAGACAGGAAGCAAAGAGTAGGGATAAATGGGGCATTTTCAAGTTGGCAAGCTGTGACAAGTGGAGTGCCGCAAGGATCAATACTAGGGCCTCAGCTATTTACAATCTATATTAATGACCTATGACAAAGAGATAGAGAGTTATGTATCTAAGTTTGCTGATGATACAAAGGTAAGTGGAAATGCAAGCTGTCAGGAAGACACAGAGAGGCTTCAAAGAGATGGAGACAGGTTAAGTGAGTGGGCAACAAGGTGGAGGATGGAATATAATGTGGGAAAGTGTGAGATTATCCACCAATGTGGTCATAAGAGTAGAAGAGCAGAATAATTTTTAAAAGGCATGAAACTTGTAAATGTTGATCTTCAGAGAGACTTGGGTGTGCTCGTACAAGGAACGCAGAAAGTTAGCATGCTGGTACAGCAAGCAATTAGGAAGGCCAATGGCATGTTGGTCTTTATTGCAAGGGAATTGGAGTACAGGAATAAAGATTTCTTGCTACAATTGTACAGGGCTTTGGTGAGACCACACCTGGAATACTGTTTGCGATTTGGTCTGTATATTTAAGGAAGGATTTACTTGCATTGGAGGCGGTACAGCAAAGGTTAGCTAGATTCGTCCCTGGCACAAGAGGGTTGTTCTATGATGAAGGGCTGAGTAAATTGGGCCTATATTCTCTGGAGTTTGGAAGAATCAGAGGTGATCTCATTGAAACTTACAAGATTCTGAAGGGGCCTGACAGGGTAGATGCTGAGAGGTTGTTTCTGCTGACTGAGGAATCTATGATACGGGAGCACAGTCTCAGGATAAGGGGCCAATCATTTAGGACTGAGATAAGGAGACATTTCTTCACTCAAAGGGTTGTGAATCTTTGGAAAGTCTCCAACCCAGAGATAGCGGATGGTGCATTGTTAAATAGCTTTAAAGTTGGGATAGACAGATTTTTGATTTCTCAGGGAATCAAGGGATATGGAAAGCAGGTGGGAAAGTTGAGTTCAAGCCCAAGATCAGCCAAGTTCATATTGAATGGCAGAGCAGGCTCAATGGGCCTTATGGTCTACTCCTGTTCCTATTTCTTATGTTCTTATGTAAATGGTTATAACCCTGATATCTACTGTACCCCACGGCCAACTCCGCCTGCAGTATGAATATAGTTCTTGGATGTAGCAGATTAGTCATACCAATCTGGATGATGCCTGCATTTGTACATACATACATCACCACAGAAATGTATTCCTGTTGTATTCTAGTCTTATTCATCCTGCAATATTCCCACAGTGTTCCTGCAGTACTCATACTGTATTTTCCCATAATATTCATTCCTATGTATTCTCATTACTAATGATATCATCATCATTGTCCCACAGCGGCATATTTAATAGGTGGTTAGCCAAATCTATAATGAGGAATATCCACTAATTCAAATCAGAACAGAAAATATATTTTGGTGTCAATGATAAGAATGGGATGTTCCATGCTGACCTACAGCCTCTCATAGGTCAAGGTCTTCTAACCACAATACTGTGTTGGAGCGAGATAGTTATTGCTTCCAGTCCTGGTTAAATTCTCGTTACGGATTTGTGAATGTGGATCAGAGACAGAGCCGTAACAACAATTGCTGTAACTCTCTTACCTCCACTTTCAGGTATTGCACCAGCGGCAGGAGAGTGAGGAGGGGATCCTGAAACAGATCGAGAAACTTCAACAAGAGAAACGTATGTACCAGGAGCGAGTGACCAACTTACAGAGAGCTGTCGCCCAACTGGAGAATGAGAAACGAGAGCTTCAACGTTCAAAGGTCCGCCTTGAGAAAGACCGATCTGCCCTAAAGAAAACCCTGGATAAGGTAAGGGGATCACCAATGTTAACATGGGTTGATCATTCTGTAAAATACGCTCTGGACAACAGTCATTGACCTGCACTTGAAATAGTCAGAGCCACAGTGGATAGAGGCCAAATGACATCAGGTATCTGCCCATTACTAGTAAGTTAAACCCTTCCATGAGTTGTGACCAGTAAGAAAGAAACCAGAACATAAATATTGTGAACCATTTTTGGCAGTGGGGAGGAACGTAAACATCTTTCCGCTGGGTTTCCGCTCCTTTCGGGCCTTATGGGAGTGGAGTGGGAGCTGCTTGCTTCTGCCTTCCCTCGGTTGCAACACTATAGGGAGAATTTTCATCTTCACTGCCTGGGCTGAACAATCTGCCCACCCTTTGTAGAACCTATTTGCTTTCCATTCCAATGGAATGTCTTACAGCAGGTGACAATACTCTGCCAGATTCCTACCCATGTGTTGAAAATGAAACTTTACCCCTATATTTGGAGGCGGGACTGAAAAGTTGCTGGTATGCCCCTCCCCCCACCTCCAGTTCTTGCCAGCATACAGTTAATGGCAAATGCTGTACAAGGACTGTAGATGTTGCCCACAATTCCATTTTCCCACAACCTCAGGGAGAACTTGATTGCAATGAGGAACAACAAAGGAATAACTCAGATATGAAAGACCAATCTACCGTCTTCCCTTTGTTGATATATAGGCAAACATGGTAGGCAATTTGCACACAGCAAGATTGGACAAACGGCAAATAAAAGTAAGGACCAGTATGTCTGTTTTTGGTGGTCTTGATTGAGGGAGAAATGTTGGCGAAGAGAACTGGAGAACTCCAATGCTCTTCTTCACAAAGCATAAGCAATGTTTTATGTCCACTTTTCGAGGTAAGTAGTTTAACATTATATTTGAAAGATGAGACTCCTGACAGCACAGCACTCCCTCAGCACTGCATTGAAGTTTCAGCTTGGATGATGCGCTGAAGTTCTGGAGTGGAGCTTCAATTCTGTCCAATCTTCTGACTTCGAAGCCCGAATTACCAACTGAGCCAAGCTAGCACTCATATAAGAAAGCCATACAAGTTCAGAATCACTGTGAGAGTCACTTTTCGTATGTAGTGTCAATTAGGTTGGATGCATTCCACCTACCAAGTCGAGCCAGTGTGAGGCCAGAGCTATTTTTGCAGCTTCCTTTCATTTAAAAGCTGGCAGCGTGAAATTCACTCTTTATAATGTAGTGGTACAAAATCCAACTTTGATGGACCTGTGCCTTAAAGGAGAAGGGTAGAAACAACAGGAGTGAAAGGGAAAAATTTGTGCAATAACCAAAGGAGCAAGGAGGTCTCATATCAGAAGCCTTTAGGGCTCAAACATACAATTGACTGCAATAAAAAATATCCTGCTACCAGCCATTCCAGACTACAGCTGAAGATACCTTTAAAAAGTGTACTTAAAATGGGCACCTTCCAGGTTTGGTGGGCGGGAGCAGGAAACTGGTGGTAGCAAAGCAGGCAAAGATGAAAATGGCATCAGGGGTTGTGACTAGGTTATCTAATCCCTATTTTGCATTTATTCATGAGGCATGTTTCTGGACAGTGAAGTTGAGATCTTCCTGAAATTCAGAGTGGGTGAGCAACCAGTGATCAGTCAGCCCTGTACAATTTTGTCCTGTTACTGCCTCATATTTAAATGCAAAGGGGGATGTTGAATCATGAAAATTGCCTCCCTGGAATTCTTAGGTATTGAAGCAGCAGGGGCAGGAATTGTGCTGGCTCTTCAGGCATCAAGAGCTTGCTTTTCAGCTGCCACCAGCAATTGTTCCTCACTGGCATTATCTTCTCAAGCTCATCATTTACGTCTTCCAGGATGTGTGTTGTTATGTTGGTGTTTGGCAAAAATGCTGTGACTGAAGTGGATAATGCATGATGCTTGCTTGGGGACACAAGCTATGGTGTCAGTCTGTTCTTCCAGGCCTACAGATACAGAAGACAGTGTGCTTCAAAATGCTGTCTCAAAAAAGCATCACCAAGCAGTGCTTGCATTGCAGTACACCTTAAAAAAAAAAGGTAAATCAAACAAAATGGTACTTGCCTTGATCTTGGGAGAGGCCTCTGGCATCACCATTCCACGACTACTTCAATGCTGTTGTTACAAATCATGTCAGAATGGCCTCCTCACATAGAATGAATCAAGGGCTAGTTCTACCTGGAACTTCCTTGCATTGTGGTCTATACCCTTCTATTCTGTGCATCTTGAACTGCAAACAGATAGATAGAGGTTTTGCAAACAGTGACATACAGCTGCTCATCTTCAAGCCTGTCTGTCTGAATAATTAAATAAACATATGATTTGCTTTTTTTCTTATGGGCATCTCTTATACAAAATCCTTGTGGTGTTTGTATTTCTCTCAAGCTGCACCATAGCTCTGCATGCCTAGTATTCAATGCCCGGCTTGGACTCAATGGACTGAATAGGCTCCTTCTGTGCTGGAAATAACTCTATGATTCTCGAACCAGAATGCACTTCTATTGGTGGCTCAGCAATGCAATGATTTGCAGGTTATTGTTAATGGTAGGCTAATTATGTTGCTAAAGATACACAGGTGAAGGGCATTGTTTAATCAAGGACTTAGAGCAGATATAAAGAGAGTCTGGTGGGCTATGGGGTGAAGATAGGAGGCAGAAATATATAATATTGTATTATGGGAATAGATGAGCTATTATGAAATGATTTGGCTCTGATCTGTGTAACATAGTAGCAGAGAATAGTTGCCTAAAGGTGAAGATTGGAAACTAAGATTTGTTTTTTCAGACAGAAGGTTGTAATCTGGGTTACCTTTGAGAAGAATGGCTGAAACAAAGTGTAAAGTGTCTATCATTTCCCACCAATGTTCTCTGAATCTGAACCTTATGACCAATGGAAAAATGAAGTAGATGTGTTGACATGGGTTACATCCTTACTGAAGCAAAAACAAGGTATGGCTTTGACACTGCTTCTTAATGAAAGCAAGGTCAGGTGCAAAGTATTTTGTGAGCTAGAGACCTGTCAGTTGGATACTGAAGAAGGTTTAGAGCTTCTATTGAGCTTTATGGATAAAGTCTCAGATCTATAAAATACACATGAGGCATAGTTGGACTCATGAATTTAGAATTCAACAGAGGAATGTGGCAAATTCAATGATACATGATAAAAGATGGCAGAAATACTATTTGGAAATTCTTTCTTTGGTGCTTGCTTTCAAATTGTTGGATTGTGCTAAAGTGTCACATGGATAGGTTCCTGGTCTTAACTGGACTTACATTCTCAAACTGATGTGCTTTTGGATTAGATGTCTGATGCTTTAAACAGATTCCTGGGAAAGCAGTCTTTTCCAGCAGCCTTCATGGGACAAAGGGCCACAGAAGATGGAGGTCTCAATGGTTGTGGCATTTTGAGATCATTCAGATGTAGTGTGTTGATATCAATGCAGCAGAAGAATCAGCCAAAAGAAATGAGGATGGAGACACTTTTGGCATATCTGGCAGATAATGGGAATGGAGTTGTAGTAATGGATGAATGAACCTCCCAGGAATGCCTGGGGAATTCTTAATAGGTGTTTCAGATGTGATTTGAAATATCATTGTGGTAAACTGTCCAAAACAAAACAGGGTTTTTGAAGTGACACATGAAAGGTTTGGAAGTGGAAGATGATATTGATCAATCTGAGGTCACAAGAAGCTTCAGTCCAGTAATAAGGGAACTACTTACAGATTAATTTAATTGTTCCTTGTTGGACTGTGATTGCACATCCACAGCACTTTGAACAGATTGGTTGAAATGTTGTTTCAATTCATACAGCAGAGAGGATTGAAGTAAGGTCAGGGGATATGAAAGTTCTATTTGGGGATGACAACATATTTAAGGTTGGTGACTTCCATGCAGAATAGTTAGAGTAAGTCATCTTAGCACGGATGTGGTATCTAGTGAGATGTCCTTGTTACTGAGGAAGCCTTTCATGAAAAAGGCACAAATAAATTGGATGTGGAATATGAAGCAATTGTCTTTGGGTAAATTTCAAATCTCCTGACTTTTCTATCGGGAGATTCTTGCAGCTCTTGAACAAAACTTAGCATCTCTCTAAGAATGTTAAAGAAATCTTCATGGCATCAAGTGATTGGAGTTTGCGAAACAAAAAGCAAATTGTCTTCCAGCTACGTTGACAATTTACATGTCACAAATTGAAAATCCTACTTTAGGATGTGGGGGTGGTTGAGTGCAGAAAATTGAAAAGATTAGTGAAAAATGTGATGTATGCAAAAAGTATCAGACACCATGGCCTACTGTAAGTCTCCTATTAGGATGAGACTTTAATGAAGTAGAAGCTATGGATTTAAAGGTGTGGGACAAGGACAAACATTTTAATCTTGCAATTCATAGACCAGGCAACAAGGTTCAGTCTTTTTACAGTAATACAAAAGTGATTGTAGATAAAAATCATGGAAAAATGGATAGGGACTAGACTGGGGGCACTGGCTAAATTCCTGACTGACAATGGGGGAAATTATCCAATGAGGAGTTTAGACATTGTGATGAACACTGCAACTGCAAGTCCTTTTAGTAATGGACTCTATGAAAGAAATCATGTGGTGATTGATGAGATGCTCCATAAGATCTTACCTTGCAGTTTGGCTGGTCAGTTAACATCTGCCCTAGTGTGGGCAATCCATGCAAAGAACTTGCTTCAAATGGTTCGGGGCTATAGTCTGTATCACTTGGTCTTTGAGAAATCCCTCTGTGCTGTGCGATCATCCCCTGGCCTTAAAGGGACTACAATAAGTTCCACCTTTTCTGCACACTTAAATGCCCTACATACAGGGAGAAGGCCATTCATCAAGGCAGAAGTCTCAGAAAATTTGGTGAGCCTTACAGCATTGCATAAGACTGTCAGAGATCAACTTTAATCTTGGAGATTAATGTGAAAGTTCCCTTTTACCTCAGCCCCTCACGCACACCAGTTAACTGAAAAATAGAGATTTTCTCTTTAGAGATCTGTGACAAAGTACTTTGGCCACATACTTGCTAAATGATTAAAAAAGAAGATATGAAAAAATGTCAGTTGTCCCTTTTTGGTTTGGTGTCCCAAATACACATAGACAGCTGTTGCCATGATCTTTCTGGAGCAGTTCTTTTCAGGTGCCATTGAGGATCAGTTTGGCAGGCTTTCCAGGAGAAATATGGCATCAGGGGTTTCTGGCAGCCTTTTCAGGAGGAATGCAGCTATAGTTTCTCTATTTCTTCTACTTGATTCTCAGGAAGTTCTCAAAGTGATGGAAGAGGGTGCTGATGGTGGCTGTTCTCCAAGCTAGTTTTCTCCAACTCCCTTCAAAACAGTTCACACCCCAAACACTCTCCAAAGTGAAACCAAAACCAATATCTCCAGAGTCAAGCCTCCTGATCCCTATAAATCTTGGCCTGTCACTTCTCTTTAAACATTTTCCCCCAAATCAAAAAGCCCCTGCTGGGTATTTATCTAAAGACAGGTGACTTCCAGTAAATGTTTTCAAACAAGGCATCCCAGTATCCTTTCAATGACCCCAGTGAAAAAGATATCCATGGAATCCTTTCAGTTTTCCCAAATAAAAGTGTCTAATTCTAAAATGAGTCCTCAAAAAAAAAAACTTAAGAAAAAATATAGAAGCACCATCATCATACCTCAATCCTTGGAGGAATGAAATCCCATTTTCAAATGTGTTTCATTTCAAAGAGTGTGGAAAAAAAAATGGAAAATATTTTAAAACACATTTTCACTCATACTCATTCACTCTTTACCCGTAGCTAATACAGTTCTGCTTTGTACCATCTTTGCACTCATAACTCAAAGCAAAGTTAAATTCTAGACAATTCATCCGCAATCACGTTATTGTTTTGTGGAATGTGGATAATCTTTAAGTGATAAGGTTGCAATAGTAAACTCCATCGGAATAGTCTGGCATTCTGGTTTTTGAATTTTTCCACAATGGCTAGGGGGTTGTATTCAATATATACCAGTGTCTGTCTGCAGTCGTGGTGGACATAGACCTCAAAATGCTTAAGAGCTAGTTATAAGCTTAGGATTTCTTTTTCTACTGTTGAATATCTTTTTTGATGTTGATTTAGCTTTTGGAAAAGTATCCCACTGGCTTTTCTATTGCTGATTCATCGTCTTGCAACAGGACTGCACCAACCCCCAGGTCACCACCAATTGCTACCATGAAGGGCTTAATGAAATTTGGAGCAGCCAACACTGGTTCATTAATCAAAATGGCTTTCAGCCTTTCAAAAGATGCTTGACACTCCCCTGACAACATTAGCTTGCTTTTCTTTTTTTTTGTAGAAAATCTGTCAGTGGAGCAGCTATAGTACTAAAATTTGGTACAAACTTGCATTGAAACCACACATCCCCAAAAACCTTATGATTTCTTGTTTAGTCCTAGGGGCAGGGGACTCCGCCAGTGCTTGTACTTTTGCTGTTCCTGGCAACACTTGTCCTTGCCCTACTATATGCCCGAGGTAGGTTACTCTGGCTTTTGCAAATTCACTTTTGGCAAGGTTTATCACTAAATCAGCTGATGGCAATTTTCCAAAAACAGAGCTTCTAGTTGTACCAGGTGTTCCTTTCAAGTGTCACTGTATACCAGCACATCATCAAGGCAAACCACACAATTAGGAACGCTGGCTACCACTTGGTTCATTAGTCTCTAAAAAGCTGCTGCCGCATTTTTTTTAGCCCAAATGGCATCATTCAGCATTGGAAAAGACCATCTTGTGTGACGAAGGCTGATATTTCTTTAGCTAGGGGTGTTAAAAGAACCTGCCAGTATCCCTCTAACGCATCTATTTTTGTCAGAAAAGTGGCACTGCCCACTCTGTCAATACAGTCTTTCAAGTGAGGAATTGGGTAGGAGTCTGCCTTTATTACTGCATTAACCTTTCCATATTCGCTAAAGAATCTAGTTAAACTGTCCGGTTTAGGCACTGTACCACTGGGGAACTCCATCTGCTTTTATTGGGTTCAAATAGGTGGTTTTCCAGCATGTATTAGACTTCTGCTTAGACCTGGGCCTGATTCTCTGGACTTAAGCAATAAGGATGCTGTTTTATAGGAAAGGAGTCCCTACAACCACATGTATGGCTAAGGTTGCACATCCTGGCTTGCCCTACAGACTCCTTTAAATGCTGTGAATAGCCTTGTTTGGTCTTCTCGTTCTGCATCTAAATATGAAAGCATAGTGTCTAATATCCCTAACAAATCAGTGTTAGCTAACTGGATAGTAGGAGGTTCAATTTGAGAATTTTCTAGGCCTCCTTCTGCCTCATCCTCACTAACCCTTTCATCCTTCACTGTCCCTACTACCTGATATACCTGTTCTTACTTATCCTCCCGACGATGACATTGTTTCAACATATTGATATGACACAGCCGATTCTTTTTCCAGCAATCAAATAAATTACCAATTCTTTTGACCACTTTATAAGGACCAATGAATCGTGCTTTCAGCAATTCACCCTGTCAAGGCAGTAATAATAACACCTCATCCCCTGGTTGGCATGCTTGTCTGCCCATTTTTTCATTTTTGTTTGGGAAGGTTTAAGGTGTTCCTGAGCCACTTTGCAGGTTCTTGTCAGCCATTCCTGGAACACGGATAAATAATCTAACACAGAAGATTTGTCGCTCTATTCTAAAAATGAGTTTTGGAGGACCTATTATTTCATGTCCATAAACGAATTCAAAAAGATTAAAATGGGAAGATTCATTAGGTGAGTTCCTAGTGGCAAACAAAAGAAATTGTAGCCCTTTGTCCCAATCATAGGGAAATTCATGATAGTATACCCTGACCATCGTTATGAGGGTCTGATGGTACCTTTCTAAAGCCCCTTGTGTCTGTGGGTGGTATGCTGAAGATTTTAACAATGTTATACCCAAATTACCCATAACTTCCTGAAAAATTTTAGACATAAAGCTGGAACCTTGATTCAACTGAATCTCAATTGATCCATATTTTATTTATTTATTTATTTATTTAGAGATACAGCACTGAAACAGGCCCTTCGGCCCACCGAGTCTGTGCTGGCCGTCAACCACCCATTTATACTAGTCCTACACTAATCCTATATTCCTACCATATCCCCACCTGTCCCTATATTCCCCGACCACCTACCTACACTAGGGGCAATTTATAATGGCCAATTTACCTATCAACCTGCAAGTCTTTGGTGGTGGGAGGAAACCGGAGCACCCGGCGGAAACCCACGCAGACACAGGGAGAACTTGCAAGCTCTGCACAGGCAGTACCCAGAATTGAACCCGGGTTGCTGGAGCTGTGAGGCTGCGGTACTAACCACTGTGCCGCCCAAATTTTTTATTTTAGAGATACAGCACTGAAACAGGCCCTTCGGCCCACCGAGTCTGTGCCGACCAACAACCACCCATTTATACTAAACCCTGCAGTATTCCCTATCACCTACCTGCACTAGGGGCAATTTATAATGGCCAATTTACCTATCAACCTGCAAGTCTGGCTGTAGGAGGAAACCGGAGCACCCGGCGAAAACCCACGCAGTCACAGGGAGAACTTGCAAGCTCTGCACAGGCAGTACCCAGGATCGAACCCAGGTCCCTGGAGCTGTGAGGCTGTGGTGCTAACCACTGCGCCACTGCACTGCCCTAGTTAACTTCTCTACCACTGCCTTAGCAGAAATTGTTCTCAAGGGAATGGCCTCTTATAACCGAGTAACCATATTCATGATAGTGTGTTGGTGTCCCGCTTTTGTTTTCAGTAAAGGTCAGACACAATCTACCAACACCCTACGAAATGGTTCCTCAAAAACTGGTATGGGTATTAGAGGTGCTGGTTTTATGGCACGTTGCGGTTTTCCCACAATCTGGCACGTATGCCACGTTTTACAAAACTGAACCACGTCCTTGGAAAAACCTGGCCAGTAAAAATGTCGACTTATACGTGATTGGGTCTTCCAGATTGCCACATGTCCCACTATAGGAATTTCATAGGCTATCCTTAATATTTCCCAGGGATACTTGGACAGTACCACTATCTGGTGAACAATCGTCCATTCTTCGTCCACAGGTCTATGAAGAGGTCTCCACTTCCTCATCAGAATCCCATTTTCCATATAGTAGCCTTCTGGAACTTCCTCAGCTTCAGTTAGAACTGATTTGTGTCATTTTATTTAACTGGATCGGCTTGCTGAGCCTCAGAGAAGATTTACTGAACATTTCCTTTGGATTATCCAAATCCCCAAAGAAAGTTTTAGATATTTGACTATCTGACTGTGATGCCAATTCTACCTCCAACAATGGAACTTGTTTAGCCATTGCTCAGGTTACTACCCATGAAGAAAAATTTCCTGGAACCTTTTCCTGCAACTGTTCTGTCTCTTCAACTTCACTTGGTTTTTCCATGACTACTGGAGAAGCTACCACCTTCACTCCAGTCAAATCATTCCCCAGGAGTAGGTCAACTCCGTCTACTGGCAAACTATGGACAACTCCTACAGTTACCGTTCCAGACATTAGGTGACACTCTAGGTGCACCCGATACAAATCTACGGGTATATTCTCCCTGCCAATACCATTCAGTAAAACCATGGCATTCAGTGTGCTCTCTGGTGGAAAAGTTATGCCTTTTCCCAGCAAAAGAGTTTGGATGGCTCCTGTATCCATAAGTGTCATTATAGGTTTGCCTGCCTCACTTGAGGGATAAGGAGTTACCTTTCCTTTTGACAAGAATTCCCTATAACTCTCAGGTATCTTGTTCATGTTCCCCGCACTCACAGCAGTTTTTGTACTTGGCCTTACAGCTGCAGTCAGAGCTACAGCCTGACCTGCCGTACTCTCAGTTAGGGCCCCTTTCTCTACATTGGCTTTGCGTACCCCAATAAATCCCATAGGTTTACCCTGCAACTTCCAGCTTTCTGCACGAAGGTGTACCACCTTGTGACAATGGTAGCACATAGGCTTGCAGACCTCACTTCCACCCTCAGCATCTTCCTTTCTGGCCTGAGGAAGAGATCCCAAGGTGTTCCCAGCTGTCCCTTGTTCCCAACTACTTGCCTTCCTTTCACCCTCCTACCTTCTATCCTTTTTGGATTTGTGGGGGTGATACACAAAGGCTTTTAAACAAGCTTGTAATTCTCAACAATTTCTGCTGCCTGTCTGGCTGTTGAAACTTTCTGTTCTCTACATGGGTTCTTACTATTGGAGGGAGGGAACTTTTCAATTCTTCCAGGGGAATTAGTTCCCTAAGGTTCTCATACATGGCCTCTCTCTTTAGTGCCTGCATCCAATGATCAAAATTAATTTGCTTTACCCTCTCAAATTCTATATAAAGTGTGACCAGGCTATCTCCGGAAGTTCTGAAATTTCTGCCTGTATGCTTCAGGGATCAACTCATATGCAGTGAGAATAGCCTTTCTTGCCATCTCACAATATGCAGAAGCCTCCTTAGAAAGCATGGCATAAACCTCATGAGCTCTACCCATCAACCTGCTTTGCATAAGCAGTGTCCAACTTTCCCTCGACTACTTCATTGTCTGGCTATCTTTTCAAAAGGAATGAAAAATACCTCTACGTCCCTTTCCTAAAACTTCGGGAGGGCTTGTACAAATTTAAACAGCTCTCCACTGGGTCCTGGGCTGGAGTCAGATCTTTTCTCACTCGAGCTTTCATTGGAGTCAAGACCACCCCTTTGTCTTAGTTCCATCTTTTTTAATTGGAATTCCCTTCTTTCTTTTTCTCCTCTTTCCTACTGCTCTGATTGCTCCCTTTAAAATGCTAGTTCAAGTTTTTTCATCCATTTTTTCCTGTTCAAGCTCAAGCTGCTTCATCTGTAACTAAATTTTAGCTAATTCAACTAAAACTACGATCTGGTTCACCTTTTCCTCCTTCCAGTTTCAAATGTTGTGCTATTACTGCAATTATGCCTGCTTTCTTAGCTCCTGTTTTTATCTCTAACACCAACAGTTCTGCCAAATCCTTTAGTCTAACTTTCGTTACGTTTCTCAAATCATTCAGTGATACATCCTCCTTCCCCGAAAGGTCATAGCAAATAACAAAGACATTCCGGTAGGGTCGACTTTATTGCATAAGGAACCAGTTGTTTTCCCTCTTTTCAAATATTATTACCCCACTTACAATTGTACATTGTCAGCGTTAATTGATCCTGTACAGAGCCCCCAGCCCCCTAGTTCCACTTCACCACAGATCACAACATATATTTAACTGTTTACCCAGTTACTGATGCAATCAATCATATACTCTACTTTTTAATCCCAGAATAACATTCACCAAACAAGTTTCTTTAATAAACAACAAAATTAGCAGTTTATAATAAAGCAAGACTTAACCAGTAACGAAGCAAAGCATTAACACACAGATTGAAATACAAAAGTTCCCTTTTACCTTAGCGCCTCACAAACACACAATGGTGAACAGCAAAAGATTTTTTCTTTAGAGATCTGTTACAAAAATCAAAGACAAAAAAGAATACTTTGGCCAAATAATTGCTAATTCTTGAAGAAAAAAGAAAAGATATGGAACGATATCAGTTGTCCCTTTTTGGTTTGGAGTCCTAAATACATATAGATGGCTGTCACTGGGATCTTTCTAGAGCAGTTCTTTTCAGGTGACATTCAGGATCAGTTTGGCAGACTTTCCAGGAGAAATGTGGTATCAGGGATTTCTGGCAGGCTTTTCAGGAGAAATGCAGCTACAGTTTCTCTATTTCTTACACTTGATTCTCAGGAAGTTTTCAAAGTGTTGGAAGAGGGTGAGCTGCTGGTGATTGTTCTCTAAGCTGGTTTTCTCCAACTCCATTAAACAGTTCACACCCCAAACACTGTCCAAAGCGAAACCAAAACCAATATCTCCAGAGTCAAGCCTCCTGCCCACTATAAATCTTGGCCTAAAGCCCCTGCTAGGTATTTATCTGAAGACAGGTGACTTCCAGTAAATGTTGTTTTCAAACGAAACCTCTGTCCATTCAATGACCCTAGTGAAAAAAAATCCATGGAATCCTTTTCCGTTTTCCCAAATAAAACAATGTCCATAATTCTAAAATACATGAGTCCTCAAAAAAATACTTAACAAAATATAGAAGCCCTGTCATAACAATATTATAAAGTTTTTGTTTAAAGAAAAGAGAATCTGTGCTAATGGTAAGTTAATTATGTTAAAGATGCACAGGTGAAGGGCTTTGTTTCATTAAGCACTTAGAGCAGATATAAAGAGAGACTGCTGGGACATGGAGGCAAAGATATGTAATGCTGCATTCTGTGAATAAACCCACTATCAAGTAAAGGATCTCTTTCTAGCTTCATTCTTCACCAGTTGGCTTGGATCCATTATCATAAGAGCTTTTTTTAAAAAAAAACTAAGAGGTCTATGTGCCTTTAAGACCTGTTATTTTCTGTGAACAGTGACTGAATGTTCACATTTTGTGTTTGGAGTGCAGGCTGCAAGACAATTTATATCCAAGCAACAGGAAGATTTTACGATAGTTTTGTGACTATCAAAAAAGGCTTTCAGTTTCATTTTGACAGTGTAGAAGAGACCAGGTGAGCTGTGAGCAGCTTAAAGAGCTTCTGCTGGAGACTGGCCAGGAACACAGCCCAGAGAAAACTCTCTCTTGAATAAATAATTCCTGTATCAAGTAAAATTCTAATCTCTTCATGAAGTCAAAAGAACTTTGAAGCAGTTGCAAATCTAATGAATGGGAGCTAAAACCCTTGTTGTTTCTGCCAGAAGAGAGGAAGAGACCCAGCGAAAAGAGGAATTGCTACACTCTGTGGAGAAACACTGCTTTGGAAAAAGGAAGCCTGTGTTTTGGGTGTGGCAGGTTGCTGTTGCCTCCAGTCAAGAATCCCGCCTCAAGTGAGTTCTGTACTTGCTGTGCTCTGTGGCGAAGGCTGCTTTGCTAAGAGTAAGTCCTGTTAACGTTTGTGTTTTTGGAAGTTCCTGAAATCTCAAGAATCACAGAATCACAGAATTGTTATAGCGCAGAAGGAGGCCCTTCGGCCCATCATGTCCATTCTCTGAAAGAGAAGTTCCTTCAGTCCCATTCCCCTGCCTTCTCCCCATTACTCTGCACATTCTTCCTTTTCATAGAACTGTCTAGTTCCCTTTTGAATGCTTCAATTGAACCTACCTCCATCACTTTCTCAAGCAGCACATTCCAGACCTTAACCATTCTCTGCATGAAAAGTTTTTCCTCATGTCACTTTTGCTTCTCTTACCAAATACTTTAAATCTGTGCCCCCTTGTTCTCGATCCTTTCACGAGTGGGAACAGTTTCTTTCTATCTGCTCTGTCCAGACCCCTCATGATTTTGAATACCTCTATGAAATCACCTCTCTGCCTTCTCTTCTCCAAGAAAAACAAGTCTAATTTCTCCAATCTATCTTCATAACTGAAATTCCTCATCCCTGGAACACTTCTCGTGAATCTCTTCTGTACTCTCTCCAATGCCCTCACGTCTTTCCTCAAGTGCGGCGCCCAGAATTGGACACAATAATCCAGCTGAGGCCAAACTAGTGCCTTATACAAGTTCAACATTACTTCCTTGCTCTTGTACTCTATGCCCCTATTAATAAAGCCCAGGATACTGTATGCTTTATTAACTGCTCTCGCAACCTGCCTTGCTACCTTCAATGACTTATGCACATATACACCCTGGTCCCTCTGCTCCTGCACCCCCTTTAGAATTGTACCCGTTATTCTATATTGTCTCTTCATGTCTTCCTACCAAAATGAAGCACCTCATATTTCTCTGCATTGAACTTCATCTGCCACCTGTCTACCCATTCCACTAACTTGTCTATGTCCTTTTAAATTTCTACACTATCCTCCTCACAGTTCACAATGCTTCCAAGTTTTGTATCATTTACAAACTTTGGAATTGTGCCCTGTACACCCAGGACTAGGTCATTAATATATATCAGGAAAAGCAAGGATCCCAACACTGATCCCAGGGGAACTCCACTACAAACCTTTCTCCAGCCCGAAAAACATCCATTAACCTCTACTCTTTGTTTCCTGTCACTCAGCCAATTTCGTATCCATGTCGCTACCGTTCCTTTTAATTAGAAGGGTTCTACTGTTAGACTGCTACTTTAATATTTAAATAGATCTGTTGCTACAACCTGTTGCTGAAAGATCTGTGTGACATCTGCTGCAGACAAACTACTTTGAACGTCTACCCACCACAGACTGTTCAATAATTTCACCTGGAGACTTCGAGTGGCATCTGACTATTTGACTGTGGGACACCTCACCAATCTGGAGAATACTACCAAAAGTTATAACCCAGTTATTTTATTCCTAAGAAACCGTTACAACTCAAAACACCCCTTTTCTCCAGTTAACCGATTTTTGAATGTATGTGTCTGCATGAGGGTTAAGAAGATGAAGGAGTTATAAAACCTTTTCATACATATAGATTCGCCTCATCATTTAAAACTTAGTTTATTCATAAATAGTTAATTTTGTTTTTTAAGGAAACCTAGTTTGATGTGCTTTATTCTGGGGATAAATAAAGTGATTAATTTGGCTATTTTTCTGGTAAGTAGGAAACTTTACTAAGATGCTGTGACCTGTGGAGTAGTGGAACTGAATTAACAATGCATTACTCTTACCTTGGTCGTAACGCCATATAACAGTTATGAGGTTACACTTTCTGGCATGCCTACTTAGAGCAGGTACTTGGTATTCCAGACTGTGCTTTAACATTGCTGGTATCACGAGTTCATCCATCTTTGTTTTTCCTACATCTCTCCAGGTCTGCAGGGCTCTGGAGGCTGCATTTGTCTTGTGTGATTTTTTTGTTCCCCAAGCATCCTATACCAAGCCTTTCTGGGGAGGATGCTCTTCTACCCCTTACTTCAACCTCCAGCAGCTGGTCATCAAAATGACTCTTGCGAAACCTAGATACCCTGTATATTTTATATTGAATTGCATAGAATGTACAGCACAGAAATAGGGCATGCTGCTCAACTGGTCTATGGTCCATACCAGTTTCCTCCCACACCTCTTCATCTAATCCTATTTTACTGCAATATTGCTGAATGAATGCATAGCCTGCACTCCTCTCTGTAATCTCAAGCATTCAACTGTCTCCCTCATGCTCAGCTTTGTCACTGCTTTTGTTGTTCCATTGGTCAGCTGTGAATGTCGTAGTGCACAATTTATTCCTGTCATAAAAGCCAGAAAAGCAGGAGTCAACCAGCAGGAGTAAATCTTCCCAGAGTTAATAACTCAGTTAATCTCAGAAGAGCGCCACCAGTAATTTCTAAACCATATAGATAGACAAATTGATAATGCAATACCCACTTGTTTCCACCGACGAATTGAAATGTAAGGCAAAAGAGAGATAGCTACAGGTGAGGTACACAAGATGGAACAGTTGTAGTAAAGCTTGGGAGATCTGTACCTTATTATTGGGAAATACCTAGTTGGAAATAATGCTGGTTTATGGAGAAGGTCATGGTCATCGACTGAAAGAGGAGCAAAGTTAAGTTGCAAAATCTTGAACTGTTATTTCAAACAGTTAATGGATGTTCTGAACACTGTAAGCATGCATGTTACTTTTCTACTTTCTTGCATGCTGACAAAAGGCACAAAAAATCAATTGGTATTTAATTTTTCCCAGTAGTTTTCTTGTCCATTTGGTAAGCACACCTTACATAGAATTGAAGTGACGAGCCCTATCCATTCACTACCATTGTACAGAATTCCAATGGACCAAAACACTTTCCAATAGGCCAAACTCCTTCCCATTCACTCCCATTGCACCAGAATTCCAATGGAGCAAACTTCTTTCCATTCGCTCCCCATGTATAGATTTCCAATAGCTCAACCCTCTTTCCATTCACTCCCCCTATATAAACCATTGATCCAAGCATAAAATGTTGTTGGTCCCCTACTTTTAATGCTCAGCTCAGATTGCTGAATTTCACAGAGGACGCAACAGATTTTATGAATCTAATCCCTTTTGCTTCAAGCATATTTTTATGAAGTGTTCTGTGTATTTCTTTTGAGATTATATAGCTGAATAAGTGATGAAATGGGCTGGAGTGCAAAGGTTCACCAAGTGGCAGTTATTTATTGCCAGTTTACAGAATCCTGACACAAACAGAATGCTTCTTGGCAAGTGGGTTCTGTTTATTAGAATTCAAACCACAAAAACCAAGGGCCTGAATCAGCAGAAGTGCATCACAAATGTTCATTTTGACCAGCAGCTAAACCTGATTTGTGTGTGGGCTGATCAGTCACTTTCCATTGCGGTCTATTTCTTTGTCTGATCTAAATGATGGCCCTGTGCCTGGTGCCTGCTCAGGGCCCACCCTGCTTTGTTTAAAGAATGAGAAGCCCATTAGGACCCCTCATAATAAAAATAAAACAAGCTTTAAAACAAATCACAACGAACCCACTTTAACATAACCTTTTCTCTCTAGTTCTGACAGTATGGATCGGGCATCAGTAGATCTGCAACCATTGTGTAGAATGACTCTGTGATTATGTCAGTTCACTATGCATTTTAATGGCACACTCTTATAGAAACATAGAAAATAGGAACAGGAGTGGGCCACTCAGCACTTCGGGCCTGCTCCGCCATTCAGAAAGATCATGGCTGATCGTCTAATTCAGCACCCTGTTCCCACTTTCTCCCCAAATCCCTTGATCCCTTTGGCATTAAGAAATATACCTATCCCCTTCTTGAATATATTTAGAGACTTGGCCTCCACTGCCTTCTGCGGTAGAGAATTCCACAGGTTCACCCCCCCTGAGTGAAGAAATATTTCCTCATCTCGGTCCTAAATGGCATACCCTGTATCCTGAGACTGTGACCTCTGGTTCTGGACTCCCCAGCCATCCTCCCCTGCATCTATCCTGTCTAGTCTTGAAATGTGTAGGTTTCCATGAGATCCCCTCTCATTCTTCTAAACTCTAATGAATATAGGCCTAGTCGAACCAATATCTCCTCGTGCGTCAATCCTGCCATCCCAGGAATCAGTCTAGTAAATCTTCTTTGTACTCCCTCCATGGCAAGAACATCCTTCCTCCGAGAAGGAGACCAAAACTGCGCACACTACTCCAGATGTGGTCTCACCAAGGCCCTATATAACTGCAGTAAGACATCCTTGCTCCTGTACTCAAATCCTCTTGCAATGAAGGCCAACATACCATTTACCTTCCTAACTGCTTGCTGCACCTGAATGCTTGCTTTCAGCGACTGGTGTACAAGGAAACCCAGGTCTCGTTGCACCTCCCCCTTTTCCCAATCTATCACCATTCAGATAATCTGCCTTTCTATTTTTACAACCAAAGTGGATAACCTCACATTTATCCATGTTATACTGCATCTGCCATGCATTTGCTCACTTACCCAACTTGTCCAAATCATGTTGGAGCCTCTTTGCATCCTCTTCACAGCTCATAGTTCCCCCCAGCTTTGTGTCATCAGCAAACTTAGAAATGTTACATTTAGTTCCCTCAGTCAAGTCATTAATATGTATTGTGAATAGCTGGGGCTCAAGCACTGATCCCTGCAGTGCCCCACTAGTCACTGCCTGCCACCCAGAAAAAGGACCGTTTATTCCTACTGCTTCCTGTCTGTCAACCAATTCTCAATCCATGCCTGTATATTACCACAAATCTCATGTGCTTTAATTTTGCACACTAGCCGCTTATGTGGGACCTTATCGAAAGATTTCTTAAAATCCAAATACACCATATCCACTGGTTCTCCCTTATCTATTCTACTAGTTACATCCTCAAAAAAACTCCAGTACATTTGTTAAGCATGATTTCCCTTTCGTAAACCCATGCTGACTTTGTCCAATCCGTTTCTACTTTCCAGGTGTTCTGCTATCACATCCTTTATAGTAGACACTAGCATTTTCCCCACTACTGATGTAAGGCTAACTGGTCTGTAATTCCCTGTTTTTTCTCTCCCTCCTTTTTTAAATAGTGGGGTTACATTTGCCACCCTCCAATCTGTAGGAACTGCTCCAGAGTCCATAGAATTTTGGAAGATGACCACCAATGCATCCACTATTTCCAGGGCCACTTCCTTTAGTACTCTGAAATGTCAATTATTCGGCCGTGGGGATTTGTCAGCCTTTAACCCCATTGATTTCCCGAGCATTTTTTTTTATACTAATACTGATTTCCTTCAGTTCCTCACTCTCATTAGACCCTTAGTTCCCTAACATTTCTGGGAGGTTATTTGTGTCCTCCTTTGTGAAGACCGAACCAAAGTATATGTTTAATTGTTCTGCCATTTCTTTGTTCCCCATTATAATTTCCCGTTTCTGACTAAGGGACCTACGTTTGTCTTCACTAATCTTTTTCTCTTCACTTATTTATGTTCCCCGCAAGTTTACTCTCATATTCTATTTTCCCCCACTTAATCAACCTTTTTGTCCTCCTTTGCTGAATTCTAAACTGCTCCCAATCCTCAGACTTGCTGCTTTTTCTGGCAATTTTATATGCCTTCTCTTTGGATTTAATTCTATACCTAATTTCTTTTGTAAGGCACGGTTGAGCCACCTTTCTGGTTTTATTTTTGCACCAGACAGGAATGAATAATTGTTGTAGTTCATGCACATGTTATTTAAATACTATCCATTGCCTATCCACTGTCAACCTTTTTAATAAAGTTCCCCAATCTATCATAGCCAACTCGCACCTCATACCTTCATAGTTTCCTTTATTTAGATTCAGGACCCTAGTTTCGGATTCAATTACTTCACTGTCCACCTTAATGAAGAATTCTATCATGTTATGGTCGCTCCTCCCCAAGGGACCCCGCACAACAAGATTGTTAATTTAATGCTTTCTTATTGCACAATACCCAGTCTAGGATAGCCCGTTCTCTACAGTGAATATACAGTGAAAGAAAGAAAAGATTGCATTTATATAGTCAGAATGTTCCAAAGTGCTTTGCAGCCAATGAAGTACTTTTAAATGCAGTAACTACTGTAATGTAGGAAACATAGCAGTCAATTTGAGCACAGAAAGTACCCCCCACACAGCAGTGAGAAAAATGATCAGATAATCTGTTGGAGTGACATTGGTTGAAGGATAAATATTGACCTGAACACCAGTCGGAACTTCCCTGCTGTTCTTCGAATAATGCCATGGGATCTTTTTTGTATAGCTGAGAGGGCAGACAGGGATTCAGTTTAAAATCTCATCTGAAAGATGGCACCTCCAACAGTGCAACACTCCCTCAGAGCTGCACTACAGTGTCGGCCTAGATTTTGTCTCTGGAGTGGAACTTGAACCCATAACCTTCTGACTCAAAGGCAAAAGTGGGACCATAAGGCCACAGCTGACACACTGTGGCCTGTGCAAGTTGCCGCCAAGCAATTACTTGTGATGTGCCATGACCGCTTTTTTTTTATTGTCATGCAGGCCCTCCACCTGCCAAGAATTAGGCATATTAATTTTTTCATATCATTGATTTTAAATTGTTGCTGGACTGAAGAAAGCACTTGTTAAAAAATCACCAGACTGGAAGGACATTTGCATACTAACAGACAGTGCTTGTGGAGACAAAGGGCTATTCCCTGGTCTGCTTAACCCACGATGGACTTTGAGCACCAGACATTGAAGGTGTAAGGAACAGACTGCTAAGGTGATACAATCCACAAAAGCCAGGATTGGTTAAACCAGCTGATTATATGACTAACTGGTCCAGGGTTTTTTTTTTTGAACGACCCGCAAAGAGCTTGAACTGAAAAAGACTGCTCCTGGACTGAGAAGACCTCTCCTCTCCGCTTCCATCTCTTTCTCATGGGACTCCAAACCCACTGAAGACACGTGAACCTCGAGAGAAAAGTCTCCTACATGGAACAAGATTTAAGAAGAATATTGGGCCCCAACGATAAGCAAGACCTATCTACAATCAAGGACTCCACAGTGAGCTCGAAGAACAGTAACCAAAACCATCTTCAGATATTGCCTCAAACTTTTCCTCTTCATTTCTTCTGCTCTTTTCTGTCTCTATCTGCATATGGTGTATCACGTATGCATGCACTGGTGGGCACGTTGCATATCCGTAGGCATTAACCGAATTAGAGTTTAAGTTTAATAAAGTTCAACCTTTCTTCTTTAAACCTAAGAAAACCTGTTTTGCTGGTTTCTTTGCCTTACAATTGGAAAGCAGTGAACAAGGATTCACTTAGAGGGAGCTAAAAACACTGTTTTAAAAATTAAACCCTGTTACGCTAAGACCGGGTGAAGGCTGAGAGGGAACCCTAGACACCTTTCTCACCTGGGTCATAACATATATATATATGATCATAAACATGCTAGCATTCATACCTGGTTCATTGAAAGGATCTCAAAGCAACTTAACACTTCAGTGTCATCTGGACCTTAAAATAATCAGGGCACCTCTTCAATAAAATACTCAAACGAGCACCAGAAATAGATTGGGGGAAAAAAGTTAGTCATAATTCTTTGTAGCTATTTCACTTGTTGCTGGTCAGTTTGTCACTGGTGGTTCTTGAACCTATGACATATTGCATTAGGGACAAAAGTGCAACCCAACTGACATCTTGAAGTGACCATTTTTTGTACACCATTTAACTTACTTTGATGAGACTCTGCCCTCAGTCAACATCTAATGAGGTTGAAGTGCCCCACCTTCCTAGTCTACTCTCATAGGTCAGCTCTCTGATGCTAGATATTAACCTAGTGGCTTTTCTCTGAACTGTCTCTGCCACTTAAATATTTCACTTAGTGACCAGAACTAGATGCAGTACTGAAGATGTGATCTAGCCAGAGTACTAAACATCACTAAGCCTTGAGAAGGATGTAAAGAGGCTGTGAATAGATATAGACCAGTTAAGTGATTGGACAGGAAGGTTGCAGATGAAGAATAATGTGTGGAAGTGTAAAAGTATCACTTTGGTAAGAGGAATGGAAAACCAGAATATTTTTAAAAGGCGAGAGATGAGGGATTCAGCGGGACCTGGGTATCTTTGTACACAAATCACAAGAAGTTAACTGCAGGTGCAGCAAGGAATTAGGAAGGTAAATAGCATGTTAGCCTTTATCACAAGGGGGTTGCAGTATAAGAATAAGAATATCTTGCTGCAATTACATAGGGCTTTGTTGAAACCGCACCTGCAGTACGATGTATGGTTTTGGTTTGGTCGCATGACCTAAGGAAGAATATAGGTGCCTTAGAGTCAGTGCAAAAGGTTCACTAAATTGTTTCTTGGGATGAGAGAGCTGTCCTATGAGGAGAGATTGAATAGAATGGGCTTAAGGTCTGTAGCTTTGAAGAATAAGAAATAATCTCATTGAAACATATATTCTTGGAGGACTTGACAGGCTAGATGCTGAGAGGCTATTTCCCCTGCTGCAGAGTCTAGAACTAGGGGGCATAGTCTTAGGATAAGGGTTGTGTTACATCTTCTTGTGTGTTTTCTGGTTCCCAGATGTTGGAAATAATCACACTTTAAACTTGGAAGGGCTTGAGTCTTTGTTTAATCATGCATCCACCATGCTGCCTGCTATAGGACTGGTGAAACTAATTTTGTGTTACACATCCCATGACTCTCCAGTGCAGCTGTGAATGTGGCCCCACTGGAACACTTACACATAACAACTAGTTCCTAGCACTTTACAGATAGTATAACACTATATAACATCCCTCTTTAAAACATAATGCCCCTATGTCAATATAACTAAAGAAAATTATCAACCGACTTTTGGAAATAATCTGAACCCCTTTTTAGAGTCTTTTATAGCGTGCATTCTTTTCTAAAAAATATTATTCATGATATCGCTTGTGTGGTAAGAGGTGCCTCCATCTTGTAGATTTGGCATTCGCTGCTCTGTGGTAAGTTGGCATGCTGTACAGGCAATGTTGTGTCACTTGCTGGTGATAATGTTGTCTCGCTGGATAGTGATGTTTCCGGTGGTGTTAATGGTCTTTTCTGTTCCAGCTCAGGTGTAGGTTGAATATTGATTATGTTCCTTCTCATTTGGTTACCAGTTTCGGTCTCAATGATATATGAACTTGAGGTCTCAGCTTCACTAACAACTTTTGCTGGGCTCCAGGTTTTCATGATTGGATCCTGTACATGTACAGTTTGTTCTTTCAGCAGCTCGGGTAGGGATTGAGCATACTTGAAGTGTTGCTCTCCTCTTACCTGTGCTTCAGTGAGTTGTTGTCTCACTTTTGCTTGGCAGAGTAGTCTTATATTTTCTTCCATTCAACAGCTCTGCAGGTGATTTCATGTCGGCTTTGAGAGGTGTGGATTGGAGTGACAATAAGGCCAGGTTTTGGTCTTCCTTTGCCTCTTGGCATTTCACAAGTGTTCTTTTGACCATCCTAGATGTGTCTTTCTATAAATCCGTGTCCACATGGGTAGTGGGGTGATGAGGTGATGGCGTTGAACCCATACTGGTCAGCGAATTCCTTAAATTCTCTGGATGTAACTTGGGTGCCATTGTCCCATATTAACCTTTCAGGAATCCCTTGCTCAGTGAACAGAACTCGTACTGCTGAGACTATTGTTGTAGCTCTCAAGTCTTTCACCTTCCGGATAAAAGGAAACTTTGAGTAGTAGTCTTCAACGATGAGATACCATTCTTGATTATGTGTGAATAAATCGACTCCTACAGTATGCCATGGTCTGGGTGGTACTTCAGTAGCTATCATCTCTTTTTGCTGTGTGTTTCTGTACTTCTGGCATATATTGCATGTAAACACCATATTTTCAATATCTTTGTACATGCCTATCCAGTACACAGCTGATCTGGCTCTGAGCTTACACTTCTCTATTCCCATATGGACTTCGTGTATCTTTTGGAGAAGTTCTTCCTGCATTGTTTTGAGTATGATTATTCTGGATCCGGCTAGCAGAATACCATCTTCTAGTGAGATGTCATCTCTGATAGACCAGTACTGCTGTATTTCTGGCTGTGTTTGTCGTATCAAATCAGGCCATCCCTGGATCACTTGCTGAGACAGCATCTGTAACTCCTCATCTTTGCTGGTCTCATCTCTAATTTGACTAAGTTTCGGTGGTGTTACATTCACTAGGTGATGAATCTTTATACCTAGATCTTCTATCTCATATTTCTCCTGTGGTGACAACTGAGATAGGGTGTCTGCCAGTACCATTTCTCTTCCTAGCTTATATTTCAGAATGAAATCATAACTCTGAAGCCTCAAGAGTAACCTCTGCAGTCTTGCTGGTGCTTTACATAGATTTTTCTTGTAGATCTGCTCCAGTGGACCATGATAATTCTCTGCTGTGAACTTTCTCCCATAGAGATATGTGTGGAACTTCTCACATCCATACACGACTGCGAAAAGCTCTCTTGCTGTATCTTGTCTTAGCTGATGTTAGAGCTTTAGCTGCAAATGCTATTGGCTTTCCCTCTTGTACCAGGGCTGCTCCCAGTTCTTTTGTGGCAGCATCTACTTGCAGAGTGACCGGTTTCTTTCTGTCATAGTATGACAGACTTATCTCATGCACAGTACCTTTGTGAGATTGCTGAAGCTCCTGTCATGTGACTCTGACAACTGTTACTCTCCATCTTCTTTCATCAGCTCCCGCAGGTTTGCTGTGTGTTCCGACATATACGGAAGAAAGGAGCTCATGTATTGTATCAAACCAAGGAAATTTCTCAAATCTCTCATCTCTTGGGGCTTCCATCCCAGAGATGGCTGAGATTCCTTCAGGACTCGGCTTGACTCCATCAGGTGTGTACACCATTCCAAAGAGCTGGCATTCTGTCACTTTCACAATGCATTTGTCTGTGTTTAGCTTAATCCCAGCTTTCTTGGTTCTCTCCATGGCTTCATGTAGATGATTGTTTCCATCTACACCATATATCTGGATATTATCTGCTTTGCTGACTGCTCCTTTGCATCCCCTGTATGCCTCATCTACTTTCTGTTGGAACACATTCTGGCTCACTTTGAGGCCAAAAAGTAGATGCTGGAATTTGTACCGTCCAAAGGGTGCGTTGAATGTTGTTAACAGTGAAGATTCTTCGTCTAGCTTCACATTCCAGTAGCCATTTCTGGCATCAAGCTTGCTGAAAACATTTGTCCCTGCCAGTGCTGGTGTGATTTCTTACAATACTGGAATAGGGTAGTGATCTCTCTTTATTGCTTGGTTAAGATCTTTGGGATCTAGGCAAATTATCAGCTGTCCATTTGGCTTCTCTCTCACCGTGATGGAATTTACCCAATCTGTAGGCTCTATGACTCTGGCGATCACCTTTTCTTCCATTTCTTGGAGCTCTCTTTCAAGCTTTCCTTTTAGTTCTACTTGTACTTTATGTGGGGGATGAACCACTGGTTTCATCGCTGGATCAATAGTGATGTGATACTCAAAATTTTCAAAGCGTCCAACCATCTCATCAAAACACACTGGGTACATTTGGGCCAGATCTTCTTTGCTTCTGATCGAAGAGTGCTTTTCAATGGGTGTACTGTCTTCAACCCTCAGTGTCGCCTCCTTCATCTCATGGTTTACTGAGATAATCTGCAGCTCTTCACAGCTGCTAAACCCCAGGATAGCAGGACCATCTGTTTCTGTGACGTAGAACATAGTTAACATCTTTTCCTTTGTGTGTCCCTCAGATTTGGGTTGTTCCTAGCTGTCGAATCTGTTCCCCCGTATGCTGTTAGCATGACATTGTTTGGTTTCAGAGCACCTTTCCTCGGATAACCATTTTCCTCTAGATTTTCTGGAAAGATCTTCTGCTATGGTCTGAGCGGGATGATGTTACTCTGCGCTCCAGTATTGATCTTCACCTTCAGATTTATCGTTGTGGGCTTGTTTCTCACTCTTCCTGATCTGAATGGTTGTGTGAATTTCTTTTGTCTGTGAACTGTCACATCCAGACATTTTGTGCAATTGTATGGTTCCTATGTCTATAATGTTCTCAAACCCATCGTCATCTTCCAGGGTATGGATGTTTTGGTTTCTTTCACTACTCATTCACCTTGTTACTCTTTCTCTGGTGACTCATCTACCACCTTCTTGCCTTATTCTGCACATCTTTTCCCTGTGATTGGCCTTTCTGCAAGCTCTGCAGATTGATCCATATGTGGGACATTTCCTTCTGTCTGCCAATTTGTGTTGTCGTCCACAGCTCCAGCACGTCTTTTTCTCTGTCTGCTGTACGTTCGTCGTTGTTCCACTGCATCAACCCTGCTGCCTTTCTCTTGGCCTACCTGAAGGCTAGCTGTTTGGGTAGTCAGTGTCTTCATCTGTCTGCTCATGGTTTCATGTGCTCGGGCAGTGTCTACAGCCTGCGATATTGTAAGCTTGTCCTTTCCGATTAGAGCTTTCTGTACTTCAGGATGTGCAGAATCCCAAATGAGCTGATCTATCAGCCTTTTATCTGTGTCCTAAAATTTATATTTTCTGGCTGAATTTTTCAATCTTGTTATGAAATTATCAATAGGCTCTCCTAGTTCCTGTCTGAGGCCTTGAAATTCATATTGGTATATCTGATGATTTGATTTTGGCTGGAGATGGGTGCTGAATCTTTCAAAAAATTTGTCTGGGTTTCCGCTGTCCTCTTCACTTAGGTCTCAGCTGTTAAATAAATGTAATCCTTTATCTCCAGCCCACAGCAGGATATAGCTGACCCTATCCTCTTCACTAGTGCCTTTTAGGAAATTACTGAATGTCAATCTGCACTTTTGTTTAAACTTCTCAAATGCCTCTACGACATCGTCAGCTTCCCAATTCATTGTGCGCTGTAGCTGTGCATTCATTCCTGTCCTGGCTGACATTTAGTTTTTCGTTTTCACATGAGTCAGTCAGTTTTCTTTCTCTCTCTCTCTGGTACTAATTTGGGTCAATTTTCCCAATCTAATTCTTTTAAAATGTTCTAGGTTTACTCACAGACACTCGCTGCCACGATGTTACGTCGTCTTGTCGTTTTCTGGTTCCCAGATGTTGGAAATAATCACGCTTTAAGCTTGGAAAGGCTTGAGTCTTTGTTTATTCATTCATCCACCATGCTGCCTGCTATAGGACTGGTGAAACTGGTTTTGTGTTACACATCCCATGATTCTCTAGTGCAGCCATGATTGTGGTCCCACTGGAACACTTATACATAACAACTCGTTCCTAGCTAATTAGTTCCTAGCACTTTACAGATAGTATAACACCAGATAACTGAGATGAGTAGAAATTTCTTCACTCAGAAAGTTGTGCATCTTTGGAATTCTCTATCCTAAAGGACTGTGGATGCTCAGTCTATGAATGTATTCAAGACTGAGATTGATGGTCTTTTGGGCACTAAGAGAATCGGGCCGGAAATTGGAGATAATGTAGAAGTTTAACCATGATCTTATTGAATAGCGGAACAGGTTCGATAGACCATATGGCCTACTCCTCCTATTTCTTATGTCCTTATAAGGACATCTTAGCATCGGCACTGGATGTGTCACCAAGACGAGAAACAGCTCTATGCATTCCCTCTGCAGAAGGCAGGCACCACTGATAAATCATTTGTGGTTCAATCCAGTTAAACAATACACTAAACAATATGGAGAGAAAATGTATTCGCATGCGGTGAACTATGTCGATTCCCCAGGGGATAGCACCGCAGACCGATACCTAGGTGACCCGCTAGGGTTTCTTCAATGATATCAACGAGGAACACTGCGTAAGCTGTGCAGGTAGCGGTCCACAGTTCTCCCTGTCCCACAGGAATCAGCATAAGTCTGTGTAGTGCAACTTAAAGCGGAGCTACATGAGCCAATTTCTCTCACATTGTCCCTAAATTACTATTTCATTTGTAATATCTTTAATAGAGTGCCAACCAATCATGAAAGATGTCAAGTGTACTGGTGGGAACAATGTAATCCCTCTCCAGGGCCACCCGGGCTCACAAGACTGTGCAAGAGAAGTGGGCAGTCAGAGAGACCCTCCCCATGGATGCCACCCAACCTGGACCCTTGGATTCTTGGTGTTTGGCAATTGCTGCAAGAGGATTTCTTCTTTTCTCCATTTTTCCATTATTTGTTTACGCCCTACAGACTTCATATCACTCTTTTGCCTGGTCGGTATCTGTTGGTCTTTCCCATCTTCTTTGTTGCTCTTTTTGACTTGGTGCTGTCTTAACCTTTGAGTTATGACTCTTCAGGCTTTTTCCATTGGAGCGAAGGACTGCTTCTACTTAAGAAACTGAAATACATGAACCAAGAAAGGTCATTCATTTTATTGAATCCAGTTTTTTTTTCAATAGGCAAAGTTCAATCTACTCATTGTTGATCCTACTCCATTTATTTAAGACTCCTGGCAGCAGTAAACGGCCAATGTAAAGTGCGCAAAAAGAAAATTCTATGAAATGTCTCCCTGACCCCAGGAAGCATTCAGGTAAAAAGACAGGCAGGTCAATATAAATATTGATTTATAACTGACCTTGTCCAATCCTAACAGTTTGCATTTCACAGATGATATTCATTCTCAAGCAGAACTGCAATATAGTCCCTGGAGTCAAGGTCACCAGAGTTCAGTTTGCTGTAATTTTACTGCATTTATTCACATAGCAGTAAAACATTTCAGTTGTTGGCTAAAAATAAAACTTCCTTCAGCGATTGCACCGTTTTCCTCTGAGTAGTTGATACTGGGTAGTCTGTTGGAAATTAGGATAGAGGATCTGTGGGAGTGTGTCAACCTTTCTAAGAATCTCTAAAAGTGTGTCACCCTTTATATGGGCTCCCCCGTGCTGTATGTAAATATTTGCAGGGTATCATTGGGAGCATATAAGCATCTACAGAAGTTGCCAGCAGCATGCTTATGTTTGTAATGCTCCTATAAAAGTTTGCTTCTATTTGCAGGGGGTCCTCTGGGCATGTGTTAATATTTATACTGGTTCCTTTGAATACACTAATATTTGCAGGAGTCCCCTAGCAACGTGCTAATATTTGCAGGGTTCCCTGGAGTAGATCAATGATTGCTGAGCTCCCCTACACAGAAAGTTTGAAAAGCCCTGGACTGTGATGATAGTGTTCTACAGAGAATGTGATCATCTATTCTTATAATCTTTAATATTTTTAACAAGAAATTTTTCCAGCTCCTTGTTGGAGGAATATGACAGTGTGTGTATTTATATAGCATCTTATTGTGTCTCTTAGGGCATTCAAAAACTTCACATCCACATAAAGTTGAGTTACTATTGTTATGTAGGCAAACACAACAGCCATTTTGCACCCAACAAAGGCCCACAAAAAATAAGCATACAAATGATCAGCTAATCTGTATGTTGGTTGAGGAGCAATGTTGAGAGAGGTTCTTCTAATAGCACCATGGGATCTTTTATATCCACCTGAACTCACAGAGGGAGCCTCAATTTGACAAGTCATTCAGAGGATGGCACCTCTGACAATGCAGCATTCCCTCAGTACGACATTAGCTGAGATGATGTGCTCAAGTCCAGGAGTGGGGCTTGAACCTACATTCTGTTAACTGTTCTTGATTAGAAGTTGTTGCACGAATCTGTGACCAAACTCATTTTTCGGAATATTTGCTTTACTTTTCCTAATTTTGGCCTTATTTTCCAATTCTATTCTTACAGGCTAAGTTAATTGACCTGCCATTATTATCAGCTGTAACCCTTGTAACCTACTTCATTGATAATAGCAAGTGCCTCCTGTGAACACTTTCTAGCGTCCAAAGGAAGTCTTCTTGCAGAAATTCCTTCCAGCGCTATAAGGGACAAATTGCTCTTCAGATCCAAAATAAAATGTTGGGTTCCAACAACTCTTCTCAGTGAGGAAAGCACCTGCCTCAGTAATTTCCAGGCTTCACTGTTAAATTATCATACTACAAAGATGAGAAAATGTCAGTCAATTCCCAATAGCCAGTCTCATTTTAATTGCATGAACCAGAGGGATTACTCAGAGGAGAGTGGTCAATAAGGAATCATAACTAGAAATGGCTTCCACTGTAGATTGAAATTAAATCCTACTTCACTCATAAAGGCACATAATTTAAAGGGCTGCAAGTATTGGCAACAAAGCAAAATGTGCAGTAACATTAACCACTAAATATTTAAGGAGATTAATAATGAACCACTCCCTTCCCTTGTATGGATAGATTCTGATAAACATTGCCCGTTTGCCAGGAAAAGTTATGCTGTAATGAGAATTTATAAACTGAGTCTGATCGCAAATCTTTTTTGGCAAGAGAACCTTTAATCATTTGTTCAGCAATTCAGTCCACCCAAAGTGAACAGAAAACATTGAACAAAAGGCACATTGTGAACAAGAATAATGAGATTAATAAAATAAATTGCTAGCTCTAAATTAAATCTGGCAATGGATTCACAAGGATTTAGCATTAAAATGAGATTAATAGGAGAATATTTAGGTCGCGAAATTCGATAAGACCTGAAAATGGATGTGGGGATCACAATCTGTGTGTAACTCACGCTCATTGCTTCCAATGCAGGCAGCGCACAAATTTCATGCTGCCTCCTCACATAAATGGTTATAGCATTCAGCCAGTGCTGCACACACTGATCAGTGACTACATGCCTGAGCAGGGGGTGCAAAATCATGGGAGGCTAGCATAGGTTCAAATTAGCCTGCACTACTTAAAGACAGCCTGCACCTCTTAAAGGGGTGGTGTATTTTGGCTGGAGCAAGTGCCGGAAGTAATTGTTAAAGTGAGTTTGATCTGGGTAAAAAATAAGAATGGCACAACCCGGCAGAGAATGGGCACCAAAATTTTCTGATGCTCAGAACTCTCAGAAGGCAGTGGGATCAGATAGCAGTGGCGGTCAATGCCAGGAGTCTAGTCCCGAGGACCTGCAGCAGTGCTGCAAGATGTTCAGTGATCTCACTTGAGTGGTCAAGGTCAGTGAATGCATATTCAAATTCCATATCCTACCAACTGCACCACACCTCCATCACTCAGGTATGAACAATTTCTATCAATCATGACTCATACCTACCATTCATATCTTCACCTCACTCTCACACATTTAACACTGCTGCAAGCCTCACACCACATCACACAGCTTGCACACACAGCCAGCTATTCAATCATGACAGTCACATCACCCAAGCGTATTGCACCACACTCACTGACATATTTCCCTCTCTCTTGCAGGACAAGGTGGTGCATAACTAGAGGCAGCAGCAACTAACCAGCAGGGAATGGGATTCATATCCTTAATCCATTGGAGATGACCGTTCTCGGCATCATTGGAATGGACATGACTAAGTGGAGCTGAAACCATCCAAGATGTTGGTTGGTAGGCTTCTTCTCACATCCCACTTCCCCCTCATCCCACAATCTCTTCTGATTTACAAGCTACAGATGGTGTGAACATGTATATCTTGCTTTCTGCCCCCCACCTGCCCTCACGTCACCCCTACCCTTCTGCCTTTCTCCTTTCAATACCCAAGAGCTGCAACCTGGCCAGGCAGGGGTGGAGGAGAAAGAGGTGGAAGAGCAGGAAGACAGCGATGAAGAAGAAACACCATCACTCACTCACACTGGCAGCTACCAGCTCAAACACAGACACTGTGTGTACTTTAGAGGATAACTTAAGAGGCTGGATCTGCATGTGTTGAGGCACCAGTGGCCTACAGCCAGGGCAGGGGACAGGGTAGCAAGGTGCCAGCTCGCCAGAGGACAAGGTCCCACATGCTGCAGAAAACTCAGACGAGTACTTCAGTGGAGCAGTATACAGAAAGTGGCTGCACGATATGCACAATGAAATGCTTGTTGCATTGGCAGACCTTTCAGAAAGCCTGTGGTCAATGTCAAGGAGCATGGAGAAGTTCGGCACCAACCTGGCATAGGGCTTTGTGCAGAGCTTGGAGCCCATTCTCTCTGTGCTGGCCAGCTCCATGAGAACACATGTGGATCCATCCACGATGCAACGTCTGATGGTCAATGTCTCAGTTTTCATTGCAAAAGCCATCCAATGTCTGGATGCTGCTATAGAATCTCAGATTGAAGTTGTGCAAGCTCAATTTGTTGGTGCACAATCTCAGGCTGCTCTCATGCAAGCTCAGCTGGCCGCTAGGCAGACTCAGACTGCTGCCATCATAGCTGCAGATGCCAGTGTTCAAAGGATTTCATAGCAGCCATAAGAACATAATAGGAGCAGGAGTAGACCATTCAGCTCCTCAAACCTGCTCTGCCATTCAGAATGATCATGGCTGGTCTTCTACCTCAAATCCACTTTCCTGCCTGCTCCCCATATCCGTTGATTCCCTGAGGGATCAAAAATTGTCTATCGCAGCTTTGAATATACTCAATGATAGATCATCCACAGCACTCTGGGTTAGACAATCCCTAGGATTCACAACCCTCAGAATAAAGAAATTTCTCTTCATCTCAGTTCTAAATGATCTACTCTTTTTTCAGATGCTGTGCCTCTGCATTCTAGATTTCCTAGGCAGGGGAAACAACCTCTCAATGTCTACCCTGTCCAGCCCCTTCAGAATCTTGTATGATTCAATGAGATTTCATCTCCTTCTAAACTCTAGGGAGTCTAGGTTCAATTTACACAATCTCTCATCATAGGACAACTCTCTCATCCCATGGAACCAATCTAGTGAATCCTCACTATACCGCCTGCAAGGCATGTATATCCTTCCTTCAATATGGAGACCAAAACTGCTCACAGTACTCTAGTTGTGGTCTCACCAAAGCCCTCTACAGTACTCTGTCCTCCAACACATTGGTAGGATTGCTGAGGCACCACCCTGGGTAAATGGCAGTGGTGCTGTGGAGCATATAACTGCTGTCCTCTCTCAGGATGACAGCATTTGCCCTCCCACCATTTCCCTTGCTGTTGCCTGTCAGCCAGCCAGCCCAGACTGCTGCTGCCTTTGAGATAGTGCAGTCTGAAGCCAGGCCTTCTAGGGCCAGAGATGCTTGAGGTTGTCATGTAAGGCCAATTGAAGTCTCCCCCAGTGAAAGTCAGCAACCTTTCTGCAGCCATGCTGTAACCACTAGGGTAGCACTGCCTAGGAGCACTGCATCAGGCAAAGGCATCTGAAAGACAAGCACTAAGGGGATGCACAAGGGCAATTAGTTGATATTTATTTGTATGGAATATGGCATGGTTTGAGTTATGAATTTGTTTTGGAATGTTTATTTTGAGGGGGACACTGAGATGGTCAGTAACAGAGGGAATGTAATGTGTGGGACTGTTTGTGAATGGGGAATTGGGATGACGTTTACTGGTATTGCAGCTGACTGAGTTGATCATGGACAGTCCGGCCAGAAAGGGGCTACATCAGTCGCTTCCTCTTCCTTCTCCTCTTCCTCCTCCTCATGCTCCTCTCAGTCAGTCACCGTATAGCTGATGGTAAGGGCTGTGCCCTCATGGTGGGGATGTTGTGCCACCATGCAGCAGACCACAACGAATCTTGACACGTGCTCTACCGAGTACTACAGGGCTCCTCCAGAGTGATCCAGGCAGCGGAAGCATTGTTTAAACACTTCAATGGGCTGCTCTGTCACATTTTATATGGCAGCATAGTTTTCATTTATATACATGTGGGTTGCACTGTGGAGTCAGGGGCTATGTTGTCCAAGGTCGCCCAATAGCCACCCTCTGATTTGTTGTGGTGGGTCAAATGCAGATGATAGCTGGACTGCCACAGAATGAAGACATCATGACTACTGCAAGGATACCAAGCATTGGCCTGTATGATGCACTGTGAATGGTCTCACACCAGCTGGACACTGACTAAGTGGAATCCCTTTCCGTTGTGCTACATCTCAGAGTTGACATATGGCGCCCCAATGTGACTTGTGTGCAGTCGATGACACGCTGCACAACGGGGAAGCCTGCAATTCCCAAAGCTGCATGCTCGCTCCACCTGCTTTCTGGAAAGAGAGAATGAAATGTATTCAGCTGTCTTGGAACACAGCACCTCCGTGACCTTTCTTATGCAACAGTGGACGGCAAACTGGGAAGTTTTGCAAATATCACCTGCTGCAGCCTGGAGGGAACCAGACACATAAAGGTTCTTGGCCACAATCACCTTCACAGTCATTGGCAATGCTATCTTTTCCCTGCTCTGAGACTGCAATTGCGTCTGCAACAGGTGACAGATTTCAGTAAGCACATCCTTAATGAAGCAGAGAGAACTGACACACTGTTCCTTGCTGAGGTTGAGGTAAGAGAATTGCTCCCTGAATACTCTGCTGAGAGCCCTTCTTCCCCTCTTCCTTCTCCCTCTTCCAGCAGTCTGCCCACCTCCGTGTCGCCCCATGTCTGTAAGAAGGTGGTTTGTGCAGAATCCTTGAAGTCAGAACAAATTCCTGCAGTACATGCCACACCACTCCCTGTAGATTTCAATAACTTTAAAACAATGCTGGAAACCAGTAAATACTTCTACAATCACAGCAAGAACCAGTAGAAATCAATCAGCCATTAACCTGAAAGATAATGGTCCCTTTAAATAGCGCTGATAGATGGGGAGTGGGGGGTTCCTTCCTGCTGCTGGGCATGTGTTCAGCTGTGCATGATTAAGAAAGGGCATCAACTAGAGTGTTGAGCTCCAATATGGCAGCTTTGGCATAAAAACAGTCTTACACACTGAAGTCACAATCTGTCTACTCTGCATATTTCTGTTCAGTGATTAGTGGTGTATACTTCAATGAAAGGAATCTACTGAATAGGACAGATGAGCTGAGGGCAGAGATAGACATGTGGAAGTATGATATCATAGCTATTACTAAAATGTGGCTTAAAAAAGAGCAGGAATGACAGCTCAACAATTACAGCTGTGAGGAGGGATGATATGCGAGAAGGAGCATCAAATGAAGCCATATGGGTTGAACTAAGAAACAAAAAAGGGGTAATCTTGGGGGTCTATAGTATACTCCCAGAAAACAGTCAGAGGGAGGTCGAAGCAAATATGTCGGTAAATTGCTGAGAAATGCAGAAACAATAGGGCTGTAATCGTAGGGGATTTCAACTAGCCTAATATTAACTGGGATGAATTCAGTGTGAAAGGCACAGAGGGCACAGAATTCGTAAAATGCATTCAGGAGAACTTCTTAGCCAGCACAAACAAGCACAACTAGATAGGGCAGTATTGGACCTTGTTTTAGGGAAAGAATCTGGGCAGGTGGAAAGGGAATCAATGGGAGAGCATTTTAGTAGTCGTGATAATACAGTTAGCTTTAGAATAATTTGGTAAAGGATAAAGATAGACCAAGAGTAAAAGCTTTAAATTGGGGAAAGGCCAATTTTAGAAAGCTGAGATGTGATGGTAAAAGTGGACTGGAAACAGCGACTTGAAGGTAAATCGGTATCAGAGCAGTGGGAGGCATTCAAGGAGGAGCTAAAGAGGGTTCAGAACAAAATGATCCTACAAAGGAAAAGGGTGGTACTCACAAATCTGGACCCCCCCCCCCCGAATGTCAAAGAGCAAACAACAAAGCATAAGGCAAAAAAGGAAACTTATGTCAGATGTCAAAAGCTCAATACTGCAGAAACCTCGAGCTGTATTGAAAGTGCCGGAGTAAAATTAAAAAGGCAATTAGGAAAGCAAAGAGAGGGCACCAAAAACGTATTGGCAAGTAAAACTAAGGAAAACCCAAATTGTTTTTTAAATACATAGAGAGCAAGAGGATAACCAAGGAAATAATAGAGCCAATTAGAGACCAAAAAGATAATGTGTGTGGGGGCGGAAGATATGGGCATGGTTCTGAATGAATACTTTACATCTGTTCTCACGAAAGAAACGGATGAAGCACATGATAGTTGAGGAGGAGTGTGGAATATTGGATGGGATAAACATAGTGAGGGAGGAAATATTAAGGCGTTTAGCATCCTTGAAAGTGAATAAATCACCAGGCCTGGATGAAATGAAACAAGGCTGATAAGAGAAGCAAAGCAAGAAATTGGTGAAGCTCTGAGAATAATTTTCCAATCCCCTCTGGATACAGGCATGGTGATGGGGGACTGTGAATGTTGTACCGTTTTTTAGAAAGGGATAGCCTAAGTGATTACAGGCCAGTCAGCCTAACCTCGGTGGTGGGAAAATTATTGGAAAAATTCTGAGACAGTATGAATCATCATTTAGAGAGGCACAAATTAATCAAGGTCAGTCAGCATGGATTTGTTAAGAGGAGGTCCTGTCTGACTAACTTGATTGAATTTCTTTGATGAGGCAACAAGTAAAGTCAATGAGGATAGCACGTTTGATGTCGTCTACATGGATTTTAACAAGGCTTTTGACAAAGTACCACATTGCAGACTGGTCAGAAAATTAAAAGCCAATGGGATCAAAGGGAAAGTGGCAAGCTGAATCCAAAATTGGCTCAGTGGCAGGAAACAAAGGGTTATGGTCGGCAGGTGATGATGTGACTGGAAGGCTGTTTTCAGTGGGGTTCTGCAGGACTCAGTACTGAGTCCAATGCTGTTCGTGATATATATCAATGATTTACACTTAAATGTAGGGGGCCTGATTGAGAGGTTTGCAGGTGATGTAAAAATCGGTTGTGTGGGTGAGAGTGAGGAAGAAAGCTGTAACTGCAGGAAGATATCAATGGACTGATCAGGTGGGCAAAAAAGTAGCAAATGGATTTCAATCAAAGAAGTGTGAAGTAATACATTCGGGGAAGACAAACAACGCAAGAGAATACACAATAAATAGTAAGATTCTGAGAAGTGTAGAGGAACAGAGGGACCTTGGAGTGCATGTCTACAGACCCCTGAAGGTAGCAGGACAGATAGATAAGATGTTCAAGAAGGCATACAGGATACGTTCCATTATTGGGTAAGGCCTACAGTATAAGAGCAGGGAAGTTATGCCAGAACTGTATAAAATACTAGTTAGGCCACAGCTCAAGTAACCACATTACAGGAAGGATGTGAGAGACTGAAGTCCACAGCAGCAGCAGTCAGCAGTGGACTTGGGAGGAGGCAGATCCAGAGCAGGACCTGTATGAATAAAGAACGGGGCTCGAGGCCTTTACCAACGGAAGACCGGAGCAGCGGCAGTCGGCAGTCTCTGTGTCGGCGCGCGCTGGGTTTGAAAAGTGAGAAAAAACTAACAGTGACATAAGGGGAAATCTGTAGGCTGATTGGTTGGTAAGTAGCAGCTGTTATTGCTTGTAAATAGCTTAAAAAAAACAGAGGAAAAAAGTTCTTTTTTAAAACCCTCAAATAGCTACCTTGTAAGTTGTAAGGTCGGTACTATTAAGGTTTTAGTCAGGGTAATTTATTAGTAATTACAAATTGGAAAGTGTTGTTTGGACAGAGAGTAAGGCTGTGAGTTGTGTGTGAGGAATTTTACTGACTAGCGGAAGGAGGTGCTCTCTGCAGTCTTTTTTCTTTTCTGCCTTTTCAGCCTCCGCAGTACAGGGGAAGAAGCTGGCAAATAACTGATAAGTTATTCTACTTATTATATTAGCAATAACTTTTTTGTAAAGCTAAGGTATGGCAGGGCAGCTTGGGCCACGTGAAATGTGCCTCCTGCAGTATGTGGGAAGTTTGTGGATGCACCATGTCTCCTTGACAAACATCTGCAGGAAGTGTCACTGGCCGCAGAAGCTTGAGCTCTGGGTTTCGGAACTCGAGCGGCGGCTGGAGTCACTATTGTGCGGAGAACTACATGGCAGCACGTTTCAGGAGGTAGTCACCCCGGAGCTTCAGAGAGCACAGTCAGAGAGGGACTGGGTGGCTGCCAGACTAACAAGAAGATCAAGGCAGGTAGTGCAGGAGTCCCCAGAGGGCATCCCACTTTCTAACCATTACTCAGTTCTGAGTACTGATGGGAGAGAGGGTTCCGCTGGAGAGTGCAGTGAGAGTCATGACCAGAGCACCATGGGTGACTCAGCAGTGCAGGGAGGGAGGAGAAAAGACAAGAGAGCAATAGTGGTAGGGGATTCTGTAGTTAAGGGAACAGACAGGCGTTTCTGTTGTAAACCTGATTCCAGGATGGTATGTTGCCTCCCTGGTGCAAAGGTCATGGATATCACTGAGTGGCTACAGAGAATTATGGAGGGCGAGGGTGCACAGCCAGAGGTCGTGGTCCACATTGGTACCAACGATATAGGAAGAAAGAGGGATGAGGTTATCGGAGGTAGGTGGTAATGTGGAGAAATAAGTTCAGCCATGAGCTTATTGAATGGCAGAGCAGGCTCAAGGAGCCGAGTGGCCTACTACTGCTCCTAATTTGTATGTTCGTATGAGATCCTGTAGGCTAGTTTAGGGACTTGGGAACAAGATTAGCAAGCAGGATCTCAAAGGTAGTAATCTCTGGATTACTCCCAAGGCCATGTGTTAGTGAGTATAGAAATAGGAAAATGCACCAGATGAATGCATGGCTGGAGAAATGGTGCAGGAGGGAGGGCTTCAGATTTCTTGGGCATTGGGACCAGTTCTGGGGAAGGTGGGACCTGTACAAGTCAGACAGTCTACACCTGAACAGGACTGGGACAAATACCTTTGCAGGAAGGTTTGATAGTGCTGTTGAGGGTGTTTTAATCTAGTTTGGCAGGGGGATGGGAACCTGAGTGCAGTCTTAGACAGGACAATTTCAGGGCAGGGAATGGGAGGCAGAAAATTAGCGAGTGACTCTGAAAGACAGAAGAAGCAAAGGTTAAAAAGTGTACAGCACAGGAATTTGGCAGTGTTAAAGGGTATTTATTTAAATGCGAAGAGTATAGTAAATAAAGCTGATGAGCTGAGGGCACAGACAGACACATAGCAACACAATATCATTGCTATAATGGAAACTTGGCTTAAAGAAGGGCAAGAATGGCAGCTCAACATTCCTGGATATAGAGTTTTCAGGTGGAATAGAGAGGGGATAAAAAAAGGAGTGGGGAAGCATTATTAGTTAAGGAATCAATAACAGCTTTGAGGAGGGATGATATGCTAAATGAATCATCAAACAGCGCCATATGGGTGGAGCTCAGAAATAAAAAAGGGGCAGCCACACTACTAGGAGTGTACTATAGATCCCCAAATAGCGAGAGGACAAATTTCTGGGTGCAAAAACTATAGGGCAATAATAATTGGGGATTTCAACTACCCCAATATCAACTGGGATACAAACAGTGTGAAGGGCACAGAGGGGACAAAATTCTTGAACTGCATTCAAGAGAACCTTTTTAGCCAGTGCGTAACAAGCCTAACTAGAGGGGGCAAAATTCTAGATTTAGTCTTCGGTAATGAAATTGGGCAAGTGGATGAAGTAACAGTGGATGATCATTTTGGAGATAGTGACCATAATATAGTGAGTTTTAGCATAATCATGCAAAAGGACAAAGATAAAACCGGTGTAAAAGTTCTGAATTGGGGAAAGGCAAATTTTACGAAACTGAGAGGTGACCTGGCGAAAGTGGACTGGATACAGCTACTTGAAGGAAAATCAGTGGCAAACCAGTGGGAGGCATTCAAAAGTGAGATACTATAGGCACAGTGTAGGCATGTCCCCACAAAGATAAAGGGTGGCACTGCCAAATCTAGAGCCTCCTGGTTATCTAAATGCTTACAGGGTCAGTTAAAGCAGAAAAAGAAAGCTTATGATGATCACAAAAAAAAATACTTTAGAAAGCCTAGAGGAGTACAGAAAGTGCAGGGGTGAAGTAAAAAACAAAATTAGAAAAGCCAAGAGAGGACATGAAAAATTATTGGCAGGTATAATCAAGGAAACCCCAAAGATGTTTTATCAGTACATTTAAGAGCAAAAGGATAACTAAGGAAAGGGTAGGGCCTATCAGAGATGTACAGAGGAACTTATGCGTGGATGCAGTAGATGTGGGCAGGGTTCTTAATGAGTTTTCTGTCTCTGTCTTCACAAAGGAGAGGGTTGATGCAGACATTGCAGTTAAAGAGAAGGATGTGAAATATTAGATACAATAAGCATAATGAGAGAGGAAGTACTAGAGGGTCTGACATCCTTGAAAGTGGATTAATCGCCAGGGCTAGATGGATTGCATCCCAGGTTGTTAAAGAAAGCCAGGGAGGAAATAGCGGATGTGCTAGGATCATCTTCAAATCCTCATTTGATACAGGTGAGGTATCAGGCGATTGGAGGTCAGCGAACGTTGCACCATTGTTTAAAAAGGGTGCAAGGGATAGGCCAAATAATTATAGACTGGTCAGCCTGACCTCTTCTGGGTAAATTATTAGGATTAATTCTGAGGGACAGGACAAACTTCCACTTAGAAAGGCATGGATTAATCAGGGACAGTCAGCATGGATTTCCTACGGGAAGGTCATGTCTTACTAACCTGATTTGAGCTTTTTGAGGAAGTAACAAGGAGGATTGATGAGGGTAGTGCAGTCGATGTGATCAACATGGATTTTAGTAAGGCATTTGACAAGGTCCCTCATGGCAGATTGGTCAGTAAAATGAAAGCCCATGGGATACAGGGGAATGTGGCAGGTTGGATCCAAAATTGGCTCAGTGACAGGAAACGAAGGGTAGTAGTCAACGGATGTTTTTGCAAATGGAAAGCAGTTTCCAGTGGCGTTCCATAGGGCTCAGTGTTGGGTCCCTTGCTGTTTGTGGTATATATTAATGATTTGGACTTAAATGTGGGAGGCGTGTATGGGAAATTTGCTGATGACACAAAAATTGGCCGTGTAGTTGATAGTGAAGAGGATAGCTGGGATTATTTTCTTTCGAACAGAAGAGACTAAGAAGAGATTTAATAGAGATATATAAAATTATGAGGGGTCTAGATAAAGTGGATAGGAAGGACCTATATCTGTTCGCAGGGAGGTCAATAACTAGGGAGCATTAGAGGGGGCTTAGAGGGGACTTGCGTTATATTTTCACTGATGGTGGTGGGGGTCTGGAACTCGCTGCCTGAAAGGGTAATAGAGGCTGATACCCTCATCGCATTTAAAAAACGCTTGGTAACCTACAAACCTATGAGCCAAGAGCTGGAAGGTGGGATTAGACTGGATAGCTGTTTTCTGACTGGCACAGACACGATGGACTGAATGGCTTCTTTCTGAGCTGTACATCTTTCTATGTTTCTGTGTTTTCTGGCAGATGCTTCCTGCACACCTGCTAACACCCTCACCTAAATGAGATGCACTCTGTCATGAGAACAAGGACCCTGATGCCAAGCGATTTGACCATGCACCTGTCACCAGTGACAGAAGCAAAGGTCATGCTTCCAACAATAGCAACTGCTTTCCCTGAACAGGGCAATGATCCTAAGCACACAGGGAGATGTGCCTAAAGACTTGGTAATAAGGATGGGATTTAAGAAGGTGAGAAGTATTTAGAGATGGAGTTCCAGAGGGTAAGGCCAAGGTGACTGAAGGCTCTGCCAAAAAATAGAAGTACAAAGGGAATGGGGAATGCACACAATGTTAGAATTAATGGATGAGAGTGGGAAGGAGGAGATGGCATTTGGTGAGGCCATGAAGATTTGAAGATGAGGAAGGCATTTAAAATCAAATGCACTGGGGGATAGAGCGTCAATACAGGTCAGCAAGGATATGATGCAAGAGTGGAACTTTGTGTGGGGCAGGACACAGAATTGCACAACTGGCCAAACACAGCTCCCAGCCACAGCATCCATAGAAGGTCATTCAGACCTAAAGGTGGAAGTTGGCAGAGGCCACAAAAATCTGCTGCTTACTACCCATGCATATGAACAGGGCTCCTACAGCTCCAGAAGTAGATTACAATTGCGTATTTCAGCCCGACTTCACATGTATCATGTGCAACAATCGCCTTAGCTTTCCTCCATTCCATCTCCAGTGATGGACCAGATTAAGTGCAAGAGTAAATTAATTTATACTAGAAATTTTTTGTCATGGAGACAAAGATACAAGGCCTGGGACACTCATGGGAGGAGAGAATTAGCTGAGAGGAATCTCAAAATCAAACCTGAATTTTTCCTCTTAAAATTCTTGAGTTTGGGACAGTTTGTTCCTGTACATAAATATTAAATCCAGATTCAGTGTGCGAGGTAGAAGTTACTGACAGCCAGCTAATCAGCTCCTAAATTCTCCCCTCTTACTTCAATGGTGCAAAATAATACTGGTCTTCACATTACATCAAGACCAGTGGCTAACAAGGAGTGACTGAATTTTAATCTTTTTCTTTCTTTACAATTCCCTGTTTGTAGATGTTTAGGGGGTCAGTTTTCTGTTTGTACAAGGAGTTAATCAGGAACTACTGAAAGGGATTAAATAGTAAGCCTGGGTGGGGGATATAATTTGTGTCACGCTTGTGTTTGACATCAGTAGTGTAGGCATTAACCTAATTGTTCAATTGGCCTTGTGACAAACTGGGCCTGAAACTCAGATCTGAAAGCTTCCACGGGTTGACTCCAGCCATTTAAATTAATTAGGTGTGGGTGAAATTGGTGGAATTTCACAGGCCATATCGTATTACAGCTGATTGTTGATAAATGTACAAGTTGCTTGGTGAAGCAGTGTCACAGCGAGGATTTCCATCTGATGGGAATATAACATAGGAATTTCATGCTTGGGGAGAATAATGCTTACATTTGGCATTCAGTGTTTCTGGAATTGAATGTGTTGTACCACCAGCACCAATTGCTGCCCATCCTCCTCACCAGTGATGATCCAAGTATTGGATCTGGTAAATTTTATTTTTAATATTTTCTTTCCTGTTTTCTCCTTTCCTCTTCTGAGGGCATTAACTTCTTACCGGCCCCTATCGCCTTCTGGCAGCTTGCTCTAATGACCACTATTTATGTGTGAACCTGAACAATGACTATTTGACTGCATAGGGCATCGCTGTTGAATTCTTGAGTCTACACAGGCAGCTCTGTTGGGGATAATGATTTCTTTTCCCTTCCTTCCCTTACCCAGGGGCACTGAGGATGAGGGTAATTACTGTATTCCATCCCCGGATGCTAATTCTTTTTTTCTGGGGTTGTCATGTGTAAAACGCCTTCCACTGTTTCCCAAGAATGGCCTTGAGCCCCAAGCTCAGAACAACATCCATAACTGCATCAGTGTGGCATTTATTTTTCATTTTTGCCACCATTCATTCATCCGTAGCCTCTTGGAGTGAGATTGCCAAGTTAGTTCCAATTAGGGACAATGGGCCTACACTAGCAAGTGGATTGAACTGTACAAACCCATTTCACAAAAGTACCCCTGTGGCTCCCAGCTAGCGGACAAAGGAGATTTCCATCCTATCGTTCTGGGCTGGATTTGATACCAGAGATGAAAGGCCAAAGTTTAACCCACCGAGTTCCTCTCTATTTGTTTACTTCTAAAATACAACAAGATAGATCATTCCTCATTTGTTCAACCTCCCTGCATAGGCTATCAAACAAATGTGGGGAAGTGTTTGGACATAGTCCCATTAAATGTTACATACCATGCAGGAATCTCAGGTGTACCTTAGAATCATAGAATCTTATAGCACAAAATGAGGCCTGTGTTGGCTCTTTGAAAGTCCCACTCCCCCACTCTTTCCCCAGAGCTCTGCAAATTTTTCTGCTTGAATTATTTATCCAATTCCCTTTTGACAGTTACTATTGAATTTGCTTCCACTTTTCAGCCAGTGCTTTCTAGATCATAACGCCTTCCTGTGTAGAAAGAAAAAACATTCTCCTCTCCTTCCTCCCCCACCTTCCTTGACCAATTATCTTTCACTGCACTGCATGCAAGACCTTAATTTGATGACACATCTTTTTTCTATTTCTCTAGTCACTGACATGGGTTCATTTTATTGCTATGGATCTGCAGGAAAGCTCTTCCCTACCATCTAAATCAGTTCCTTAGTTAAACCATATAGAATAGTTCATAACGCTTCTGAAATGTCTTTTTAAAAGTCTTTAATCTTCATGATCATCGGCTTTGACCTCCAGTTTTGGAATACTTTTCTTTTGTTCATGACTTGAATAATTCGTACAAGACATACAAGATTCTGAAGGGGCTGGATAGGGAAGACACTGAGAGATTGTTTCCACTGGTCAGGGACTCTAAAACACAGGGCACAGCCTCAGGATGTAAACTACATCAACTGCACTACCCTCATCTACACACCTGGTCACATGCTCAAAAAATTCAATCAAATTTGTTAGGCATGACCTCCCTCTGACAAAGCCATGCTGACTATTCCTAATCAAATTTTGCCTCTCCAAGTGGAGATAGATTCTCTCCTTCAGAATTTTCTCCAATAGTTTCCCTACCACTGACGTGAGACTCACTGGTCTGTAGTTCCCTGGCTTATCTCTACAACCTTTCTTAAATAGTGGGACCACATTAGCCGTTCTCCAGTCCTCTGGCACCTCTCCCGTGGTCAGAGAGGAATTAAAAAATTGGGTCTTATTCAGGACTGAGATGAGGAACAATTACTTCACTCAAAGGGTTGTGAATCTTTGAAATTCTCTACCCTAGGGGGTTGTGGATGCTCCATTGTTGAATACATTTAAGGCTGGGATAGACAGATTTTTGGTCTCTCATGGAATCAAGGAATATGGGGAACTGGCAGGAAAGTGGAGTTGAAGCCTAAGATCAGCCACGATTGTATTGAATGGTGGAGCAGGTGCGATGGGCCCTATGGTCTACTCCTGCTCCTACTACTTGTGTTTTTGTGTTCTTGAGGCCTCCTCATGTGGCTCAGTCTGATGTCGAAGTATCAGAGGAAGAGCAACCCCACTGGGAAGGCAAGTGGTATGTTGGCCTTTATTGCAAGTGGGTTGGAGGACAAGTTTAAGGAAGTCTTATTGCAATTGTACATGGCATTGTAAGCTCACATCTGGAGTACTGTGTACAGTTTTGGTCTCCACACCTAAAGAAAGATATACTTGACTTAGTGGCTACCATGAAGTTTCCCTGGATCGATTCTGGGATAAGAGGCCTGCCCTATGAGGAAAGATTGAGTCGAATGGGCCTATACCTCTGGAATTTAGAAAATTGAGAGGCGATCTCATTGAAACATAGAAGATTCTGAGGGGGCTTACTAGGGTAGATGCTGAGAGGCTATTTCTCCTGGCTGGAGAGCCTAGAATTAGGGCATATAGTCTCTGGATAAGGAGTTGGCCAATTCAGACTTAGATGAGGAGAAATCTCTTCACTCAGACGGCTGTGAGTCTTTGGAATTCTCTACCTCAGTGGGTAGTGGATGCTCAGTCATTGAGTATATTCAAGACTGAGATTTATAGATTCTTGGAATCGGGGGGGATCGGGCAAGAAAGTGGAGTTGAGATCGAAGGTCAGCCATCATATTGTGCAGCAGAGCAGGCTTGAGGGCCCACATGGTCTACTGCTACTTGTTACGCCAATGTGCTTTGTTGAATGATAATTTTCTTTAATCCACTGACTGGAGATATGAATTTATATTTTTTTACAAAACATTTAAAGAGAAAAGCTACAAGGATTACTTTGCTGCAGCTTAGGATGGTCACCTAATTTGCCATGGTGTAGTCTACAGTGGGGGAGGCGGTGGCGAGTGGTATTGTTACTGGGTTTAGTAACCCAGAGGTACAGGGTATTGCTCTGGGGCCATGGGTTCGAGTCCCACAATGGCAGTAGGTAGAATTTAAATTCAATTAATAAAAACCATTGTCAATTGTTATAAAAACCCATCTGGTTCACTAATGCCCTTCAGGGAAGGAAATCTGCTGTCCTTACCTGGTCTGGCCTAGATGTGACTCCAAACCCATAGCAATGAGGTTGACTCTTAACTGGCATAACAAGACACTCAGTTGTATCTAACCGCCATGAAGTCAATAAGGAATGAAACTCGACAGACAACCCGGCGTCGACCTAGGCACTGGAAACAACAATGGCAAACCCAGTCCTGTCGACCCTGCAAAGTCCTCCTTACTAACAGCTGGGGGCTTTTGCCAAAATTGGGAGAGCTGTCCCACAGACTAGTGAAGCAACAGCCTGACATAGTCATACTCACCGAATCATAGCTTACAGACAATGTCCCAGGCATCGCCATCACTTTCCCTGGGTATGTCCTGACCCACCAACAGGACAGACCCAGCAGAGATGGTGACACAGTGGTATACAGGCAGGAGGGAGTTGCCCTGGGTGTCCTCAATATCGACTCCGGACCCCATGAAATCTCATGGCATCAGGTCAAACATGGGCAGGGAAACCTCCTGCTGAATACCACCTACCACCCTCCCTCAGCTGATGAGTCAGTACTCCTCCATGTCGATCATCATGAAGATGGCAAAGGCACAGAATGTACTCTGGGTGGGGGACTTCAATGTCCATCACCAAGAGTGGCTCGGTAGCACCACAACTGACCAGGCTGGCCGAGTCCTATAGGTCATAGCTGCTAGACTAGGTCTGCAGCAGGTGACGAGGAACCCAACAAGAGGGAAAAATATACTTGATCTCGTCCTCACCAATCTGCCTGCCGCAGTACTGTCCATGACAGTAGGTATTGGTAGGACTGACCACCGCACAGTCCTTGTGGAGACAAGGTCCCGTCTTCACATTGAGGATTCCCTCCATCGTGTTGTGTGGCACTACCACCGTGCTAAATCGGATAGATTTTGTACAGATCTAGCAATGCACGACTGAGCATCCGTGAAGCATTGTGGGTCATCAGCAGCAGCAGAATTGTACTCTCGCACAATCTGTAACTGGCATATCCCCCACTCTACCATTACCATCAAGCCGGGGGGCCAACCCTGGTTCGATGAAGAGTGCAGGAGGGCATGCCAGGAGCAGCACCAGGCATATCTCAAAATGAGGTGTCAACCTGGTGAAGCTACAACCCGGGACTACTTGCATGTCAAACAGCATAAGCAGCATGCGATAGACAGAGCTAAGCGGTTCCATAACCAACGGATCAGATCTAACCTCTGCAGTCCTGCCACATCCAGCCATGAATGGTGGTGGACAATTAAACAACTAACTGGAGGAGGTGGCTCCACAAATATCCCCATCCTCAATGATGGGGGAGCCCAGCACATCAGTGCGAAAGATAAGGCTGAAGCATTTGCAACACTCTTCAGCCAGAAGTGCCGAGTGGATGATCCATCTCAGCCTCCTCCTGAAGTCACCAGCATCACAGATTCCAATTTTCAACCAATTTGATTCACTCCACATGTTATCAAGAAAACTAAAGGCACTGGATACTGCAAAGGCTATGGGCCCTGACAACATTCTGGCAATAGTACTGAAGACCTGTGCTCCAGAACTTGCCATGCCCTGAGCCAAGTTGTTCTTATATAGCTACAACACTGGCATCTAACCGGCAATGTGGAACATTGCCCAGGTATGTCCTGTACACAAAAAGCAGGACAAGTCCAATCCTGCCAATTACCGCCTCATCAGTCTACACTCAATCCTCAGTAAAGTTATGGAAGGCGTCATCAACAGTGCTTTCAAGCGGCACTTGCTTTGCAATAACCTGCTCACTGACACTCAGTTCGGGTTCCACCAGTGCTACTCAGCTCCTGACCTAATTACAGCCTTGGTTCAAACATGGACAAAAGAGCTGAACTCAAGAGGTGAGGTGAGAGTAACTGCCCTTGACATCAAGGCAGCATTTGACCGAGTATGGCATCAAGGAGCCCTAGCAAAACTGAGGTCAATGGGAATCAGGGGGAAAACCCTCCGCTGGCTGGAGTCATACCTAGTGCAAAGGAAGATGGTTGTGGTTGTTGGAGGTCAATCATCTGAGCTCCAGGACATGACTGCAAGAGTTCCTCAGGGTAGTGTCCTAGGTCCAACCATCTTCAGCTGCTTCATCACTGACCTACCTTCAATCATAAGGTCAGAAGTGGTGATGTTCACTGATGATTGCACAATGTTCACCATTTACGACTCCTCAGATACTGAAGCAGTCCGTGTAGATATGCAGCAAGACCTGGACAATATCCAGGCTTGGGCTGATAAGTGGCAAGTAACATTCGCACCACACAAGTGCCAGGCAATGACCATCTCCAACAAGAAAATCTAACCATCTCCCCTTGACATTCAATGGCATTATGATTGTTGACTCCCCCACTATCAACATCCTAGGGGCTACCATTGACCAGAAACTGAACTGGAGTAGCCATACAAATACTGTGGCTACAAGAGCAGGTCAGAGGCTCGGAATCCTGCGGTGAGTAACTCACCACCTGACTCCCCAAAGCCTGTCCACCAGCTACAAGGCACAAGTCAGGAGTGCTATTGAATACTCTCCACTTGCCTGGATGGGTGCAACTCCAACAACACTCAAGAAGCTCGACACCATCCAGGACAAAGCAGCCCACTTGATTGGCACCCCATCCACAAACATTCATGCCCTCCACCATCAACGCACAGTGGCAGCAGTGTGTACCATCTACCATCTGCAGCAATGTACCAAGGCTCCTTAGACAGCATCTTCCAAACCCATGACCTCCACCACCTGGAAGGACAAGGGCAGCAAATGCATGGGAACACCACCACCTGCAAGTTCTCCTCCAAGCCACACACCATCCTGACTTGGAACTATATCGCCATTCCTTCACTGTCGCTGGGTCAAAGCCCTGGGACTCCCTTCCTAATAGTACTGTGGGAGTACCTACCCAACATGGACTGCAGCAGTTCAAGAAGGCGGCTCACCACCACCTCAAGGGCAATTAGAGATGGGCAACGAATGCTGGCCTTGCCAGCGACGTTCACATCCCATGAACGAATAAAAAAGGACTGTGAGGCAGGAGACAAAATGGCTGTATTTCCTAGAAAGAACCAAGACCCTGGAAGTTGAAGGGAACTGCTTGTTCTTTTTCTTTTTTGCAAGAGAGAAATGCTGCTAACTGCTATGTTTGAATCACTGATGACAGTCATGTGACAAGCCCCTCCCCCATCGATGGTTTTATAGCTTGTGTCTTTCTGCAGCAGGAGAAGCAATGGACTCTGACATGTGCAGACCCAAGTGATGGTCTCTCTCTCTCCTTTCCAGCTTGAAAGCTTTCAAATCCTGCCTGTTGACTGATCACCTTTTGCATACGCCTGCTTCAATCAGAAACCCGGTTGGAGGAAATAATCCGCAATGTTGTCTCCAAGACACCCACTGAACCAGTCATCTACCTCTTCAAACTAAATGGCTCTGGACCACTGAATTCTGCTGGAAGCCAGCCGAGTCATCAAACACCACAGACTGTATACCCTTTTTTCCTATGGACTCTAACTCAACCAATCTACCTTTCCCCCCTCTGTGAGTGAAAGTTGGTACGGTGTTTATTACTTTCATTAGCTCGGTTTAGGTACAATAAAGTTGACCTCTTTCTTTGTTAAACTGAAGAAAACCTTCCAATTGCTCTTGTTATGATCATAGCAAGAATTGGCCAGTACATCTACTTTAAGAAAGAATTAAACCTGTTGTGGTCAAACAAGGAGAGGGAAAAGAGGGAAGCCCTTCAACCGCTCCGCACTTGACCGAAACATACTCCTATTTCTTACATTCTTATGGCTCTTTCCACAGGGGCAACTTGGCAACTGGATGTCAATAGAGTGTGCAATGACAGGATTACCAGTGGAGACAAGATCTGATACTTTGTGATCAAGTGGAACTCCACCTTTGCAGGTGGCTGACTGAGGGATAATGATTTGTTTGCTTCACTGAAATCACTGTACAATTCATTGAGATAAATTCTCCAGGCAGGCAGAAAATGCTGCTATCAAGGAACCGATGGTCCTGTATGTCTGCTTTCCCAGGTCTCAGAAAATTCCTTTTCAGCAAGAGAACTCAATGTTTTACCTTCTGCTAACTTGCCCCCAAGAGAATGGAGCATTCTGGATCCAAGGGTCTTAAATGCTTTCATTTGAGTGAAAGGTTCACTGTCAGACAGCATTAATTGCCCATCCCTAATTGCCGTTGAGAAGGTGATGGTGAGCCACCTTTGGCCATTTCAGAGGGCAGTACAGAGTCAACCACATTGGTGTGGGTCTGGAGTCACATATAGGCCAGACTGGCTTAGAACAGCAGATTTCTGTCCCTGAAGGGCATTAAAAGATCCAGATGGGTTTTTAACAACAATCCAGTATTTTATGGTCACCATTACTGATACTGGCATTTTATTCCAGATTTATTTAATTAATTGTATTTAAATCCACCTGTTGCCATGATGGAATTTGAACTCCTGTCCACCAGATTGTTAGTCTAGATCTCTGAATTACTAGTCCAGTAACATAACATGCTACCATAACCCTAGATGAGATGTTCAACCAAGACCCCATCTGCCATCTCAGGTGGACATAAATGATCCCATGACACTATTGAAGTAGAGCAGGAAAGTTGTGCCAGTATCCTGCCAGCATTTATCCCTCAATCAGCACTACTAAAGAACAGATTTATCTCATTATTTATCTCAATACTGTTTATGGGATCTCACTGCGTGCAATTTGGCTGCTGCATTTTCCTACACATTAACAGTGACTATATTCCAAAAGCGCTACATTAGCCATGGAGCTCTTTAGGACACTTTGAAAAGCACTATTTAAATGTAGGTACTTTCTTCTTTCCTTTATTTCTGGAACAGTACCTCAGCTGTTTCTCTCCTTTCATCCAGTTTTGACATTGGGCGCATGGCAAGAAAATTCTTCCTTGCTTTTACTTGTGTGTTTGGATATTCAAACTCCTTACCTGTCAGGTATTGAAATTCTTCAAGTGCTTTTTTTATTGTAGACATCTTTGGGTCAAATTCCTGAACAGTACATTAGAGAAGTCATTAAACTGTTTACTTTAAAATGGGCCAACGACTGTTATAATAGTACTGGCAGGAATTTGACACAAGCATTTTAACCAGTTTGTTGAAACCACCGCACAAAGAAATTTCAACCCCTGCCTTTCTGTTTTACAATCTGAGTTTTTGATGAACATTTTAAATTAATAGTTTGGTCAGGTTGTTGCTCCATGAGGCCCGACCACCCTCCGTTATCTTACTCAACTGACCATTCTCTGGTATGATCTTAGACCAGCAATGCATGCTAATGTTTGACAAAGTGGCACAATTCCAAGTTCAAGGGCCTCTCTCACAAACCCACCAAAAGGCTTTTTTTAAAACAATTTCACTCCCACCATCCATTCCTTCACCCAATTTTGATCATAGAACTCTCCTTCCTTCCCCAAACTTCACCATGTTCATCCTCCTTCCCTCTCCCAAACTTAACTATTATTGTCCCTTTCTTCCCCATACCTAACCAACTTCATCCCCCTTCCTTCTCCCAAATCTGACCATCTTCATACCTCTTTCTTCTCCAAAAGCAGCCACCTGCTTTACGATGATTGAAACAGAAAATGCTCTTTTTCCCAATTGGAAGGATTTGTTTAATTTGGGCTTTATTTATGTAATGAAAGTTTCTATCACCTGTAACAGATATGGCTGAGTTGCATACCTCCCATCCAAGATGCAGCTGTAAGCTGATTGAAAAGTCTTCCATTTTGTTCCCTTGAATCCAGACAGTACATTCAGCGTATGAATGTTCATTATATCTGTGGCATCATGGAAGACATTTTAATACTTTGTGCGCCATTTCTTTGTGCTGACCATTGAAAGAATTTCCATGTGAAAGATGGCATTGATTGACCATGAGTTTGGGGGCAGTGGGCTGGTGGTTGTGGGTTGAGGGAGGGTTATGTCCCTGCTCGGCCATCGGTCTGAGTGACTTAAATCTGATCACACTTCTCCAACTTGCCTATCCCCACAAAACTTGGAGTTAGTGTGTTTGTAGTAAAGTACCAACAAATGGATTATGTTCAGCCATTGAAAGTCTTTGTTTCTGAAGTGTGGATTTTGGAAAACCATTCAACTGCTCGTGCCTGCAACAACAGCTGTTGGACTAAGTGAAAAAACATGCGGTCGCCATTCAGTCCCTCAGCTTGAGCCTTTATCTGATAAATGTGGAGACATTGCTTCAACGTAACTGTTGATCTCACTCCGGGCCAATTACTTACAGTTAATATCAAAATGAACTGTGAATGGACACCAAAGAATCTCTAAAAGGTGCAGGACACCTATGTCTTGCCCCCCTACCCCTTTGTGCTTTCTAGGCTATGTTGGAATTAGTGGTCGTGCAAAATAACTGAAGATCTTACCAAGCCAGAAAGTCTGCATTTAGAATTAGAACATTACAGCGCAGTACAGGCCCGTCGGCCCTCGATGTTGCGCCGACCTGTGAAACCATCTGACCTACACTATTCCATTTTCATCCATGTGTCTATCCAATGTCCACTTAAATGCCCTGAAAGTTGGCGAATCTACTATTGCTGCAGGCAGGGCGTTCCACGCCCCTACTACTCTCTGAGTAAAGAAACTACCTCTCACATCTGTCCTATATCTATCACCCCTCAACTTGAAGCTATGTCCCCTCGTGTTTGCCATCACCATCCGAGGAAAAAGACGCTCACTATCCACCCTATCTAACCCTCTGATTATCTTATATGTCTCTATTAAGTCACCTCTCCCTCCTCTTCAACGAAAACAACCTCAAGTCCCTCAGCCTTTCCTCGTAAGACCTTCCCTCCATACCAGGCAACATCCTAGTAAATCTCCTCTGCACCCTTTCCATAGCTTCCACATCCTTCCTATAATGCGGTGACCAGAACTGCACGCAATACTCCAGGTGCGGTCTCACTAGAGTTTTATACAGCTGCAGCATGACCTCGTGGCTCCGAAACTCGACCCCCCTACTAATAAAAGCTAACACACCATATGCCTTCTTAACAGCCCTATTAACCTGGTTAGCAACCTTCAGGGATTTATGCACCTGGACACCAAGATCTCTCTGTTCATCTACACTACCAAGAATCTTCCCATTAGCCCAGTACTCTGCATTCCTGTTACTCCTTCCAAAGTGAATCACCTCACACTTTTCCGCATTAAACTCCATTTGCCATCTCTCAGCCCAGCTCTGCTGGTTTGTGAGGCACGACCTACCCGTCACAAAACCGTGCTGACTATCTCTAATGTACTTATTCTTTTCAAGATGATTATAAATCCTGTCTCTTATAACCTTTTCCAACATTTTACCCACAACCGAAGTAAGGCTCACAGGTCTATAATTACCAGGGCTGTCTCTACTCCCCTTCTTGAACAAGGGGACAACATTTGCAATCCTCCAGTCTTCCGGCACTATTCCTGTCGACAATGACGACATAAAGATCAAGGACAAAGGCTCTGCAATCTCCTCCCTAGCTTCCCAGAGAATCCTAGGATAAATCCCATCTGGCCCAGGGGACTTATCTATTTTCACACTTTCATTTAATTCCACTGGTGAAGCTTTGTACGGCTTCTCCTGCTTGTAGAACATCTTTCCTACACAGAGCTATTTTTTCTTATCCCACACCTTGTATTCAATTGTTTAAATCGAGATACTCATCATTTGTTCACCTAGCTCCAATTGTAGGCATAGGCTATGCAGAATCTAATGTCCTGGTCCCCCGTGTTTCTGTACGTGCTCCCAATAAACACAAGATATTTGTCCATTGTACATTCTATTAGCCCAGCTTAGCATATGAACAGTAAATAATACCAACACACCTTTTTGTACAGTGTCTTTAATGTTAAAAATATCCCAAGGTACTTCATGAATCTAAGATAAGTCCCCCAAGACAGAAGGGGAGAAAGGGAGAGATTAAGAAGGTTGATGAAAGGTTTATTCAAATAGAGAGATTTAAGGGTGGAGGGTAGTGGCGCCTGAAGTTTCAGACACTATTGATGGGTTGAAGGGAGGGGGATACACAAACTCCGGAGTTAGAGGAAGGAAGCACCCTAGAAGGGCTATAGGTCTGAAGGAGATTACAGAGACAGGATGGGACAAGGTCAGGGAAGGATTTGTAGATGAGGACAAGAATTTTAAATGTCATTCATTGAGGGGCAAGGAGCCAATGTAGAGGACAGGAGTAATGGACAAGCTGGACATAGTGGGGGATGGGATACTGTATTAGAGTTTTGGGAAATTGGAGTTTATGGTAGCTGGAGATTGGAACGCCAGCAAGAAGTGCATTGGAATGATTGAGTATGGAGGTGATAATAACGTGCATAAGAGTTTCAGTGGTTGAGGGACTACTGCACGATGTTGTAAAGCTGGAAAGAAACAATCTTTGTGATCAATGGGTTAAAACTCAGTTCAGGACACCAAGGATACAGAGATGCCATGGCAGGCAATGAGGTCGTAGAAATGGGGGTGTTTATATAGAGGGGTTGTTGAGGAAGGACAGCGGGTTTGTAAAGTTGGAGGAGAGCAGAATAGAGCAGTTGAACTGTCAGTTAAAGTCACAGAAGATGAGTATTTACTCTGCACAGATTGAGAAGAGAGTACATCCCTCAACAATAAAACTAAAATTAGAATAAATATCCCTCCGACAAGCCACAATAGTCCATTAATTAGATCAGGAGTTCTGAACTCGGGGTCTGTGGCCTCCTAGGGTTCTATGAGAACCTTTCAAGGGGTCCGCCTAATCGTCATCTTTCAAGAATACAATCTTTTTAAAAATCCCATTCAGCGATCAGGGTCAACAAAAGAAAGAGCGAGAAGGATCACTACTGATGTCAGTGGTATCCCATTTATTACCAAATATGAAACCTTGAAATAGGCTATATATTTCTTTTAACCCAGTTCCAAAAAAGAGTTTAATTCAATGCACCAATGCAAGGTTGGGCCGATTGTTGGAGGAGAGGAGACCTCAGCCCCTCTCCTCTCCCAGATCCGTTAGTGACAATTGGCAATGGGCTCTTTTCCCGTCAGGCTGCACAGCACGCTCTCCTTCCACCATGTTCAAATCAGGTATGTGGAGCAACATGTCCCTAGGGTTTGATGTTTATTTTGTGGGGTAAAGGGTCAAGAATTAGCAAAAGAGTATGGGAGAATGTTTGACTAACTTCACCTTATGCTCTTAATGCAGCTGACCATTGCTTGTCCATGGCAGCTGTTTATAGAGCCGAGCACAGCACAGCTAGCTGATCAAATTGCCTGCTGCTGCTGCCAGAACCTACTGGGAGCTCACAGTCCCCGGTCCCAGTCCCAGAGTTATCACTCATGCAAGGTGCAAGCGGTCATGAAGTCTGGCCATTTTTATACTGACAAGTGAGCCTGGAGCTTATATGCTGATCATATATGGTGATCCAAATGAGTTTCTGTTGTGGGATCTTGCTGTGTGTAAGTTAGCTGCTGATTTTTAACCACATGCCAGGAACCTTTCTTTAAAAATAGTTATGTCCTGTTACAGGGAATCCATGGAATTTTTATGACTCAGGAGAGGGAAACTCAGAAACAAAAGGTTGAGAACCCTTGAATTCATGGCTGATCTGTACCTCACCTCAATCTACCAACCTTTGCTCTATATTCCTTAATACCATTACCTACCAAAAATCTAACCATCTCAGTTTTGAAATTTACAGTTGATCTCCCGCCCCCCCCCCCTCCCCCCCCCCCCCCCCCCAGCCTGAACAGCTCTTTAGGGCAGAGAGTTCCAGATTTCCACTACCCTTTGTGTGAGGAAGTGCTTCCTGACATCACCTGTGAATGGCATTGCCATTATTCTGCCCCGTTATTTTGAACTTCTCCACCTCAGAGGAAGTAGTCTCCTGATATCTACCCCATCTAATTCTTTAATCATGTTCAACACCTCAATTAGACCATCATTTAAATAACATTCAAGCAGCACCAGCCTCAGATCTCCATTGTTTTATATTTTCAACAACCTGTTGGGTTGCGTCCCCCCTATTGTCCAACTATGAGAAAATTCTAACACACTCCCAGCTGTTCGGGAATGGGACCAGTATTTTAAACAGTTCAAAATATGTGTCTAAAGGAGACTGGCCATCTTGGATTGATTTTCTTCCTCCTCTCCTCTTCTCTCCCCAACCATTTGCACAACTGATTTTGGCCCCACTTACCAAATGCCCTCCAGTCAGCCTCCCTTCAGATAGACTACTATATTTCCAAAGGACAGTATCTCACCCGTTCCACCACCCACTCTTCATCAGAGTTAGGCGACCTTAATCTCCTGAGTTCGAACGTCAGATCCCAGGGATGAAAGGATTGTACAGTAATAAAGTCGCTGTGTGTTTTCTTAAGGTGATTAAGAAATATGAGGAGTTGAATTCTTTGTTTTTGTAGTGCTCTGTCAGAGTGACACACAGCTTTGTTTATTCGGTGTCTTGGAGTTGAGTAGGGAGATTCTTTAAAAGCACCCATCAGTGAAATTCTTTATCGCAGGAACTTGAGCTGTGGTGAATCAAAGCAGCATTACAGCTTCTAAAGAATGTCTGAATAAAGGGGAGACTGATATCCACTATTACCTTACTGAGTCTTCTGTCTAAATGTCTGGATGGACCGTGCTTCTAACTTGAATGCTAGGGAGCCATCCACGGCAGCTTTTAAGAGTATAAGAAATAGGAGCAGGAAAAGGCCATTCGGCCCCTTGAGCCTTCTCCACCATTCAATAAGGTCATGACTGATTTAATTGAGGCCTTAACTCCACTTTCCTGCCTGCCCCCCATAACCCTTTACTTCCTTGTAGATCAAAAGTCTGTCTAGCTCAGCCTTGAATATATTCAATCCCCAGCCTCCACTGCTCTCTGGGGTAGAGAATTCCAAAGATTAATGACTCTCTGAGAGAAGAAATTCTTCCTCATATCTGTCTTAAATGGGAGACCCCTTATTTTGAAACTGTGCCCCTTAGTTCTAGATTCCCCACGAGGGGAAACATCCTCTCAGCATCTACAATATCAAGCCCCCCTCAGAATCTTGTATGTTTCGATTAGATTAGAGATACAGCACTGAAACAGACCCTTCGGCCCACCGAGTCTGTGCCGACCATCAACCATCCATTTATACTAATCCTACACTAATCCCATATTCCTACCAAACCTCAATAAGGTCACCTCTATTTCTTCTAAACTCCAATGAGTAAAAGTCCAACCTGCTTAACCTTTCCTCCTAAGGCAACCCCGGCATCCCAGGAATCAACCTAGTGAACCTTCTCTGAACTGCCTCCAATGCAAGTATATTCCTCCTTAAATAAGGAGACCAAAACTGTATGCAGCACTCTAGGAGTGGTCTCACCAGCACCCTGTACAGTTGTAGCAATCTGAAGTAAAAACAAAAAATACTGGAAATACTGAGCATTTCAGGCAGCATCTATGGAGTGAAAAATAGAATTAACATTTCAGGTCGATGACTTTTCATCAGAATTGGGAAAAGTTAGAAATATAACTTGGCAACTCGCCAAGCCTCTTTCAACAGCACCTTCCAAATCCACAATCTGTACCACTGAGAAGGGAAAGGGCAGCAGATGCATGGAAACACCACCACCTGAAAGTTCCCCTTCAAGCCACACATCATCCTGACTTGGAATTATATCACCGTTCCTTCACTGTCGCTGGGTCCTGGAACTCCCTTCTTAACAACACTGTTAGTGTACTGACACTAGATGGAGTGCAATGGTTCAAGAAGGCAGCTCACCACTACTTTCTCAAGGACAATTAAGGATGGGCAACAAATGCTAGCCTTGCCAACGACATCCACATCTCAAGAAAGAATTAAACAAAAATTAGTTTTTTGCTCTTTGCATACTTTAGGTGGGCAAGCTTTCCGTAATGTCTGAGTATATGGAAATGGCCTCCCTTCAGAGCCGCCCAACTTCAATCTTATGATACAGAAACTGCTGTAATTGCTGTTCATGTCTGTTGTTAGCACTCATCTCACGTTACTGGAGCGAGACTCTGTCTCAGTGGTAGAATTTATGCCTCTGAGTCGGAAGGTGTAAGGTTCAAGCCCTGCACCAGGCAGTCCCAGTGAACGAGACCAGAGCTCTGGATCTGAATTCTGGGCTAACATCCAGCCAGATACTCATTTCTGTGGGTGTGGGTGGTCTTCCCACCTCACTGTATGGGTTGTGGGCACCCATAAAACCCTCTGACAGTGTGGAATAACCTCCTTATTGGATGATATAAAGATGGTGTCAACCATGGAAGGAGTGTTCACGTTGCAGCCTGTTAATCAGCCTGCAAATCCTTCCATTACTTCACAATTCAAGGAAAGAATGTGTGGATAGGAAATCAACAACCTCTCAAATTACTGCTTAGGATACTTGCCCTATCCTTGGCTGTTTCTCGACTCACCAAAGCTGTGATTGATCCACCCTACTTCATTTGGCACAAGGACAGTTACCTCATCAGGTGGTGTGTGTGTGTGTTCCAGCTGGCTCAGGCAGCTGAAGTGTCATCCTTCAGCTTCCCACACATCTGTGAAGGAATATGTCTTTCATTGCAGTATTTATCTGCAACTCTGTGCTGATGGCTACAGCCCCAGACAGCATCTTGCTCAAGGGCCAAAACTCCCTGCAGGTTACACCATGCAGTGATGTGGCCTGGCCTTCTGACTGCAGCTCTTTGTAGAGTTCGGCACAATAAGTGATATATGCTCCCTCACTCAGTGCCACCACTCACTGTGACGAACCCTCACTGTACTTTCTCAATGTGATGAACATTTGTTGTTCCAGGTCGAACGGGACAAGTTGAAGTCTGAAGAAGACGCCCTGCGGCTCTCAGCTGAGAAGGGACAGCTGGACCAGTCTCTCAGCGGTGCAGAAACGGATCTCGCAGAAACACAAAGACAGATTCAGCAGCTGCAGGTCAGCACTAGTTTAAACCGACCACAGGTATTTAATAACCTGAATGGAAGCAATCCATGAATTCTCTTGCAAATTGTTTGTCATCTGTACTCATTTAATTTGTGAGCGACTGTAATCAGGTTGAGGTAGCACGAAGTCAGAGACAGGTATCTCAGCACCAAAACAGCTCTTTGCCTCACCCTTTGCCCCCTCTAACACTTTTATATAGGAAAAGGAGCAGTCCATTCAGCCCTGGAGCCTGTTCCAGCATTCAGTTAGATCATAGCTGATCTGTATCTGTAACCTGCCTTGGTTCCACATCCCTGAACTACCTTACCTAACCAAAAGCGACCAACTGTCGTCTTGGCATTTTCAATTTTTCCAGCATCCACAGCCTTTTGAGAGAGTGAGTTCTGGATTTCCACTCCCCATGGTGTGAAGATGTGCTTCCTGCTATCATCCTTGAATGTGCTAGCTCTAATTTTAAGGTTATGTCCCCTTGCTGTGGACTCCCCCACCAGAGGAAATAGTTCCTCTGTATCTATCTGATCAAACCCCTTTATTATTTTAAACAACTCAACCTTGTAAACTCAAGGAAATATAAGCCAAGTTGATGGATTCTGGTGAATCTGCACTGCACCCCTTCCCAGGCCAATATATCCTTCTTGAGTTGTGATGGTCTTCTCCATGCTCCCTTGCTCCTTCCACTTCTCTATTGCTGGGTTTCTCCTAGCTCCATCCACACCTCCAGCACTGGTCTTCTCCTTGCCACTTTCCCTCTCTAATGCTGGATGTCGTCTCGCCCCAAGAGGTTAGGGACAGCAACCTATTCTGAGAGAATCCTGTCTTTTCTTCAGTTATCTCAGGGCAATTATTTTAAAGGTCTGGTTCCTTTATATGAATTATTGTGCCTTGACTATATCAGTGCGTTGTAACTCTCTGAGTTACAAAAACAATGTTTAAATGGGAAATTCTTATAGGGAGGCCCTGCAGTCACAAATGTCCGTTCTTTTTCCCATCACCTTTTCTATTGCAGTAGCTGGTTTAGAACTCAGCCTTCATCCTTTTAGTTGGCATATATTTTTCTTTTATGCATCGTTCTGCTCCCTAAATGGGATTCCTTCATTAATCTCATCTCATCTCTGCCAATGTTTACATTGATAGATTTGCTATAGTCTGGAAGGTTTCATCCATGATATAGGGAGCAGTCCTGAATCTCCTGTGTGGTTTCATCAGCAGATGCCACATGTTAAATCAGGGGTATCATGAGCCAGATTTTGCTGTCAAAATAACATTATTAATGTGCAAATGGTACAGCAATTTCAGGAGAGAGAAAAATTGTTAGGAAATCTCTTAAACTCAATTAAATGATTCCTTGTGATTCAGGCTCAAGTGTGTTGTCCAAATGTACTTTTATTACTTAGACACCAATAATATAATAACTATTAAGTTTATACAATAGATTTATACAACCTGGTTTCTTGCAGACCCAAGGGGATCAAACTTGGCCTTTGTAAATGTTGGATGTCTGACTGTCCTGTGAGTTCTGATCTTCGAAGGGCTGTTCTTGATATTCTATACCCTTGTTTGTGAGTTATATCACATGATGCCCAGAATTTATATTGAAGCAAATTCCTTCTCCCTCAATCTCCAGACTTAATAGCTATCTTGATGGTTTGACTATTAAGCAGTTAATATTACAAAAGGAACAGGATGACCTAGACAATCCCAAACAGTTAAATGATACTGCTTGGGTGCTTCCACTGTTCAGGCCAAGATCCAATACTGACACCTTGACATGGAATGTAGCCAACATATCTGCTAGTTGCTCTTGCATTGTTCTGATTAATCACTGATAATATAAATCCAAATTCTGGTAATGACATCGAGGTGTGATTAACTTTGGGACTCGGGCAAATTCTAACACAAATGCTTGGTTAAATATGGGCATCCAGAGCCTGCTACCCGAGTTGCACTGCTGTGAGCCTGGCTTCATAAAAACAGCATTTTGCATATCTGACATACTGTTGAAATGCATTGAGTGGTGTGAAGTTGCTGTGTTACAAAGGTAGATATGAAATAAAGTCACCACAGAAAGTCATGAGTGTGAGATCTCGTTCCATCTGGTATTAATTGTTGTTTGAGATTTAAAAATGTAATTTTTTATTACTTTTTCTTTCTATCTCTTTTATTTATCTCTCTTTATCCAATTTGTCTTTCCCTTTCTTTATTGCTTTTTCTGTGCCTGATCGATATTGAATTTAACCCCTTTGTTTGCACTTCCTTCTCAATCCTTGCATTGTTTATTTCACAGTCCTTCAATTGGATTGGTTAAGGAGACACATAGTTGCGTGTTCTGAACATTTAGTTCCCAGAAGCCCTGTTCCCCCATTGTACCATTATCAGCTTGCACTTTCAGCAACAATCCACGCAAAAATTTTTAAAGAAGTAAATATGCAAGCGTAAATTTAACTAAAAGCAGATGCTATTATATAACCTGCTACAGCAAAATCTGGCCCAGTATGTTTGCCCAAATATTAATCGTATTATAATGAGCAGCAAGCTGAAGATGCTTAGCCACTGTAACTGAAGTGATCAATCACTCTGCGTCAATCGGAACAACTCTTTAAAATCTCAAAAAGAGTACTGCAACCCAGAGTGACACTGCATGTCAAGCTGACACTGGATGTTTCAGGCACCCAATACGGGAAAGGCACAACTGACAGTGCATCAGATGATGTCATTCATCACGTGCCGTCTACTATAATCCACCCGCCCAACTTAACTTCTGGTATGAAATCGGAAGTGATCGCAGGAAGCTTATGGTATAGCTATCTGCCCAGTTTTCCAGCCCAACCCACCCAGAATCATGCTGATTTACTCCTAATAGGTGAGTACAATAACCAGATGGCTATAGCAGCAGCTACGGAGATTTCACCTTTTGAAGACTACGCCTGATCAATACAACTAAACATCTCAACTGGCAATAAAAGCAAAATACTGCGGATGCTGGAAATCTGAAATAAAAGCAAGAAATGCTGGAACCACTCAGCAGGTCTGGCAGCATCTGTGGAAAGAGAAGCAGAGTTAATGTTTCGGGTCAGTGACCCTTCTTCGGAATCGGGTCACTGACCCGAAACGTTAACTCTGCTTCTCTTTCCACAGATGCTGCCAGACCTGCTGAGTGGTTCCAGCATTTCTTGTTTTTATCTCAACTGGCAAACTCCTTTTGCATTGTTAAGAAGAAGGCTGTTACAACTAATGAGAGCCTCTATCCCTGAAGTTGATTTGTTGGCCTCTTAAATTAATGCATCTAAAGAGCCCTCTTTACTCTTTTAAAGGAATTGACTGAAAAATGTTAGGCAGCTTCTGGCCACCTCCTGTACCAGTCCCCATCTCTGGTTTCTGACTGCTGTATTGCGACAATGCTTGATGTATTCACGCCCTGCCTTCAAACTTGATAGCCCAGATTTTCTGATTTGGAAATGACCATTCCCAATTGGAAATTGGGTGAGAATCAGTTAATTCAGATCTTAGTTTAGTTTAGTTTAGAGATACAGCACTTTAACAGGCCCTTCGGCCCACCGAGTCTGTGCCGACCATCAACCACCCATTTATACTAATCCTACACTAATCCCGTATTCCTATCACATCCCCACCTGTCCCTATATATTTCCCTACCACCTACCTATACTAGGGGCAATTTATGATGGCCAATTAACCTATCAACCTGCAAGTCTTTGGCATGTGGGAGGAAACCGGAGCACCCGGAGGAAACCCACGCAGACACAGGGAGAACTTGCAAACTCCGCACAGGCAGTACCCAGAATCGAACCCGGGTCCCTGGAGCTTTGAGGCTGCATTGCTAACCAGTGCGCCACTGTGCCGCCCCGTTTGACTCTCCAATCAGGATTAGATGCGGCAAGGGAAACACGTGGCCAGTTTAGTGGGTAGATTCACAAATTTGAATACACACTGAGGAGGTGACATTATGGTTCTGAATTTCCTCCGCCCTGCCATAAATTTGCCAGAAGTGCAGCAGAAACCACGTTGGCATAGATTCAGATGGATTTTTTTTGACCCGAGGAGTAGATATGCAGGATGGACATCTAACAATTTTATGCCAAGCTTTATTAAATTCCTTATAAAAACCTGGCTTAGCACATGATTAAAGGCTACAGGGATAATTCTGAATGGATGGTGTCAGGCAAAACCCCACCTGCCAAGATTGAGGCACACATTATTTCGCCACATGAATATTCAAACATAAAAAATTGCAATGTCGGACTGGAAGGACGTTTGCATAATACAAGACAATGTGGAAATGAAGGGAGCCAGTCCCTGTTTCTCCAATACGCAGAAGTGGTCAAACCAGTTCTAGTCATATGTCTAGCTGGCTGGAGCTTTTGGATTTGAACTTCCAACAAAGGATGTTGAAGAGACTGTTCCATATAAGGAGCAAGTCACATGACTAACTGGCTGAGCACCCTGAGAGCTTTTTAAATTTTGAACGGAGAGTGTCGTGTGCTCATGGACTGAGAAGGTCTCCTCTGCCTGCCAGTCTCCTGTCTGCCTGCCTTCATGTCTTCCTATGGAAATAAATCTTGTGAAAACATGTGAAACTCAAAGAGTGAAAGGTTTGCCACATGAACAAAGTTTTAAGAAGATTACTGGGCCCCAACGAAATGCAAGACTATAACTTCAATCAAGGACTACAGTGAGCTCGAGATACAGTAACAAGATATTGCTTCAAACTGTTCTACTTATCTCTTCTGCTCTTTTCTATTCCTGCCTGCATGTTTATATCGCATGTGCATGCTAGCGTGAGTGTGTTATATATCCGTAGGCATGAACCGTATTAGAGTTTAAGTTTAAGGTTTTAATAAATTTCATAATTTTGCTTTAAACCAAAGAAAACCTATTTGTGTTCAGTTCTTTGCCTTATAATTGGAAACTGTGAACAAGGATTCACACAAAGGAGAGCTCAGAACGCAGTGTGTTTAAAGGACAAAATCCTGTTACAATAAGACCAGGTAAAGACTGCAAAAGACCCTTAGACATTGCTCACCTGGTCTTAACAGAAATGGTCAAACACTCTATGCAATATTAAGATTCTTGTGCTCTTGAGATTGCAGGAAGATTAGTTCTTTGGGACATCCTGTGGTTGTGAAAGCCGGTATATAAATTGAAGTCCCTTCTTTCTTATTTCATTAAATGCAAGGCTGAATAAAGTAGATTATAATGTTAGATTAATATCTGGGAGCTCTGCTGAGTTGCCATCAGCACAATGTCCTTGGCGACTTGCCTTCCTCGGAGGAGGTCATAAGTTGCTAAGGGTAGAAATGCCCATTGTTGCTCTTCTTGTACAAAAGCTTAATATGATCATTCCAAATCTCCGTTGTTATTTTAGAGGAAGCATAAATTGATTTCAGTCTAATGCTTACATTGAACTTGTGTTGGAAAGAATTTGGTAATGTAATGAAAGTGCTTCTATATTTTTTGTTAAGTATATGTTTTTGAGGACTTATATTTAAATTGTGGATATGGATTCATTGGAAGGCTGAAGATTTCATAGAAGCTAGACTTTGCTTTGTTGTTGACAGTTCATTGTAAGGACACCGAAATGATGTTTAAAAACAGCCTTGCTGGATGTCATGTGCTTTGAGCAATAAATAACAAAAACCACGGTGACCTGGGCAAGATGTTTACAAGAAGTGACAGGTCAAAATTTATAGGGGTCAGGAGGCTTGGCTTTCAAGATATTGTTTTGGTTTTGCTTTGGACAGTGTGTAGGGGAAAACCAGTCAATGAGCAGTCACCATCAGCTCACCCTCTTCCACCTCTTTGAGAACTTCCTGAAAATCAAGTATAAGAAATGGAGAAACTGATGCAGCATTTCTCCTGAAAAGCCTCTCAGAAACTCCTGATGCCACTAGAAAAGACATGCAGTAAACTCGCTTCAGTCATAACAGTACACGTGCATTAATGGAATAATTTTCCATTGGTATTGTTATGACCAAGGTGGGAGGAGTGAACTGTCTTTTCCAGTTCCACTTCTCCACAGGTCACAACATATATTTAAATGTTTACCAAGTTACCGATACAGTCAATCATAGACTCTATTTTCATCCCAGAATAAAATACACCAACCAGGTTTCTTTAATAAACATCAAAATGGTCAGTTTATTATAAAACAAGACATAACCAGTAATGAAGCAAAGCATTAACACACAGATTGAAATCTGAAAGTTCCATTTTACCTTAGCCCCTCTCTCTCTCACACACACACACACATACACAGACACCACCACCCCCCCCACCCACCTCCCCGCCGGTTAACTGAAAAAAAATAGAAATTTTCTTTTTAGAGCTCTGTTACAAAAAAACACAGAAAAGAATCCTCTGACCAAGTACTTACTATTCTTGAAAAAAAAGCAAAGATATGGAAAGATGTCTGTTGTCCCTTTTTGATTTGGCCTCCCAAATACGCGTGAATGGCTGACACTGGGATCTTTCTCTGGAGCAATTGGGTCAGGCGGTGTTGAGGATTTATCTGGCAGGTTTTTCCAGTGTATCAGGAGAAATGTGGCAACTGGGGTTTAAGGCAGGCCTTTCAAGAGGAATGCTTTATCAATTTCTCTACTTCTTACACACGCTTCTAAGAGCTTCTCAAAGAGATGTAAAAACTGGCAGACTTTTCAAAGAGATGCAACAGGCTGAGCTGGGTTTTGTCCTTCAGGCTGGTTTTTAAAACTCCAACTGACTGTCCAAAGTGAAACCAAAAACGATCTCAAGAGTCAAGCCTCCTGACCCCGATAAATCTTGACCTGTCACTTCTCCGTAAACATCTCCCCCTTGTAAAAATCCCCTTGCTGGATAATTATCGAAGACAGGTGCCTTCCAGTAAGGGCTGTTTACAAACCAAGTCCAAAAGACCTCATGATGACCTCTTTTTAAAAAAAAACACAAAATCCAGCATCTATGGAATCCTTTTTTCAGTTTTGAAACACAAGTCCACAAAATTTAAAGTCATAGAGTTATACAACACAGAAGCAGGGACTTCGGCCCATCGCGTGTATGCTGGCTACCAAGCACCAATCTATTCTAATCCCATTTTCCAGCACTTGGCCCGTAGCCTTGTGTACTATGGCATTTCAAGTGCTCATCTAAATACTTCTTAAATGTTAAGAGGGTTTCTGCCTCTACCACCCCTTCAGGTAGTGCGTTCCAGATTCCAACCACCCTCTGGGTGAAAGTTTTTTTCCTCAAATCACCTCTAAAACTCCTGCCCCTTACCTTAAATCTGTGCCCCCTGATTATTGACCCCTCCGCAAAGGGAAAAAGTTTCTTCCTATCTATCCTATCAATGCCCCTCATAATTTTGTATACCTCAATCAGGTCCCCCCTCAGCCTTCTCCGTTCCAAGGAAAGCAACCCTAGCCTATCCAGTCTCTCTTCATGGCTGAAATGCTCCAGCCCAGGCAACATCCTGGTAAATCTCCTTTGCACCCTCTCTGTTGCAATCACATCCTTCCTATAGTGTGGTGACCAAAACTGTACACAGTACTCCAGCTGTGGCCTAACCAGTGTTTTATACAGCTCCATCATAACCTCCCTGCTTCTATATTCTATGCCTCAGATAATAAAGGCAAGTATCCCATATACCTTCCTAACCACCTTATCTACCTGTGCTGCTATCTTCAGTGATCTATGGACAAGTACACCTCTGAACCTCTGTGCTTCCTAGGGTCCTACCATCCATCGTACATTCCCTTGCCTTGTTAGTCCTCCCAAAATGCATCACCTCACACTTCTCAGGATTAAATTCCATTTGCCACAGCTCCGCCCATCTTACCAGCCCATTTATATCGTCATGTAATCTAAGGCTTTCCTCCTCACAATTTAGGACACCACCAATTTTCGTGTCGTCTGCAAATTTACTGATCATACCTCCTATATTCACGTCTAAATCATTAATTTACACTACAAACAGCAAGGGTCCCAGCACCGATCCCTGCGGTACACCACTGGTCACAGGCTTCCACTCGCAAAAACAACCCTCGACCATCACCCTCTGCCTCTTGCCACTAAGCCAATTTTGGATCCAGTTTGCCAAATTACCCTGGCTCACATGGGCTGTTACCTTCTTAACCAATCTCCCATGCAGAACTTCATCAAAAGCCTTACTGAAGTTCATGTAGACTACATCAACTGCTTTAAACATCTAGTCACCTCCTCGAATAATTCAGTCAAATTTGTTAGACACGATCTCCCCCTGACAAAGCCATGCTGACTATCTCTGATTAATCCCTGCCTCTCCAAGTGGAAATTAATCCTGTCCCTCAGATTTTTTCCAGTAGCTTCCCTACCATTGATGTTCGACTCACTGGCCTGTAATTACCTGGTTTATCCCTGCTACCCTTCCTGAATAATGGTACCACATTCGCTGTCCTCCAGTCCTCTGCCACCTCTCCTGTGGCCAAAGAGGATTTGAAAATTTGTGTCAGAACCCCTGCTATCTCCTCCCTTGCCTCACATAACAGTCTGGGATACATCTCATCTGGGCCTGGGGATTTATCCACTGTTAAGCCCGCAAAAACAGCTAATACTTCCTCCCTTTCAATTCTCATTTGTTCAAGTATATCACAATCACCCTCCCTGATCTCTACACCTACATTGTCCTTCTCCACAGTGAACACAGATAAAAAGTAATTATTTAAAACCTCACCTTTGTCCTCCAGCTCCACACACTGCCACTCTGGTCCCTAAGTAGCCCTACTCTTTCCCTGGTTATCCTCTTGCCCTTAATATACTTATAAAATGCCTTAGGATTTTCCTTTATCTTGCCCACCAGTGTTTTTTCATGTCCCCTCTTCACTCTCCTAATTGCTTTTTTAAGTACCCCCCTACACTTTCTATACTCCTCTAGGGCCTCCGCTGTTTTCAGCGCTTTGAATTTGCCATAAACCTCATTTTTTTTCCTTTTCCAATCCTCTATATTCCTTGACATCCAGGGTTCCCTGGACTTGTTGGTCCGACACTTCACCTTAATGGGAAAATGTTGGCCCTGAACTCTCACTGTTTCATTTTTGAATGACTCCCACTGGTCTGATGTAGACTTTCCTACGAAGAGCTGCTCTCAGTCCACTTTGGCCAGATCCTGTTTTATCATATTGAAATCGACCTTCCCCCAAAATGTAACAAAATTTAACTAAAAATTGAAAGTATTTTCATAACAGTGTGGATATATTTGTAACCTAGGTTGTGAAGGGAAGTAAGAGAAGAAATAACGGAAGCTCTGCCAGTCATTTTCCAGTCCTCTCTGACTACAGTTGTGGTGCCAGAAGACTGGAGGTCCGCTAACATTGTACCATTGTTTAAAAAGGGAGAAAGGGTTAGACTGAGTAATTACAGGCCAGTCGGTCTCACCTTGGTGGTGGGAAAATTATTGGAAAAAGTTCTGTGGGACATGATAAATCTTCATTTAGAAAGACACAAATGAATCAAGGACCCTCAGCATGGATTTGTTAAGAGAAGGTCATGTCTGACCAGCATGATTGAAACTTTTCAGGAGGTAACAAGGAGGATCAATGAGGGTAACGCATTTGATGTAGTCTATATGGATTTTAGCAAGGTTTTTGATAAGGTTGTAGAGGGCACACTGGTCTTGAAAGTAAAAGCCCATGGAATCCAAGGCAAAGTGGCAAGTTGGATCCAAAATTGGCTCAGAGGCAGGAAGCAAAGGGTGTTTTTGTGACTGGAAGGCCAGCAGGGTTCCTGAGGGGCTACTACAAGGCCCTTTCTTTTTGTGGTATATATCAATGATTTGGACTTGAATGTGGGGGGTATGATTAAGAAGTTTGCAGACGGTACAAAAACTGTCTGTGGAGTTGATAGTGAAGAAAAAAGCTGTCGATTGCAGGAAGATGTCAATGGACTCGTCAGGTGGATGAAATAGTGCTGAATGGCATTGAATTTGGAAAAGTGTAAGGTAACACATTTGAGGAAGGTTAACAAGCCAAGGGAATACACAATAAATGGTGGGATACTGAGAAGTGTAGAGGAACAGAGAGGCCTTGGAGTGCACGTCCACAGATCCCCGAAGGTGGCTGGACAGGTAGCTAGGGTAGTCAAGAAGACGTATGGAATACTTGCCTTTATTAGTTGAGGCACAGAATATAAGGGTTGTAATCTCTGGGTTTCTTCCGGTGCCACGGGCTAGTGAGTATATGAATAAGAGGTGAGAGCAGATGAATGCATGGTTGAGGAGATGGTGCAGGAGGGAGGGCTTTAGTTTCCTGAATCACTGGGCCTGTTTCCGGCGAAGGTGGGATCTGTATAAGATGGAAGGATTGCACCTGAACTGGAACAGGACCAGCATCCTTGCTGGGAGGTTTGCTAGTGCTGTTGTGAGGGGTTTAAACTAATTTGGCAGGGGGATGGGATACAGGGTGGAAGCACAGTAGGGTGTGATGTACAATCAAATATAAATGTGAAGCTAAGTCAGTCTGGAGGGCAGAGTAATGTAGACCTGTTAAGGCTCAAGCAAATAATGCAAGGCTGGATTGTATCTATTTTAATGCAAGGAGTCTTACTAGTAAGGCAGATGAATTGAGGGCATTGATTAACACATGGGAATATGATTATTGCTATCACTGAGACATGGTTGAGGGAAGGACAGGACTGGCAGCTTAATATCCCAGGGTATAGAATCTTCAGACGTGATAGGGGAGGGGGTAAAAGAGGAGGTGGCATTGCACTGTTGCAGTAAGGAGGGATGATATCTTAGTAGGTTCCTCTAATGAGGCCATAAGGGTAGAACTTAAAAACAAAAAGGGGGCTATGACTTGGCTGGGAGTGTACTATACAGGCCTCCAAACAGTCAGGCAGTGATAGAGGAGCAGCTAAGTAGGCAAATCTCAGAGAGGTGCAAAAATAATAGGGTAATAATAGTAGGAGATTTCAACTTCCCTTTTTTGAGGGGATAGTATTAGTTGAAAAAGCTTAAAGAGGGCAGAATTCTTCAAGTGATTTCAGAATAACTTTTTGAGCCAGCACGTAGAGAGTCCTACAAGAGGGGGAGCGGTACAAGTGGCAGTGGGGGAGCATTTCGGGGATAGTGACCATAACTCTAAGATTTAAGGTTGTTATGGAAAAGGACATAGAGGGACCGGAAATAAAAGTACTGAATTGGGGGAAGGCAGATTTCAATATGATAAAACAGGATCTGGCCAAAGTGAACTGGGAGCAGCTTCTTATAGGAAAGTCTACATCAGACCAGTGGGAGTCATTTAGAAAGGAAATTGTGAGGGTTCAGGTGCAGCATGTTCCTGTAAAGGTGAAGAGTAGGACCAACAGGTCAAGGGAACCCTGGATGTCAAGGGATATAGAGGATTGGATAAGGAAAAAAAAGGAGGCATATGGCAAATTCAGAGTGCTGAAAACAGCGGAGGCCCTAGAGGAGTATAGAAAGTGTAGGGGAGTACTTAAAAAAGTAACTAGGAGAGCGAAGCAGGAACCTGAAAAAACACTGGTGGGCAAGATAACGGAAAATCCCAAGGCGTTTTGTAAGTATGTTAGGGGCAAGAGGATAACCAGGGAAAAAGTGGGGCCCATTAGGGATCAAAGAGGCAATCTGTGTGTGGAGCTGGAGGACATAGGGGAGGTTTTGAATGATTACTTTTCATCTGTGTTCACTATGCAGAGGGACGATGTAGGTGTAGTGATCAGGGAGGGGGATTGTGATATACTTGATGAAATTAGCATTGAAAAGGAGGAAGTATAAGCTGTATTAGTGGGCTTAAAGGTGGATAAATCCCCAGGCCCAGATGAGATGTATCCCAGGCTGCTATGTGAGGCAAGGGAGGAGATAGCGGGAGCTCTGACACAAATATTCAAATCCTCTCTGGCCACAGGAGAGGTGGCAGAGGACTGGAGGACAGCGAATGTGGTACCATTATTCAAGAAGGGTAGCAGGGATAAACCAGTTAATTATAGACAGTGAGTCTAACGTCAGTGGTAGGGAAATTATTGGAAAAATTTCTGAGAGACTGGATTAATCTCCACTTGGAGAGGCAGGGATTGATCAGGGATAGTCAACATGGCTTAGTCAAGGGGAGATCATGTCTAACAAATTTGACTGAATTTTTCGACGAGGTGACTAGAGGTGTAGATGAGGGTAAAGCAGTTTAGTTTAGTTTAGTTTAGAGATACAGCACTGAAACAGGCCCTTCGGCCCACCGAGTCTGTGCCGACCATCAACCACCCATTTATACTAATCCTACATTCCTACCACATCCCCGCCTGTCCCTATATTTCCCTACCACCTACCTATACTGGGGGTAATTTATAATGGCCAATTAACCTATCAACCTGCAAGTCTTTTGGCTTGTGGGAGGAAACCGGAGCACCCGGAGAAAACCCACGCAGACACAGGGAGAACTTGCAAACTCCACACAGGCAGTACCCAGAATCGAACCCGGGTCCCTGGAGCTGTGAGGCTGCGGTGCTAACCACTGCGGCACTGCACATGGACTTCAGTAAGGCTTTTGATAAGTTCCAGCGTGGGAGATTGGTTAAGAAAGTAAGAGCCCATGGGATCCAGGGTAAATTGGCTAATTGAATTCAAAATTGGCTTAGTGGAAGGAGGCAGAGGGTGATGGTAGAGGGTTGTTTTTGTGAATGGAGGCCTGTGACCAGTGGTGTACCGCAGGGATCGGTGCTGGGACCCTTACTGTCTGTAGTGTACACTAATGATTTAGACGTGAATATAGGCGGTATGATCAGTAAGTTCGCAGATGACACGACAATTGGTGGTGTCGTAAATAGTGAGGAGGAAAGCCTTAGATTACTGGATGATATAGATGGGCTGGTAAGATGGGCAGAGCAGTGGCAAATGGACTTTAATCCTGAGAAGTGTGAGGTGATGCACTTTGGGAGGTCGAACAAGGCAATGGAATATACGATGGATGGCAGGACCCTAGGGAGCACAGAGGGTCAGAGGGACCTTGGGTGCTTGTCCATAGATCACTGAAGGCAGCAGCACAGGTAGATAAGGTGGTTAGGAAGGCATACGGGATACTTGCCTTTATTGGCTGAGGCATAGAATATAAGAGCAGGGAGGTTATGATGGAGCTGTATAAAACACTGGTTAAGCCACAGCTGTGTACAGTTCTGGCACCACACTATAGGAAGGATGTGATTTCAATGGAGAGGGTGCAGAGGAGATTCACCAGGATGTTGCCTGGGCTGGAGCATTTCAGTTATGAAGACAGACTGGATAGGCTGGGGCTGTTTACCTTGGAGCGGAGAAACCTGAGGGGGGACCTGATTGAGGTATACAAAATTATGAGGGGCATTGATAGGATAGATAGGAAGAAACTTTTTCCTTCAATGGAGAGGCCAATAACTAAGGGGCATAGATTTAAGGTAAGGAGGTTTAGAGGGGAGTTGAGGAAGAATTTTTTCACCCAGAGGGTGGTTGGAATCTGGAACACACTGTCTGAAGGGGTGGTAGAGGCAGGAACACTCACAACATTTAAGAAGCATTTAGATAAGCACTTGAAATGCCATAGTATACAAGGCTATGGGCCAAGTGTGGGGAAATGGGATTTGTTTGGACGGGTGCTTGATGGTCAGTGCAGGTGCGTTGGGCCGAAGGGCCTGTTTTTGTGCTGTAAAACTCTATGACTCTAAGATCTGGGAGGTTATGCTGGAACTGTATAAAACACTAGTTAGGCCACAACTGGAGTACTGTGTGCAGTCACCTGCACTATTGGAAAGATGTGATTACATTAGAGAACATACAGAGGAGATTTACGATGACGTTCCCTGGTTTGGAGAATTTTAGTTATGAGGAAAGGTCAGATTGGTTATCATTGTTTTCTTTGAAACCGAGGAGACCCCAAGAGGAGAACTAACTGAAGTGTATAAAATTATGAGGGGTCTAGATAGAGTGGATAGGAAGGCCGTATTCTCCTTAGTTGAGGGGTCCGTAACCAGGCGACAAAGATTTAGGGTAAGAGGTGGGAAACTTAGAGGGGATTCAACGGGAAATTTTTTTCACTCAGAGGATGGTGGGGATCTGGAACTCAATGCCTGAAAGGGTGGTAGAGACAGAAACCCTAATAATATTTAAAAAGTACTTTGATATGCACTTGATGTGCCATAACCTGCAAGGCTACGCACCCAGAGCTGGAAAGTGGATTAGAGTTCATGACTGCTTGTCGGCCAGTGCGGACTAATGGCCTCCTTCTGTGCTGTAAATTTCTGTAATTCTATGGCGCTTCGCTGGAAGTAGGGCTTAGTTGTGATTCTCAAATCCATGCTCATCAAGCAGTGGAACCTCATGAAATGTCTTTTAACAAGTGTTCTTAACAAGATGACAGCCAGCTTTTAACTCATACATTGCAAGGAATGGGCTTAGGCTTGTCCTTTCTTATTCTTTCCCATGTTACAGCAGAGACTACATTTCAAAAGTACTTACTTGGCTGTAAAGCTGTCTGTGGCATCCTGAGGTTGTCAAAGGTATTTTATAAATGCAAGTCTTTCTTTCATTCTTACTAAAGACCTGCTCGGGTCTGCAAACAAAAACCCGATCCAAGCCCGACAGAACCACATCCGACCCGAGCCCAACCCGGCCCGAGTCCTTCCATTTTTTCCTGCGCCCGACCCGACCATCAGTTAACTTAGCTTCCATTTTTCACTTTGTTGCTGATATGCACAAGCATGAAATAACTAATAAAACCACCTTTCTAGTCCAAAAATTCAATTAAAATTGGAGCCACTTACCTGAGACAGAGCGTGTCCGACCCGGCCAGACCTGAGCCCGAATGCCGGACCCAGAAGTACAACCCAATCCGACCCGAACCCGACACATGTTGTCGGGTCCCATTGGGTTCGAGTCAGGTAGCCAGCCTTTAATTCTTACTTTATTTTCTGCCTATATCTCTGTCTTATGGACTCGCAGTGCAGTAATCCCAGCAGCCTAGGGCAGGAAGCCTGTCCCTGTACCCAAAAAGCCATGTCAGCTGTAGTTCAGTTGATAGCACTGTCACCTCTGAATCAGAAGGTTGTTGGTTCAAGTCCCGCTCCAGGACTTGAGCACAAAAATCCTGACTGACACTCCAGTGCAGTATGGAGGGAGTGCTGCCCTGTCCGAGGTGCCGTCTATTGGATGAGGTGTTAAACCAAGACCCCGTCTGCCCTCTCGGGTAGATCTAAAAGATTCCATCACACTATTTCAAAGAAGAGTAGGGGAGTTCTCCCTGGTGTCCTGGCCAATATTTATCCCTCAATCAATATCACTAAAACAGACTATCTGGTTATTATCACATTGCTGTTTGTAGAAGCTTGCTGTGCACAAATTGGTGTGATTTCCTACATTATAACAGTGACCATATTTCAAAGTGACTTAATTGGTTGTAATGCACTTTGGGGCATCATGTAGTCATGAAAGTTGCTATATAAATGCAAGTCTTTCACAATGCACTAGATCACACTCAGTCTGGGTTTCAGTAAATATCTCAGAATGTTTTGCCCATGGTTGATGGAGTTGGCCTGCTTTCTGATAGGGTCTGACGGCTGAGATGGAGCGGAGCCATGGCCAGAGACTAATTGAGCTGACAACCCGTCACCATCAGGAGCTTGAGAAGGAAACCGAGCGCCTGCGGAGTGCTCACCAGCAGGCCGAGAAGACACTGGAGGCCAGAGAACGGGCCCATAGGCAGCGTGTGAAAGGGCTAGAGGAACAGGTATGTGCTGTGCATGTCTGATTTACTCTGAATATCAAAGCCAAATGCTGATAGGAAAGTGTGGCACTTTATCATCTTCTCAATGGGCACAAGTTCTGAGCACTCAGAAATAGGGGGATTTAGCTGAAATTTAAAGTTATCAAAAGAACAGGCAAGGTAAACACAGACAGATATTTCCATTGACAGGTATATTAAAGACAAGAGGTCGAGATCTCACGATAAGAACAAGATAGACAAAGCGGTGAGATTAGAGGGTGTTTATTCACACAAAGACTTATTGGAATGTGAAATGTTTTGCCACAAGTTGCGGGCAATTCCATTATTCAGAATGGTATTGGATAATTACTGAAACAAGAGCATAAAGGGAAATGGGAACAGCAGGCAAAATAGATTATTTTAGGGGAATTTTGGGGCACTGACATCAGCCCCTGAAAGGGACCTAAAAATTAGCGCAAACGAGATGGACCAAGTGGACTCCTGAACTAAATTTTCTATGTATCTATATTCTTTAAATTAAGGTATCTGCATTATTTCCTGCTCACTCGCAAAAAAACATGTATTTAAATATTTAAGTTTACCATTGGTAGGGATCAACTGTTTATTACACCAAAATCTGCAGCTATTTGAGGAAACATTTAACCTTGACTTGTGGTGCATCTGTAGTGGTAGGGACACCACAATTGGTGCCAGCATCCCTAAGCTAGGAAGTGGGGCTGAGGGGCATTGGCGGGAATTATCCAGCATTCCCATTCCTGTTTACTGTACAGTGTCACTACGCTGGACAGTCTTTGTATAGATTCCAAGTGAGGACAGGATCAGGCTCAACAGTGGTACCAGCCCCACCTCACTTTCAAAGCCTACATGAATAGGCATTTGGGGAAAGTGAAAGATGGGAGCAAGCAATAAGGGGCCTAGCCCCAACAAGGCATATAATTTGTAGCAAAAAATCTAGGGGACAGGGTGGTGGAAATATGCAAAGAAATAGAATTTAATACTGAAGGTTTTAGGAAAGTTTCCTTGAGTCCTGAAATTCAGTTTAGAGCAGGAAGGTCCAGAGGCTGCTGTACCAACAAGACTCCCAACAGCCAGAGAATTCAGATTGAAGACAAGTCTTCACCTATCAAAAGGTGGTCTGATTTTGTAAATCACTGACTCTTTAATCAACAGCGAAGAGTCAAGGTGAAATCACAAGGAGAGTCTATTCAACGGATATTGTTGGGATGCTGCATTAAACCAACCAGTTACACAAGTGCTTTACTTGTTTAGGTGGCCAGCCTGCAGGAACAATTGGATCAGGAGATGAGGAGAAGACAGGCCTACATTGCTCAAATGCTCAGGTCAGGCAAGTAGCAACCTGGGCTGGACTACACAGCTTCAAACTGCACAGATGGAGCCAGCTTGCATTCAATGGACAGTTGAGGCCTTACTAAATTTCAGATTACAACAGGACTTCTAACTGAATGAGAGTTGTGTGACCATTCTTTAGAAAACAATGGCCTGTGAAACATTTAGTTATTACTGCAAATTATACAAAGTGATTGACCCTACAGAACACTTCCCCAACCAACACTAAACACACTGGGATGCAAGTGTTGATCATAAGGTCTTGTTGACCCCCTCCATTTATTCCAGCTCACCTCATATGAGTAACAGCGGGTATTCCAAACCCAACAGCAACTGCAAACGTTCCAGCTCTTTCTTGTATATAACTTTAATACTGTGAAAAGACTGATATCTTGAACATCCTACCTTGGGAACTGTCTGAAACATCCCCAAAAACTGCTGACCTCTGCCTCTGTCAGGCTAGAGACTCTTTACGTTCTTGACACAGCATTTTCTAGACAGCAACTTCATTCTGTTGTCCCCTTCACCCAATTAACTAACCATGGGTGAACTGAAATCCAAAGGAATTTTAAGGGAAAGGGATGTCTCAGGGAGTACATAATATTTTTTTTTAAATGTACCATTCTTAAACTTTACACAGATCCTCAGTTTGGATCTTCGGTAGTTTGCCCTCTTGGTGTCATTATTGAAAACTTCCCTGTGTGTCCCAGCACAGTTAGGTTGGAAGTTACTTGAGCTGGTACTTTGGATCAGGCCAACAGTATGGGATCCATTGGAACCCCATGGTGAGGGCTGACTTTTCTGCATCTTCAGTAAGTAGCATAGTGACTTCTGGAGGCTTATAGCTCGGGGGAATGCTCAGGCCAGTCTGAAATCACAGCTCCTGTCATGAGGTGTACAGCAGGCTCACCTTGTGCAATGACCCACCAATGACTGCAGATGTTCCTGCTCCTTCTTACTGGAGCAGCCAAGCAGGGAAGGAAACCTAAAATGTGTGTGTGTAGCTGAGCCATCTCAAGTTTCGTCCTTGGTCTGTGATGAGGTAGCTGATATCAGCCAGGATGGCAATGGCAGTATAATTTATTCTCAATGCTTTAGATTCTAAAAAAATAAATCAGACAACTGATCACTAACCCCAAATTCTGTGCCACATATCATATTCCTTTGGATCTCTGGTAATGACTAGATCAGGCTCAGCCTCCCACTAACTGTCAAATAACGTGGTAACAGTCACTGTCTAGGCAACTAGGGATGAACAATAAATCTGGCCTTGCCAGCATAGACCACATCCCGAGAATTAGTTTTTTCTTTTATAAACAGCTACTTGGGCGACTGCAGGCCAGCGATGGCTCTGTTTTCATTGTTTTTAATCTTGGGGAGGTCTCACATGCCTCACTTCATTAATTGTATAAAAATGTGCACAGTGCCACAGTGTCTTTGTTTGGTTTAAATTTGTATCATTCACAGCAAAGAAATTCCTAATACTGTCACCAGTGGCTGTTATTCGGCTAAAAGTCACTGGACTCTCCGTGCTTTTTTTCCCTAAACCCTAGAGGACCTGAACCTACAAGTAGCTTCTGCCAGAAAACTGCTTAAATTGGGTCAGCTCAGGCAGCCAGGTTGGAGAGGCAGGTAGGCCAGGCCTGAAGCCTTCTCTTATGAGTTAAGAAATGAACTTCATCAGTTATCTGGGCTACTTTAAACTCACTGGGGATTCATCAAAAACCCTCAGTCCATGCATCAAATAAATAGTGATGTGAGGGTGTCGTCATGTTAGTACAAGAATGGATTACAGGACAGTATCCTTCATTGACTCCAGAGTGCTTTTTAGGAAGTTCCAATTCTTACTACTTAGTCATGTTGAGTGGTGATCCAGTCTAAGCAAGGGTTGCCATGTTCAACACTCACTCCAAGGAGTTTAAAACAAACCCAAGTTTGTCATCTAATAATGTTCCCATTTTTCCACCTATCCGATTAGTCTCCTAATTCATTGTTGATCTCACATGGTCTTCTTCCTCACTGAGTTGCAACTAAGACTAATCTCCCACGCTAACCCCATCTTTTACAGGACATCCACAATTGTGGGAGCTCTGCTTCCCTTCATCTTTCTTTTCTCTGACAATATGCAGGGTTTTAAAGGCCAATTCTGGCATAATTACAACTTCTCGATTTATTTTGCCTTTTCTCCCACTCTTTCCCAATATGCTTTTGAACAAGGTGTAGCAATAATCACTCCTAGTGACAGTTTGCTGCTCATGGCTGGTGATGTTGGATCCCCATCATGGCCCTACCAGGCTGCCCTCCAGAAGAACTGGAGTCAGTCCTTACTGAACTGAGAGCCCAATTATGCCAGAATATCCAGTCAGAGTCTGTCAGCTTCTAACTTTCTCTTGTGCATTAACTGCTCAGAAGCCTTCAGCTATATTCAATAAAATGGGACCTTGAATGTGGGACTGACTGGAAAATGCTATTAGTAAGAATTGATACCATAAGTGGACTAAGAGATAACCCACACAAAATCCTGTCAATGTAATAAAATCAACTCCTCCACTGTGAGAAGATTTTAACTGGTAGTGCTTTATGGATTTTCATTGTCTTTTACCAGTGTTGTCTTAAACACCCATTAACTAGTTGTATTGCTGTGATTTTTTTTAATATACTGAGTAGCTACCAGTCAGGTCAGGCTGTGTGTTTGATGGCCTGATCCAGTATTGTGTTTGACGCTTCGAATGAATATGGCTTAGGGCCTGTAACTACCTATAACCTCATGTAATCCTAACATAAAAACCAAAATTAATAGGAGTTAATGTGAAATCTTTGTATAGTTTTGTAATATGATTATAATTCAGAATGTTTTTTATTAATAAAACTGGTTATAATGTGAATTTAATCAGATGTGTCTTAGTTATTCAGAGTATTACATTCTCAGTATCAGGTTGCCATGGTCAGTTAAACCAGATTACTAGCCTGCATTTAACTATTGGCTGACCTTAGCTAACCACACGTTGATTAGTCATGGTTTTGAAGTAAATCAAATATTCATCCAATTCCCTTTTGAAATCTCACATTAGATCTACATCCATCACCCTTTCAGACAGTGCATTCCAGATCATCATAACTCCCTGCGTAAATAAATTCTCCTTATCTTCTGGTTCTTTTGCCAATTATCTTAAATGTATGTCCTCTGTTTACTGACCCTCCTGCCAGTGGAAACATCTGTGCAGTTACCTCTGCATTGGCTGCAAAAACACTATTGGCAACTTCTGTTCTCATTAAAATTCTCCAATTTAGAAAGATAGTTAAGGTAAAGATTTTTTTTTACATTGTTGCCCTAAATTTCTATAAATTGTGTAAACATTTATCAACTGCGCAAGATAGAAAATATCAACGTGCCTTTTTTCAACTGATTCACAGCCATGTAAAACACACATGACACATGCCAGCCAGGTGAATGTCAGTAGTCTATTTAACCATGGGGGGCTTCAAAAATTATCCCGATCCTCTCCTCACCTGACACTTTTAACAAGAGTCACTACATAGTAATCAAGAGCGTGACCCCTGCAGTTTCATGGCTTATTTTACGTCTACAATAGGGGCATGGTAACATAATGGTAATGTTACAAGATAGTAATCTAGATCTGGACTGATGATCAATTCCTACCATGGTATGTAAATTCAATTGATTGAAAAAATCTGTAATAAAAAGGTAGTATCAGTAATAGTGACCATGAAACTAACAAATTGTTATAAAATCTGCCATCCTTATCTGCTCTGGCCTATAAATGACTACAGACCCACAATAATGTGGTTGACTCTTAACTGTCCTCTGAAATGGCCTAGCAAGCCACTCAATTGTATTCAGCAAGGTGATTCACCACCACCGTCTCATGGGCAATAAATGCTGACCTCTTGAGCAGCACCCACATCCTGTGAATGAATAAAGAAAATTGTGAATGCCCTAGGCTAAGCTAGCTCAGCACAGCCTAAGACTGTAACCCAAGGCCTTCTGAACTCTTTGGTACACATGCAACCCACTAAGCCACAGAGGGAACCTACATTGTGTGTTTCTAAATGATGTGGGAAATACATAGCGAGGGCACCATCACAAATTGGATTTGTGACATGGAAAAACCTCCACAAGTGAAGAAAAAGGTGAAATCCCAGATCCAACCAATCCCAGGGTTGTTACACTGCTGTTGTGAGAATGGTGAACACAGGGTACTGTTGTATAAAATGAGATTTGAATTGCACACAGCAAGCTCCTTCCACAGCTGTCAATCCCATGTGCCCAAGGGAAGACACGATTACAACATTGGCTCGATTCACTGCGAGAATTCCGAGAATGAAAGGCTCCTTGTTTTTGGGAAGCTTGTGTTTGAAGCCAGGAATTCCTGTTGCCAAAACTTTGCTGCTCCTAAGGTCTTTGCTGTTAATACAACAACTGGTTGTGGACTTTATTCCAGGGAAATGCAATAACCAATCAACTTTCTACAGTGACCTCAGTTTAGCCAGTTAACTCTTCATCCAACCATACAATTATAACTGGAGCCTGCAGCTCTAGCACATACAAGAGTCTATATCATTCACGAATACCTGCCCCTGTTGCTATATTCTGCAAACATTTTTTATTTTCTTAGACCCTATCATTTGCACTTTGCAGAAAAGAACATTGAGGGGAACTATAGTTTGATTATACACTGAGATTGAGTCTGATTCTTGCTATAGTTGATTGATGTATCTCACGATTTCTAGGTTGCCATATCCAGTAGAGTTCCTGGACCCTAGGTAGTCCTCCTCAATGCTTAAGAGGCTTGAAGCGGCAGAGAAGCTGGGTGTGAACAGCTGGAACTAGTATTACTGATAAATGTCAAGTTGATCAGGCAATCGAGCATGAACTCCTTGTGCTAGTAACATTAAAGATTAGCTGAAATCTTTATTATTCCGCAACAAGCATGACAGGCTGATTGGCAGCATGTGTCACAAGACCTTGGAACAAAGATCCTGTCTTGAGACTGTTAGCAGCAAAACATGATATTTTAGATGCAGGAAAAGCCCATTAGGTCCAACAAGTCAATCTGTTTCTGGCCAATCAATCCTGTTTACCTGCCTCTTCAATCACTCCAGGAACGTGCCTCTTTATTTCTTGAATCCATTTATATTGTCTGCTTCAGTGTCCTTCCCTGTTAACTTACACCACAACACATTTACCCTTTGAGTGAATTCATTGCTTCTGACTTCCCTATTTTAATGTGTGTAGCCTAGGATTGGAACCCTTCATTATCATGAACAATTCACCTGGGTTGACTTCTTCAATCCCCTTTGTAGTCTTCACAACTTCAATTATATCATTTTACTTACTGTCAGACTCCAGCAGATGTGGACTACTCATTATTTTCTTCACCGATTAGTAATGAACCATCATCTGTTTTCTTGCTTACAAGCAAGAAACTCGATCCAAATCGTTTTTATGAGATTCTCTAATGGAAGCGCTCTCATAGCAGGCAGTAGAAATTGGCACAGAAAGCATCTTTGCAGAAAACACACATTAGAAAACAGGCTTCCTCTGCTTAGCTCTGTTGTTCAAACAGAATGAGAGCCCTCATCTGTGGAGCTGTGGTTCCCAAACTTTACTTATTGCGTACCCACTTCCAGGTCTACCAGCTGCCTGCATCCCTCAACCAGCACATTTGTTTAATATTTTAACCCCTTTAATGCTCAAGCCTTGTACAAAATGTACAAATTATAATACATATACAACTTAATGGCTTAATAGCGCTACTTGCCATTAATGTGACAGATGATATTGTTCAAGCATAGGCACATAGTGTTTTGAGTGATGGATGATAGTTCAAGTCATATATTGTTTTCTGCACAAAGGTGCTGAAGATACTTTGGTTTCATTCCAGTGAGTGATGAAAATCCACTTTTTTGTTATTCGTTCAAAAGATGTGGGTATCGCTAGCAAGGCCAGCATTTAGTGCCCATCCCTAATTGCCCTTGAGAAATTTCATGGCTTGCTAGGACATTTCAAAGGGCATTTACAAGTCAACCACATTGCTGTGGGTCTGCAGTCACATGTAAGCCAGACCAGGTAAGGACGGCAGATTTCCTTCCCTAAAGTGAACCAATCGACAATCATCACCATTACATTAGCTTTTTAATTCCAGATTTTTCTTAATTAATTGAATTCAAATTTCACCATCTGCATTGGTGGGATTCGAACCCATGACCCCGAGGCCTTGGCCTGGGCCTCTGGATTACTACTCTAGTGACATTGCCACTACACCTCTGCCTCCCCATTTCAGACAAGTAAGTTGGAGAAAACGGTATCAAAACATTGACAGCCCTGTCTGACAATTCGAGGAAATCTCTTCACATTTGGACTCAAAACTCAGCCAACTGCTTCTGTTAAAACTCAATCTTGAGTCCACCATCAGTGGAGATGTCCAGGAGGTTCTCTTCTTTTATTGACAAATCCTGTGGCAAGGGTACTGCTGGAAAATCTGTGAAAGGGTATTGGACCCAACTATTTGCATTTGGCTCTGCTGCACGGGGGAGGAGTAAAAAGTGTGGGAATGCAATAGTTATAGGGGATTCAGTTGTAAGGGGAATAGATAGGCATTTCTGTGGCTGCAAAAGAGACTCCAGGATGGTGTGTTGCCTCCCTGATGCTAGGATCAAGGATGTCTCAGAGCGGTTACAGGACATTCTGAAGGGGTGGGTGAACAACCAGTGGTCATGGTACACATTGGTACAAACGACATAGGCTAAAAAAAGGATGAGGTCCTAAAAGCAGAATATAAGGAGCTAGGAAGTAAGTTGAAAAGTAGGACCTCAAAGGTAGTGATCTCAGGATTACTACCAGTGCCACGTGCTAGTCAGAGTAGAAATAGCAGGATACATCGGATGAATACATGGCTGAAGAGATGGTGTGAGGGGGAGGTTTTTAGATTCCTGGGATATTGGGACTGGTTCTGGGGAAGGTGGGACCAGTACAAACTGGACGGGATACACCTGGGCAGGACTGGGACTGATGTCCGAGGGGGAGTATTTGCCAGAGTGGTTGGGGAGGGTTTAAACTAAAGTGGCAGGGGGATGGGAACCTTTGCAACGAGTCAAAGGAGGGGGGGGGGGGATCAAAGACAATAACAAAAGACATTAAGGGGAATAAGAAAAGTGATAGGCAGAGAAATCAAGGGCCAGAATCAATCAGGGCCACAGTGAAAAATAGTGGGAAGGGGATAAGTAATGTTAAAAAGACAAGCCTTAAGGCTTTGTGCCTTAACGTGTGGAGCATTCGCAATAAAGTGGATGAATTAATCGCACAAATAGATGTAAACGGGTATGATATAGTCGGGATTACGGAGACATGGCTGCAAGGTGACCAGAGATGGGAAATGAACATCCAGGGGTATTCAGTATTTAGGAAGGATAGACAAAAAGCAAAGGTGGTGGAGTTACATTGCTGGTTAAAGAGGAAATTAATGCAATAGTGAGGAAAGATATTAGCTCAGACAATGTGGAATCTGTATGGATAGAGCTAAGAAACACTACGGGGCAAAAAACATTACTGGGGGTTGTATATAGACCCCCAAACTGTAGTGTTGATGTTGGGAATGGCATTAAACTGGAAATTAGAGACGCATGCGATAAAGGAACATCTGTAATTATGCGTGATCTTAATCTGCATATAGATTGGGCAAATCGAATAAATCACAATACCATAGAGGAGGAATTCTTGGAGTGTATACGGGATGGTTTTCTGGACCAATACATTGAGGAACCAACTAGAGAACAGGCCATCCTAGACTGGGTATTGTGTAATGAGAGAGGGATAATTGACAATCTAGTGGTGCGAGACCCCTTGGGGATGAGCGACCATAATATGATAGAATTCTTGATCAAGATGGAGAGTGACATAGTTGATTCTGAGACTAGGGTCCTGAATCTTAGTAAAGGAAACTACGAAGATAAGAGGCGCGAGTTGGCTATGACGGATTAAGAAACGTTACTTAAAGGGATTATGGTGGATAAGCAACATTTAAAGAGCGCATGGATGAACTGCAACAATTGTTTATCCCTGTCTAGAGCAAAAGTAAAACAGGAAAGGTAGCCAAACCATGGCTTATAAGGGAAATTAGAGATAGCATTAGATCCAAGCAACAGACCTGAGGATTGGGAGCAGTTTAGAATTCAGCAAAGGAGGACCAAGGGATTGATTAAGAAGGGGAAAATAGAGTACAAGAACAAGCTTGCAGGGAACATAAAAACTGAATGTAAATGTTTCTATAAATATGTGAAGAGAAAAAGATTGGTGAAGACAAATGTAGGTCCCTTACAGTCAGAAACAAGGGAATTTATTATGGGGAATAAGAAATGGCTGACCAACTAAATGCATACTTTGGTTCTGTCTTCACAAAGGAGGACACAAATATCATACCAGAAATGTTGGGGAACACAGGGCTTCGTGAGGAAATCGGTATTAGTAGAGACATGGTGTTGGGGAAATTGATGGGATTGAAGGCCAATAAATTCCCAGGGCCTGATGGTATGCATCCCAGAGTACTTAAGGAAGAGGCCCTAGAAATAGTGGATGCATTGGTGGTCATCTTCCAAGATTCTATAGACTCTGCAACAGTTCCTGCAGATTGGAGGGTAGCAAATGTAACCCCACTATTTAAAAAGGGAGGTAGAGAGAAAGCAGGGAATTATAGACCAGTCAGCCTGACGTCGGTAATGGGGAAAGTCCGAGAGTCCATTATCAAAGATTTTATAGCAGGGCACTTGGAGAACAGTGTTAGAATCGGGCAGAGTCAGCATGGATTTATGAAAGGGAAATCCCACATAAGTCCCACATAAGAGATTAGCGTGTAAAATTAAAGCACATTTGGTTGGGGGTAGTGGATTGCGATGGATAGAAAATTGGTTGGCAGACAGGAAACAAAGAGTAGGGATAAATGGGTCTTTTTCCAAATGGCAAGCAGTGACTAGTGGGGTACCGCAGGGATCGGTGCTAGGACCCCAGCTATTCACAATTTATATTAACGATTTAGATGAGGGAACTAAGTGTAGCATCTCCAACTTTGCAGATGACACAAAACTGGGTAGGAGGGTGAGTTGTGAGGAGGATGCAGAGAGGCTTCAGGGTGGTTTGGACAAGTTGAGTGAGTGGGCAAATGCATGGCAGATGCAGTATATTGTGGATAAATGTGAGGTTATCCACTTTGGTAGCAAAAACAGGAAGGCAGATTATTATCTGAACAGCTATAAACTGAGAGAGGGGAATATGCAGCGAGACTTGGGTGTTCTTGTACACCAGTCGCTGAAGGTAAGCATGCAGGTGCAACAGGCGGTAAAAAAGGCAAATGGTATGTTGGCCTTCATAGCGAGAGGATTCGAGTACAGGAGCAGGGATGTCTTGCTGCAATTATACAAGGCCTTGGTGAGGCCACATCTGGAATATTGTGTGCAGTTTTGGTCTCCTTATCTGAGGAAGGATGTTGTTGCTATAGAGGGAGTGCAGCGAAGGTTTACCAGGCTGATTCCTGGAATGGGAGGACTGACGTATGAGGAGAGATTGAGTCGGTTAGGATTATATTCGCTGGAGTTCAGAAGAGTGAGGGGGGGATCTCATAGAAACCTATAAAATTCTAACAGGACTTGACAGGGTAGATGCAGGAAGGATGTTCCCGATGGTGGGGGGGATTTCAGAACCAGGGGTCATAGTCTCAAGATACGGAGCAAACCTTTCAGGACTGAGATGAGGAGAAATTTCTTCACCCAGAGAGTGGTGAGCCTGTGGAATTCGCTACCACAGAAAGCAGTTGAGGCCAAAACATTGTATGTTCTCAAGAAGGAGTTAGATATAGCTCTTGGGTCTAAAGTAATCAAAGGATACAGGGCGAAAGTGGGAACAGGTTACAGAGTTGGATGATCAGCCATGATCATAATGAATGGCAGAGCAGACTCGAAGGGCCGAATGGCCTACTCCTGCTCCTATTTTCTATGTTTCTAATTCCCTTTGAGGGAGAGTAGTCGTGTAATTGCCTCGCCAGTTCAGTGAGCCGTTGCTCAATGTCACTTTTAACATTGTCCTGCAACTGTAATTTGTTGTCTAGAATTCATGCATGTTTGGGAAAATTTCAGTGTTGTTTTCCTCCATAAAGGTGCCCACAATTCCATTTTTTTTTTTACCTTTTTTTCTAATCGAATTGAACAATAGGCATTGAACATGGTGCACTCAGTCCTTCAAGCAGCTCATTCAGACAAGAGAATATATCTAACAAGGAGCCCAGCTGTGAGAGCCAGGCCCTGTCATGCAGAGAGTAGGCATGGCTGTTCTGTAAAGAATAACTTAATGCCAGAGTGAAGTTCAAAGAAACATGCCAAGACCTTGACACTTGACAGCCATCAAACTTCCATGTGGAGCAATAGATTGACATGCTTGTTTCCCATCTCATTACATAGAGCAGAAAATATTCTGGAATTTAAGGATCGAGCTTTTATAAAGTTTACCTTCTGCACAGCATTGTTCAGGACCTCCTTCAAGTTGGTAGGCATGTTTTTGGCAGCAGGTGCTTCCCTATATATACTGCAATGCACCCACAGGGCTTTGGGAGTGACTGCTCTAATACGCGCTATGACTGCACTATTCTGACATGTCACTGACTTTGCTCCATTGGTGCAGATGCCAACACATTGTGACCACACGATATCATGTTAATTTCAGAAACTGTCAAGTAGCCGGAAAATATCCTCAGCTGCTTTCTTGAGGGGGAGTATCTGGCAACCAAAATGTCCTTCTGCATTGCACCTTAGCAAATATACCTCACGTACACCAGAAGGTGAGCTAAGCCTGCTACGTCTGTGGATTCATTCAGCTGCAGAGCAAAGTACTGGCTGCTAATGACACTTTCCACTAATTGTGTTAGGACATCATTGGCCATGTCAATAATTCGACGTGATGTTGTGTTGTTTGTTTTTGTGTTGTTTGCTAGTGGCACTAACTGAATTAATTTTTCTCTCCAAGCATAATGCTTATCATGTCTACATCTGCAGGTAGTATTAGTTCCTATGCTATGGTAAAGGTTATCCTGACTTTGCAACTCTGCAACTCACTAGGTGTGACTTCAAGGGCCTTAATATGGCTATCAGCAGCAGAAGAGCGTAACATTGTCTTGTTCACCATTAGCTGCACCCAGGTCCACTTGAAAAATTAGTCCTTGTGGGGTTCGTGTTTTGTTTCCAAGTGTCTGCATAGAAGAGATGGTATTCGGCTGTTATTTGACAGGACTTCACCAGGTAACACAAACTGCAGTTCAGGGTATTCACCAGCTCCAGTCCAAGTAAATCCCATTTCAATGTATTTTTTGTCAGAATTATGTCTCTTTGATGTAGACCCTCTTTTGTGCTTGGTGTCAATGTTTTGCTTCGCAGGCTGAGATTCACATGTTTAGTCAGTAGTTGTTGTCACACCAATAATTTCAACAAATGTATTAGTCCTGGCAAGAAAAATGTCATCACTTCACTTCTCATCACTGATAGTCTGTGTGTTCTTCCTAACGGTACTTCTCTTTAGTCATCTGTCCATTCTTTGCTGTTACATAACATCAGACATAGTGCAACGTATACAACCAAAAAGTCCCCAGTCCTCCAACAAATACCAACAGCACCCACAGACCCTCAGCTATGCCTGCCATCAGACATTGGCTGTAATAACTCGCTTGTTCTCAGTGTCTGGAGGTCTGCACATGGCTCACACGAGGCAGCCAAAACTTAGTGAGTCTCTTGAAAGCTCTAGTGTGACTGGGTTACTTCGTAAAACAACCCGAGAACAGCTGAAATCCTGGTCTGAACAAAGCAGCCAGGAGTCACACTGTTTCAGATCTCAGGCAATAGGGTAGAAGGAGCGATCAGTTGCATTTGAACAGTGTACGGCAGAGGTTAGAAAGATTATGTCACTTTAATTGTACCCACGTTTTTGGAAAATCCCAAGACTTCAGAGCCCTCTCACAAGAGAGGCTTCCCTTTACTGAGAAATTGTGCACTGTCTGTGAGAGAGAGAGCCAGCCAAGGGTAGCACGAGAGGGTGTGCTCGCAGAAGGGACGTGCAAGGGAATTCACTATTACACAATTTCTTCTGCCAACCCCCAGAGATGGAAACATAGAAAGACTTATGGCACAGAAGGAGGCCATTTGGCCCATTGTGTCTGTGCCAGCTGCAAAAGAGCTATCCAGTCTAATCCCACCTTTTGGGTCTTTGTCCATAGCCCTGTAAGTTACGGCACCTCAAGTGCATATCCGAGTATTTTTGAAATGCAACAAGGGTTTCTGCCTCTACTACCACCAGCTTCTGAATGAAAAAATTATGCCTCAACTCCTTCCACCAATTATTTTAAATCTATGCCCCCTGATTATTGACCTCTCTGCTAAGGGAAATAGATCTTTCCTATCCACTGTATCTAGGCTCCTCATAATTTTAAACAACTGAATTAAATCTCCCAATAAGTTTTAGTCATCTATTCCTGAGATTGATGACTTTTTTATTCATTCACAGGATCTGGGCATTGTTGGCAAAGCCTGCCCCTAATTGCCCTTAAATGAGTAGCTTGCTTGGCCATTTCAGAGGACAGTTAAGAATCAATCACATACCCCGATATTCCAGTTTGGAAGCCAAAGATCTGGGTATCTAAGTCAAATGCTGCATACCTGGTTTACTTGTCAGCAATTGCTTAATCTAGGTCAGCATGTGTGCATGGTTACAAGGCAAATTGATGTGTGATTTCACAGCAAGTAGGCTGCATTTTTGTAACTGGTTTAGTTTACATGTGCAGTTTTAAAGTCATAATTCAAAGACTAGCTGGCAGTCATATATTCCCAATGGCTGGGAAAGGTCCTTGCAAGGTCGTGATGTCAAAACTACCATTGTATTAGGGCTACCTGCCCTCCAGGATTGTCCTGGAATCTCCAGGACTTTAAAATTAATGTGCCCGATACTGCTTCAAGCCAGCCTAGAGAAAATTCATTGTAGCATGAAAAACATAAATTTTCTTTGAACACTTTCGTTTGTTAGTTTTAAAAATATTGGAGATGGGGGAAGAAAGACTGTTGGGCTGAATCATCCAATCGAGTAACAGAGAGTCTGTTTTCCAATTGGTGTGGGAAAGCGTTGCACGACAGAGATGGACATGTCAGCTGACCAATGGCAGGAGCGTGGAGGCAGGTGGTTGGAGGTAGGAGATCATTTGATGAAACCTCCGGGAATATGTTCAACCACAGTTGGTAACCCTTGCACAGTAGATGAAACCACTCAGCTTTGTTGACAGTCTAAAAAAAATGGCTGCCTTCAACAGAAAAGTGTAAAACTGTGTGCTGCTGCCGGGGGCAATGTTGTCACTGGAGGAAGATGTGAGAATCACTTCACTTAATGGGGAATGTGGCCTGGGGTGCCAGTAGGAGTGCCCTTGTTTACATTGCTGATTTATGATTGACAGCATATCAACAATGCAAATATAATGCTCATGGCACGGCGTATGGAATAAACTATGCTAGGATGTAAATGCCATTCTAAAGAACTGAAAAAAAAATTTGAAAGCACAATGAGAATTGGAGTTCTCAGCATTATATATTTCAATATGACTGCGGAAAATTTCTTAGCCTGAATTACAGTGATTAACTGAAACTTCAACAGTTAAGTAAATTATATGCTTCAAAATGAAAATGCCCTCTGCAAACACAATTAATGTTGCAGCCTTTGATATGTCTTACCCACAATCCAAGAACACATAGAATCTCATTGGGAATAACGCCTAAGAATTGTTAATATGCAAGGAACAATGGGATATTAAAATTGTGTAAATGGCATCAGTTCATTTGGTGCTGCTCTAATTAACTGAAATTGATAGGTTAAGTGAATTTTAAAGAATGGATAGCTGATGTTGCTAACATAGTGAATACTAATTTAATCACTTCATTGAGGCAGAAAGCTATTTATAAAATTATATCAATTTCATGAATGCTAAATTGTTAGCTGAAGAACACAATTTTACCCCATGAATAAGAATGTATGAAACATACATGACTGGTGGAATCACAAATGAGATGTAAACATCTTTCTCATGAGTGTAATTTCATTGTTGTTGACAGAATATTTATACTAAGAGTCTCAAAATTAGTAATAGAAATATTGTGAGCTTCATTTCTCTGAGCAGTTGCCAAGGGTCGTTTCACCACTGGCACAATATTTGTTTTATACTTAGGCAGTTGTAATAAATCTGTGTTGTTGGTCGAGTGAGATTTACCGCTATTATAGAGTCCTAGTGGAAAAGAGCTACTTGAATGGTGTTGAAATAGCTCTGGATAAGGTATGAAAGAGACTGAGGAGAGTTAGTAGCCTCAATGCTTAGTATATTCAACCACTGCAGAGCAATAATCAAGAATGTTAAAAGAATCTTGAAATACAAAGCCATTCAAATGTGCATGAAGTCTCCAAAATATTTCACAATAAGGCTGGCCACCTTAATTGAGGCTGGCTCCAAAATCACATTGGATGGGCGTTGGGGGACAAATCAGTAATTATTTTGTGAAAAGAATTTGCCTTACTAATGCAAGCAAAATACTACAGATGCTGGAAATCTGAAATAAAAACAAGAAATGCTGGAACCACTCAGCAGGTCTGGCAGCATCTGTGAAACGAGAAGCAGAGTTAATGTTTCGGCCCGAAACGTTAACTCTGCTTCTCTTTTCACAGATGCTGCCAGACCTGCTGAGTGGTTCCAGCATTTCTTGTTTTTATTGCCTTACTAATGCTCTGTTCACACTAAGGTACTAAGATGAAAATTACCCTATAAATGTTGAAAGATGTGCGCTTAAAGAGCACTGCCAACAGAAACTACATGCATACAACATTATAATGGATTCACTGGCCACAAGGGTCCATGTATTGGCATTCTCTCTATAACAGTTGGATGTCTTGCATCTGTTTTCTGGAGAAGATCACACCATTGGAGCAGCAATCACATTGGAGTTGGACCTGTGACCGTAAAGCAGCTGTCATGCTTCAAGGAGATGGCACCAGGCATCTTGGGATAAAGGTCTGCAGGAGGAATAGGGGAAGGAGAGCTTGGAGGCATGATACCACAGCAATTACCTTACATTTATTACTGTGATTGTTAATCACTAAGGCAGAGACATACATTGCAGCATAGACAATTGGTATGACCGAGGCGGGACGAGTGCACTGTTTATTCTGGTTCCACCTCTTCACAGGTTACAACATATATTTAAATTTTCTCACTTACTGATATGGTCAATCATATACTTAATTTTTCCTGGAATAAAACACACTAACCAGGTTTCTTTAATGAACAATAAAATTATAAGTTTATTATAAAACAAGTATTAACCAGTAATGAAGTAAAGCATAAACACACAGATTGAAATTTTAAAGTTCCCTTCTTACCTCACACTCACACACACACATATCCTGGTTAACCGGAAAAATAAAAGGGATTTTTGTTCAGAGCTCTGTTACAGACAAAAAAACACTTGGGCTGAATACTTGCTCATTCTTGAAGAAAAGAGCCGATGAGATATGTTGTGTTCCAAAACTGGCATACAGTTTTGCCTCCGAGTACACATAGACGGGTCACTGGGATCTTTTACAACAGTGCTTTTCAGGTGGCATTGAAAACTAAATTAGCAGGCTTTTCTTCAAAGACGGGAGATGAGATCAGTTAACACAGTGGACCTATCAGGGTCTTTTAGACAGGTGCTGGAAAACTGAGCTCGGTTGTGGTCTTCTCTCCTTCCTTGGAAATTCTCTTCTTTTTCTGCAAGACTCTTTAAACATTCAGCAAGAATCTGGTCTCTTCCTCCGTGACACTTCTTCAGCATCAGGCGCTAACTTTACCTCATTCCAGAAGGTAGACACTGATACTAAAAACAAAAGCTTGTGGGTTTTCTGCTCTCTCAGGTGCATGCTGCTGCTCTTGGGCTTGTCCTATCAAGGGGCGTACGACTGTCACTTCTCTGCACACATTTTCCCCAATTACCAGGGTTTCTGTTCTATTTTTAGCTTTAGTCATGTGACAACCAGTAAACGTTGTTGCCAAATTAGTTCTATTAGTGTCCTCTTGATGACCCTCTTGAAAAAAAAAACTGGTCCAACATTTCTTCAGTTTGATTGTGAATTCCTCAAAAAATATTTTAACAAAAGCAGAATCATTTTCATAGCACCTCCACCCTTGGAGGAATGAAATGCTATTTTTAAATGCATTTCATTACAAAGTGTGGGAAAAATAGAAGATAAAAATTTAAAACACATTTGCACACTCATACTCATTCACTCTTCTTGTAGTTAATACAATTCTGCTCTGTTCCCTATTCGCTCAAATAACTCAGAACAAAGTTATATTCTTGATAAAACATCTGCAATAACACTATTTTTGCCCACAGTGTGCATAATATTTCAGTGATAAGGTTGTAATAGTAAACTCCATTGGAATAGTCTGGTATTCTGGTTTTTAAATTTTTCCACAGAGTTTATCATCAAATCAGCCGACTGCAACCTTCCAAACAGAGCCCCCTACTTGCTACAGTGATCTTTCCAAGTGTCACTGTAGACCAGCACATCATCAAGATAAACCACACAGTTCGGAACACTGGCTATCACTTGGTTCACTAGTCTCTGAAAGGTAGCTGGGGCATCCTCTAGCCTGAATGGCATCAATCGGCATTGGAAAAAAATCGTCTGGTGTGACAAAGGCCAATATTTCTTTACTCAGGGTGTTAAAGGAACTTGCCAATATCCCTTTAACAAATCTATTTTTGTAAGAAACATGGCACTGCCCACTCTGTCAATACAGTCTTTCAAGCATGGAATTGGGTAGGAGTCTGCCTTTGTTACTGCATTAACTTTTCTGTAGTCTATGCAAAATCTAGTTGAACTGTCAGGTTTAGGCTCTATACCACTGGCAAACTCCAGCTACTTTGACTGGGTTCTATGAGGTGGTTCTCCAGCATGTATTAGGTTTCTGCTTTTACCTGGGCCTGTTTCTCTGGACTTAAGCGAAAAGGATGCTGTTTTATAGGAAAGGATTCCCCTGCATCCACCTCATGTGTGGCTAAGGTTGTACATCCTGACTTATCACTACAGACTTATTTAAATGCTGTGAGTAGCCTTGTTAGGTCTTCTTGTGGTTCTGCATCTAAATATGAAAGCAATTTGTCCAATCTCCCTAGCAATTCAGTATTAGCTAACTGGATAGTAGGAGGTTCAATTTGAGACTTATCTAGGCCTCCTTCAGCCTCATCCTCACTATCCCTTCATCCTTCACTCTCCCTACCACCTGATATACCTGTGCTTGCTTATCCTCCTCCCGGCAATAATATAGTTTTCACATTTTTGTATGACACAGCTGATTCCTTTTCCGGCAATCTGGGATGTCAATCAAATAATTTATTTTACCAATTCTTTTAACTACTTTATATGGACCACTGAACCATACTTTCATGGTTTACCCTGTAAAGGTAGTAATATTAACACTTTATCCCTTGGTTGAAATGTTTGGGTTTTATCATGCTTGTCTGCCCATTTCTTCATAGTTGTTTGGGAAGCTGTAAGGTATTCCTGAGCCACTTTGCAGGCTCTCGTGTGCTGTTCCCAGAATACAAATACATAATCTAGCACAGAAGATTTGTCCCTCTGTTCTAAAACCTTTCTTTAATTAGTTTTAGAGGACCTTTTATCTCATGTCCATAAACTAATTCAAAGGGACTAAAACCTGTAGACTCATAAGGCGAATCTCTGGTGGAAAACAAAAGAAATTCTAGCCTTTTATCCCAATCATGGGGATATTCATGACAGTATGCCCTGATCATTGTTTGAGGGTCTGATGGTACCATTCTAAAGCTCCTAGTGTCTGTGGATGGTATGCTGATGATTTTAACTGTGTTATACCCAAGTTACCCATGACTTCCTGAAAATGTTAAGCGTAAAATTGGAACCTTGTTCTAACTGAATCTCAATTGGTAATCCATATCTAGTGAAGAACTGGGTTAACTTTTCTACCACTACCCTAGCAGAATTTTTTTCTCAAGGGAATGGCCTCTGGGAACCAAGTAGCCATATCCATGATAGTGATGTCCTGCTTTTGTTTTCGGTGAAGGTCCTATACAGACTGACAGTACCCTACTAAATAGTTCCCCAGTAACTGGTATGGGAAATAGAGGTGCCTGTTTTATGGCAGGTTTGCGTTTTCCCCCAATTTGGCACATATGACACGTTTTACAAAACTGCACCACATCCTTGGAAAGACCTGGCCAGTAAAAATGTTGACCTATACATGATTGGGTCTCCCGGATTCCCACATGTCCCACTCTAGAAATTTCATGCGCTATCCTTAATAATTCTCAGTGATACTTTGACGATAGCACTATTTGATGAACTGCCATCCATTTTTCATCCACAGATCTGTGAGGAGGTCTCCACTTTATCGTCAGAATCCCATTTTTCATATAATAGCCTTCTGGAACTCCTTTTGCCTCAGTTTCTGTTAGAGCTGATCGTGCCACACTATTTAACTCTGGATCAACCTGCTGAGCCTCAATCAGAGCAGACTTATTAAACATTTCATCTGAATTATCCAAATCTCCAAAGAATGTTTCAGATATTCGGCTATCTGACGGTGGTGACAATTTTACCTCCAACAATGGAACTTGTTCAGCCATTTCTTGGGTTACGACACATGAAGAAAAATTCCTGGAATATTTTCCTGTAACTGTTCTGTCTCTTTAACTTCACTTGGTTTTTCTGTGACTACTGGATAAGCAACTACTTTCGCTCCAACCAAATCATTCCCCAGGAGTAGATCAACTCCGTCTACTGGCAAACTATGGACAACTCCCACAGCTACCGTTCCAGATATTAGGTCACACTCCAGCTATGGGTATGTACACCCTGCTAATGTCATTTACTAAAACCTTGGCATTCAGTGCGCTCTCTGGTGGAAATGTCATGCCTTTCCCCTGCAAAAGAGTTTGGGTGGATCCTGAATCCCTAAGTATCACTATAGGTTTGCCTGCTTCACTTGAGGGATAAGGAGTTACTTTTCCTTTCAACAAGAATTCCTATAACTCTTAGGTATCTTACTCAAAACCCCTGCATTCGAATTGGTTTTTGGATTTAGCCTTACAGCTGCAGTCAGAGCTACAGCCTGATCTGTCACACTCTTGGTAAGGGCCCCTTTATCTGCATTGGCTTTGCATACCCCAATAAGTCAAAGAACAAAGAACAGTACAGCACAGGAACAGGCCATTCGGCCCTCCAAGCCTGCGCCGATCTTGATGCCTGCCTAAACTAAAACCTACTGCACTTCCGGGGACCGTATCCCTCTATTCCCATCCTATTCATGTATTTGTCAAGATGCCTCTTAAATGTCGCTATCGTACCTGCTTCCACCACCTCCCCCGGCAGCAAGTTCCAGGCACTCACCACCCTCTGTGTAAAGAACTTGCCTCGCACATCCCCTCTAAACTTTGCCCCTCGCACCTTAAATCTATGTCCCCTAGTAACTGACTCTTCCACCCTGGGAAAAAGCTTCTGACTATCCACTCTGTCCATGCCGCTCATAACTTTGTAAACCTCTATCATGTCGCCCCTCCACCCCCGTCGTTCCAGTGAAAACAATCCGAGTTTATCCAACCTCTCCTCATAGCTAATGCCCTCCAGACCAGGCAACATCCTGGTAAACCTCTTCTGTACTGTCAGATCCCATTAGTTGCACAAAGAGAAACGAAGTCCGACTGTAGCTTTAAGAAACTTTATTGCAGTACCTCTTGGTCACATCATCAGCAAAGCAAATTACAACAACACCTTTGCCTCCATCTTTCTCCTCTGTGTTGGTGCAAGGAAATCAAGCCTTTCTTATAGTTCTTCATACACATCAGTGACACCACCTTTAAGTTCCCAATTGGTTTACAAACTCTACAGTTTCTTGGTGTCAGGGCCTGATTGGGGTCCTGCCTTGTCAATTTGTTTTTAACTTCTTACTTCATTTTCTCATGGCCCTGATCTGCTTGTGAATCGTGGTACAATAGGCTATTATAAAGCAGCTTACAGCTGTCCTGCTAGTTTTGCTTGCTAGTCTACTCCTTCTACTCTTATTGATAAGCTGTCTGTGCATCCCTGAAGCTATGAAGTCATTCTGATAAGCTGTCCCGACAGCACTGAAAGGGCTACTATTAATTTCTGATAAGCTGCCTGCTGAAGCTCTAAAGTTAGTTTATTAGTAGTACATGATTGATTAATTATTTCACCTTAAATGTCCCCATGTTATTCTGTTCTCGAAAATTCTGTTCTCTGTTCTCACATGTACCCTCTCCAAAGTCTCCACGTCCTTCTGGTAGTGTGGCGACCAGAATTGCACGCAATATTCTAAGTGTGGCCTAACTAAAGTTCTGTACAGCTGCAGCATGACTTGCCAATTTTTATACTCTATGCCCCGATCGATGAAGGCAAGCATGCCGTATGCCTTCTTAGCTACCTTATCCACCTGCATTGCCACTTTCAGTGACCTGTGGACCTGTACGCCCAGATCTCTCTGCCTGTCAATAGTCCTAAGGGTTCTGCCATTCGCTGTATCCTTCCCACCTGCATTAGATCTTCCAAAATGCATTACCTCACATTTGTCCAGATTAAACTCCATCTGCCATTTCTCCGCCCGAGTCTCCAACCGATCTAATTCCTGCTGTATCCTCTGACAATCCTCATCACTATCCGCAACTCCACCAACCTTTGTGTCGTCCGCAAGCTTACGAATCAGACCAGCTACATTTTCCTCCAAATCATTTATATATACTACAAACAGCAAAGGTCCCAGCACTGATCCCTGCGGAACACCACTAGTCACAGCCCTCCATTCAGAAAAGCACCCTTCCGCTGCTACCCTCTGTCTTCTATGACTGAGCCAGTTCTGTCTCCATCTTGCCAGCTCACCTCTGATCCTGTGTGACTTCACCTTTTGTACCAGTCTGACATGAGGGACCTTGTCAAAGACTTTACTGAAGTCCATATAAACAACATCCACTGCCCTTCCTTCATCAATCATCTTCGTCACTTCCTCAAAAAACTCAATCAAGTTAGTGAGACACGACCTCCCCTTCATAAAACCATGCTGCCTCTCGCTAATAAGTTCATTTGTTTCCAAATGGGAGTAGATCCTGTCCCGAAGAATCCTCTCTAATAATTTCCCTATCACTGACGTAAGGCTTACCGGCCTATAATTTCCTGGATTATCCTTGCTACCCTTCTTAAACAGAGGAACAACATTGGCAATTCTCCAGTCCTCTGGGACCTCACCTGTAGCCAATGATGATACAAAGCTTTCTGTCAAGGCCCCAGTAATTTCTTCCCTTGCCTCCCTCAATATTCTGGGATAGATCCCATCAGGCCCTGGGGACTTATCTACCTTAATGCTTTGCAAGATGCCCAACACCTCCTCCTTTTTGATAACGACATGACCCAGACTATCTACACTCCCTTCCCTAGACTCATCATCCACCAAGTCCTTCTCTTTGGTGAATACTGATGCAAAGTACTCATTTAGTACCTCGCCCATTTCCTCTGGCTCCACACATAGATTCCCTCCTCTGTCCTTGAGTGGGCCAACCCTTTCCCTGGATACCCTCTTGCTCTTTATATATGGATAAAAAGCCTTGGGATTTTCCTTAATCCTGTTTGCCAATGACTTTTCATGACCCCTTTTAGCCCTCCAGACTCCTTGCTTAAGTTCCTTCCTACTGTCTTTATATTCCTCAAGGGATTCATCTGTTCCCAGCATTCCAGCTCTTACGAAAGCTTCCTTTTTCATTTTGACGAGGCTCACAATATCCCGCGTTATCCAAGGTTCCCGAAACTTGCCAAACGTATCCTTCTTCCTCACAGGAACATGCTGGTCCTGGATTCTAATCAACTGACGTTTGAAAGACTCCCACATGTCAGATGTTGATTTACCCTCAAACAGCCGTCCCCAATCTAAATTCTTCAGTTCCTGCCTAATATTGTTATAATTAGCCTTCCCCCAATTTAGCACCTTCACCCGAGGACTACTCTTATCCTATCCACAAGTACCTTAAAACTTATGGAATTATGGTCACTGTTCCCGAAATGCTCCCCTACCGAAACTTCGACCACCTGGCCGGGCTCATTCCCCAATACCAGGTCCAGTATGGCCCCATCCCTAGTTGGACTATCTACATATTGTTTCAAGAAGCCCTCCTCGATGCTCCTTACAAATTCTGCCCCATCCAAGCCCCGAGCACGAAGTGAGTCCCAGTCAATATCAGGGAAGTTAAAATCACCCACCACTACAACCCTGTTACCTTTACATCTTTCCAAAATTTGTCTACATATCTGTTCCTCTACCTCCCGCTGGCTGTTGGGAGGCCTGTAGTAAACCCCCAACATCGTGACTGCACCCTTACTATTTCTGAGCTCCACCCATATTGCCTCGCTGCATGACCCCTCCAAGGTGTCCTCCTGCAGTACAGCTGTGATATTCTCCTTAACCAGTAATGCAACTCCGCCACCCCTTTTACATCCCCCTCTATCCCTCCTGAAGCTTCTAAATACCAGAACATTTAGCTGCCAATCCTGTCCTTCCCTCGACCAAGTCTCTGTAATAGCAACAACATCATAGTTCCAAGTATTAATCCAAGCTCTTAAGTTCATCTGCCCTACCTGTTATACTTCTCGCATTGAAACAAATACACTCCAGACCACCAGTCCCGCTGTGCTCAGCAACATCTCCCTGCCTGCTCTTCCTCTTAGTCTTACTGGCCTTATTTACTAGTTCCCCCTCATTTATTTCACCTGCTGTCCTACTGCTCTGGTTCCCACCCCCCTGCCACACTAGTTTAAACCCTCCCGAGTGACGCTAGCGAACCTCGCAGCGAGCATATTTGTGCCCCTCCAGTTTAGATGCAACCTATCCTTCTTGTACAGGTCCCACCTGTTCCTGAAGAGATTCCAATGATCCAGATATCTGAACCCCTCCCTTCTACACCAGCTGTTCAGCCATATGTTTAGCTGCACTATCTTCCTATTTCTAGCCTCACTGGCACGTGGCACAGGGAGTAATCCCAAGATTACAACCCTAGAGGTCCTGTCTTTTAACTTTCTACCTAACTCCCTAAACTCCCCCTGCAGGACCTCGTCACTCTTCCTGCCTATGTCGTTGGTACCGATGTGTCCCACAACCTCTGGCTGTTTACCCTCCCCCTTCAGAATGCCCCCTTATGCCCCCTGGCCGTTCAGAGACATCCTTTACCCTGGCACCAGGGAGGCAACATACCATCCTGGAGCCTCTTTCACGTCCACAGAAGCGCCTATCTGTGCCCCTGACTATAGAGTTCCCTTTCACTATTGCTCTTCTGCGCTTTGTCCCTCCCTGCTGAACAACAGTGCCAACCGTGGTGCCGCTGCTCTGGCTGCTGCTGTTGTTTTCTCCTGATAGGCCATCTCCTCCCAACAGTATCCAAAATGGTATACTTGTTAAAGAGGGGAATAGCCACAGGGAATTCCTGCACTGACTGCCTGCCCCTTCTAGCCGTCACCCATCTATCTGCCTGCACCTTGGGTGTAACCACTTCTCTAAAACTCCTGTCTATGACGCTTTCTGCCACCTGCATGCTCTTAAGTGCATCCAGTTGCCGCTCCAACCGATCCATGTGGTCTGTGAGGAGCTGCAACTGGCTACACTTCCTGCAGATGTAGTCGTCCGGAACGCTGGAAGCGTCACGGACCTCCCACATCTCACAGGTGAAGCACTTTACCCCTCTAACTGACATTTCTAGCACTAATTAATACATTAATTGAAAATAAATAAATACTTATTAAATCCTTACTAAATTATGTTACACTTAACTATATGGTCCAATGTGCTAGATTTCTACTATAAATATTAAAAGCTAACTAGATACAGTAATCTCCTCTCTCTGGTTTAGTTACTCGACTTATTAATTAGTTAATTAGGGTTTTAATCAACTTTTATCAATGTTTTATTTTCAAATTCAGTACAAATTCCCTACCAGCCAATCAGGTCACAGCTTTCCTGTGACGTCACTTTTTCAGGTTTCTTTTAGGTTTTTTTCCAGTTTTTTTCACCAGAGGTAACTTACCGATCTGGAACTCCGCCCTCCGAGTCTTCTCCCTGGATGAAGGCCGCGAATCCCCAAGGTAAGGTTTTTATACTTACCGGTCTGGAACTCCGCCCTCCGAGTCTTCTCCCTGGATGAAGTCCGCGAATCCCCGAGGTAAGGTTTTTATACTTACCGGTCTGGAACTCCGCCCTCCGAGTCTTCTCCCTGGATGAAGTCCGCGAATCCCCGAGGTAAGGTTTTTATACTTAACGGTCCGGAACTCCTCCCTCCGAGTCTTCTCCCTGGATGTAGGAAGTTCCAGCATTCTGGATGAAGATGTCCCACCTTGTGGCAGTGGTGACATTTACGCTTGTGTACCTCACTTCCACCCTGAGCACCTTCCTTTCAAGCCTCAAGAGGAGATCCCAGAGCATTCCCGGCTGTCCCTTCTTGTTCCTGGCATCTTGCCTTCCTTTCACCGTTCCACCCTCTATCCTTCAAGGGTTTGTCGGAGTGGCGGACAAAGGGTTTGGGCTTGTACACAAGCTCATAATCATCAGTAATTTTGGCTGCTTGTCTGGCCATTGAAAACTTCTGGTTCTCTACATGGGTTCTTACTAACGCAGGGACAGAATTTTTTAATTCTTCCAGGAGAATTAGTTCTCTAATGTTGTCATACGTGGTTTCCATCCTGAGTGTCCGTTTCCAACGATCAAAATTAATTTGCTTTATCCTCTCAAATTCTATAAGTCTGCCACACAATCTCTGGCGCTTCCGAAATTTCTGCCTGTACGCTGCAGGGACTACAGATGCAGGGATTTCTGCTACTGATCTCAATCCATGATTTCTTCATGGATCTCCATCCATGGTTTCTGCTCCTGGTCTCTATCCATCGTTTCTGCCCCTCATTCCTACCCATGGTTTCTGCACCTGATCCCTATTCAGGTATTCTTCTGCTGTTCTCTATGCATGGTTTCTGCTCCTCATCCTTATCCATGATTTTTGACCGTGATCTTTTTTTTTCATTCATTCATGGGATGTAGGCATCACTGGCCAGGCCAGCATTTATTTCCTATTCCTAATTGCCCTTGAGAAGATGGTGGTGAGCTGCGTTCTTAAACCGCTGCAGTCCATTTGGAGTGGGTATACCCACAGTGCTGTTAGGAAGGGAGTTCCAGGATTTTGACCCAGCGACAGTGAAGGAACGGCGATATAGTTCCAAGTCAGGATGGTGTGTGACTTGGAGGGGAACTTGCAGGTGGTGGTGTTCCCATGTATTTGCTGCCCTTGTCCTTCTAGTTGGTAGAGGTCGTGGGTTTGGAAGGTGCTGTCTAAGGAGCCTTGGTGCATTGCTGCAGTGCATCTTGCAGATGGTACACACTGCTGCCATTGTGTGTCGGTGCTGGAGGGAGTGAATGTTTGTAGATGGTGTCGAGCTTCTTGAGTGTTGTTGGAGCTGCACCCATCCAGGCAAGTGGAGAGTATTCCATCACACTCCTGACTTGTGCCTTGTAGATGATGGTCAGGCTTTGGGGAGTCAGGAGCTGAGTTACTCGCCTCAGGATTCCTAGCCTCTGACCTGCTCTTGTCGCCACGGTATTTATATGGCTACTCCAGTTCAGTTTCTGGTCAATGGTAGCCCTAGGATGTTGATGGTGGGGAATTCAGCGATGGTAATGCCTTTGAATGTCAAGGGGAGATGGTTAGATTCTCTCTTGTTGGAAATGGTCATTGCCTGGCACTTGTGTGGCACGAATGTTACTTGCCACTTATCAGCCCAAGCCTGGATATTGTCCAGGTCTTGCTGTATTTCTACACGGACTGCTTCAGTATCTGAAGAGTCACGAATGGTGCTGAACATTGTGCAATCATCAGCGAACATCCCCACTTCTGACCTTATGATTGAAGGAAGGTCATTGATGAAGCAGCTGAAGATGGTTGGGACTAGGACACTATCCTGAGGAACTCTTGCAGTCATGTCCTGGAGCTCAGATGATTGACCTCCAACAACCACAACCATCTTCCTTTGCACTAGGTATGACTCCAGCCAGCGGAGGGTTTTCCCCCTGATTCCCATTGACCTCAGTTTTGCTAGGGCTCCTTGATGCCATACTCGGTCAAATGCTGCCTTGATGTCAAGGGCAGTTACTCTCACCTCACCTCTTGAGTTCAGCTCTTTTGTCCATGTTTGAACCAAGGCTGTAATGAGGTCAGGAGCTGACTGGCCCTGGCAGAACCCAAACTGAACGTCACTGAGCAGGTTATTGCTAAGCAAGTGCTGCTTGATGGCACTGTTGATGACACCTTCCATCACTTTACTGATGATTGAGAGTAGGCTGATGGGGCGGTAGTTGGCCGGGTTGGACTTGTTCTGCTTTTTGTGTACAGGACATACCTGGGCAATTTTCCACATTGCCGGGTAGATGCCAGTGTTGTAGCTGTACTGGAACAGCTTGGCTAGGGGTGCAGCAAGTTCTGGAGCACAGGTCTTCAGTACTATTGCCGGAATATTGTCAGGGCCCATAGCTTTTGCAGTATCCAGTGCCTTCAGGCGTTTCTTGATATCACGCGGAGTGAATCGAATTGGCTAAAGTCTGGCATCTGTGATGCTGGGGACTTCAGGAGGAGGCCGAGTTGGATCATCAACTCGGCACTTCTGGCTGAAGATTGTTGCAAATGCTTAAGCCTTACTTTCGCACTGATGTCCTGGGCTCCCCCATCATTGAGGATGGGGATATTTGTGGAGCCACCTCCTCCAGTTAGTTGTTTATTTGTCTACCACCATTCACGGCTGGATGTGGCAGGACTGCAGAGCTTAGATCTGATCCGTTGGTTATGGGATCGCTTAGCTCTGTCTGTCGCATGCTGCTTACGCAGTTTGGCATCAAGTAGTCCTGGGTAGCTTCACCAGGTTGACACCTCATTTTGAGGTATGCCTGGTGCTGCTCCTGGCATGCCCTCCTGCACTCTTCATTGAACCAGGGTTGGTCTCTTGGCTTGATGGTAATGGTAGAGTGGGGGATATGCCGGGCCATGAGGTTACAGATTGTGGTTGAGTACAGTTCTGCTGCTGCTGATGGCCCACAGCGCCTCATGGATGCCCAGTTTTGCATTGCTAGATCTGTTCGAAATCTATCCCATTTAGCTCGGTGATAGTGCCACACAACACGATGGACGGCATCCTCAATGTGAAGGCGGGGCTTCAACTCCACAAGGACTGTGCAGTGGTCACTCCTACCAATACTGTCATGGACAGAAGCTTCAGCGGCAGGCAGATTGGTGAGGACGAGGTCAAGTATGTTTTTCCCTCGTGTTGGTTCCCCCACCACCTTCCGCAGACCCAGTCTAGCAGCTATGTTCTTTAGGACTCGGCCAGTAGTGGTGCTACCGAGTCACTCTTGGTGATGGACATTGAAGTCCCCCACCCAGAGTACATTTTGTGCCCTTGCCATCCTCAGTGCTTCCTCCAAGTGGTGTTCAACATGGAGGAGTACCGAGTCATCAGATCTCTATCCACGGTTTCTGTTCCTGATCTTTGTCCACGGTTTCTGCTCCTGATCTCTATCCGGGGGTATGCTCCTGATCCCTATCCATAATTGCTGCTCCTGATCTAAATCCATGGTTTCTCCTCCTGATCTCTATCCACACTTTCTGCTCCTGATCCCTATCCACGGTTTCTGCCCCTCATTCCTATCCATGGTTTCTGCTTCTGATGTCTATCATCATTTCCACTCCTGTTCTCTATCCATGGTTTCTGCTCCTCATCTTTATCCATGATTTTTGACCCTGATCTCTATCCATGGTTTCTGCTGCTGATTCTATCCATGATTGCTGCTCCTAATCTCAATCCATGGTTTCTGCTCCTGATCTCTATACAGGTTTTTGCCGCTGATCCCTATCCATGGTTTCTGCTACTAATGTCGATCCACACTTTCTGCTCCTGATCGCCATCCATGATTTCAGCTCCTGATCTCTGTCCAGCGGCTCTGTTCCTGATCTCTATACAGGGTTTCTGTTCCTGATCTCTATCCATGGCTTCTGCTCTGGATCTCTGTCCATGGTTTATGCCCCTAATTTTCATCCAGGGTTTATGCCCCTTGTCTCCATCCTTGATTTCTGCTCTGGATTTCTATCCATGGCTTCTGCTCCTGATCGCTATCTGGGGTTTCTGTCCATGATCTCTCTCCATTTTTTATGCTCCTGATCTCTATTCATGGTTTATTTATTAATATTTAGAGATACAGCACTGAAACAGGACCTTTCGGCCCACCGTGTCTATGCCAACCAACAGCCACCCATTTATACTAACCCTACAGTAATCCCACTGCCCCACTGCCTTGTGGGCGTCTCGGGAGAGACCAAGGCTAAGGGAGTAAACCCTAACAGAAAATCCGGAGCGGAACCCCGTAGGCGGTCATGTGTCACCTTTGGCATGTTTCCGGCAGTTCCTGCAGCCATACTGGTGCCAAACGTCGTGTCCTGCACTCCTTTGGACCCCACCAGAAAGGCCGAGAGGGGGGTTTTGACGACTGGGCAACTCTCAACCTCCATAAATTTGCCCAGGCATGCGCCATGGAGAGGTCACTCCATAGTTGCCTCACAGCGACTGAAACAACACGGAAGGCAGCAGTTACGGGTTATAAGTCCAGATAAATTGGCGTAGAAACTGGGCGCCACGGGTTGCCTTTGTCGGTGGGAGAGGTCATTGCACCTCACTGGACAGCTACCGCCCGCCTCAAACCGGGCAGCCCCCGGTCAATAAGGTTCTGTCCCGCCACAGTCTGCCTGCTTCAATGGGTGCTTGGAGCTCAGGGTCATTGCCCGAAAGGTGGACTGATACACCGCACCAAACAACATGAAAAAAGGAAAGAAGGTACCAGCCCTTCGCTTTGCAAGCTGGAACGTCAGAACTATGTGTCCTGGCCTGTCGGAAGACCTTACACAAATCAACGATTCTCGGAAGACCGCCATCATTAACAACGAGCTCAGTAGATTCAATGTGGACATTGCAGCACTTCAGGAGAGTGGCTCTCTAGCAGAGCAAGACTACACCTTCTTCTGGCAGGGCAGGGATCCTGAAGAACCAAGACAGCATGGAGTGGGCTTCGCCATCAGAAACTCCTTGCTCAGCATGATAGAGCCTCCCTCAAATGGCTCGGAACGCATACTGTCCATCCGACTGCTCACCACCTCTGGTCCAGTACACCTACTCAGCATCTATGCTCCAACACTCTGTTCCGCACCTGAAGCTAAAGACCAGTTCTATGAACAACTCCATAACATCATTAGCAGCATCCCCAACACCGAACACCTATTCTTGCTGGGGGACTTTAATGCCAGGGTTGGGGCCGACCATGACTCATGGCCCTCCTGCCTTGGGCGCTATGGCGTTGGAAGGATGAATGAGAACGGGCAGAGACTGCTTGAGTTGTGTACCTATCATAACCTCTGCATCACCAACTCGTTCTTTCACACTAAACCCTGTCACCAGGTTTCATGGAGGCACCCAAGATCACGTCGTTGGCACCAGCTAGACCTCATTGTCACAAGGCGAGCCGCCTTAAACAGTGTTCAAATCACACGCAGCTTCCACAGTGCGGACTGCGACACCGACCGCTCCCTGGTGTGCAGCAAGGTTAGACTCAGACCAAAGAAGTTGCATCATTCCAAGCAGAAGGGCCACCCGCGCATCAACACGAGCAGAATTTCTCACCCACAGCTGTTACAAAAATTTCTAAATTCACTTGTAACAGCCCTTCAAAACACTCCCACAGGGGATGCTGAGACCAAGTGGGCCCACATCAGAGACGCCATCTATGAGTCAGCTTTGACCACCTACGGCAAAAGTGCGAAGAGAAATGCAGACTGGTTTCAATCTCATAATGAAGAGCTGGAACCTGTCATAGCCGCTAAGCGCATTGCACTTTTGAACTACAAGAAAGCCCCCAGCGATTTAACATCCGCAGCACTTAAAGCAGCCAGAAGTACTGCACAAAGAACAGCTAGGCGTTGCGCAAACGACTACCGGCAACACCTATGCAGTCATATTCAGCTGGCCTCAGACACCGGAAACATCAGAGGAATGTATGATGGCATGAAGAGAGCTCTTGGGCCAACCATCAAGAAGATCACCCCCCTCAAATCTAAATCGGGGGACATAATCACTGACCAACGCAAACAGATGGACCGCTGGGTTGAGCACTACCTAGAACTGTACTCCAGGGAGAATGCTGTCACTGAGACTGCCCTCAATGCAGCCCAGCCTCTACCAGTCATGGATGAGCTGGACATACAGCCAACCAAATCGGAACTCAGTGATGCCATTGATTCCCTAGCCAGCGGAAAAGCCCCTGGGAAGGACAGCATTACCCCTGAAATAATCAAGAGTGCCAAGCCTGCTATACTCTCAGCACTACATGAACTGCTATGCCTGTGCTGGGACGAGGGAGCAGTACCCCAGGACATGCGCGATGCCAACATCATCACCCTCTATAAAAACAAAGGTGACCGCGGTGACTGCAACAACTACCGTGGAATCTCCCTGCTCAGCATAGTGGGGAAAGTCTTTGCTCGAGTCGCTCTGAACAGGCTCCAGAAGCTGGCCGAGCGCGTCTACCCTGAGGCACAGTGTGGCTTTCGTGCAGAGAGATCGACTATTGACATGCTGTTCTCCCTTCGTCAGATACAGGAGAAATGCCGTGAACAACAGATGCCCCTCTACATTGCTTTCATTGATCTCACCAAAGCCTTTGACCTCGTCAGCAGACGTGGTCTCTTCAGACTACTAGAAAAGATCGGATGTCCACCAAAGCTACTAAGTATCATCACCTCATTCCATGACAATATGAAAGGCACAATTCAACATGGTGGCTCCTCATCAGAGCCCTTTCCTATCCTGAGTGGTGTGAAACAGGGCTGTGTTCTCGCACCCACACTTTTTGGGATTTTCTTCTCCCTGCTGCTTTCACATGCGTTCAAATCCTCTGAAGAAGGAATTTTCCTCCACACAAGATCAGGGGGCAGGTTGTTCAACCTTGCCCGTCTAAGAGCGAAGTCCAAAGTACGGAAAGTCCTCATCAGAGAACTCCTCTTTGCTGACGATGCTGCTTTAACATCTCACACTGAAGAATGCCTGCAGAGTCTCATCGACAGGTTTGCGTCTGCCTGCAATGAATTTGGCCTAACCATCAGCCTCAAGAAAACGAACATCATGGGGCAGGATGTCAGAAATGCTCCATCCATCAATATTGGCGACCACGCTCTGGAAGTGGTTCAAGAGTTCACCTACCTAGGCTCAACTATCACCAGTAATCTGTCTCTAGATGCAGAAATAAACAAGCGCATGGGTAAGGCTTCCACTGCTATGTTCAGACTGGCCAAGAGAGTGTGGGAAAATGGCGCACTGACACGGAACACAAAAGTCCGAGTGTATCAGGCCTGTGTCCTCAGTACCTTGCTCTACGGCAGCGAGGCCTGGACAACGTATGCCAGCCAAGAGCGACGTCTCAATTCATTCCATCTTCGCTGCCTTCGGAGAATACTTGGCATCAGGTGGCAGGACTATATCTCCAACACAGAAGTCCTTGAAGCGGCCAACATCCCCAGCTTATACACACTACTGAGTCAGCGGCGCTTGAGATGGCTTGGCCATGTGAGCCGCATGGAAGATGGCAGGATCCCCAAAGACACATTGTACAGCGAGCTCGCCACTGGTATCAGACCCACCGGCCGTCCATGTCTCCGTTATAAAGACGTCTGCAAACGCGACATGAAATCGTGTGACATTGATCACAAGTCGTGGGAGTCAGTTGCCAGCATTCGCCAGAGCTGGCGGGCAGCCATAAAGACAGGGCTAAATTGTGGCGAGTCGAAGAGACTTAGTAGTTGGCAGGAAAAAAGACAGAGGCGCAAGGGGAGAGCCAACTGTGCAACAGCCCCAACAAACAAATTTCTCTGCAGCACCTGTGGAAGAGCCTGTCACTCCAGAATTGGCCTTTATAGCCACTCCAGGCGCTGCTTCACAAACCACTGACCACCTCCAGGCGCGTATCCATTGTCTCTCGAGATAAGGAGGCCCAAAAGAAAGAACAGTAATCCCATATTCCCCACCACCTACCTACACTAGGGGCAATTTACAACGGCCAATTTACCTATCACCTGCAAGTCTTAGGCTGTGGGAGGAAACCGGAGCACCCGGCTCACAGCTCCAGCGACCTGGGTTCAATTCTGGGTACTGCCTGTGTGGAGTTTGCAAGTTCTCCCTGTGTCTGCGTGGGTTTCCTCCGGGTGCTCCGGTTTCCTCCCACATGCCAAAGACTTGCAGGTTGATAGGTAAATTGACCAGTAGCAATTGCCCCTAGTATAGGTAGGTGGTAGGGAAATATAGGGACAGGTGGGGATGTGGTAGGAATATGGAATTAATGTAGGATTAGTATAAATGGGTGGTTGATGGTCAGCACTGACTCGGTGGGCCGAAGGGCCTGTTTCAGTGCTGTATCACTAAACTAAAACTAAACAATTTCTTTTTCTCTGCAATAGAGCTCTAAAAACAAAAGTCCCTTTATTTTTCTGATTAACTGGTGTATGTATGTCTGTGAGTGTAAGTTTAATATTTCAATGTGTGTTTATGCTTTACTTCATTATGGGTTGAGGCTTGTTTTAAAATCAACCGATAATTTTGTTGCTTATTAAAGAAACTTCACTGGTGTGTTTTATTCTGGGATAAATTAAAGCCTATGATTGATCATATCGGTAAGTGGCAAAAGATTTAAATATATGTTGTGACCCATGGAGAAGTGGAACTAGAATAAACAATGCATTCCTCCTGGCTCGATAAACATATAATTGGGGGCTCTTTGTGGGATAAACCCAATGTCAACAACATACAATTGTAAGTGGGTTAATAATAATTGAAAAAGGGAAAATAAAAGAAAGAACCAGGTTTCTTGTGTAATAGAGTAAAGCCTACACCATTGGAATGTCTTTAATAGTTGCTGCGACTTTTCTGGGGATGGAGGATATATCCCTAAGTGATTTGAGGAACTTAACCAAGGTTAATCTAATAGTATTGGCAGCAAAATTAGGTTAGAGTTGAAACCAGGAGCTAAGAAAACAGACATATTTGCAGTAATAGCACAACATTTGCAATTGGAAGAAGAAGAACGCAAACCTGAGAGTAGTGCATTTGAATTAGTTAGGATTCAGTTACAGATGAAGCAGCTTGAGCTTGAACAGAAAAAGGGGGAAAAGAATTGAAAGACGAATTGGAAAGAGAATTGACAATGAAGAAACTTGAACTTGAGGCAAAGAAAAGGGAAAGAGGAAGAGAAGGAAAGGAACTTGAATTAAATAAGATGGAAGCTTAGGGAATTAATTCTCCTGGAAGAATTTAAAAATTCACTCCCTCTGTTAGTAAGAACCCATGTGGAGAAGCAGAAGGTTTCAATGGCCTGTTACAACCAAGATCAGAGGAGTGCACTGTTAATTCAGTCCCACTTCTCCACAGGTCACAACATAAATTTAAACTTTCCCACTTCCCGAAACAATTGATCAGGCACTCTTTTCCCCAGAATAAAGCACACCAACCAGGTTTCTTTAATAAATGACAACATCATCTGTTTGTCATACCTCAAGTCTTAACCAATAATAAAGTAAATATACACACAAATGGAAATATTAAAGCCCCTTATTTTTATCCTAGCCTTCACACACACAATCACTTACGCAACTGGATAACTGGGGAAAAAAAACAGATTTTTATTTACAGCTGTTAGAAAGAAATAGAAGGAATAAAAAAACCCACTTATGATTAAAAGAAGGTATGGAAGGAAGTCCTTTGTTGGCGAGGTGTCCCAAAGGTGAATTTTTGGCTGCCACGAGGAATCTTCCCAGAACAATTCTTTCCAGACGATGTTGATTTGTCCGTTTGGGTAGGCGTTCAAAGAGATTCAGCTACAAAAGGTTTCATGTAGGTCTTACATCAGGTGTACAGCAACAAAGGTTTCAGTTCTCACACATCTGATGCAAAGTTCTTTTATAGGTGCAAGATTTCTGCAAATATTCAGGGATTTCTTCAAATACCGGAGGCACTTTCTTTGGGGATTTGGATAATCCAAAGGAAATATTCAATAAATCTTCTCTGATCAAGGCTCCCTCAGGTGAGGCAGGCAAACCTATAAAGATACTTAGGGATACAGGAGCCACCCAAACTCTTTTGCTGGGGAAAGGCATAACCTTTCCACCAGAGAGTGCACTGAATGCTAAGGTTTTAGTGAATGGTATTGGCGGGGAGTATATACCCGTACCTTTGTATTAGGTGCACCTAGAGTGTGTCCTAATGTCTAGCATGGTCGCTGTAGGAGTTGTCCATAGCTTGCCAGTAGACGGAGTTGATCTACTCCTGGGGAATGATTTGGCCGAAGCAAAGGTAGTAGCTTCTCCAGTCGTCAGGGAAAAACCAAGTGAAGTTGAAGAGACAGAACAGTTGCAGGAAAAGGTTCCAGGAATTTTTCCTTCATGGGTAGTAACCCGAGCAATGGCTAAACAAGTTCCATTGTTGGAGGTAAAATTGGCACCATTGTCAGATAGTCGAATATCTGAAACTTTCTTTGGGGATTTGGATAATCCGAAGGAAATGTTCAATATACCTTCTCTGATCAAGGCTCAGCAAGCCGATCCAGAGTTAAATAAAGTGGCACAATCGGCTCTAATGGAAGCTGAGGGGGTTCCAGAAGGCGACTGTATGAAAAATGGGATTCTGATGAAGAAGTGGAGACCTCTTCACAGACCTGTGGATGAAGAATTGATGGCAGTTCATCAGATAGTGGTATCACCAAAGTATCGCCGGGAACTATTAAGGATAGCGCATGAAATTCCTATAGTGGGACATGTGGGGATCCAGAAGACACAATCACGTATAGGTCGACATTTTTACTGGCCAGGTCTTTCCAAGGACGTGGTGCAGTTTTGTAAAATGTACCATACATGTCAAATTGTGGGAAAACCGCAACCTGCCATAAAACAGGCACCTCTAATCCCCTTACTAGTTTTTTGGGGAACCGTTTAGCAGGGTGTTGGTAGACTGCGTAGGACCTTCACCGAAAACAAAGGTGGGACACCAATTATATACTCCCTATCATGGATATGGCTACTCGGTTCCCAGAAGACAATCCCTTGAGAACAATTTCTGCTAAGGTAGTGGTAGAGAAGTTAACCTAATTTTTCACTCGATATGGATTACTGATTGAGATCCGGTCAGATCAAGGTTCCAAATTTATGTCTAAACTTTTTCAGGAAGTTCTGGGTAATTTGGCTATAACACAGTTAAAGTCTTCAGCATACCACCCACAGACACAAGGGGCTTTAGAAAGGTACCATCAGACCCTCATAACGATGATCAGGGCATACTGTCATGAAGATCCCCATGATTGGGATAAAGGTCTAGAATTTCTTTTGTTTTCCACTAGGGATTCAACTAATGAATCTACCGGCTTTAGTCCTTTTGATTTAGGTTACAGACATGAGATAAGAGTCCTCTAAATCTAATTAAAGAAAGGTTTTTAGAACAGAGTTACAAATCTTCTGTGCTAGATTATGTATCCGAGTTCCGGGAATGGCTCACGAGAGCTTGTAAAGTGGCTCAGGAACACCTTAAAGCTTCCCAAACAACTATGAAGAAATGGGCAGACAAGCATGATAAAACCCAAACATTTCAACCAAGGGATAAAGTGTTAATATTACTACCTTTACAGGGTAAACCATGAAAGGATGGTTCAGTGGTCCATATAAAGTGGTTAAAAGAATTGGTAAAATAAATTATTTGATTGACACCCCAGATTGCCGGAAAAGGAATCGGCTGTGCTATATCAATATGTGAAAACGATATCATTGCCGGGAGGATGATAAGCAAGCACAGGTGTGTCAGGTAGTAGGGACAGTGAAGAATGAAAGGAATAGTGAGAAGAGGCAGAAGGAGGCCTAGACAATTTTCAAATTGAACCACCTACTATCCAGTTAGCTAATACTGAATTGCTAGGGAAATTGGACACTACGCTCTCATATTTAGATGCAGAATAACAAGAAGACCTAACAAGGCTACTCACAGAATTTAAAAGATTCTGTAGGGATAAGCGAGGATGTACAACCTTAGCCACGCATGATGTGGATGTAGGGGAATCCTTTCTTATAAAACAGCATCCTTACCGCTTAGGTCCAGAGAAACAGGCCCAGGTAACAGCAGAAATCCGATACATGTTGGAAAAGCACCTAACTGAACCCAGTCAAAGCAGCTGGAGTTTGCCAGCAGTATTAGTGCCTAAACCTGACTGTTCAGCTGGACACTGTATAGACCACAGATAAGTTAATGCAGTAACAAAGACAGATTCCCAATTCCTCAGTTGAAAGACTGTATTGACAGAGTGGGCAGTGCCACCTTTCTTACAAAGATAGATTTGTTAAAGGGATACCAACAAGTTCCTTTAACACCCCAAGCTAAAGAAATAACAGCCTTTGTCATACCAGATGGTCTTTTCCAATGCTGAGTGATGCCATTCCAGTTAAAACATGCCCCAGAAACCCTTCAGAGACTAATGAACCAAGTGGTTGCCAGTGTTCCTAACTGTGTAATTTACCTTGATGATGTGCTGGTATACAGTGACACTTGGAAGGACCACTTGAAACAATTAGAAGCTCTGTTTAGAAAATTACAATTGGCTGATTTATTAATAAATAAAATTGAATTTGCGAAAGTGAGAGTGACCTACCTCGGGCATGTAATGGGACAAGGACAAGTGTTGCCAAGAACAGTGAAAGTACAAGCATTGGTGGAGTTCCCTACTCCTTAGAAAAGTTACGGAAGAGGTAGTGTTGGGCAAGCTAATGGAGCTAAGGATTGATAAGTCTCCTGGCCCTGATGGAATGCATCCCAGGGTACTAAAAGAGATGGCGGGAGAAATAGCAGGTGCACTGGCGGTAATTTTCCAAAATTCGCTGGACTCTGGGGTAGTCCCAGCAGATTGGAAAACAGCAGATGTGACGCCACTGTTTAAAAAGGGAGGTAGACAAAAGATGGGGAATTATAGACCGGTTAGCTTAACCTCTGTAGTGGGGAAGATGCTTGAGTCTATTATCAAGGAAGAAATAGCAGGGCATCTCGATAGAAATTGTCCCGTTGGGCAGACGCAGCATGGGTTCATGAAGGGCAGGTCATGCTTGACAAATCTTTTGGAATTCTATGATGACATTACGAGCAAGGTGGACAATGGGGACCCAGTGGATGTGGTGTACCTAGATTTCCAAAAGGCCTTCGACAAGGTGCCGCACAAGAGGCTGCTGCATAAGATAAGGATGCATGGCGTTAGGGGTAAAGTATTAGCATGGATAGAGGATTGATTGACTAACAGGAAGCAGAGAGTGGGGATAAATGAGTGCTATTCTGGTTGGCAATCAGTCACTAGTGGTGTGCCTCAGGGATCGGTGTTGGGACCGCAATTATTTACAATTTATCTAGATGATTTGGAGTTGGGGACCACGTGTAGGGTGTCAAAGTTTGCAGATGACACTAAGATGAGTGGCAGAGCAAAGTGTGCAGATGACTGTGAAACTTTGCAGAGGAACATAGATACATTGAGTGAGTGGGCAAAGGTCTGGCAGATGGAATACAATGTTAATAAATGTGAAGTCATTCATTTCGGTAGGAGTAACAGTAAAAAGGATTATTACTTGAATGGTAAAAAGTTGCAGCATGCTGCTATGCAGAGGGACCTGGGTGTCCTTGTGCATGAATCGCAGAAGGTTGGTCTGCAGGTACAGCAAGTAATTAGGAAGGCAAATGGAATTTTGTCCTTCATTGCTAAAGGGATTGAGTTTAAAAGCAGAGAGGTTATGTTGCAGCTGTATAAGGTACTGGTGAGGCCGCACCTGGAGTACTGTGTGCAGTTTTGGTCTCCTGACTTGAGAAAGGATGTACTGGCACTGGAGGGGGTGCAGAGGAGGTTCACTAGGTTGATTCCGGAGTTGAGGGGGTTGGCTTATGAGGAGAGACTGAGTAGATTGGGATTATATTCATTGGAATTCAGAAGAATGAGGGGGGATCTTATAGAAACATATAAAATTATGAAGGGAATAGATAAGATACAAGTAGAGAGGATGTTTCCACTGGCACAAGAGGGCATAGCCTCAAGATTAGAGGGAGCAGATTTAGGACTGAATTGAGAAGGAAGGTCTTCACCCAGAGGGTTGTTAATCTATGGAATTCCTTGCCCAGTGAAGTAGTTGACGCTTCTTCAGTAGACGTTTTTAAAGCTAAGGTAGATATCTTTTTGAACAATAAAAGAATTAAGGGATACGGTGAGAGCGCGGGTAAGTGGATCTGAGTCCACGAAAAGATCAGCCATGATCTTATTGAATGGCGGAGCAGGCTTGAGGAGCCGGACGGCCTACTCCTGCTCCTAGTTCTTATGATCTGTTTCGTTAAATATATTTTTGAGGATTCATTTTTGAAAGACTGAAGAATTGTTAACCTTTGGGATTTTCAAAGAGGATCATGTAAAGGCCACTTGACTTTGAAAACGGTCCCTGAAAATGTTGTTTGAAAGGGGCACTGTCTTATGCGGAAAACATGCATTTCGGGAAACCACTTGATTTCCAGCTCAATAAACAACAGAGAACGTTGGACACCTGGAGAAGTTGTTTACAAAGAAGTGACAGGTCAAGATTGATGGACATCAAAAGGTTGACCTCCTGTTATTGGTTTCCCTTTTGAGCTGTTTTGACTTAGCGTTCAACTGTATAAAATGTGAAAGAACTTACGAGGAGAGAAGAGAACTTCCAAGGAGAAAACTTCCCAAGGAATGAGAGAAGACCGCAATCCAGCTCAGCTTTCCAGCACCTCTCTGAAAGATCCTGAGTACCTGTGTCAACTCAGCTCATCTCCTGTCTTTGAAGAAAAGCCTGCTAAATTAATTCTCAATGCTGCCTGAAAAGAACTGTTCTAAAAGATCCAGTGGCCCATCTACGTGTACTCAGAGACCTGACTGTATGCCAGTTTTGGAATACAACATATCTTATCATCTGCGGTTTCTTCAAGAATGAGCAAGTATTCAGCACAAGTGGTTTTTTTTGTCTGTAATAGAGCTCTAAAAACAAAATTCCCTTTAGTTTTCCAGTTAACCGGTGTATGTGTGTCTGTGAGTGTGAGGGGCTAAGGTAAAAATGGAACTTTAATATTTCAATCTGTATGTTTATGCTTTACTTCATTATGGGTTAAGATCTGTTTTATAATCAACTGATAATTTTGTTGCTTTTGAAAGAAAACTCAATGGTGTGTTTTATTCTGGGATAAAAATAGTTGACCATATCGTTAAGTGGGCAAAGATTTAAATATATGAGAGGCCATCAGCTGTGGCTCAGTGGTTGGTGCTCTCACCTCTGAGTCAGAAGGTTGTGGGTTCAAGTCCCATTCCAGACTGATACCCCCAGAGGTGCCATCTTGGGCGGCACACAGTGGCGCAGTGGTTAGCACTGCAGCCTCACAGCTCCAGCAACCCAGGTTCGCTTCTGGGTACTGCCTGTGCAAAGTTTGCAAGTTCTCCCTCTGACCATGTGGGTTTCCGCCAGGTGCTCCAGTTTCCTCCCACAACCAAAGACTTGCACGTTGATAGGTAAATTGGCCATTGTAAATTTCCCCTAGTGTAGGTCGGTGGTAGGAGAATGGTGGGGATGTGGTAGGGAATATGGGATTAATGTAGGATTAGTATAAGTGGGTGGTTGTTGGTCATCACAGACTCGGTGGGCTGAAGGGCCTGTTTCAGTGCTGTATCTCTCTATGACTCTATATGTTGCGACGCATGGAGAAGTGGAACTAGAATAAACAGTGCACTCCTTCCATAACATATATCCGGGGGCTCTTTGTGGGATAAACCCAAAGCCGACGGTGCACAATTGTAAATGGGTTAATAATAATTGAAAAAGAGAACCTAAAAAAGAACCAGGTTTCTTGTGTAATAGAGTAAAGTCTTTGCCACTGGAATGTTTTTAACAGTTTTTGGGGACATAGGATATATCCCTGAGTGATTTGAGCAACCTAACCGTGGTTAACCTAATAGCATTGGCAGCATAATTGGGTTTGGGTTAAAACCAGGAGCTAAGAAAGCAGACATAATTGAAGTAATAGCACAACATTTTCAATTGGAAGAAGAGAGAAAGAAAACAAAGGTAGTGCAGTTGAATTAGCTAAAATTAAGTTACAGATGAAGCAGCTTGAGCTTGAACAGAAAAAAGAGGAAAAAGAATTGAAAAAACTTGAAACAGAATTGACAACGAAGAAACTTCAACTTGAAGAAAAGTAACGAGAACAAGAAAGAGAAGGAAAGGAATTTGAATTGCAAAAGATGGAACTCAGACAGCGGGAAACATCGAGAGCGGAGCCGGAACATAAAGAGACCGGGAAAGAGAGCGAGAATTCACTCAGACAGCGGGAAGCAGCGAGAGCGGAGCTGGAGTATCAAGAGACCGGGAGAGAGAGAGAGAGTTCACGCAGACAGTGGGAAACAGCGAGAGCGGAGTCGGAGCATAAAGAGATAGGGAGAGAGAGCGAGAATTCACTCAGACAGCGGGAAACAGCGAGAGCGGAGCCAGAGTATAAAGAGACCGCGAGAGAGAGAGAGAGTTCACTCAGACAGCGGGAAACAGCGAGAGCGGAGTTGGAGGATAAAGAGACCAGGAGAGAAAGAGAGAGTTCACTCAGACAGCAGGAAACAGCAAGAGCGGAGCTGGAGTATAAAGAGACCGGGAGAGAGAGAGAGAGTTCACTCAGACAGCAGGAAACAGCGGGAGCGGAGCTGGAGTATAAAGAGACCGGGAGAGAGAGAAAGAGTTCACTCAGACAGCGGGAAACAGCGAGAGCGGAGCTGGAGTATAAAGAGACCGGGAGAGAGAGAGAGAGTTCACTCAGACAGCAGGAAACAGCGGGAGCGGAGCTGGAGTATAAAGAGACCAGGAGAGAGAGAAAATGTTCACTCAGACAGTGGGAAACAGCGAGAGCGGAGTCGGAGCATAAAGAGATAGGGAGAGAGAGCGAGAATTCACTCAGACAGCGGGAAACAGCGAGAGCGGAGCCGGAGTATAAAGAGACCAGGAGAGAAAGAGAGAGTTCACTCAGACAGCAGGAAACAGCAAGAGCGGAGCCGGAGTATAAAGAGACCGGGAGAGAGAGAGAGAGTTCACTCAGACAGCAGGAAACAGCAAGAGCGGAGCTGGAGTATAAAGAGACCGGGAGAGAGAGAGAGAGTTCACTCAGACAGCAGGAAACAGCGGGAGCGGAGCTGGAGTATAAAGAGACCGGGAGAGAGAGAAAGAGTTCACTCAGACAGCGGGAAACAGCGAGAGCGGAGCCGGAGTATAAAGAGACCGCGAGAAAGAGAGAGAGTTCACTCAGACAGCAGGAAACAGCGGGAGCGGAGCTGGAGTATAAAGAGACCAGGAGAGAGAGAAAATGTTCACTCAGACAGCGGGAAACAGCGAGAGCGGAGTCGGAGCATAAAGAGATAGGGAGAGAGAGCGAGAATTCACTCAGACAGCGGGAAACAGCGAGAGCGGAGCCAGAGTATAAAGAGACCACGAGAGAGAGAGAGAGTTCACTCAGACAGCGGGAAACAGCGAGAGCGGAGCCGGAGTATAAAGAGACCAGGAGAGAAAGAGAGAGTTCACTCAGACAGCAGGAAACAGCGGGAGCGGAACCAGAGTATAAAGAGACCGGGAGAGAGAGAAAGAGTTGACTCAGACAGTGGGAAACAGCGAGAGCGGAGTCGGAGCATAAAGAGATAGGGAGAGAGAGCGAGAATTCACTCAGACAGCGGGAAACAGCGAGAGCGGAGCCGGAGTATAAAGAGACCGCGAGAAAGAGAGAGTTCACTCAGACAGCGGGAAACAGCGAGAGCGGAGTTGGAGCAGAAAGAGACCAGGAGAGAGAGTGAGAATTCACTCAGACAGCGGGAAACAGCGAGAGCGGAGCCGGAGTATAAAGAGACCAGGAGAGAAAGAGAGAGTTCACTCAGACAGCAGGAAACAGCGAGAGCAGAGCTGGAGTATAAAGAGACCGGGAGAGAGAGAAAGAGTTGACTCAGACAGTGGGAAACAGCGAGAGGGGAGCTGGAGTATAAAGAGACCGGGAGAGAGAGAAAGAGTTCACTCAGACAGCGGGAAACAGCGAGAGCGGAGCTGGAGTATAAAGAGACCGGGAGAGAGAGAGAGAGTTCACTCAGACAGCAGGAAACAGCGGGAGCGGAGCTGGAGTATAAAGAGACCGGGAGAGAGAGAAAGAGTTCACTCAGACAGTGGCAAACAGCGAGAGGGGAGCTGGAGTATAAAGAGACCGGGAGAGATTGAAAGAGTTCACTCAGACAGCGGGAAACAGCGAGAGCGGAGCTGGAGTATAAAGAGACCGGGAGAGAGAGAGAGAGTTCACTCAGTCAGCAGGAAACAGCGGGAGCGGAGCTGGAGTATAAAGAGACCGGGAGAGATTGAAAGAGTTCACTCAGACAGCGGGAAACAGCGAGAGCGGAGCTGGAGTATAAAGAGACCGGGAGAGAGAGAGAGAGTTCACTCAGACAGCGGGAAACAGCGAGAAGGGAGCTGGAGTATAAAGAGACCGGGAGAGAGAGAGAGAGTTCACTCAGACAGCAGGAAACAGCGAGAGCGGAGCTGGAGTATAAAGAGACCGGGAGAGAGAGAGAGAGTTCACTCAGACAGCGCCCGAGGTTTGAAAAATAGTCAACAATGACATCACAGGAAAGCTGCAAGGTGATTGGTTGGTGAGTAACTGCTGTTAGGGGATAACTCTAAATAGCTGGGTTCATAACTTAAATAAAGAGAAAGGTCTACAGTTATTTTTTAATATAGTAGGTATTGTTTTTTTGGGGGGGAATCAAGGTTCTTGGTGTAAATAATCTAATTTTTGGGTAATTTAAGGGAGTAAAAACAGAGTGAAAAAAAAACAAAGAGTGACATCACGGACAAACCGTAAGTTCATTGGTTGGTAAGTAACTGCTAATTTGAATTACCTATTCTAAATTGATTTCAGATTAAAGGTGAATAGGAGAACCAATCGGAAATTTAAAAAAACAAATTAAAATCTAATTAAATAAAATAGAGATGCAGGGCCAGGCGATGTTAGCTGGACCAGTTAGCCTGACATCTGTGGTGGGCAAGTTGCTGGAGTCTATAATCAAGGATAGGGTGACTGAACACCTAGAAAAATTTCAGTTAATCAGGGACAGCCAGCATGGATTCATGACAGGAAGGTCATGCCTGACAAATGTCACTGAATTTTTTGAAGAGGTGACTAAGGTGAATGTCTATGGATGTTATTTATATGGACTTCCAGAAGGCATTTGATAAAGTCCCACATAAGAGACTGTTAACTAAGGTGGAAGCCCATGGAGTTGAGGGCAAATTATTGACATGGTTAGGAAGTTGGTTGAGTGGTGGGCGACAGAGAGTGGGGATAATGGAAACCTACTCTGATTGGCAGGATGTGACTAGTGGTGTCCTGCAGGGATCTGTGTTGGGGCCTCAATTATTCACATTATTCATTAACGACTTTGATGATGGCATAGTAAGTCATATATCCAAATTTGCTGATGATACAAAGTTAGGCTGCATTGTAGACAGTCTAGACGATAGCATAAAATTGCAAAGCGATATTGACAGACTAGGTGAGTGGGCAAAACTGTGACAGATGGATTTCAATGCGGGCAAGTGTGAGATTATCCATTTTGGACCAAAAAAGGATAGAGCAGGGTACTTTCTAAATGGGAAGAGGTTAAGTACAGTGGATGTCCAAAGAGACTTGGGGGTTCAGGTGCATAGATCTTTAAAGTGCTACGAGCAAGTGCAGAAAATAATCTAAAAGGCTAATGGAATGCTAGCCTTTATATCTAGAGGATTGGAGTATAAAGACACAGAGGTTATGCTGCAGCTGTACAAAACCCTGGGTCGACCCCACTTGGAGTACTGTGAGCAGTTCTAGGCACCACACCTTCCATGGAGGGAGTGCAACTAGGTTTACTTGAATGATACCTGATACAGGGGTTAAGTTACGAGGAGAGATTACACAAATTAGGCCTGTTTTGGCTAGAATTTAGAAGGTTAAGGGGTGATCTGATGGAAGTCTTCAAGATATTAACAGGAAAAGACAGGCTTGATAAAGATAAACTATTTCCACTGGTTGGAGATTCTAAAACTAGGGGGCATAGTCTAAACATTAGGACCAAACGATTCAGGAGAAATGTTAGGAAGCACTTTTTCACGCAAAGGGTGGTAGAGGTTTGGAACTCTCTCCCACAAACAGCAGTTGAAGCTAGAACAGTTGTTAATTTTAAATCTGCGATAGATTTTTGTTAAGCAAAGATATTAAGGGATATGGGCCAAAGGCAGGTATAGGGAGTTAGGCTGTGGATCAGCCATGATCTCATTGAATGGCGGGACAGGCTCGAGGGGCTGAATAGCCTACTCCTGCTCCTATCTTCCTATGTTCCTACAAAAGAGTGATCTTGGCTCCAAGGCAAGTTCTGGTGAGGAAAGATCTGACTCCATCCCAGGACCCAGTGGAAAGCTATTTAAATTTGCACAAGCCCTTCCTAAGTTTGAGGAAAGGGACGTAGAGGCATTTTTCATTTCTTTTGAAAAGATAGCCAAACAGATGAAGTGGCCAAAGGAAAGCTGGATACTGTTTAAGCAAAGTAGGTTGATGGGCAGTGCTCATGAAGTTTCATGGCAGTGCCATGCTTTCTGAGGAGGTTTCTGCAGATTATGAGATGGCAAAACAGGATATTCTCTCTGTGTATGAGTTGGTCCCTGAAGCATACGTATATCGAATTTGAGAGGGCAAAGCAAATTAATTTTGATCACTGGATTTGGGCACTAGAAGCAGAGGCCATGTATGAGAAGCTTAGGGAATTAATTCTCCTGGAAGAATTAAAAATTCACTCCCTCTGTTAGGAAGGACCCATGTAGAGAACCAGAAGGGTTCAACGGCCTGTGACAACTGAGGTGGGAAGAGTGCATTTTAATTCAGTCCCACTTCTCCACAGGTCACAACACATATTTAAATTTTCCCAATTACTGAAACAGGCAATTAGATACTCTATTTTTCCCCAGAACAAAACATACCAGCCAGGTTTCTTTAGTAAACAACAAAATTATCCATTTATTATACCCCAAGTCTTAACCAATAATAAAGTAAATATACACGTAAATGGAAATATTAAAGCCCCTTATTTTTATCCTAGCCCTCACACACACTCACATACACAACCAGTTAACCAGGAAAAAAGGGATTTTTATTTATAGCTGTTGCAATGAAATAGAAGGAATTAAAAAAATAACACTTATGTTTGAAAGAAGGTATGGGAGGAAGTCCTTTGTTCTGGAGAGGTGTTCCCAAGGCGAATAGGTGGCTGCCACGAGGAATCTTGGCAGAACAATTCTTTCCAGGCGACATTGATGGTCCGTTTGGGTAGGTATTCAAAGAGATTCAGCTACAGAAGGCTTCACATATGTCTTACATCAGGTGTGCAGCAACAAAAGTTTCAGTTCTCACATATTCAATGCAAAGTTATTTTAAAGATACAAGGTTTCTGCAAACATTCAGCGATTTCTTCAAATACAGGAGGCAACAGTACAACTTGATGCAGAATTTGCTTTTCAAGAGCAGGGAATCTTCAAAGAGAGATGAGTGAGTCCAAGACTAGTATTTTGAACTCAAATAAGGACAATTATGAGGGCATGAAAGCAGAGTTAGCTAAAGTAAACTGACGAATTAGGTTAAGGGATTGGTCAATAGAGATGCAGTGGCAGACATTTAAGGAGATATTTCGGAATACACAGAATAGATAATTTCAACGAGAAAGAAAAATTCCAAGGTTGGGACCCACCATCCGTGGTTAACTGAAACAGTTAAAGATAGTATCAAATTAACGAAAAAGCCTATAATTGTGCAAAGGTGGTAGGCAGGTCAGAAGATTGGACAGAATATTTAAAAAAAGCAAAGAATGATCAAAAGATTGATAAGGAAGGTAAAATTAGAGTATGAGAGAAAGCTAGCTAGAAATATAAAGACAGATAGTAAGAGTTTCTATAGATATTTAAAAATAAAATATTTAACAAAGTGAGCATTGGTCCTATATAAAGTGAGTCTGGGGAATTAATAATGGATAATAAGGAAATGGCAGATGAATTGAACAGATATTTTGCATCGGTCTTCACTATTGAGGGTACAAGTAACATCCCATTATTAGCTGTAAGTCAGGAAATGGAAAGGAGGGAGGAACTCAAGAAATTACAATCACCAAAGAAGTGGTACTGAACAAATTGTTGGAGCTGCAGGCTGACAAGTCCCAGGGTCCTGATGGACTTCATCCTAGGGTGTTAAAAAAAGTGGCAAGTGAGATAACTGATGCTTCGGGGAAGGCTCTGTTAGATTGGAAAATAGCGAATGTAACTCTTTTATTCAAAAAGGGAGGGAGACAGAAAGCAGGAAAGTACAGACCAGTTAGCTGAATATCAGTCTTAGGGAAAATATTGGAAGGTAATATTAAAGACGTTATAGCAGGGCATTTAGAAAAATTCAAGGTAATCAGGCAGAGTCAACATGGTTTTGTGAAAGAGAAATCATGTTTAACTAATTTATTGGAGGTCTTTAAGGGAGTTACATGTTCTGTGGATAAAGGGGAACCTGTGGATGTATTGTACTTAGATTTCCAGAAGGTATTTGATAAGGTGCCACATCAAAGGTTATTGCAGAAGATAAAAGCTCATGGTGTCGGGGGTAACATATTGACATGGATAGAAGATTGGATAGCTAACAGGAAACAGAGAGTAGGCATAAATGGGTAATTTTCTGGTTGTCAAGATGTAACAAATGGTGTGCCACAGGGATCTGTGCTGGGCCCTCAAATTTTTACAACTTATATAAATGACTTAGATGAAGGGACCAAAGGTATGGTTGCTAAATTTGCTGATGTCACAAAGATAGGTAGGAAAGTAACTTGTGAAGAGGACATAAGGGGGCTACAAAGGGATATAGATAGGTTAAGTGAGTGGGCAAAAACCTGGCAAATGGAGTATAATGTGGGAAAGTGACAAATTGTCCACTTTGGCAGGAGGGATAAGAAAGAAGCATATTATCTAATGGTGAAAGATTGCAGAGCTCTGAGATGCAGAGGGATGTGGGTGTCCTAGAGCATGAATCACAAAAGGTTAGAATGCGGTACAGCATGAAATTAGGAAAGCTAATAGAATGTTATCGTTTATCGCGAGGGGAATTGAATACAGAAGTAGGGAGGTTAGGCTTCACAGGGCATTGGTGAGACCACATCTGGAGTACTGTGTACAGTACTGGTCTCCTTATTTAAGGATGGCTGTAAATGCATTGGAGGCAATACAGAGAAGGTTTACTAGACTAATACCTGGAATGGGCGGGCTGTCTTACAAGGAAAGATTGGACAGGCTAGGCTTGTATCCGCTAGAATTTAGAAGAGTAAGAGGTGACTTGATTGAAACATATAAGCTCCTGAGGGGTCTTGACAGGGTGGATGTGGAAAGGATGTTTCCCCTTGAGGAAGAATCTCGAACTAGGGGTCACAGTTTAAAAATAAGGGGTAACACGTTTAAGAGAGAGATGAGGAGAATTTTTTTCTTTCAGTGGGTTGTGAGTCATTGTCATTCTCTTCCTCAAAAAGCGGTGGAACTGGAGTCTTTGAATATTTTTAAGGCAGAGGTAGATAGATTCTTGATAAGCGAGGGGGTGGAAGGTTATCGAAGGTAGGTGGAAATGTGGAGTAATCAGTTCAGCCATGAATTTATTGAATGACGGAGCAGGCTCGAGGGGCTGAGCGGCCTACCCCTGCTCCTAATTCGTATGTTCGTATGTAAAGAGAGAGAGAAATCAGCTGGATGGAACTTCTGTCCTCCTGGCAGGTCAATAAGCAAACTCCAACTGCCTGTTTTTAGCCAAACCAGCTGGCTTTTTTGAACAGTGCAAAAATGAAACAAAAACCTTTCCAGAGGCAAGTCCTATGACACAATAAATCCTGACTTGTCAGTAAGACAAGTGCAGTAAGACATGGGCGGCACAGTGGCGCAATGGTTAGCACCGCAGCCTCACAGCTCCAGGGTTCAGTTCTGGGTACTGCCTGTGTGGAGTTTGCAAGTTCTCCCTGTGTCTGCGTGGGTTTTCGCCGGGTGCTCTGGTTTCCTCCCACCACCAAAAGACTTGCAGGTTGATAGGTAAATTGGCCATTATAAATTGCCCCTAGTATAGGTAGGTGGTAGGAGAATATAGGGACAGGTGGGGATGTGATAGGAATATGGGATTAGTGTAGGATTTGTATAAATGGGTGGTTGATGGTCGGCACAGACTCGGTGGGCCGAAGGGCCTGTTTCAGTGCTGTATCCCTAAATAAATAAATAAAGAAAGAAAGAAAATAGATCTTAAGGTCAAAACACAACCTCCTGTTGTGTTTACTAGAAATCATGTGCCTTCCAATAAAAACTTGTTTGCTGATCAACCTTTTGTTCACCTTCCTTTTAAAGAAAAACACCCAAAGGTTAGCTTCTTCAAGATTTCAGCATCCATGGAATCCTTTTCAGTTTTTTAAAATACAGATTCTTAAGTTTTAACAAAAAATGGAAACATTCATAACACCTCCGCCCTTGGAGAAATTAAACGCCATTTTTGAATGTGTTTCATCACAATGTATCAAATCAGAAATTGAAAACATTTTAAAACACAATTTTTACACTAATTCCCTGCCCTCCCCATTAACTCTTTTGCTTTGTACCATCTTTACTCATATACTCAGACGAAGTTAGATTCATGATGAAGCATCTGCAATAACATTACTTTTGCCTGAAATGTGGACGACCTTTAAGTGATAGGGCTGTAACAGTAAACTCCATTGGAATATTCTGGTATTCTGGGTTTTAAATGTTTCCACAAGGTCATCCAATTGCAACCCTCCAAACAGAGCCTCCCAGTTGGTCCAAGTGTTCTTTCCACGTGTCACTGCAGACCAGCACATCACCAAGGTAAACTACACAGTTAGGAACATTGGCTACCACCGGGTTCGCTAGTCTCTGAGACGTTTCTGGAGTACCTCCTAATCTGTATGGTATCACTTGGCACTGGAATAAACAGTCCAGTGTGATGTTTCTTCGGCTCGGGGTAAATCCTGGCTACCCCACCCGAACCCGATCAAACCCGACTGCATGTGTCGGGTTCGGGTCGGATCGGGACTGTATTCTGCATCCAGCATGCAGGCTCGGGTCAGGTCGGGCTGGACGGTACTGTTTCGTTTTGTATTGTTTTTGTATTAATCTTCAATTTTTTTTTGTTTCAATAACATGTTTGTTATTTTCCAGTAGGGTTGAGCATTTAAAAAAATTAAAGGACTCAGGCCAGGTTGGGTTTGGGTTGGCTGTTGTCGGGTTGGGTTTTAATTTTATACCTGAGCCAGGCTTTAGCTCGGGGTGTTAAAGGAACTTGCCAGTATCCCTTTAACAAATCTATCTTTGTAAGAAGCATGGCATTGCCCACTCTGTCAATACAGTCTTCCAAGTTTTTTTATTATTTAGAGATACAGCTCTGAAACAGGCCCTTCGGCCCACCTAGTCTGTGCCAACCCATTTCATCTAGTCCTACATTAATCCCATATTCCTACCACATCCCCACCACCTATCTATACTCGGGGCAATTTATAATGGCCAATTTACCTATCAACCTGCAAGTCTTTGGCTGTGGGAGGAAACCGGAGCATCCACCAAAAACCCACGCAGTCACAGGGAGAACTTGCAAACTCCACACAGGCAGTACCCAGAATCGAACCCGGGTCGCTGGAGCTGTGAGGCTGTGGTGATAACCACTGTGCCGCCGCAAGTGAGGAATGGGTATGAATCTGTCTTTGTTACTGCATTAACTTTTTTGTAATCTATGCAAAGTTTAGTTGAACCATTCGGTTTAGACATTAGTTCCAGCTGGTTTGGCTGGGTTCAATTTGGTGGTTTTCCAGCATGTATTGGATTTCTGCTTTTACCTGGGCCTGTTAGTCTGGACTTAAGTGGTAAGGATGCTGTTTTATAGGAAAGGATTCCCCTATATCCACATCATGTGTGGCTAAGGTTGTACATCCTGGCTTATCCCTACAAATTCTTTTAAATACTGTGAGTAGCCTTATTAGGTCTTCTCATTGTTCTGCATCTAAATATGAAAGCATAGTGTCCAATCTTCCAGAAATTCAGTATTGGCTAACCGGATAGTAGGAGGTTCAATTTGAGAATTGTCTAGGCCTCCTTCTGCCTCATCCTCACTATCCTTTTCATTCTTAACTGTCCCTACTACCTGACATACCTGTGCTTGCTTATCCTCCTCCCAGCAATAGTATTGTTTTAACATATTGATATGACACAGTCGACTCTTTTCCGGCGATCCTGGGCGTGAATCAAATAATTTACCTCACCAATTCTTTTGACTACTTTATACGGACCACTGAACTGTGCTTTTAATGGGTCGCCCTGTAAAACTAGCAAAATTAACACTTCATCCCCTGGTTGAAATGTTCGAGTCTTAGCACACTTGTCTGTCCTTTCTTTCAGAGTAGTTTGGGATACTTTAAGGTGTTCCTAAGTCACATTGCAAGCTCTTGTGAACCATTCCCGGAACACGGATACATAATCTAGTGCAGAAGATTCTTCCCTCTGTTCTAAAAACCTTTCTTTGAGTCGTTTTAGAGGCCTTCTTATCTCATGTCCATAAACCAATTCAAAAGGACTAAAACCTGTAGACTCATTTGGTGAATCTCCAGTGGCAAATAAAAGAAATTATAGTCCTTTATCCCAATCATGGGGATATTCATGACAATATGCCCTGATCATTGTTTTGAGGGTCTGATGGTACCTTTCTAAAGCTCCCTGTGTCTGTGAGTGGTATGCTGTAGACTTTAACTGTGTTATACCCAAATTACTCTTAACTTCTTGAAATACGTTAGACATAAAATTGTAACCTTGAATCTGACTGAATTTCAATTAGTAATCCATATCGAGTGAAGAATTGGGTTAACTTCTCTATCACTACCTTAACAGAGATTATTCTCAAGGGAATGGCCTCTGGGAATCGAGTAGCCATACCCATGATAGTGAGTATATATTGGTGTCCCACTTTTGTTTTCAGTAAGGGTCCTACGCAGTCTACCAACACCCTACTAATTGGTTCCCGCATGGGAATTAGAGGTGCCAGTTTTATAGCAGGTTATGGTTTTCTTTGAATTCTCTGCCCCAGAGGGTGGTGGAAGCTCAGTCGCTGAGTAAGTTCAAGACAGAGATCAATAGATTTCTCGTCGCTAATAACATCAAGGGATATTGGGATAGTGTGGGAATATGGCGTTGAGGGGAATGATCAGCCATGATCTAGAATGGCGGAGCAGGCTTGAAGGGCTGAATGGCCTACTCCTATAATCTGGCACATATGGCATGTTTTACAAAACTACACTGTGTCCTTGGAAAGACCTGGTCAGTAATAATGTTGATTTATAGATGATTTGGTCTTCTGGATCCCCACATGTCTGCTATAGGAATTTCATGCGCTAACCTTAATAATTCCCAGTGATACTTAGGCGGTACCACTATCTGTTGAACAACCGTCTATTCTTTGTCCACAGATCTGTGAGGAAGTCTCCACTTCCTCATCAGAACCCCATCTTTAATATAATAGCCTTCTGGAACTCCTTTTGCCTCAGTTTCTGTCAGAGCTGATTGTGCCACTTTATTTAACTCTGGATCAGCTTGCTGAGCTGTGATCAGAGAAGATTTATTAAACATTTCATTTGGATCATCAAAATCTCCTAGGAAAGTTTCAGATATTCGACTATCTGTCTGTGGTGCCAATTGTACCTCCGAAAATGAAACTTGTTTAGCCATTGCTCGGGTTACTACTCACGAAGCTCACCACCACCTTCTCAAGGGAAATTAGGGATGGGCAATAAGTGCTGGCCTAGCCAGTGATGCCCACATCCCTTGAACGAATAAAAAAAAGTGAAGGAAAAATTTCCAGGACTCTTTTCCCGTAACTGTTCTGCCTCTTTAACTTCACTTGGTTTCTCAGTGATTACGGGAGAAGTTAATATTTTGGTCCAGCTAAATTATTTCCCAAGAGTAGATCAAATCCATTTACCGACAAACTATGGACAACTCCTACAGTTAACGTCGCAGACGTTAGGTCACACTCTAGGTGCACTTGATACAAAAGTACGAGTATATACTCCCCACCAATACCATTCACTAAAACTTTCGCATTCAGTACACCCTCTGGCAGAAAAGTTATACCTTTCCCCAGCAAAAGAGTTTGGGTGGCTGTTGTATCCCCAAGTATAACTATAGATTTGCCTGACTCACTTGAGGGATAAGGAATTACTTTTCCTTTGGACAAAAATTTCCTATAACTCTCAGGTATCTTATTCTCAACCCCTACACTCACATTGGTTTTTGTATTTGCCTTTACAGCTGCCATCAAAGTTACAACCTGATCTCCTGTATTCTCAGACAGAGCCCCTTTCTCTGCATTAGTTTTGTGTACCCCAATAAGTCTCATGGGTTTACCTCGCCACTTCCAGCATTCTAAACGAAGATGTCCCACCTTGTGACCATGATAACACTTAGGCTTGCGTATCTCACTTCCACCCTTAGCACCTTCTTTTCTGGCCTGAGGAGAGGATCCTGGGCCGCTCCCAGCTGTTGTTTCTTGTCCCTGGCCACATGCCTTCCTTTCACTCTCCCACCTTCTATCCTTCTCGGGTTTGTGTGGGTGATGGACAAAGTGTTTGGACTTATACACAAGCTCCAGATCATCAGCCTGTCTGGCCCTTGAAACCTTCTGGTTCTCCACATGAGTTCTCACTATGGGAGGGAGTGAATTTTTAAATTCTTCCAGGAGAATTAGTTTCCTAAGGTTCTCATACATGGCTTCCATCTTTCGTGCCCATATCCAACGATCAAAATTAATTTGCTTTACCCTCTCAAATTCGATATAAGTCTGCCCAGATAATCTCCAGAGGTTCCAAAACCTCTTTTGGGTATCTTCAGGGACTAATTCATAAGCAGTGAGAATAGCCTTTTTTGCCATCTCATAATCTGCAGAAGCCTCTTCAGAAAGCATGGCATAAACTTCATGAGGTCTGCCCATCAACCTGCTTTGCATAAGCAGTGTCCAGTTTTCCTTTGGCCATTTCATTTGTTTGGCTATCCTTTCAAAGAACTGAAAAATGCCTCTATTGTCCCTCTCCTCAAACTTAGGGAGAGCTTGTATAAATTTAAACTGCTCTCCACCAGATCCTGGACAGGAGACAGAACTTTCCCCACCGGAACTTTCACTGGAGTCAAGACCACCCTTTTGTCTTAGTTCCATATTTTGAAATCAGAACCGGATTTATTTTCTCTTCAGATTAAAAGTGTGCCTTTAAAACAGAGAGAGAAGCTTTTGGATTTCTGAGGCAGAGTGTGCCAGCTGCACCTGTTGCCTAGGCTACAGCAGGAGAGAGCGGTTACATGTTGTACTGTAACAATTGAACTGTGTGTAAAACCCAGCTGAAACCAGTTTTGGAGAGACACCAGCAAAGCATGCTACTGAAGAAAAGAGCTATCTATTTCCCTCAGCAAAAATTCTACAAGGAGCTACAGGCTGAGTTAATTGCCTAAGGTGGAAAAAACCCTTTGAAGAGACCGATTGTATTGCTAAGTAAAGTTTCAACTGAGAGACTGTCAGTTTTAAAATTCAAGTAGACCTATTGCTGTGCTCATCGTTAAAAGAAAGTTTGATACCTGCTGCAGCCGAAGTGTTTTGAATGCCTATCTAATAAAGGACTATTTCAACAAATTCGTGTGGCGTATTTGAGTGGCATTTGATTATTTCCACATTAGAATACCTCACCCATCAGGAATGTAACCCACAAAGACTTATATGCCAGTTATTTATTTATTCTTAAGAAACAGCTAATTTTTAAAAACATAATTTTTAAAAAAGAAACTGGTTAACCATGATTTTTGAGTGTATGTATGTGAATGGGGGAATTAGGTTAAAATAAGATAAGATAAGTTATACGGTCTTTAGACACAGCTTTATTTTAACAGTGTTTAAGATTTAGATTAAATAAATAGTTAATTTGTTTTGTCGAAAGATACCTGCTTTGGTCTGTTTTATTCTGGGGGTTATAAGCGTGTCTAATTTGGCTGTTTTCTGGTTGGGTGGGAAAACTTTAATAATGTGCTGTGACCTGTGGAGTGATGGGACTGAATTGACAGTGTGTTGCTCGTGCCTCGGTTGTAGCATAGATAATTGGGCGTCTCGTACGGGATCAGATTAATTCTAGGCTCGTGTTTGGAATCATATTAATTGCTCGTCTCTGGGATAGCATATAAATCGGAGTCTTGTGTCTGGCATCATATTAATTGCTTTCATGTCTGGGATCATATTAATTGGAGGCTCGATTGTCGGGATCCAAACCTAAAGCCAATTACGAAAGAAAAATAACCAGGTTTCTTGCATAATAAGGTACATTCCATACCATTGGAATGGCATTAGCATTGCAGAGTTTCTGGGAAAGGAGAATGTGTCCCTCAGTGACTTGACAACTTTAACTGAGAATAAACTAAAAGAATTGGTGGCAAAATTGGGGTTAGAGTTGAAATCAGGAGCTAAAAAAGCAGAGATATTTGATATAATAGTTCAATATTTAAAAATGGAAGAAGAGGAAGAAGAAGAAGATAGTAAGTCAGAGAGTAATGCAGTGAATTGGCTAGAATTCATTGGAAATGAAAAAACATGAGCAGGAACAAGAAATGAAAAAACTTAGGCTTCAACAGGAAAAAGAAAAAGAAATAGCAATAAGAAAACATGAATTTCAGAGAGAAAGTGAAAGAGAAGAGAGGGACTTTAGGTTCAAAGAGATGGAACTAAGACAAAGGGGTAGTCTTGATTCCAGGAAAATTCTGCTCAGGAAGAATCTAAATTCAGATCAGGACCCAGCAAAAAGCTGTTTACATTTATACAAGCTCTTCCTAAGTATGGGCGTTACAGATGGAAGCCACATATGAGAACCTTTGAGATTTGATTCTCTTGACAGAGTTTAAAAACTCCATTCCTTCAGCAGTGAGAACTCATGGAGATAACCTGAAAGTTTTGAAAGCTAGGCAAGCAGCAGAGATTGCACATGATTTTGAGCTTGTGAATAAGCCAAAACCTTTTGTCCGTCACACACATAAACCTGAGAAGGATAGAAAGTGGGAGAGTGGAAGGAAGAGCAAGTAGCCCTTTGGGGCGGCACGGTGGCGCAGTGGTTAGCACTGCAGCCTCACAGCTCCAGCGACCCGGGTTCAATTCTGGGTACTGCCTGTGTGGAGTTTGCAAGTTCTCCCTGTGTCTGCGTGGGTTTTCTCCGGGTGCTCCGGTTTCCTCCCACAAGCCAAAAGACTTGCAGGTTGATAGGTAAATTGGCCATTATAAATTGCCACTAGTATAGGTAGGTGAGGTGGTAGGGAAATATAGGGACAGGTGGGGATGTGGTAGGAATATGGGATTAGTGTAGCATTAGTATAAATGGGTGGTTGATGGTCGGCACAGACTCGGTGGGCCGAAGGGCCGGTTTCAGTGCTGTATCTCTAAACTAAACCTCCTGCCGATTACCACCGACTGCCCTCCTTCAGCTGATAAATCAGTACTCCTCCAAGTTGAACAGCACTGAGGGTGGTAAGGGTGCAGAATGTACTCTGGGTGGGGGACTTAAATGTCCATCACCAAGAGTGATTTGTTGGCACCACAACTGACCAGGCTAGCCGAATTCTAAAGGTCATAACTGCTAGACTGGGTCTGCGGCAGGTGGCGAGGGAACCAACCAGAGGGTAAAACATACTTGACCTCATCCTCAACAATCTGCCTGCTGCAGATGCATCTGTCCATGACAGCATTGGTAGGAGTGACCACCGCACAGTCCTTGTGGAGACAAAGTCCTGCCTTCACATTGAGGATACCCTCCATCGTGTTGTGTGACACTACCACCGTACTAAATGGGGTAGATTTTGAACAGATCTAGCAATGCAAAACTGGGCATCAATGAGGCACTATGGGCCATCAGCAGCACCAGAATTATACTCAACCATAATCTGTAATCTCATGGCCCAGCATATTCCCCACTCTACCATTACCATCAAGGCAGGAGACCAACCCTGGTTCAATGAAGAGTGCAGGAGGCCACGCCAGGAACAGCACCAGGCATACCTCAAAATGAGGGGTCAACCTGGTGAAGCTACAAGCCAGGGCTACTTGCGTGCTAAACTGCTTAAGCAGCATGCATTAGACAGAGCTAAGTGATCCCATAACCAATGGATCAGATCTAAGTTCTGCCACATCCAATCGTGAATGGTGGTGGACAATTAAACAACTAACTGGAGGAGGTGGATCCACAAATATCCCCATCCTCAATGATGGGGGAGCCTGGAACATCAGTGCAAAAGGCAAGGCTGAAGCATTAGCAACAATCTACAGCCAGAAGTGCCGAGTTGATGATCCATCTCGGACTCCTCCAGAGTCCCCAGCATCACAGATGCCAGTCTTCAGCCAATTCAATTCACTCCGTGTGATATCAAGAAACGACTGAAGGCATTTGCTACAGAAAAGGCTATGGGCCCTGACAACATTCTGGCAAAAGTACTGAAGACCTGTGCTCCAGAACTTACCGCACTCCTAGCCAAGCTGTTCCAGTACAGCTACAACACTGACATCTCCCGGCAATGTGGAAAATTGCCGAGGAATGTCCAGCACACAAAAAGCAGGACAGGTCCAACCCGCCAATTACCGCCCATCAGTCTATTCTCAATCATTAGTAAAGTGATGAAAGATGTCTTCGACAGTGCTATCAAGCAGCACTTGCTTAGCAATAACCTGCTCAGTGACACTCAGTTTGGGTTCCGCCAGGGCCACTCAGCTCCTGACCTCATTACAGCCTTGGTTCAAACATGGACAAACGAGCTGAACTCAAGAGGTGAGGTGAGAGTGATTGCCCTTGATATCAAGGCAGCATTTGACTGAGTATGGCATCAAGGAGCCCTAGCAAAACTGACGTCAGGGGAATCAGGGGGAAAACTCTCTACTGGTTTGAGTCATACCTAGTGCAAAAGAAGATGGTTGCGGTTGTTGGAAGTCAATCATCTCAGCTCCAGGACATCACTGCAGGAGTTCCTCAGGGTAGTGTCCTGGGCCCAACCATCTTCAGCTGCTTCATCAATGACCTTCCTTCAATCATAAGGTCAGAAGTGGGGATGTTCACTGATGATTGCTCAATATTCAGCACCGTTCGTGACTTCTCGGATACTGCAGCAGTCTATGTAGAAATGCAGCAAGACCTGGACAATATCCAGGCTTGGGCTGATAAGTGGCAAGTACCATTCACGCCACACAAGTGCCAAGCAATGACTATCTCGAACAAGAGAGAATCTAACCATCTCCCCTTGACATTCAATGGCATTACCATCGCTGAATCCCCCATTTTTAACATCCTAGGGGTTAACATTGACCAGAAACTGAACTAGAGTAGCCATATAAATACTGTGGCTACAAGAGCAGGTCAGAGGCTAGGAATCCTGCAGCGAGTAACTCACCTCCTAACTCCCCAAAGCCTGTCCACCATCTACAAGGCACAAGTCAGGAGTGTGATGGAATACTCTCCACTTGCCTGGATGTGTGCAGCTCAAGAAGCTTGACACCATCCAAGACAAAGCATCCCACTTGATTGGCACCCCATCCACAAACATTCACTCCCTCCACCACCGACGCACAGTGGCAGCAGTGTGTACCATCTACAAGATGCACTGCAGCGACGCACCAAGGCTCCTTCGACAGCACCTTCCAAACCCGCGACCTCTACCACCTCGAAGGACAAGAGCAACAGATGCATGAAAACATCACCACCTGCAAGTTCGCCTCAAGCCACACACCATCCTGACTTGGAACTATATTGCTGTTCGCTCACTGTAGCTGGGTCAAAATCCTAGAACTCCCTCCCTAACAGCACTGTGGGTGTCCCTACCCAACATGGACTGCAGCGGTTCAAGAAGGCAGCTCGCCACCACCTTCTCAAGGGCAATTAGGGATGGGCAATAAATGTTGGCCTAGCCAGCATCCCATGAATTGTGAGGTAAACCCATGGGACTTGTTGGGGTATGCAAAGCTAATGCAGAGGAAAAGTCTCTGACTGAGAGGATAGCAGACCAAGCTATAGCTTTAACAGCAGCTGTAAAACCAGATGCATAAACTAAAATGAGTGTAGAGGTTAAAAATAAGATACCCGAAAGTTATAATTATTTTTTGTCAAAGGGGAAAGTAGCTCCATATCCTTTAAGTGAGGCAGGAAAACATATCATTATACTCAGGGATACAGGAGCAACCCAAACACTCTTGCTGGGGAAAGATATAACCTTTCCACCAGAGAGTGCCTTGAACACTAAAGTTTATTTAATGGAATTGGCAGGGAGTATATACCCAGACTTTATATCAAGTACGCCTAGAGAGTGACTTAATAACTGGGGTAGTACCTGTGGGAGTTGTCCACAGTTTGCCAGTGGAGGGAATTGATCAACTCCAAAGAAATGATCTGGCCAGATCAAAAGGATCAGTTTCTCCTATAATTACAGAGAAACCGAGTGAAGTTAGGGAAATGGAACAATTACAGAAAAAAGTTCCAGGAATATTTCCTGCGTATGTAGTCACCTGAAGAATGGCTAAACAGGATCCGTTGTCAGAGATAAAAGTGGCACCACAAACAGATAGCCAAGTATCTGAACCCTTATTTGGGGATTTAAATAATCCAAATGAGATGTTTAATAGATCTCCGTTAATTGCAGCACTGCAAGTTGATCCAGAGTTATACCAAATGGCACAGACAGCTCTGACAGAAACTGAGGCCAAAGGAGTTCCAGAAGGCTATTATATGGCAAACGGGGTCTTGAGGAGGAAATGGAGACGGCCTCATAGAGCTGTGTATGAAGACTGGACAGTTGTTGAACAGGTAGTGGTCCCACCGAAATATCGCCAGGAATTATTAATGTTAGCACACGACAATGCTTTTGCATGACATAGGGGAATTCTAAAGACCAAATCACGTATAAGCCAACATTACTACTGGCCAGGCCTTACAAAGAACTTAAAGCAGTTTTGTCGGGCTCAGGAACACCTTAAAGCATCCTAAGCCAATATGAAAAAATGGGCAGACAAGAATGCAAAAACCTGTAATTTTCAACAAGGGGATGAAGTATTGGTGTTATTACTGTTACAGGGGGGACTTTCAAAAGCATGGTTCAGTGGCCCATATAGAGTGATCAAAAGAGTGGCTGAGGTATATTACTTGATTGACACCCCTGATCGCTGGAAGAAGAACTGGTTGTGTCAAATCAATATGTTAAAGCAATATTATTGCAGGGAGGAGGATAAGCCAGTACAGGTATATCAGGTAATCAGGACTGTTGAGAAGGTGAAGGATAGTGAGGATGAGGCAGATGGAGGCCTAGAAAATTCTCAGATTGACCCTCCAACTATCAGGTTAGCGAATACAGAATGGCTAGGAAAATTGGACCACATGCTTTTGAACTCAGAGGCAAAACAATGTGAAGACCTACCCAGGCTTTTCACAACATTTCAAACAGTCTGTAGGGATAAGCGGGTGCACAACCGTAGCCACAGATTATGTGGATATAAGGGGAAACGTTCCTTTAAAACAACATCCTTACCATTTAAGTCTGGACAAACAGGCCCAAGTAAAAGCAGAAATCCGATACATGCTGGAAAACAATTTAATTGAACCTAGTCAAAGCAGCTGGAGTTCATCAATCGTTCTAGTACCTAATCCTGACGGGTCAACCTGATTTTGTATAGACCTCAGAATAGTCAATGCAGTAATGAAGGCAGACCCTTACCCAATTCCACGTTTAGAAGACTGTATCGACAGAGTGGGCAGTGCTAGCTTTCTTACAAAGACCTACTTGTTAAAGGGATACTGGCAAATTCCTTTGACTCCTCGAGCCTAAGAGATGTCAGCTTTGTAACACCTGACAGTCTTTATCAGTTCCGGGTGATGCCATTTGGGCTAAAAAATGCCACAGCCACTTTTCAAAGATTAATGAATCAGGTGGTAGCCAGTGTTCCCAACTGTGTAGTATATCTCGATGATGTACTAATATACAGTGACGCTGTATACGGTTTTAAAGATGGAAACCACATATGAGAACCTTTGAGAATTGATTCTCTTGGAAGACTGTAAAAATTCCATTCCTTCAGTAGTGAGAACTCAAACTACTTAAACCAGTTAAAAATACTGTTTAAAAAACTACAAGCAGTGGACTTGGTGATAAATCTGGCAAAAAGTGAATTCAGAAAAGCAAGAGTAACTTACCACAGACACATAGTGGGGAAGGACAAGTATTGCCAAAAACAGCAAAGGTACAAGCCTTTATGGAGTTCCCTATCCCTAAATCTAAACAGGAAATAATTAGGTTTTTCGGGATGTATGGTTTTTACAGGATATTTGTATGGAATTTTAGTACTGTGGCTGCTGCATTTGCTACAAAAAAAGTATGGTCAGATGAATGCCAGGCAGCTTTTGAAAAACTAAAAGCAATCTTAACTAATGAACTAGTGTTGGCTGCTCCAAATTTTGCTAAACCCTTTAAAATAGCAATCAGTGCTAGCGACCTGGGGGTTGGTGCAATCCTATTGCAGGAGGACGTATCGTTTGTTTCAAAAAAACTAAATTGTCATCAAAAAAAGTATTCCACTGTGGAAAAAGAAACATTAGGACTTTTGTTGGCTCTCAAACATTTCAAGGTATATGTCCACCAAGACTATAAAGAAACACTAATATACACTGACCATAACCCATTAACATTTGTGGAAAAATATAAAAACCGAAATGCCAGAATTGTTAGATGGAGTTTGTTGTTACAGTCTTATCATTTGAAAATTGTACATATTTCGGGGAAAAACAATGTTATCGCAGACTCTTTGTCACAAATTTAACCATGTTAAGTTATATGGATGGCGATGCTGCAAAGAAAACATTGTCAATTATTAGTGTTATCAGTGTAGTGAATGGGTGCGCGAATGTGAAAAATGTTAGAGTGTTTTTTCCCAGTTTCTATTTTTTTTTGCATTGTAATGAAACACATTTTAAGAATGGTGCTTCATTTCACCAAGGGCGAAACAATTTTTAATTCGAATTCCCTTTCTTCTTTTTCACTGTCTCTTTGAAATTCAAGCTTCAGTCTTTTCAATTCTATTTCTTTTTCTTTTTCCTGTTGAAGCTTAGGTTTTTCCAATTCTATGGCCGGAGTTTTACAGTAGATGGACAGAAGCCAGACTCTGACGTGAAAGTCGGTGGCGAACCAGCTTCCGCCTAGCCCGGGGATCCATCCCGTATTTTACGGGTCCCCGGGCTTTAATTGTCCCGAGGCGGGACTTCCACTCACTTGAGGGAGGAGGTCCCGCCTCAGTGAGCTGCCGGCCAATCAGCGGTGGTCTATTTGGGTAGACGTTCAAAGAGATTCAGCTACAGAAGGCTTCACATAGGTCTCACATCAGGTGTGCAGCAACAAAGGCTGCAGTTCTCACACATTCCATGCAAAGTTATTTTAAAGATACAAGGTTTCTGCAAACATTCAGGGATTCCTTCTAATACAGGAGGCAACAGTACAACTTGATGCAGAATTTGCTTTTCAAGAGCAGGGAATCTTCAAAGAGAGAGAGATATCAGCCGCCTGGATCTTCTGTCCTCCTGGCAGGTCAATAAGCAAACTCCAACTGCCTGTTTTTAGCCAAACCAGGTGGCTTTTTTTAACAGTTCAAAAATGAAGCAAATCCTTTCCAGAGGCCAGTCCTATGACACCGTTAATCCTGACTTGACAATAAGAAAATAGTTCTTAAGGTCAAAACACAACCTCTTGCTGTGTTTACTTGAAATCATGTGCCTTCCAGTAAAATCATGCTTACTGGTCAACCTTCTGTTCACCTTCCTTTTAAAAAAGAACACCCAGTGTTTAGCTTCTTCAAGATTCCAGCATCTATGAAATCTTTTTCAGTTTTTTAAAATATAGATTCTCAAGTTTTAACAAAAAATGGAAACCTTCGTAACAGGCCAGACTGGCAGCAAAAATTGCTGATGATTATCAGCTTGTGTTATAAGCCCTAACTCTTTGTCCATCACCCCCAAAAACCTGAGAAGGATAGAAGGTGTGAACGTGAAAGGAAGACACGTAGCTGGGGACAAGAAGGGGCAGCTGGGCATGCCCTGGAATCTCCTCCTCAGGCCAAATCAAAGAGGCTGAGGGTGGAAGTGAGGTATGCAAGCCTAAATGTTATCACTGTCACAAGGTGGGACATCTTCATGTAGGACCTTTACCGAAAACATAAGCGGGACACCAATATATACTCACTACTATGGATAGGGCTACTCAGTTCCCAGACGCCATTCCCTTGAGAACCATTATAGTAGGAGAGAAATTAACCCAATTCTTCACTAGATATGGATTACTGATTGAGATTCAGTGAGATCAAGGTTCCAATTTTATGTCTGAAATATTTCAAGAAGTTATGGGTAATTTGGGTATAACACAGTTAAAAGTATTCAGCCTACCACCCACAGACACAAGGAGCTTTAGAAAGGTACCATCAGACCCTTAAAACAATGATCAGGGCATACTGTCCTGAATATTCCCATGATTGGGATAAACGACTAGAATTTCTTTTGTTTGCCACTAAGGATTCAACTAATGAATCTATCGGTTTTAGTCCTTTTAAATTGGTTTACAGACAAGAGATAGAGGTGCTCTAAAACTAATTAAAGAAAGGTTTTTAGAACAGAGTTACAAATCTTCTGTGCTAGATTATGCATCCATGTTCTGGGAATGGCTCACAAGAGCTTGCCAAGTGGCTCAGGAACACCTTAAAGCTTCCCAAGCACCAATGAAAAAATGGGCAGACAAGCATGCTAAAACCCAAACATTTCAACCAGGGGATGAAGTGTTAGCATTACTACTTTTACAGGGTGAACTGTTGAAAGCACGGTTCAGTGGTCCGTATAAAGTAGTCAAAAGAGTTGGTAAAGTAAATTATTTCATTCACACCCCATATCGCCAGAAAGAATCGGCTCTGTCAAATCAATATGTTCAAACACTATCATCGCTGGGAGGAGGATAAGCAAGCACACGTATGTCATGTAGTAGGGACAATGAAGAATGAAAGGGATAGTGAGGATGAGGCAGAAGGAGGCCCAGACAATTATCAAATTGAACCTCCTACTATCTGGCTAGCTAATACTGAATTGCTGGGGAAATTGGACACTATACTCTCATATTTAGCTGCAGAACCACGAGAAGATCTAACAAGGCTACTCACAGAATTTAAAAGATTCTGTAAGGATAAGCGAGGATGTACAACCTTAGCCACGCATGATGTGGATGTAGGGGAATCCTTTCCTATAAAACAGCATCCTTTATCACTTAGGCCCAGAGAAACAGGCCCAGCTAACAGCCGAAGAAGAAGGGTCACTGACCCGAAACGTTAACTCTGCTTCTCTTTTCACAGATGCTGCCAGACCTGCTGAGTGGTTCCAGCATTTCTTGTTTTTATTTCAGAAATCCAATACATGTTGGAAAAGCACCTAGCTGAGCCCAGTCAAAGAAGCTGGAGTTTGCCAGTAGTATCAGTGTCTAAACCTGATGCTTCAACTAGACTCTGTATAGACCACAGAAACGTTAATGCAGTAACAAAGGCAGACTCCATCCAATTCCTCATTTGGGAGATGATATTGACAGAGTGGGCAGTACCATGTTTCTTACAAAGATAGATTTGTTAAAGGGATACTGAGAAGTTCCTTTAACACCCCGAGCTCAAGAAATATCAGCCTTTGTCATACCAGATGGTCTTTTCCAATGCCGAGTGATGCCATTCTGGCTAAAGCATGCCCCAGAAACCCTTCAGAGACTAATAAACCATGTGGTTGCCAGTGTTCCTAACTGTGTAATTTACCTTGATAATGTGCTGGTATACAGTGACACTTGGAAGGACCACTTGAAACAATTAGAAGCTCTGTTTAGAAAATTACAATTGGCTGATTTAGTAATAAACCTTGCCAAAAGTGAATTTGCATAAGCGACAGTGACCTACCTCAGGTATATAGTAGGGCAAGGACAAGTGTTGACAAGAACAGTGAAAGTACAAGCATTGGAGTTCCCTACTCCTAAAACTAAATGAGAAATCATGAGGTTTTTGGGGATGTGTGGTTTCTACCGAAAGTTTGCATGAAATTTTAGTATCATAGCTGCTCCACTTTGCGACAGAAAAAGAAACCCAAGGTACTGTGGTCAGGGGAGTGCCAAGCATCGTTTGAGAAGCTGAAAGCCAATTTGACAAATAAACCAGTGTTGGCTGCTCCAAATTTCACTCAGCCCTTCAAGGTAGAGTTTGATGCTAATGATCTGGGGGTTGGTGCAGTCCTGTTACAAGATGAAGAATCAGGTATAGAAAGGCCAGTGGGATACTTTTCTAAAAAACTAAATCAGCACCAAAATTATATTCAACAGAGAAGACAGAATCCCTGGATCTATAATTGGCTCTTAAGCATTTTGAAGTTTATGCCCGCCACAATTACAGACTATTCCAATGGAGTTTACTATTACAGCCCTATCACTTAAAGATTATCCACATTGCGGAACAAAATAATGTGATTGTAGATGCTTTATCTAGAAACTAACTTTGCTTTGAGTTATCTAAGTTCAAAGATGGTACAAAGCAGAACTGTATTAGCTACAAGAAAATAATGAATTAATATGATGTGTGAAAGTGTGTTTTAAATTTTTTCATCTTCTAGTTCTTCCAGACTTTGTAATGAAATGCATTTAAAAATGGTGTTTCATTCCTCCAAGGATGGAGGTGTTATAAGAGTGCCTCTGTGTTTTATTATCCAGGGTTTCTGCTCCTGAACTCTCTCCATGGTTTCTGCTCCTGCAGGGTTTCTGCTCCTGATCTCTCTCCATGGTTTCTGCTCCTGATCTCTCTCCATGGTTTCTGCTCCTGATCTCTATCCATGGTTTCTGCTCCTGATCTCTATCTAGGGTTTCTGCTCCTGAACTCTATCCATGGTTTCTGTTCCTGATCTCTATCCAGGGTTTCTTCTCCTGAACTGTACCCATGGTTTCTACTCCTGATCTCCATCCATGGTTTCTACTCCTGAACTCTATCCAGGGTTTCTACTCCTGATCTCTATCCAGGGTTTTTGCTCCTGATCTCCATCCATGGTTTCTTCTCCTGAACTCTATCCAGGGTTTCTGCTCCTGATCTCTATCCATAGATCCTGCTCCTGATCTCTTTCCAGGGTTTCTGCTCCTGAACTCTATCCATGGTTTCTGTTCCTGATCTCTATCCATGTTTTGTGCCCCTGATCTCTATCCAGGTTTACTTCTCTTGAATTGTACCCATGGTTTCTGCTCCTGATCTCCATCCATGGTTTCTGCTCCTGATCTCCATCCATGGTTTCTTCTCCTGAACTCTATCCATGGTTTCTGCTCCTGAGCTCTATCCATGGTTTCTTTTCCTGGAGTCTATCCATGGCTCCTGCTCCTGATCTCCATCCAGAGTTTCTGCTCCTGAACTGTCCCCATAATTTCTGCTACTGATCTCCATCCATGTTTTCTGCCCCGGATCTCTATCCAGGTTTTCTTCTCCTGCGCTGTCCCCTTGATTTCTGCTCCTGAACTCTATCCATGTTTTCTGTCCCTGATCTCTATCCATGATTTCTGCCCCTGATCTCTATCCAGGTTTTCTTCTCCTGAACTGTCCCCATGATTTCTGTCCCTGATCTCTATCTATGTTTTCTGCACCTGATCTCTATCCAGGTTTTCTTCTCCTGAACTGTCCCCTTGATTTCTGCTCCTGAACGCTATCCATGGTTCTGTTCCTGATCTCTATCCAGGGTTTCTGCTCCTGAACTCTATCCAGGGTTTCTGCTCCTGACCTCTATCCATATTTTCTGCCCCTGCTCTCTATCTATGGTTTTTGCTCCTTATCTCTATCCATGATTTCTGCTCCTGATCTTTATCCAGAGGTTCTGCTCCTAATCTCGATCCAGGGTTTCTGCTCCTGATCTCTATCCACGGTTTCTGTTCCTGATCTCTATCCATGGTTTTTCTCCTTATCTGTATCCATGGTTTCTGCTCCTGATCTGTACGCATGGTTTTGGCTCCTTATCACAGTCCATGGTTTCTGTTCCTGATCTCGATCCATAGTTTCTGCCCCTGATCTCTATCCAGGGTTTTTTGCTGTTGATCTCTGTCCAGGGTTTCTGCCCCTGATCTCGTCACAAAGTGTTTTATTTTTGTACTAAAATCTTGGACTTCTATATGTTTTAAAACAAAATTAAAGAAGGATTTTGCTCAGTGAAGGACACCTGCAAAAATAATTGGAATTCCAGCAATATTTTGAAAGGAAGTTCAGAACAAAGAGTCAAACTTTATGGGTGTTTTGAAAGGAAGTTTAACTTGTAAAAAGGACAGGAAGGTCAGCAGTTTCAAGGAAATCACAGGGGTTTGACCTTTCTTCAGAGCAGTTTGAGTGACAAGGGGGAGACACTGTGTCTGGACATGTGACCATGTTCAGGAAGGTGCTTTTTTTCACTTTGGACCCTCTAAAAGCCTGTGAATGGGACAAAGAGCAAGCATTTGAAATCTTTGCCTGATCTGCCTCTAGCAAGAGAAAGAAAACCTAGAAAAGTGCTACCTCTCCCTGTAAAGGAGACTCACATCTGTTGAAAAGGAATCCTGCATTTGAAAGGTGGCAGATTCCTGTTGTCTCTGGTCTTTGAAGAATTTCTGCATCCAGTGAGATTCCTGCTGCCTCATGTGTTCGAAGAAAATCCTGAAATCTGAAGAATTCTTCTACTACTAGACTGCTGCTTCAAAACTCAAGCAGACCTGTTGCTACACCCCTGATGGAAGAACTATGTGATGCTTGCTGTCGTTAAATTGCCATGAACACCTGCCCATCACAGATTGTTCATCAACCTCGCCTGGAGAGACTTCAATCAGCACCCAACTATTTGCCTCTGGGACATCTCACCATACTGAAAAATATCCTACCAGAACATTATCATGCAGACCCCCACCTGCCAAGAATGAGGCATATTAATTTTGCCATATGCGCATTGATTTTAAACTGTTGCTGGAGTGAAGAAATGACTTCTTTGAAGATCACCAGACACTTGGCTGGAAGAACATTTGCATATTAAGAGACAGTGTTTGAGCGACAAAAGAATTACTCCTTAATCCAATTAGCCCAAATGGATTTTGATCACCAAGGAAGCGCATTCCAGGGACTGCTAAAATGATACAATCCACGAAGCCAGGACTGGGTAACCAGCCGCTCACATGACTAACTGGCTGGTCCAGGATTTTTGAACTAGCCACAGGACAGTTTGAATTCAGAAGGCAGTTTTAAAACTGAAGCTGGAACAAGGAAGCCTCTTTCCTGGCTTTCACGTTCTTGGCTTCTCCCAAGCCACTGGACCCACAGAAGACATGTAAACCTCAAGAGAGAAAAAACTCTGACATTGAAGCAAGCTGAAGCGTGAACTTGGCCCCAACAAACAGCAAAATTTACCAACAACCAAAGACTCCACATTGAACTTAAAGGATTGTCTCAAACTTTTCCGCTTTATTCTTTTCTACTTTTTCTGTCTCTATCTGTGTGTGTGTTTATTGCATATGCATACTAGTGTGGTTGCGTTGCATATTCATAGTTGTTACCTGGATTAGAGTTTAAGATTAATAAACTTCCACCTGTCTTGTTTAAATCTAAGGAAACCTGTCTGATTTCTTTGTCTTACAATTGGAGCAGTGAACAAGAATTCTCTGCGGGGGAGCTAAAAACATGGTGTTTCTAAAATTAAACCCTGTTACGGTTAAATCAGGCAAAGGCTGAGCAGGAACCCCTAGACCTCTTCTCACCTGGTCATAACAGAAATTTGAGGGCTAGCATCCTGGATTTGACCCACGGATAAACAAGGAAATTGTAAGTGGGAAGCCAAATAGATCCCAAACAAAACAGGAAAGATAAAATAAACTAGCTTCAGTCGCAGACATGTTATCATTCTAGTACACACAACCACAAGAAAACCTGTATTGAATATTCTTTCATGGGATGTGGGCATTTTCATATACTCAGACATTACGGAAAGCTTGCCCACCTAAAGTATGCAAAGAGCAGAAAACTAATTTTTGTTTAATTCTTTCTTGAGATGTGGATGTCGTTGGCAAGGCCAGCATTTGTTGCCCATCCTTAATTGCCCTTGACAACTGAATGGCTTGCTAGGCCATTTCAGGGGGCATTAAGAGTCAACTACATTGCTGTGGGTCTGGGGTCACATGTAGGCCAGACCAGGTAAGGACAGCAGATTTCCTTCCCGAAAGGACATAAGTGAACCAGATGGATTTTTACGACAATCGATGATAGTTTCATGGCACCATTACTGAGACTAGCTTTCAATTCCAGGTTTTATTAATTAATTGAATTGAAATTCCACTAGCTGTCAAGGTCGGATTTGAACTCATGTTCCCAGGGCATTAGCCAGGACTTCTGGATTGCGAGCAGCAAACCAAGCCTGGATGAAGTAACTTGGGATAAGTTAAATGCACTGTCTATGGAGGAGTTGAGGCAAGTGGCCGAGCAGTGTCGGATCACTGTACATGGAAAGGCTAGGAAGTCTGAACTCCTAAGACTAGTGGCCAACCATTTTCCCCTTGAATATGAAGAAGCAGAAACAGGGTTAGAAGTAGACTCCGACAGAGTGTTGCTAGCAAAGACACAATTGGAACAGAGGAAATTTGAATTTGAGGAAAGAGAGAAAGAGAGAGAGAGGGAGAGATACAGGAGAAAGAAAGCGAGAGACAGGAGAGAGAGAAAGAAACCTTCCAAAAGGAACATGAAGAAAAAGAGAGCGAGGAGAGAGAGAAAGCTAGAGAGGAGAAAGAAAGAGAGACAAGAGAAAGAAAGAGACAGAACTTTCCAGAAAGAATGTGAAGAGAGAGAGAGCTAAGGCGGCTTGAGTTAATAGAGGGTGACAGAGTAACCCCAGTGAAAGTATGGCCAATATGGAGCAGCATAATTCAGGACTGGGTACAGAATTGTTAAAACTCGCCCCAACTGATCCCAAAATTCAATGAGGGAGACGTGGAAACATTTTTTGTGTCTTTTGAAAAGCTGGCATTTAAAGTGGCCAGCTGAGGCTTGGACTGTGCTGTTACAGAGCACATTAGTAGGAAAAGCCCATGAGGTTTATTCCATGTTGCCAGATGAGAGTTCATCAGATTATCAACTGACAAAAAATTCTATTTTCAGGGCATATGAATTACTACCTGAAGCCTATCACCAAAAGTTTAGAACCCTCAAGAAACAAGCTGATCAAACTTACCTGGAGTTTGAGAGAACTAAGCAAATGGCTTTTGACCAGTGTCTGAGGGCTCTTAAAGTACAGCTCAGCTATGAGAAGCTCAGAGAAGTAATTTTGTTAGAGGAATTTAAAAACTCTCTCTCACTCTCCATAAAGACACATGTGGAGGAACATTTCGCTCATACAGCCAGGCACGCAGCAGTCCTGGCCAATGAGTTTGCTCTCATTTATAAGTCAGTTTCCCAGGGGAAAACCTTTCCTAATCACCCCCACAAATCCGAAAAGGACAAAGGGTGGGAAGGTGACAGAAGCCCAAGCAGTACTGGGAGGGAAAGAAAGTAGGAGACACAGGGGACCCTCCTTCAGCCAAAAAGGAAGATGCTATAAGTAGGAATGAGACCCAGAGACCTGTGTGCTTCCATTGCAATAAAGCAGGGCATTTAAGAGCTGACTGATGGAAACTAAAGGGAAAACTTGTAGGGTTAATCAGGGCGCACCCGCTCATGAAGACGGGATGCTGATGGAAAGCACAGCAGAACAAGTTGTGGCGTAACTGCAGTAAGAGTGAGACCCAGGAAGCTCACGGCTGCACGTACAGGAAAATTTAATAGGATTCCTGAAGGTTATCAGGGTTTTGTGCCTGAAGGGAGAGTAACCCCATACCTCTCGAGTGGGGCAAGCAAGCTCATAGTACTTCTCAGGACACAGGGGCCACTAGATCCCTTTTACTGGGAAAAGGCCTGACCTTTCCCCGAGAGAGTGCAGTAAACACCAGAATGGTGGTGAATGGTACTGACGGGCAGTGTATGCCTGTACCTGTACACCAGGTGCACTTGGAGTGCAAGCTAATTTCGGGATCAGTGACCGTAGGGATTGTCCCTTGTTTGCCTGTGGAAGGGGTTGACCTAATCATAGGTAATGATTTGGTGGGGATTAAGGTAGTAGCTTCCCAAGTAGTGAAAGAGAGACTGCAGGAGGTCAGAGAGACAGGACAGTGGCAGGAGACGGTCCCCGGTGGTTTCCCTGAATGTGTAATGAGTGAGGCCATGGTCAAACCAGTTCCCCCAGCAGAGACTGCATTGGCACTGCAGGCAGATGACCGTGAGGTCTGTCTATCCGAGACTTTCTTTGGAAAGTTGGAAGACTCAGGAAATGAGTTAAATATATTTTCCCTAGCTGAGGCTCAGAGAGCTGACCCACTATTGAGAGAGTTAGCACAAGGCTACCCAGTCTAAAATTGAAGCAGAGGGAGTCCCTGATTATTACTATTTAAAGAATGAGGTACTGATGAGGAAATGGAGTTCTCCTCACATTCCCTCAGGTGAAAAGCCCTTGCATGACTCATCAAAGCACTAAAGGAGAATTCAGAGTGGAACAGCCCACTGCTGCCACCCCTCGAGCAGAACTCCAACCAAGGGCTAATTAATCTAACCCTCCCCCCTGCAGACCTCAACAAGAACAAAGAGACCCTCTGCAGTCATGGAAATGCGAAAACTGAAAAGACTTCCCCAAAAACCATGTGTTTTTTGGGATGCCAACAAGGGCCATTTAAAGCAGCACTGCTATCAAGAAAAGACAGGCTGTAACAATTGTTAGAATGATCTGCCTTTCTGTTTTTGCCACCAAAGTGGATAACCTGACATTTATCCACGTTCACAAATCACACTGGAGCTTCTCTGCACCCTCCTCGCAGCCCATACTCCCACCCAGCTTTGTGTCGTCTGCAAACTTGGATATATTACATTTCATTCCCTCATCTATATCATTAATATATATTGTGAATCGCTGGGGTCCTAGCACTGATCCCTGCGGTACCCCACTAGACACTGCCTGCCACACGGAAAAAGACCCATTTATTCCTACTCTTTGTTTCCTGTCTGCCAACCAGTTCTCTATCCATGTCAGTACCTTACCCCTAATCCCATGTGCTTTAATTTTGCATGCTGATATCTTATGTGGGACCTTATCGAAAGCCTTTTGAAAGTCGAAATACACATCCACTGGTTCTCCCTTATCTATTCTACTAGTAACATTCTCAAAAAATTCCAGTAGATTTGTCAAGCATGATTTCCCTTTCGTAAATCCATGTTGACTTTGTCTGATCATGTCATTGTTTTCCAAGTGCTCTGCTATTACATCTTTTATAATGGGCTGTAGCATTTTCCCCACTACTGATGTCAGGCTATCCGGTCTATAATTCCCTGTTTTCTCTCTACCTCCTGTTTTTAAATAGTGGGGTTACATTAGCGACCCTCCAATCCATTGGAACTGTTCCAGAGTCCATAGAATTTTGAAAAATGACCAGCAATGCATCTACTATTTCTCGGGCCACTTCCTTAAGTCCCCTGGGATGTAGATTATCAGGCCCTGGAGATTTATTGGCTTTCAATCCCGTCAATTTCCCTAACACCATTTCCCTACTAATAATGATTTCATACAGTTCCTCCTTCTCACTAGACCCTATGTTCCCCAACATTTCTGGGAGGTAATTTGTGTCCTCCTTTGTGAAGACAGAACCAAAGTATATATTTAATTGGTCTGCCATTTCTTTGTTCCCCATTATAAATTCCCCCGTTTCTGACTGTAAGGGACCCACGTTTGTCTTCACTAATCTTTTTCTCTTCACATATCTATAGAAACTTTTACAGTCAGTTTTTATGTTTTCTGCAAGCTTACTCTCATACTTTATTTTCCCCTTCTTACTCAATCCCTTTGTCCTCCTTTGCTGAATTCTAAACTGCTCCCAATTCTCAGATTTGCTGCTTGTTCTGGCCATTTTATATTTCTCCTCCTTGGATCTAATACCATCCCTAATTTATTTTGTAAGCCACAGTTGAGCCACCCTTCCTGTTTTATTTTTGTGCCAGACAGGAATGAACAATTGTTGTAATTCATCCATGCGCTCTTTAAATGCTAGCCATTGCCTATCCACTGTCAACCCTTTAAGTAACCCAATCTATCATAGCCAACTTGCGCCTCATATCTTCATAGTTTCCTTTATTTATATTCAGGACCCTAGTCTCGGAATCAACCTTCTCACTCTCCATCTTAATGAAGAATTCTATCATGTTATGGTCGCTCTTCCCCAAGGGACCCCACACAATAAGATTGTTAACTAATCCTTTCTCATTACACAATACCCAGTCTAGGATGGCCTGTTCTCTAGTTGGTTCCTCAACGGATTGGTCCAAAAAACCATCACGTACACACTCCAGGAATTCCTCCTCTACAGTATTATTGCTAATTTGGTTTGCCCAATCTATACGTAGATTAAATTCACCCATGTGTCTCTAATTTCCTGTTTAATGCCATCATCTACATCATGGGGGTGGGAATGTCAGATAAATGAGGAAATGGGTCTGTGCTGACTTAGCTGGTAGTTAATTGACAGTAATTAGGGGCATTGCAAAAAACCTGAGCTGGAAAGAGTAAGTATTGGCTCGGGTTCTTGTTGGTCATCACTGTCCAGTAGCTCCTGGTGGAATGTGCATGGATGTTGGGGTTAGTTCAGGAAGGGATTTGGCTCTACTGCAACCAGTCCTACCCTCCCCCCACCCACCGGGCCCCCCACCCCCACCTCAGTTCAAACAACCTACTTACACTCACTAAGACCAATGAATAACTGGACCTTGAGGAAATGCACCTGGCCCAAGTCAGCATTTTCAGTGGAGTGATTTGGTGGGGCTGGGGAGAGGGCGGGGTGGTGTCAGGAGGTGGATTTGGGCAGAAGGGAGGGAAGAAAGGAGTGGGAAAATATAAACAAAAATGGCTCAGCAGTCACAGAGTTAACAATGATCGCTTTATAAAGACAATACAGTGGGTGGTAGCAATTTCTGGAAATTAGCATGCTTGATATCTGAGTCACTGGTGCTGATTCTTTGGTTTGTGAAACTCGTGGTCCCAGCAAATCACCCCTGTGGTCAGGGCATCCCTCAATAAGAATGCAGGTGGTGATTGTCTTTGAGCCCAACCTTCATCCTCACCTTTATTCTGGCCACTCACACCAGCACTGATTAAAAATTACCACAGCACAAGAGACCCAAAACGGCCACTCATTTTTGGCAGGGAGGCAGGGTAAGTGATAAACTGTGCAAGGTTCAAAGTGCAGATCTATCACTTCACACACAGTCACCAGGAGAAACCTGAGATGGTGGAGAAAGTACCCTAACAAATCACTTGGTAATTCTTGTATTCAGAAACAAATTCCAACAGGGTCTGCATCAAATTAGTTAGCCTGAGGGACTTGTCACTTCCAGCTCAACTTCAGCCAAATTACTGGGAATCTACTCAATGCGTGATATTTGTGCAAACCTACTGAGGCATTCAAAGTAAATCTTAACTTCAATTGGCAGCAGAAAGCTTTTCTTTAATCCACTCTTGAAAGTGCTGACCAAAGCTGGAGAATAGGAAGCAATTCAACCTTGTTGAGGGGAGATTCAGGGTATTATAGCCAAGTCTGACCCTAGCTGGGGTAACTGGATAGCAATCAGGAGCAGGAACCATTGGTTGGTTAATCCCATTCCTAGCCCAGGGCTGCTGAGGTGAGCTGTAAAGATCCAGCCAAGATCAGTGAACACAACACAGCCTGCTGATCAAACCTGGAGCCTTCTTGGCTGTTGGGCTCTGTGTCACATCAGAGCTGTAACTATGGATGCAGAAAGCTTTTTAAATAGTCACCAATGTTGGATCCCTTTATCATTCTGTGTGTACTGAGGACACTGGGTATATACCTGAGGCAGCACTGCTTCTGGTCGTGGCAAGGCAAGATTTAACATCATTCTATTCATTGCTGCCAAATGACACATTGGGCTAGATTTTAAGCAGCCCTCGACGTCATCATCCATTGCAGGAAGGGCCTGAAGATGGCTCTGGATGAGGCCTGCCACCGACCTCGACGCCTGAAGGGCCCGGCCCGATCCTCTTGGTGGCAGTGAGGCTTTGTGGCGGCTCCACTGCTGCTGGGCAGCGGGACCACAATTTGAATATTTAAATCAATAAAATTAATTTAATTATTCATTTAATTTAATTAATTAATTTAAATATACTCACATGTGATCTTGAGGGCGCAGCGGCCGGCACTCCCGCGCCTCCAGATCCTCCGTCTGGGGAAATGAGGTGCGACACTGGTTGGGAGGGGAGAGGTGGTAAGTTTATCAGGGCGGTGGGGAAGGGAACGGAGTCAAATAAATGTCATGGGTGTAGGGGATGGTGGGAAATGTTGTACTTTAAACTTTGTGCAGTTTTGGGGAGAAAGATCAGATGTTAAAGGTGTTTTGGAGGGAAAGTGCAAATAGTCAATGTAATTGTTTTTGGGGGGGTGGTGGGAAAGGGATGTTGGAACTTTATTTATGTAATTCTGGGGGGGATATCTCTTTAAAGATTTAAATATCCCGGCAGGGCTGACTGCCCTTTAAAAATGGCGTCACGCCTGCACACAGGCAGCTGACATAATTGCCGGGGATGGACAGCCCACCCCCTCCACGTGATTGGGGGCAGATGGGCTGCCCCAGCCATTTGACTGAGTTGCCATGCTTAAGATTGTACTGGCTCTTTGGCGAGCAGGCCTGCACGGATGGGCTGCTATTTTATGAGCTCACTACCAGCCCAGTAAAACTGCAGAAGTTAAACTCCATTCTTCAGCTAGAAGTGGGGCTCTCGGCTATCATAGAAACAGGAGTAGGCCATTCAGCCCCTTGAGCCTGTTCCACCATGCAATTAGATCATGGCTGGTCTGTACTTCAACTCCATCTACCTGCATTGGTTCCATATTCCTTAATACCCTTAGACAAAAAGAATATATCAATCTCAGTTTGAAATTTTCAAATGGTCATATTTTCAGAGAGATAGTTCCAGATTTCATCCGCAATCCCACATGATTTGTCCTTTGAAGGATAGTTTGAGTGTCAAACGTCCCTGAACCTTGCAGGCAAAGGTGACTGGTTACAGAACAATGTAGGGTGCTTTACGACAGTGCTGGGGCCAAGACTCCTACCACGAAGAACACCTGCATTCTCTGATTCAGCGATGTTCTGTTGTGGCTGGTTTGAAGCTGACAGCTCAGCATTGCTGATGCATTCCATGCCTTGTGATGTTGAGCACTTCAGCTCTTGTCTCCTGCTGTCTCCAGATTGAGAGAGAAGGGGGGCTGTGGGGTGAACTCTTGAGCACTGGTTAGAATGGAATTTGTTGGAAATGTTTCTGCAATGATCCAGATTTCTCTTTGTGCCTCTCTGCTGCTTGTTCCTAGAATCCTAAGCTGCTTCAGAAACTTGGCTCTCTCCAGCTATCTGTCTCCACAATGAAGCTTTTAAGAAATAAGCCTTTAATTTCTTTAAACCTGCAAAAATGAATACAGAAACAGATGTGTCACAGAGTCATTTATGGCACAGAAGGGTCCATTTGGCCCATTGAGTCCATGCTGGCTCTCCACGAAG